>NC_092335.1:452062500-452795000 GCF_046630445.1 Rutidosis leptorrhynchoides
ATCGACACTTTATGAAATCCCATTTATGTTTCATCTATATATCCTATCCATCGAGTCACCACCAACCGACAATCCTAGCACCATCACCTCACACCCATTACCACCATAAACCATCATTGATCATCACTATCATCAAACCACGACAAAACACGAGAACCATCTTCTTGTTTGATCACCATCATCAACCCACCACGAAAACTACAACCGTTATCACCATGAACCTCCACCACTAAACCACATCTCTCTCTTAAATGAAAAACCACCAATACACACTACACACCCTCGAAACCACCTTCACTATTTAAACAACATCACCATCTATCATTTTATCTTTTGTTTTTAACAACCATCACCAACACCAACATGATTATTAATGCTACTGCTGCTGCTCGTATGAACCGACACCCAAACCCAATATCAAAGAAACTGAAACCCTTTTGTTTCTAACTACAGATTGAATTCTTTTCTTTTCCTTTTTATGATGCAAAACATTCTCTCCTTCTGTCTATGAGTCACTGTCGACTGCATCACAATTAATAACTAAAGTCCATGAATTCTTATTCGATCAGACCCACACAACCATCTTCTGGATTTCTCTTGTTCAATTGCTATTACCACAAGAATTCTTGATGAGCTGTTAAACGAAATCAAGTCACTTCTATTGTTTTTCTGTTACGAACTCATAATTAAATATTGATGATTAGATGATCACGATGATGATGATGAGGAGTTATATGATAATAATGATTAAAGATAATGATTAAAGATGATGAGCTGTAAAGGGGTTGATAGCTACTGAATTCCCTTTCTTTTATTCGTGGCTGTGGTCACCAACATGAAATACATCCGCTATATGAACCTATTTTTTTGGGGTTAATTTAATTGGGCCGAATGATTGATCGTGGACTCCAAATAAAAGGGATTAGCTAAGTAGGCCAAGAGGTTTTATCTTCTGATTTGGGCTGCCCATTTTGTCGAAGCCCAAAATGTAGTTACTGCTTGCTGTTCGATGACCTTTTTACTAAAACTGCCTTGTTTCAATTTTTTTTACCACGAAGGGAGTTAAATGATTGGAGTAACGAAGCTAGATGAATATTAATGACATAAAATAACGAACGTCATTGTTATAGTGAACATATATGATGTTGTTAATGACTAAGATGACTAACGGTAATAATAATTAATCGATACGATTATGTACGCTGAAATGGTATTGATAATATGATGATAATAGTAGGATGATGAGAATAATAAGATGATGAAAATAGGAATAAGATTATGATTATGACTGGGAATAGGATTGATCGTATTTAGAGGGAAGAAGAAGGAAGAAAATGGAGACAGATAAATAAAATGGGTTAGCGGGACGTCGCGGGTTCAAACCCGGACTTGGGCATATTTTTCTTAAGGGTTACTCCTTTGAGGTAGTATTACTGTTACCATTACTATTATTATTAGTATTATCATTAAAATTATCAATTTTAAAATTATTATTATTAACAAAAGTATTTTTATTAAAGTTATCATTTTCATTATTCTCATAAGTATTATCAATTCTTATTATCATTATTAACATTATTATTATTATTATAAATTTTTATCATTTTTATTAATATTATTAAAATTATCATTTTTATTAAGATTATCATTGTTATTAAAAACTATCATCCTTATTAAAATCATTATTATTACTACTATCATTATTATTATTATTAAACTATATTCTTATAAATTATTTATTTAGAGTATACAAAATAAATATAGATAACCTATAATTTAAGATATAAAATGGTAAATAAAATATATATACTTTAATTAAGATTTAGTAAAAATTTTATATATAATTACAACACTAAAATATAAATTTTATATAATAGATAGAATTATTGGATTCTATGAGTTAATATATATAATTGATATAGGTTCGTGAGTTCGATGTCAACCCTACACTTGTTAAATGTCGTCATATGTATTTTTACTACAAAATACAGTATGGTGAGTTTCATTTGCTCCCTTTTTAATTGCTTTTGCAGTATATATTTTTGGGCTGAGAATACATGCGCTGCTTTTATAAATGTTTACAAAATAGACACAAGTACTTAAAAATATATTCTACGTTGAGTTGTACCACTGGCATATTTCCCTGTAGCTTGGTAACTAATATTTACATGGGTATTGTAAACGCGAATCCTGTTGATAGATCTATCGGGCCTGACAACCCCAACCGGACTGGACGACCAGTATTCAACGGTTGCACAGTACTTCGTTTCGGTGACTACACTTGGTACAGTGTAGTGAGATTTCATAATAAAGGGAATATGCGACGATGATTAAATGTTAAGTATGGTTACCAAGTGCTCAACCACTTAGAATGCTTTACATACACTTGCGAGTGTATTATGTTTATGATTATGAAATCTTGTGGTCTATTAAGATATTGAAATGATTGTTATGATAAATCTATGAACTCACCAACCTTTTGGTTGACACTTTTAAGCATGTTTATTCTCAGGTACGAATTAAGTCTTCCGCTGTGCATTTGCTCATTTTAAGGACATTACTTGGAGTCGATCATCGCAATGGGACCAGATGTTAATGATTTCGTCCAGGTGGATTAGGACGGGTCATTACAGATTTCAATATCCGAAGTAAGTTATTCAATTAATATCTAATCATATTAGTTATAGTAACCCTTCCAGGATTAAGTATGTATTTATTAAGCTAAACACATAAATTTCAAGTAGTCACCGTTAAGTTTAACTAACAAAAATTTACATAGAAGTAACGGAAAAAGTGGTGTTATATAGATTCAACAAGGGCTTTACAATGAGAAAAAGTGTGTCTATAATGGATTAAAGGTGAATGAAATATCGAATCTCAAAGTTTCTAGTTTGGTGCAAAATCTAGGAGATTTGTCATTTGTACCACATTGGAAGTCGGTGCAAACCTAAGGATATAGTCTCCACTATAAATAAAGGTCTTAGGCTTTGTAGAAAAATGCACCAAAACCGTACGGCAACATACACCATAAGTTGTGTCGCTATACACATACATGAAATTTTTTATTTTCCTCTCAGCCGCAACATGGTCTCTCCGTTCCAACTATATTTGGGGCAAACGTTCAAGTCCGGCAGTACGCTGCTTCGAGCCGGTGTATTCTGGGAACAGATGAAAATTTTGTTTAAGAAAATTGTATCAAACAAAAGTCGGGTTCTCCACTACGGTAACTTTCTTTCTATGTTCTTGTTTTGTTTATGATTTTCAGGATTCAAGCTTGATGAAATCTGGAAAGCCACTATAGCAAGATACGATTATAGACCCTAATACTGGTATATCATATTATGTATATATTCAATTGGAAAATGTATGCACAGTAACGATTTTGACTTTTAAAACCATATTCGTTTCAATAAATATATATTAATAGTTGTAGTGTAAGTTAAGAATACAGTGATAGCTGAGAATGGTTGGTTAGTCTATTTGTAAGCGAATGGTTGTGAGTTCTACCCACCTCTCTTTGTCTTTAAATTTTTACTTTTTAATAAAATGAATTTCACTACATGTATATTTTTACTTTTAAATAATTAACATCACTGAATTGTTAGTCTGGTGGTTAAGGGTACTAAGATGTGGTTGTAGGTTCAATACTTAACAATAGTTTTTTTTTTTTTTTTTTTTTTTTTTTAATGATAAAAACTTACGCCGTCACAACGCACGGCTAACTTAAAAACTTGTTACTTTTAATATGTTACAATTATAGCTATTATTATTCAATTTCGTATACCTATTTCCTGAAATTAGTTCATATTGAAATGAATCGAGATTGATAGAGTTAGTTAATGATGAGCGACATGTACTTGTTTTGAATGCCTTTTTATTTTCTGTCAATCTATATGGATAATTGTACATTTTCAATTTAGAGTAGAAACACAAATGCTAGTTTTACCCCCACATTCTATACATTTCATACTAGATCTCACATTAGTAATTAATAGCTCCGTCTCATTACAAGTGTCTATTTACTTTTTGCATATAGTTTTAGAGATCCTGATAACTTCATTCTCCATCACTCAAGAAATCTTTTATTTCTAGAATAACATGTTATGATTGGTTGAAATATAGAGTGGACATTTAAAATGAGGTATCTCAAAAATGATAATGTGAACACTTGTAATAAGACGAAGAGAGTTCTTAATTATTACTATTAATTTTAAGTATGGCATTATGCCTATAATTACAAGAAGTTTCACAAAACTCTAATACAAATTTTTAATACAAATTTTTGTCCTTCAATGTTCCACTAGCTATCGACATTTTCTCGTAGTCAAATTTGGACACCAACATTGTACTAGCCATTTATTTTCCTTCATCAGTACTTTATATGTACCCCTTTAATTTATGGTAGGATAATTTATAGAGTGAATGCTAATTATACACCACATTCTTTACTTTCACAATAACTTTCACGTTACTTTTTAATTAAGCTGATTATGCAAAAAAAAAAAATAATAATAATAATAAAATAAAAAAATATTACAACACTACTTGGTTAATATTGTCCGAGAGATGACGAAGTTATATGGGAATAGATGAATTTTTAACATTTGTCTTCACTATTTTAATAATATCTTTTTTTTATTTAGACTTCTCTTTTTTTTTTTTTTTTTTCACAGCTGTTAGGATCACCCAGGAGGGACTTAACCACCTACGCGTTCATCTCCTACACATTTATACCCGCCCCAAACTGCGTGTTCAGGAGGAAACCCGCACCAATCTCATACAAGGTATGGACGGTAAAAGCTTAGACAACTTTTGATTCCTAGAAAACGGATTAACCAGGATGGTAGCTTTGATCCCAACCCGTAAAAAAACCAGGACGGTAGCTTGGATCCCAACCCGTAAACTGACGCATCTCTGACATTCACGAATTTTTTTAGAAGTATATACACATCTTTATACCCTAAAATGTTTTACATTATTCTAAGAGAATTTTGTCAATTTTTACACCCCTTTGGGAAATCCAAGGCCATCAATCATCATCATTGTTAAACTCAATATTGTATTATTTTGAATGATCAACACTACATAACACATGGATATATAAAGAGCTAAACTCTAACAATATAAATGGGCTAGGCCCAACTGCTGAAAACATGTGCTAAGATATATAATGGCTAACATCCCCCCGCAGTTAGAGCGGGAGTACGGTGAACGCTCAAACTGGATCTGAACTCGTCGAATAGAGCAAAAGGAAGACCTTTGGTGAAGATTTCTGCAAACTGATATCTGGACGAAACATGTAGAACCCAGAACTGTCCGTGAGCAATTAAATCTCCGACAAAATGAATGTCTATCTCAAAGTATTTGGTCCGCTGATGTTAGACCGGATTAGATGCAAGGTAGATGGAGCTAACATTATCATTGTAAACTAGTGTAGCAGAGGTGAGAGGGCAGTGAAGCTCACGAAGAAGATTACATATCCAGCATGTCTCAGCAACAGTATTGGCAACTCCTCGATATTCTGCCTCGGCACTGGAGCGAGAAGGAGTAAGTTGCCTCTTCGAAGACCAAGAGAGAAGATTGTTTCCAAGGAAGACACAATACCCAGAAGTGGAGCCTTTGGTGGTAAGGCACCCGACCCAGTCAGCGTCAGAGTAAGCAACCAAAGAGGAAGGGGACGATGCATATAACTTTAATCCCATGTCAAGAGTCCCCTGAACATAACGAACAATCCGCTTGAGAGCATGTAAGTGTTGCTCCCGCGGGTCACGCATAAAAAGATAAATCTGCTGAACTGCATAGGAGATGTCTGGATGAGTGAAGGTGAGATACTGTCATGCACCTGCAAGGCTACGATATAAAGTCGAGTCCTGCACAGAGGAACCATGGGCAGTGAGTTTGGCACCTGGCTCAACAGGGGTCTTGCACGGTTGACAAGAAATCATACTGGCTCGCTCAAGAATCTCTATGGCATACTGCTTCTGAGAAAAGAACATACCAGCGGCAGTACGCGATTCTGAGATGCCAAGAAAATAATTTAAGGCTCCTAAGTCAATCATGGCATATTCCTTATGTAAGGACTGAATAATCCGCTGAAGCAAGCTAGCGGAGGATACTGTCAACACAATGTTATCCACATACAAGAGGAGGTAAGCAATGTCAATGTTAGATCCCTGGCGATAAATAAATAAAGAAGTGTCACATCGGCTGTGGTGGAATCCAAGGTGCTCCAAAGCGCTGAAACCATGCGCGTGGGGCTGTTTGAGGCCATATAAAGATTTTTGTAGTAAGCAGACATGGTCGGGATACCTAGGATCCCGAAATCCCGGAGGCTGATGCATGTAAACCGTCTCAGACAACTGACCATGAAGAAATGTGTTCTTGACATTTAGCTGATGAACAGGCCAGTGTCGAGAAATCGCTAAGCTGAGAACTGTGCGTATAGTTTCCAGTTTGACAATCGGACTGAATGTCACATCACAATCAATACCAATCTGCTGGCTGCGACCATTAGCAACAAGTCGCGCCTTATACCTGCTTAATTTACCATCTGCATTAAACTTATACTTAAATAACCACATGGAGCGAACTATATTGGTGTCCGATAGGCGAGGCACAAGCTTCCAAGTACTATTGTTAATTAAAGCATTATATTCGTTAGTCATAGCTTGTTTCCAGTTAGGGTCATGGAGTGCATCATGATAAGAACGAGGAACATGAGAGATAACATATGTGTAGAGGTTATGTAAGAACCTCACATTGGGCCTAGTGGTAATTGTCCTAATTACCCTTGTGTGTTATTATAAGTTATTTCAATAATCATATGTTTATAATTATTTAATTACATAGTTGAGACCAGTTTGTGACAAGGGTCACAGAACAGGTTTGTTTATTTAATTTGGACCTCGTTTGGACCACTTAATGTGGTGTTTCGTATTTTAGATAACTGGTAAATACCCGTGTGTATCACGGAAGAGGTTTCCTCCACATGAAGAAACCCCTTTTTGCCTTATTTGCATCTGCTTCTTCTTATTTCCTTTTTTGGAAAAATCAAACACCGAACTTATACTCTCAAATACTCAAAGAACCCTAATCCTTGATTCTCGTTTTTGTGTTAAATTGAAGTTGGGAAATTATTCCTTGTGATTTCACGAATCTAACAAGGTAAAATAATCATATTTTCATAGCCAAATCAGTTTGCAAAATGGGTTTTTGTTTAGGTTTTGGTAAAAGTGGGTTTTGAATCAAAAAGTGATTTGAATGTGTTGTTTATGTCAAATTAATGTTAGAAAATGTTTTTATATGAGTTATATATATTTCCTAAGTGATTTGTAGTGTCAAAATAGTGCAAAAACGAGATTTGGGGTTAAAAATGACGAAAACAGCGACCTGGTACTGATGAACAGCTCCCGTACAATTGCAGGATGCATCCGTACAGTTATGGGGTGTATCCGGAACATTTTGGGTGCATCCGTACGGTTGCAGGGTGCATCCGTACAGTTTCAGGTGCAACCGTGAGGTTGCAGATGCTCCCGTGCGGTTGCAGTATGGCAGATTTTTGGAAAACTTGTTTTGGCCGTAACTTTCAAACCGTAACTCTGTTTTTGATGAATAAACTACTGTTGGAAATGTAATGATGTATAGTTTCTAATGGTGAAGTTTTAAAACACTGAATCAAACTTTATTTTGGGTCAAAATAATGGAATAGCGCGTATGCCTCGTTCTACACGCGTGGGAAAGTTGCAATTGGATGGGAAACCATGTAAACTTATCATATATGGATATATTAGGCTATATGATATTATTAAGAGTATGAATTGATGATATTATTGGTTAGATATGTTCTAACTTGAAATACGGTATTCTCAGGTAATAAGGGAACGGAGAAGGCTCAGTAATATAAGACTTCTTAGTTCTTGCTGTTTATCAGGTGAGTGTGACTATCTTAACTGTTATATGTATGTAGTAGCGGGTTATGCTACTGTTGTCTTGCCATGTTGTAGCTGACTAGTTAGCATATGATGTTTATGCTTATGTGATGATTATGTGCACTTGGGTATTATCGACTATGATGTCTTGTCGGTAATCGGCTTTGGGTATAAAGCTGAGCATAAGGTCAACCTTGCTATCAGGTTGGGTTTAAGAGTTACTATCCGTGTAGTATAGTTTGAATGGCGCATCCCCTGCGTCCGGATTACTATGCGAGGGAGACATTAACAGGAATTTTCGGTAAACTCTAGCTCGATCAACTAGTAGTTAATGGCCCGTACAAACCGCCGAGCCTAGTGTTACCATTCTGATTTACCTGGTTAATGATATGTCATTGTGCTTATCTTGATGCTAGATACCTATGACTGTTAGGATAATTCCATTCACTTAGCTTTATGCTAACCCCCCACAGTTCCTCCCTTGCAGGTTAAGTTTTGCATGCTATAGTTTTGGGAGTGGTTGCTTTTGGATAAGTTTGACAGGCTACACTCTGATGTTTATATTTTGATACCTATATGTGTGTAAAAGCTTTTAGTTAATGTAACACCTGGATGACTGTAATAGCTATGATTTAGTTAATTTCTATGTATGGTTTTTAAATATCAATATATTATGTTATTTTGCTGTGATTTAAAAAAAATGTACGATGTTACAAGTTGGTATCAGAGCGTAGGTTTGGCAGCATATCACGTGGGTGTTATGTTCCCAAACCTTGCTTATGTTATGTCAAACAAATCTGTGGGGTAGAGTTAAGTGAATTTAGAGGGGTTGCTTGATAGTCTGTAGGTACTAATGGATTATCTACTAAACTTTGGTGTGAGATGTTGTGACATGACAGGTATGAAGATCGAGCGAACCATGTTGGTGCCCTGATGACCCTCAATATTGTTAGAACTCCGTTGGATGATTTTAGTATTGAGACCAATGAAAGATCGAACAGGACTGGCTACAGTTGTTCCAAGAGATGATGAGGGTCAAAGGCACAGGTGAGATTGATGTGTTGATAGTAAAAGAAGATGTCTTCTTTCTCATGAAGGTACGTTCTTGTTACATTATTGTAATTTTATTATAAGTAACTGAAGTTTGCAATGTTATGTTTACTTCTTCCCTCAAGGAAGAAGTTATTGATGGTCTGATGGTTCCAGTCACCAAGAATATGTCTGGAACTTCCAATGACATTGTTGGGAACTTGTTTTTGGTAAATTGTCTGCTATGAAGCTAATGATTAGTCTGCTATGATGCATGTGATTTATGTACTTCATGCATGCGACTCATTTGTCATGCTTTTAGTATACTGTTATATCATACACATGTGGTTATATGTGTTTTGAATACTTTAGATTATTGGAGATATGATTGCTTCTTCTTTTAAGATAGAAGTAGTTGGTGGTTTGATAGCTCTAGTGTTTGGAGTTACTGTTGTCACTATTGAGATGCTACCCCTTTTTGACTAGTTGCCATGTTCCCTGTTGTTTATCATGTTTATTAAGACTCATGGAATAAGATGCACGTGATATGATTACTAAGCTCGTGATTTGATTGCATATGATTTGACTGTGACGTCTATTTCTTATCCTGGTGTTATGATATACATTCTCTGATAGTATTGCACAAGATTGTTATAAAATGCATGTCCCCTCCGGTTATAGGGGGACACCTCAGATGGTCGGTAGAGATTGGGGTTAGGTACTAATCTACTTGTGTAGTAATAAAGGATTTAGAATTTGAGTTTTATTGTTAGTTCCCTCGTGAATTGACTACCATGACCTTTGAGCCTTGTTCAGTGTGATGCATTCTGTGCATTTTTCATGCTCTTGAGATATGAATGCTATTTGTATGCGAGGTGTTTGCCATGCTTTATGAAATTTGTGTGACATTGAAATTGTACGTGGCTGGTTAGCCTAACTTTAACCTATTGATATTTATGACCTGATAGTGTGGCGTAGGGCCCTTATGAAACGTTGTTTTCTTATTATGGACTGGCTAGACACAAGTGGTGACCTATAAGAATTAGTACTGGGTAGAAGTCCCTGTATTACTGAGTACGGACTTGAACTCTTGTTGTTACCAAGTGTTATGTGATTTGCTTGCATATGGAAGTCCATGTTATACCTTGCATGACTGGACTAGTTGTGTAGGAAACCAGATCATTGACCTAAGGAATTTCCTTTATCTGTCCTTTAGGGTTGATAGAAAAGGATTTTTGGACCTGACTAAAGAATTGCATGGGAATAACTTATAATGAATGTTGGTAAAATCCGATTCGGAACCGTGATCAGTGTATATTTGGGTCATGATTACTACTTAGGTAACTTATTAGGGACTTTTGTGATTGTTGAATTTTCGTAGCCTTGAATTGTAATGACTGGGGGGTTAACGATTGTGTTTGAAATTTCTCAAACCTGTTACCCGCAGTTTATTGATTATGTCGGTAATATTGTAGTGGAAACTATTTCAGATAGCCTTAGTATAGTTTCGTGTTTAGTTGGTGCATAGCGGCTTAATTACTGTAACATGCTTACCATGCTAATTGAGATTTGCTACTTGTATTGCATGCAACATGTTGGATATGTTAGTGTTGTTATCCTGTCATGCTTTTGGTAATTCGTTAGTGTATGGAAGGTGATTTGTCTAATAGTCCAGACTTAGTTTCTGTTGTTATGCAAGATCAGTTTGTGGGAACCAAGACTTGTATGAAGTCTTTTTCTTTATCATTGACTGTTGATCGATGGGACACACGTAGTGACCCGTAGGGACTGATTAGGATAGTAGTCCCCTTATGTCTTGACCAGAGACTTGAACTCTATTGAGTAGCCGTATGAGGCAGAGTCTGTATGCTTATAGACCATAACTGAACCAATATGTGTGACTGTCCCAGTGGCATCATAGTATGACTCGACATGTTGCATAGGACTCGTAGGATTTTCCTAACGAACAGCCTTTCTTCTGTGACCTGATGTGACCTTTTGTGTGGTTTTTAGAAAGTAAGTGTGGACGGCATTCTTGAATTGGTCTTTTAGGAAGATAGAGTCAGACTTTTACCTAATCGATGATTGAGTATTGGGTGTGCATTAACCTTAATACCATAGCGAGTATCAGATCATGATTGGGGATTTGTGATTAGACTTCCCTTGGGACGAATCGGTAAGGCTTGACAATGACTATTTTCTAAAGGTTGTAGAACATCGTCAGTTGACAGTAGTGACTATAGAGGACTTAGATAACAGAAATGCCGGGTATTATCAGTATGTTTGTCAAAGGGGGTTATTTGGGTAATCTCAACAGTGCAAATGTGATGAACATGTAAATGTGCCATGATAGTTGTAATCGGCTAACAAAATTGCAAAATTGGTGTGTTTCTTTTGAGAATATATTTTTTATTAGTGGAATATACTACCAGTGACTAGTGAATAATATATTGCAAGGAATTGATGGACGCAATTAGGGTCTTGCTCTGAATTACTCGAAATGAAAGTATGATTTGGGATTATGTATTACGTCTGGCCAACGAAAATACATCGTGGTAAAATCATACCGTAGTTTCGGGAGCCAGAGGAGATGTAGCAGGTGACGGATTAGACAATAAGTGATGAATTATATGTCAATAGATTCGATAGATTGTGAACTATAGTTTGGTTAAGTCTTAATGAAATTTCTTAAGGAAACTTGGTGGAATATAATTGATAATTAGTCGTGGAATTATTCTCACTAATCGTTTATTACAGTTTTCGGGATTTTGACTAAGAGTTGACTTTTAGACATAGTAATGATGGTTGTGAAATGTCTAGATATTTGATAGTTATTGATTAAATGGGTTTTAATTGCAGAATCTGACCAAATTTTAATCACGTGATGACCTTTCCGAAGTAACTTTAGCAATGTCGAACGCGTGTATCAATGTTACCCGAGGGAATTAACAGATAAATAATTATTTCCAATACGTGTTGGTGGTTATTCGTTACTCAAAAATTCGGGATTTCACGACTAAGTTTGACTTGGAATTGTGTTAGTGATCGTTTCTACTATGGACGAGTAGACTAGGGATACAATTTAAACCATAAATTATTGGTGAGTATCGACAGGGTTGATTGAATTATAACAAAATTCTTAAAGGCCGGGTTTGAAACGGGTATCAAATTACAAAATTTTGACAATTTTAGTGCGATCAGGGTTGACTTAGAAATATTGTATTGTGGGAATTAGCTAATTTTGTGTATTTAAAGGTAAAAATAGCTATTGACCAGTTCTTTGGACTGTATTGATTTGGAAATTCGATGGAAATGACACAGAGTTAACCCCGAAACGAGATTGATTAATATAAAGTAGTGGATCGTTAGCGGTAATTCATAACTTTAGCTTGTAAACTTGGATTTGATGTGAAATTTGTCATAGAAAACCCTAGGATTGTTGACGAAAACAATATGTTTGAAACAAATTATTTAGTGTATAAAAAAAAGTGGGTAACTAATAATGATTGGTGGTTTGTTAACCTTGTTAATCTTAAAATTCGGCAAAAATTGAATTATTCAAGTTTCAGATAGTGACATATTTTGGTATGGGATTACTTCTGCATGTGGTGAAGACGATAACTTAGATTAGTGTGTGGTGAATGATTCGGGTATTATATGTCGTCTAACTTAAGCGGGGTTCTGATCATGGGGTCATAGTATCATCAGACAATTTGTGGTTGACTTTGGATTGATGAATTTTTATTTGATAGATGAACTGAGCCTAGTAATATTGTAAGAAGTGTTAACTTAGGACTCACTATGACTCGTTGTGGTGTTCTGAAGTCCCCATGACCTTTGTTGACTTTGAATGACTAGATAAACTTATTGGTTCGAGTGTGACCAGATTCCGAGGACGGAATCTCCTTTAAGGGGGTAGATTTGTAACAACCTCACATTGGATCTAGTGGTAATTGTCTTAATTACCCTTGTGTGTTATTATATGTTATTTTAATAATTATATGTTTATAATTATTTAATTACATAGTTGAGACCAGTTTGTGACAAGGGTCACAGAACAGGTTTGTTTATTTAATTTGGACCTCGTTTAGACCACTTAATGTGGTGTTTCGTATTTTAGATAACTGGTAAATACCCGTGTGTATCATAGAAGAGGTTTCCTCCACATGAAGAAACCCCTTATTGCCTTATATGCATCTGCTTCCTCTTATTTCCTTTTTTGGAAAAATCAAACACCGAACTTATACTCTCAAATACTCAAAAAACCCTAACCCTTGATTCTCGTTTTTATGTTAAATTGAAGTTGGGAAATCATTCCTTGTGATTTCACGAATCTAACAAGGTATAATAATCAGATTTTCATAGCCAAATCAGTTTGCAAAATGGGTTTTTGTTTAAGTTTTGATAAAAGTGGGTTTTGAATCAAAAAGTGATTTGAATGTATTGTTTATGTCAAATTGATGTTATAAAATGTTTTTATATGAGTTATATATGTTTCCTAAGTGATTTGTAGTGTCAAAATAGTACAAAAATGAGATTTGGGGTTAAAAATGACGAAAACAGCGACCTGGTACTGATGAACAGCTCCCGTACAGTTGCAGGATGCATCCGTACAGTTATGGGGTGTATCCGGGACATTTTGGGTGCATCCGTGCGGTTGCAGGGTGCATCCGTACGGTTGCAGGTGCAACCGTGCGGTTGCAGATGCTCACGTGCGGTTACAGTCCAGATTTTTGAAAAACTTGTTTTGGCCGTAACTTTCAAACCGTAACTCTGTTTTTGATGAATAAACTACCATTGGAAATGAAATAAGGTGTAGTTTCTAATAGTGAAGTTTTAAAACATTGAATCAAAATTTATTTTGGGTCAAAATGATGGAATAGCGCGTATGCCTCATTCTACACGCGTGGGAAAGTTGCAATTGGATGGGAAACCATGTAAACTTGTCATATATGGATATATTAGGCTATATGATATTATTAAGAGTATGAATTGATGATATTATTAGTTAGATATGTACTAACTTGAAATATGATATTCTCAGGTAATAAGGGAACGGAGAAGGCTCAGTAATATAAGACTTCTGAGTTCTTGCTGTTTATCAGGTGAGTGGGACTATCTTAACTGTTATATGTATGTAGTAGTGGGTTATGCTACTGTTGTCCTGCAATGTTGTACCTGACTTGTTAGCATATGATGTTTATGCTTATGTGATGATTATGTGCACTTGGGTATTATCGGCTATGATGTCTAGTCGGTAATCAGCTTTGGGTATAAAGCTGAGCATAAGGTCAACCTTGCTGTCAGGTTGGGTTCAAAAGTTACTATTCGTGTAGTATAGTTTGAATGACGCATCCCCTGCGTCCGGATTACTATGCGAGGGAGACAGTAACAGGAACTTTCGATAAACTCTACCTCAATCAACTAGTAGTTAATGGCCCGTACAAGCCGCCGAGCCTAGTGTTACCATTCTGGTTTACCTGGTTGATGATATGTCATTGTGTTTATCTTGATGCTAGATACCTATGACTGTTAGGATAATTCCATTCACTTAGCTTTATGCTAACCCCCCACAGTTCCTCCCTTGCAGGTTAAGTTTTGCATGCTATAGTTTTGAGAGTGGTTGCTTTTGGATATGTTTGACAGGCTACACTCTGATGTTTATATTTTAATACCTATATGTGTGTAAAAGCTTTTGGTTAACGTAACACGTGGATGACTGTAATAGCTATGGTTTAGTTAATTTCTATGTATGGTTTGTAAATATCAATATATTATGTTTCCGCTGTGACTTAAAAAAAAATGTACGGTGTTACAGGCTAAGTCGTTGGACAGGTTTCGTCGTACCAAGACGATTACAAGTAATCATAGGGTGAGTAGACTGGGATGTAGTAGAGGTGGCAGCCTCAGTGGGAGAAGGTTGTGTCTCCGGAAGAGAGGTAGTAGTGGGCAGCGTATTATCAGTGCCTCATTTGGAGGAGGTTGTGTCTCCAAAAGAGAGGTAGTAGTGGGCTGAGTATTATCAGTACCCTCATTTGGAGGGGGCTGTGTCTCCGGAGTGGGAGGGGAGTCAGAGATATGGAAGGAGCGGGAGAATAAATTAAGAGGAAGATCAAGAAAGTCGTAAGAGGGAGGTTGAGTCGGTGTCATAGAGCCGAACGGGAAAAATGTCTCGTCAAAGGTGACATGGCTAGAGAAAATGATTTTATTTGTGGTTAAGTCAAGGCAGTGGTAGCCCCGATGGTTTGATAGATAGCCGAGAAAGATGCAGGGATGGATTGAGGAGCGAGCTAATTTGTGGTGTTAAGGTGGGTATAGCAAAGGCATACGAAAACGCGAAGATTGGTGTACTTGGGTTTTTGTTGGTAGAGACGGGTGTGTGGTATTTCATGATTAATGGTGGAAGATGGTAGAATATTAAGAAGATGAGCATCCATGTGGAGAGCTTCCACCCAGTAGATTAGAGGAAGATGATCTTGAAAGAGAAGAGTGCGGAGGTTATTAATGGTGCGGAGCATACGCTCGTACTTTTCATTTTGTTGAGATGTATGAGGACAAGAGAATCGGAATTGAATGTCGTTGGTTTGTAGAAGTTGATGGAAGGTAGTGTTATCGAATTCGCCGCCGTTGTCACATTGGAATGCTTTTATCTCTTTCTTGAACTGAGTTTGTACAAAGGTGCATAATTGGATAAATTTAGTTAGTGCTTCAGATTTATTTCGTAACGGAAAAACCAATACATAATGCGTATAATGATCAAGAAAAATAATATAATATTTTAAACCGCTAATACTATAACAGGAGAGTCCATAAATTAGAATGAATAATATCAAAAGGCGCAGTAACATTAGTGCTAGAAACAGAAAAGGGAAGACGAACATGTTTGCCAAGTTGACACGCATGACACAAAACAGAGGGCATAGTTTTATTACATATAATATCTGTATTGGAAAGAAGTTTGCGAAAAACATCATGGCCTGGATGACCAAGACGCTGATGCCAGGTAACCGGACTAATAGTGAGAGCATGTTGAGGAGATGGTGAAGTGACGGGGTAGAGATCCCCAGTGCTGTCACATCGGAGAAGAAGACGGTGCGTCAGATAATTTTTCACGGAAAATCCAATGGGATCAAATTCAACTGAGACAATATTATCACAAGTAAATTGATGGACAAAAATGAGATTTTTTTACAATATTTAGGGTAACGAGAACATTATGTAAGTGTAAGGGTCTGTGAACATTAGGTAACAAGCTATGGCCGGTGTTGGTAACGGGAATAGTGTTCCTGTTACCTACGGCGACTGACAAATATTTTGCAATTATTAAAAATAGTACTAAGATTATTAATGCAAGATGTAAGATGAATGGACGCACCAGTATCCATGTGCCACCTAGCACCATTGTAATCCTGAGGAGACATTGCACTAAATGCACTAGGAGGAATAGTCTGCTGTTGGGTTTGAGTATACTGTTGTTGGCCCAATAAGTGTTGATGGGCCTGTATGATCTCTAGTAAATAGGCTGAATACTCATTGTCTCTACGTGATTGTGTGTGTGTATGTTGCCTTTGCTGCTTTTGTTGAGCCATTCCCTAATTTGTATACCCCCTTTTTTATAACAAACAATTGACAAAGAATCTCTCTTTTTTTTTTGCCTACTATTACCAATACCAAATACTAAAACAATTAAATTCCTTTTTTTTTTGCCACTTGTTATTTGTTTGTCGTGACCTACCAACACCCAAGATGGGTTCTTCTCCTTCTTGATTGTGTACGTGGAATAACACACCAACAATAATAATTGTTGATAGAAATCCTCAACTTTATGTTCAATTTAAATAGAAGAACCCATAAAGAATAGAAGATACAGCTGTAAATTGTGTGTCTTTTTTCTTTAGAATAAAATAGAAATATCTAATTGCTAGATGGTTGGTAAGTAGAAGCTACAGACATAAATCTAGATGGAAGGTAACAATTAAAAAAAAAAGAGATTGAGGATGTTACAGTCGGAGATGAATTGACGGCATGAGTCGCATGGTGACGGCAAGTTGTGATTATTTTTCTTTCTTTTTTTTTTGTTTTGGCAACGGACTAGGTCGTGGATCAACATTCTGATACCATGTTAAACTCAATATTGTATTATTCTAAATGATCAACACTACGTAACACATGGGATATATAAAGGGCAAAACCCTAACAATATAAATGGGCTAGGCCCAACTTCAGAAAACATGTGCTAAGTGATGATGTAGCGGAGGGGTACGTGATAGTACTATATTTTACTACGAAATACGTTACAAATTACACAAGTTTTAATTATTTATTTACAAAATGGATATACCTAAACCTTGCTACAACACTATAGGCAGTGTACCTAATCGTAGAGTAGTATAGTTTTTAGTAAGTCCGGTTCGTTCCACAGGGAGCGGGCTTATTGCACACTATATTTTTAAACAACTATATTTGTACAAAATATATATAATTATATAAAATAATATATAAAAGGGGGTTTACCGTTTAATGACCGGTTTGTCGATTTATATTTTAAGCGAAGCGTATAGTAAATGATGATATTTAAATAACAATAAAATAAATAACCATAATTAAAATGACAATAAATAAAAGTACGAGGAAATATGAAATAAAATATATTATGCTTATTTAAACTTCCGTAACCATGATGGTTGACGTGTTGATTTTAGTTTTATGCCCATGGGTTAATTGTCCTTTGTCCTGGATTATTTAATATGTCCGTCTGGTTTTCGTCCATAACAGTCCATCAGTCATAAATATAAAGTGCGAGTGTCCTCGTCAAATTATTATTATACCCGAAGTTAAATATTCCAACTAATTGGGGATTCGAATTGTAACAAGGTTTTAATACTTTGTTTAATGAATACACCAGGTTATCGACTGCGTGTAAACCAAGGTTTTACTACTTTGTTAACAATTACACCAATTACCCTTGAATGTAATTTCACCCCTGTTTTAATTATTCTAGTGGCTATTAATCCATTCCCGTGTCCGGTTAAATGAACGATTATTCGTACATATAAATACCCCGCCCATCGTGTCCGATTGAGTGTATATGGTAATTTATAGGGACGCCCAATTGTAGATCTTTATATTAACATTAACAAACTATCATTTAGTTAAACAAATATAAAGCCCATTAATAGCCCATAGTCTAATTTCCACAAGTGTCGTTCTTTTGTCCAAACCCCAATTATGGTACAAAGCCCAATTGCCCAATTTTAGTAATTAGCCCAACATCATGATTACTTCATTTTAAATAAGCATAATAATAACTTAGCTACGAGACATTAATTTAAAAAGGAGAACATAGCTTACATTGATTATTTATCGCGTAGTGTTACACGGACAGAGTTTCGACTTCAAAAACCCGTAAAATAACCTTTACATAACCCGAACTAATCTAATATAACACTAATCTATACTATGTATATATATATTTATTTATTTATTATCTTATGGAGTATTATTATTATTATTATTATCTTTTTTACATGCAGAACTCGAGAGCTTTTATAGCCAGAACTGAAATTCACTGCTCCGCGAGTCGCGGCCATTTTGGCCTTCCAGCTCCGCAAGTCGCGGAGGTTCCAAAACCAGCCCACAAGTTCAAGATCCAAAGCTGCCGACGGTTTTTATTTAAATATATATAATATATAAATAATTTTTATAATTATTTATATATTATATTATATTTATATACATAGTAGACTCGTAATTTTTTTCCCGTTGCGTCGAGCGTTAAGAGTTGGTTCATGTACCGGTTCCGGATTTTCGAACGTCCTTGCGTACGCTGAGATATTTTGTACTTTGCGTTTCGTAACTTGTACTCTTGTCATTTTTAGACGTTCCTTATCAATAAATTGAACCTTTTTAATTGTATCTTGTACTTTTGAGCTTTTTGGACCTTTGCGTCTTCAATTCGTTGTTTTCGCCTTTTGTCTTCGCACTTATTTAATATAAATGAATATTACATGAAAATGGAACAATTTCAACTGAAATCTTTACATATCGGAGGGATATTGATACTAAATATATGTTCATTTGGAGCACTATCAAATATCCCCACACTTGAACGTTGCTTGTCCTCAAGCAATACATAACTTGAAATAAAATCACACTTCACTTGAATCACTTTTTTATTTTCACACTTTATACATCAGTGATTTTGATACGACGGTATAAACAATGATAGTAACGATAGAACCATGGTTAAAGGTGGGTGTGTCATCCACAGTTGCCTCGGGTTTAGGTCAACGACACTTGCAATCAAATAGCCGATTTACTTTCGGTTTCCAAAGCAAAGTGCACATTTGAAAGGCGGTTTACAGTCCCACATGACTATGAAAATGTAGATCCTTAAGGAAATTGGATCTTTATGAAAACATTTGATCTTTTGAAAATTCAATCTAGCTTTTACCCTAGATAAGTTTTCCGGAATAACCCTTCACCGGTGTTGCAAAATATTTTTGTGGGTTGGTGGGTTTCAGATTTGAAAATTTTAGCTCAAAACTTATGGTTTTGTGTCACTCACTTGCTAACCTTGTATTAGGAAAGCAACACGTCCAGTTTACTTGTCCCGTATATTACCTTTCGGTAAACTACCGTCCGGTTGTAAAGGAAAGCGATGAACAAGTACTGTTAAGGCAATGTCCCGTGACATGCTTTTGATTATGGTCTTTAACGTGTCGGATGCAATACTATCCTTTGTAGGAGCAATAGTAAAGATCACCCTATAGTTTTTCGGTCTTGGCAAAAGGTCCTGTCTTCGACCAAGCTATGCAACCACCGTTCTTACGGTTGACACCCGATTTGGTTCAGGTGACCTAATGAATTCCAGGTGAATTCCTAGGATTTTACGTTCAATGAACGCATTGAAAATGGGTTTTCAGAAAACAAATCGGTTTTATTTTTGATCAAAATATTTTCTCGTTCAAGCTCGAGTTTAGATATCATCGAATTCCATGAGTTGTAATTCTCAATCTTTAAAGTCAATCTCAAGGATTGAGTAATATCAGGCTTAAAAGCTGATTTTTAATCTTTGAGGAGATTATCCTTTCTGGGGGTCTGATTCATTAGTCTTATCAAGCTAATTTGCACGGTGCCCCCCCATTGTACGAGATAAATCCTTCTCATGGTTAGGATAAATCTGACCACCTGGCGACCCTGTTTTATGCTGAGGTCCGTGGATTTCCTGCTGATTTTAGTGTTGACTTTTCTAGATTTTTCGTCAACCTACAGCTGGTCTTGAACGACAACTTCTTGACCTAAATCAAGAAGCGCGTTTCTTTTTCGGAAGACTTTACTTCCTTTAAATGATGGAATTGATTCATCGTGTAGATCCATCTTTCATTACAGTAAATCGGGTAAAACAGTTAATTTAGTCCAAAACAAAAGCACTTGCAATAAACTTTACAGAAACATGTGATAGATAGTTTTTAATTGAATAACTTGGTACATTCTCCCCACACTTAGTTTCTTTCTTTGCCTTTTTATTCTCCTTTATTCTATTTTAAATGAATTCAATCGTTTTAGGGTGTTTCTCAATTTATGTCCTTTCCGAGGTAACGATAATTTCGGTATTAACACCTAGTTTTCATCGTTCATAAATATGTATAAACATGATTTTGACTTCATTTAGTTGAAAATTTTTCAAATTTTCACAAAATTTGGCAAATAAACTAAGTGCAAACCCGAGAGAATTTATAACCCTTCCCCACACTTGAGATCATGCAATGCCCTCATTTACATGAAATCAGACTATAATTATAAATTCATGAGGGTGATTAGTGTAGAAAAGTAATTAAAAATACCCAGTTTGTAATTACAAAGCTCGTCGAATGATAGATGGCGCGCCTCATCGTTCATTCCTTCATGTTTTATCACACATATTTTTCTTCAAAAACGGTTGCTTTTCTGAACTGTTTGCTAATCTTTAAAAATACGTCTTTTGCCCTAATTTATTATGCATGTTTATTAACGAGTTATGCACTAACCCGAACCCCTAATTTAATGTTAAGTGGGGTTAAACTTCCCCACACTTAGCTGACGATATGTGAAGTCAGTAGAATAAGTTCCAAGAATTAAAATAGTGAGCCAGTTATTTACATCTCGGGTGGTATATATTATATCAATGGGTTTAAAGTTTAGACCCACCCGATTGTCACTACTTAATTCTTTTTTAAGTGTAGCTTTTAGTAAATGGATATGTCTCTTTTCTGGTTCTTGGTCAAATGGATCGATATATACCGACATACATATTTCTATAGGGTGGACAATTCCTAATATTTCCTTCCGTTTATTCTCGGGATCAAAGTTTTCACCTCTATTACCCAATTGGGTGAAATTCGAGGTGTCATTATCTATTACAGCTCGTAGTTCATTTCCGGTGGATGACTCGTCTATTGAGAATATTGTGTTGGAAGGTTGTGGAATGGTGAAGTTCGGTTTGGCCTCGGGGGTAAAATTTTCAACGTTATCGTATTCCCAAGAGTACCAATTTGTTACCCTTACTTCTTCTTTATCCATTGATGGATCGATGATTTCGTCGGTAGAGGCTAATGTGTCGATATGTTGTGAATTTGGTAAGACTGAATAAAAAGTATCATCGGGGTAGTTGGTGATTTCGGAGCTCTCGAATTCATCAAAATTCGATGATATGAGATTTTTTTGAACATGTCTCCTCAGATCAACAGGTGTGTAATTTGATAGAGTTTCAGCTTGCCGGTTTACAAACTCTCTCATTTGTTCATTTTGAGCATCGAGTTCTTCGAGTTTGATTTTTATAATGTTTAAAGAATTTTCGGACACGTAATTTTCCTCGTCTTCTGGTTGTTGAGTTTGGATATATTCTTGGGAATAATCCCAATTTGAATTGTGTTCTTCGTAATCGTTCCATTCAGGTTCCGTGGGTGCGTAATTTTCCATAGGAACGTAATAGTAACATTCCCATGTTGAGTGATAATCTCCACAGATTTCACAACCAGTTATTGTTTCGTCATTCGCGATCCAAGATTGACCGAATGAATTGTTATCAACACTCGTTTGAGGGTATTGATTTAATTGATTTTGGAGTTCAAAAAGAGTTTCCAAGGCCCTGTTTTCAAAATTTTCCATTTTATTGCGATGGACAAATTTTTAGCTACAATGTGGTGCGTTCACTAATTATCCTATTAGTTATAAAAATAGAAAAACTTATATAAGTTGTCCAATTAATAGACTTTTCTGCTTTTGCCCACGTTTCGAATAGCCAAAAGATGTAGCAGGGAGCCAGGCACCTTTAAATCGGAAAAGCCACAACTCAGCCACTAACAAATCCAACTATTACTACGAAGCAGAAAAATGTCAACGTCCATTAATTTAACCGCTTAAATAATTTTTCTTTCCGTTTGAGATATTAGATAAGAAATAGAGAAAATTCTAAGTCCTAAAAACTAAAGCGTCGAGAAATAATAAAGAAAAAGAATGCGCGTCGAAAAACGTCGAAAAATAAAAATAAGAAAATAGCGCGTCGTAACTTAAAAAAAAAATTAAAAACTAAGAATTAAAAGTTGCGTCTAAAAATATTAAAGCTTAAAAGAAAAACTATATCACAAATGGTAATAACTTAAAAAGGTACTAAAATATAAAAATGGCGTCGCAAAATTCTAAAGTACCTAAATCTTAGTTTAAAGAAAAAGCACTTAAGGGATTTTAAGGCAAAGCCTAAAAATCTAGAAAATAAAAATAAGCTACGGCAAGAACTATGTCTTAAAACTAGCTACGAACAATAACGATACAAATATTACACAAAAATATTATTTTTTATACAAATAAAAATAAACTTAAAGTTGTAAAAAGTACAATTTTTATAAAAATATTATTTTTATATTTTTATTTTTATATTTTATAAAAGTATTAATTTTTTATATATTAAAATTAAATATAATTAATTATAACTAATTAATTAAAACTTAAAACTAAATTATATTAATAATAAACTAATTAGGTTTAAATAATAATAAATAATAATCCGTAATTAATGCGATTTTAGGGTTTCTGTCAGCTCGTCAGGGCGGCTCCGCGAGTCGCGGTTCCATTGCCTTACAACTCCGCAAGTCGCGGAGGATGTAAAACGTTTTTTTTTTTTTTTTTTTTTTTTAATAAATTTTATATTGTTTTTCTAAAAATATATTTATACAAATATATATTAAAAATATAGCGTTTCACCGATTCCCCGGCAGCGGCGCCAAAAACTTGATGTCGAAGCGAGGGGTGTACGAAATAGTACTATATTTTACTACGAAATACGTTACAAATTACACAAGTTTTAATTATTTATTTACAAAATGGATATACCTAAACCTTGCTACAACACTATAGGCAGTGTACCTAATCGTAGAGTAGTATAGTTTTTAGTAAGTCCGGTTCGTTCCACAGGGAGCGGGCTTATTGCACACTATATTTTTAAACAACTATATTTGTACAAAATATATATAATTATATAAAATAATATATAAAAGGGGGTTTACCGTTTAATGACCGGTTTGTCGATTTATATTTTAAGCGAAGCGTATAGTAAATGATGATATTTAAATAACAATAAAATAAATAACCATAATTAAAATGACAATAAATAAAAGTACGAGGAAATATGAAATAAAATATATTATGCTTATTTAAACTTCCGTAACCATGATGGTTGACGTGTTGATTTTAGTTTTATGCCCATGGGTTAATTGTCCTTTGTCCTGGATTATTTAATATGTCCGTCTGGTTTTCGTCCATAACAGTCCATCAGTCATAAATATAAAGTGCGAGTGTCCTCGTCAAATTATTATTATACCCGAAGTTAAATATTCCAACTAATTGGGGATTCGAATTGTAACAAGGTTTTAATACTTTGTTTAATGAATACACCAGGTTATCGACTGCGTGTAAACCAAGGTTTTACTACTTTGTTAACAATTACACCAATTACCCTTGAATGTAATTTCACCCCTGTTTTAATTATTCTAGTGGCTATTAATCCATTCCCGTGTCCGGTTAAATGAACGATTATTCGTACATATAAATACCCCGCCCATCGTGTCCGATTGAGTGTATATGGTAATTTATAGGGACGCCCAATTGTAGATCTTTATATTAACATTAACAAACTATCATTTAGTTAAACAAATATAAAGCCCATTAATAGCCCATAGTCTAATTTCCACAAGTGTCGTTCTTTTGTCCAAACCCCAATTATGGTACAAAGCCCAATTGCCCAATTTTAGTAATTAGCCCAACATCATGATTACTTCATTTTAAATAAGCATAATAATAACTTAGCTACGAGACATTAATTTAAAAAGGAGAACATAGCTTACATTGATTATTTATCGCGTAGTGTTACACGGACAGAGTTTCGACTTCAAAAACCCGTAAAATAACCTTTACATAACCCGAACTAATCTAATATAACACTAATCTATACTATATATATATATTTATTTATTTATTATCTTATGGAGTATTATTATTATTATTATTATCTTTTTTACATGCAGAACTCGAGAGCTTTTATAGCCAGAACTGAAATTCACTGCTCCGCGAGTCGCGGCCATTTTGGCCTTCCAGCTCCGCAAGTCGCGGAGGTTCCAAAACCAGCCCACAAGTTCAAGATCCAAAGCTGCCGACGGTTTTTATTTAAATATATATAATATATAAATAATTTTTATAATTATTTATATATTATATTATATTTATATACATAGTAGACTCGTAATTTTTTTCCCGTTGCGTCGAGCGTTAAGAGTTGGTTCATGTACCGGTTCCGGATTTTCGAACGTCCTTGCGTACGCTGAGATATTTTGTACTTTGCGTTTCGTAACTTGTACTCTTGTCATTTTTAGACGTTCCTTATCAATAAATTGAACCTTTTTAATTGTATCTTGTACTTTTGAGCTTTTTGGACCTTTGCGTCTTCAATTCGTTGTTTTTGCCTTTTGTCTTCGCACTTATTTAATATAAATGAATATTACATGAAAATGGAACAATTTCAACTGAAATCTTTACATATCGGAGGGATATTGATACTAAATATATGTTCATTTGGAGCACTATCACTAAGATATAATGGCTAACAATCATAATTGTTAAGGATGCTAGGTTTGATCTGTAGGATTAATGTGCAAGGTACAACATATAACTATATGGCCAACTTCATTTGAGCCTTCGGGGTCACACACATATACACCGAGACGTCAAATAAAATATATATATATGATGTATATATATTACGCAAGTAACAAAATAGTAAATCGAAATTAATTCATTTACTATTCATATGAATAGTAAATGAAACGAAATTAATTAATTTACTATTCATATAAAAGCGACATGATAAAAATTATTAATTATAAGTTACATAACATACCCCTGAAGTATTTGAGAAATACGACTTTATGATATTACATCCGATATAGAAATCGAATACAATATCCTATCTTTGATTCTTTCAAAAAGTAAAAGATTCACGGGTTAATATAGTGACTATAATTCAATAAAAAAGGTTCACGGGTGTTTTCTAAAAAATACTATATATTCCTCTCTTTTGCAAGTGTGGATTGATATTATTCCATTTTGTTGGTCGACACATATATAGAGAGAGAAGGACTTTTAATTTATGTGATAACACTCAAACTTGAATTGAAGTACCTTTTAAGTGACTGATCTCAAATTCAAGCAAAACGGTTTTCAAGTACTCCATTAAAGATTAATAATTTGATTATTATAATAAATTACTTGGGTTTGGACTAGCATCCATTGGCGTTGTCTGAAAGTGTAGTGTGGACTATCCAAAGAGACGGTTATACTTTTGATCGTAGGTTTCTCTCCGTCTCATCAATTTCTCCAAGAAAGGTATATCGTTAACTCCTCTTTTGTTTTATATTCATGACAATTATTATGGTGTAACTGGATATTTTGGATCGTTAATCATGTGCATGTTTTATTAAATTTAAATATATGAATATTTAATTTTGTAAATGGTTTATAAAATAATAATTGATTATTATTTTAACTATCCGCTGCGTTAATCTAATTTAAAAGTACACACGATTTTCCAACAGTGGTATCCGATCCGCTTTTACACCATCTTAATTGTCGCGTGATTTTCTTTTGATTTAGCTTTGTGGTGAATTGGTAAAAGTCGAAACATTTTTGGTTTTTAAAGTCAACACGGTTGATTTAGACTTAACCTTATGACGCACAAATATGATTGAAAGAATATCACTATTTTAAATTGTAGATTTAATTGTTATGGCTTGAATATTTATTATAATTATTGATTGTTATATTCCATGGTTATACACATGCATTATAACCATGGACAAGCCATATATAGGTTTTAATAATGTAGTTATTAAAATTGTGATTGGATACATAGCCCGTAATGCCCCGACCTATGTGTTTGATTATATGTGATTGTTGTGATTGTTGATTACGGCAATATTATGTCATGTTGATTATTTATTTTATTAGAAAGGCCATTTTGAAGCCAAAGTTGTATTATATTTATTTTACATTTTCATAGTATTGTATTTAAGTTTATTCTAAACTGTAAAAGTGTTAGATTAGTTGTACTTTTCAATTTTAAATAAATTTAATAAGATGAAGATTAAAGATAAAGATGCAACGTGGATTTTGACTTAGAAGATGGCGAACAGGTCAAGTTGACAACGATGGCATTTTTCAGGTTTCACTTGATTCTTGAATTAAGTGGGAGCTACGATATTACCCTTAGTTTGACCTCTTAATCTCATGTCGGCTCATTGGATCAAGCATAGGATTTTGGGCTAGGCTATGTGTGTGTGATGCATGATTGTGTTTTATTTTACGCATTTATATTTAAATTTAAATATTGATTATAATATATGCTAAATGTTTTTGATGAAAACATTAAATAAAACCGGTAACGAGTTTCAAATATTAAAATTGATGATTTAAAAAAAAAAAAGTTAAACTCTAACGAGTTTAAAGTTAAATAATTTTGAGACTTAAATTACATATGTTTTTGATGGAAACATTAAATAAAACTCTAAACGAGTTTCAAAGATTAAAATTGATAATTTTAAAATAAGTTAAACTCTAACGAGTTTAATGTTAAATGATTTTGAAAGTCAAATAATATATATGGACGACATCTTTTAAAAATGTTTTAAAATGATACACGTTTGTATATTTGTTATTTTTATATCCTATAAATTAAATAACAAATTAGATCACAAACATAATCGACATATACAATTGAAAAAAAAATTAACTAATAGTGTAGCGAATCTTGTGTGCATGCATTATTCATTGACACAAACTTTTTCCAAAATACCCGTCAAATTTAAGTCATGCCATCTAATAAGCTTGCAAACACTCCTCGTTATTTTTCTGATCTAGTGAGACTAGGCTGAATTATAGCCACGAGGTGGATTTTTCGATCTAGTGAGACTAGCGTGAATTTTCACTGTTTCCAAATTGGACGACTTAATCGTATTCACGGTGAGACCTGAGTTTGAGGCAATGATGGGACAAACATGCCATTAGATAATAGTGGTTTGTTGGACTACATATATCTCTAGGTCCCATAAAGATCTAAGAGTTGTACTTGTAATGCAATTGGTACCCGCTACCTACCAATAGACTCCATAACTGCTAGCTGATCAACAGATGTGGCTATGGAACCTCTATGTGGATCTTAGGCTTTCGTAAATTAATTATTTTTGAAAAATATTATTAAAAAAACTTGGGTAGTTAATTTATTAAAGCTCAATATCAAAAATACTAAATTGAATCTTATATCTGTTGTAGATGTCAAATAATCAAAAAGTACACTAAAACACACTTCCTTCTTTGTTGGAGAAGGATAAACTTGTAACGACCCGTCAAAATCGCTATTGACGCGGCACGTTAATCATTGATTCCACAGTGAGGTTTTGACCTCTATATGATACGTTTTGATAAAATATTGCATTCATTAAAATAAGTGACTTTCTAAACATAGAAAGTTATAAACATGTGGGCGAGTGCTTAGGTATAAGCAAAACCCCAAAATACATAAGTCTTTAATTTACAGGTTGACATCACAGTCCAATTATTTATTACACAACGCAGTTTTATTTTGAATGCAATAAACTTTGTACAAAGCATGAGAGACTCCATGCAGGCAACAAGCACATCACAGCGGAAGCATTCTAAGGACCTGAGAATAAAACATGCTAAAAAGTCAACATGGATGTTGGTGAGTTATAGGTTTAATTGCTCGAGTCATAAACATATATAAAGATAGACCATAAGATTTCATCAAAAGTTTATCAATAGATTCTACGTAACAGAGCACCCTGGTAACTAAACTTAACGCTATAGTGATAATTACCCCATTCGTTTTAATACACGTAAACCAACGTGTCTTAAACTCAAATAACATACGTCCGTTAAAAGGCTAGTGCTCTAGCTCGGACGGGGATGTCAAGCCCTATGGATCCATATACAATTATTCGCGCCCACCAGTCCATATCCTATGTACTGGCAGCTACTAGTTACCAAAGCTAAGGGATTTTCGGTTTAACTCAGTGTAGAATTTTGTATGTACTTGTGTCTTATTGCGTTTAAAATAAATTGCATGTATTCTCAGCCCAAAAATATTTAAAGTATTTAAAAAGGGAGACTATAACTCACAGTTCAATATTGCGATTCAATATTGTAGGCAAATTGCGTAGACGTAATGATGGTAGACGACTGTATGGTTGGTCTTGGATTCAAGAACAATACCCCGAACAATACCCAATATTTCCTTATTTTAAAACGGTTTGAAACCCGAATTAAAAATACCCTCGAATATACTTTATTATTATTAAACTTAAAATTAAAATTATAATTATAATTATAATTATAAAATTTACGTACATATATATTTATGAAATATTTCGTCGAGCAAAACTGACCTTTTATAGTACTTTTCGATTTACTGTAGCTCATGCGATCGCATGAGTTTTCAGTGTTTTTGCCATGCGATCGCATGGGCGCCTTTTCTGTTTTTGTTTGCTAGTTCGTTGACATCAAATAGTGTTTACTGTAGCAATAGTGTGTTACTGTAGCAATAGTGTTTACTGTAGCAAATAGTGTTTTACTGTAGCAAATAGTGTTTTACTGTAGCAAAGTAATTTTTGCTGTAGCAAATCACTGTAGCACTGTAGCACTGTAGCAAAATACGGTTTCACTGTAGCAAATAGTGTTTTACTGTAGCAAATTGTGTTTTACTGTAGCAAAGTAATTTTTACTGTAGGAAAGTCGTTTTTACTTGTACATATATATATACATACATATAATTGTTCATGAATCGTCGAGAGTAATCAAAGGTAATTGTATATATGAAACAGTTCTAAAATTTTGAGACTCAATCTAACAGACTTTGTTTAGCGTGTTAAAATAATAAATCGTATAGAGAATTGGTTTAAATAAGTCAAAAATTTTCGGGTCATCACAGTACCTCCCCGTTAAAGAAAATTTCGTCCCGAAATTTTGAGTAGTACCTGTTTCATTAGCGATATCAGTGAATAAATGTGGATACTTTTGCTTCATCTGATCTTCACGTTCCCAAGTAAACTCGGGTCCTCGTCTTGCGTTCCAACGAACCCTAACTATCGGTATTTTGCTTTGTTTTAATTGTTTGACCTCACGGTCCATGATTTCAACAGGTTCTTCGATAAAATGGAGTTTATCATTGATTCGTATTTCGTCAAGAGGAATTACGACATCCTCTTCAGCTAAACATTTCTTCAAATTTGACACGTGAAATGTGTTGTGAACACTACTAAGTTCTTGCGGTAGCTTTAATCGATAAGCAACTGTTCCAATTCTTTCGGTGATTTCAAAGGGTCCTACGTACCTAGGACTTAGCTTTCCTCGTTTACCGAATCGTACAACGCCTTTCCAGGGTGACACTTTCAACATGACTTTGTCGCCCACTTGAAATTCTAGCGGTTTTCTTCTTACATCAGCATAACTCTTTTGGCGACTCATGGCCGTTTTCAATCGCTGTTGTATTTGAATGATCTTTTCGGTGGTTTCATGAATAATTTCTGGTCCAGTAAGTTGTCTTTCTCCTACTTCACTCCAACAGATAGGAGTTCTGCACTTTCTACCGTAAAGTGCTTCAAATGGCGCTGCGTTGATGCTCGTATGATAGCTGTTATTGTATGAAAATTCTGCCAACGGTAAGTGTCGATCCCAACTGGTTCCAAAGTCAATCACGCATGCCCGTAACATGTCTTCCAATGTTTGTATTGTTCTTTCACTTTGACCATCTGTCTGTGGGTGATAAGCGGTGCTCATATCTAATCGAGTTCCCAATGCTTTTTGTAATGACTGCCAGAAACGTGATGTGAATCGGGTGTCGCGATCAGATATGATAGAGATGGGTACACCATGCCTGGAAACTACTTCCTTCAAATATAGGCGTGCTAATTTCTCCATACTGTCTGTCTCCTTTATTGGTAGAAAGTGAGCTGATTTAGTTAGACGATCAACTATCACCCAAATAGTATCATGACTACTTGCAGTCCTTGGCAATTTCGTAATGAAATCTATAGTTATTCTTTCCCATTTCCACTGCGGAATTTCTGGTTGTTGCAGTAATCCTGACGGCTTTTGGTGCTCAGCTTTGACCTTTGCACACGTCAAACATTTGCTTACATAAGTAGCAATTTCTGTCTTCATATTAGGCCACCAATAAAACTTCTTGAGATCGTGGTACATTTTCCCGTTTCCTGGGTGAATTGAGTACCTCGTTTTGTGTGCTTCATCTAGTACTAGTTGCCTTAGATTACCATATTTTGGTACCCATATCCTATCAGCAAAATACAGGGTTCCATCGGCTTTTACCTCAAGCTGTTTTTCTAACCCTCTGCTCATTTCGCCTTTTTCATTTTCTTCTTTTAAAGCTTCTAACTGTGCTGCTTGAATTTGCTTTGTGAGATCGGTACGAATTGTAATATTCAAAGCTCGGACCCTAAGAGGTTTTACTCTTTCTTTTCGATTTAGGGCATCAGCTACAACATTAGCCTTTCCGGGGTGGTAACGGATTTCACAATCGTAATCGTTTAACAACTCTACCCAGCGACATTGTCTCATATTGAGTTGTTTTTGATCAAAAATATGCTGAAGACTCTTATGGTCAGTGTACACTGTACACTTGGTGCCATATAGATAGTGTCTCCATATTTTGAGTGCAAAAACTACAGCTCCAAGTTCCAAATCGTGTGTTGTATAGTTCTTTTCATGAATTTTTAGTTGTCGTGAGGCATATGCGATAACTTTTGTGCGTTGCATTAATACACATCCTAAACCTTGGCGCGAAGCGTCACAATAGATCACGAAATCATCATTTCCTTCTGGTAATGACAAAATGGGTGCAGACGTTAACTTCTTCTTTAACAACTGGAATGAGGATTCCTGTTCCGTGGACCAATCATACTTCTTTCCCTTTTGAGTCAATGAAGTTAAGGGTTTGGCGATTCTAGAGAAATCTTGAATGAATCTTCGGTAGTAACCAGCAAGACCTAAGAATTGGCGAATTTGTGTTGGAGTCTTCGGGGTTTCCCATTTACTAATGGCTTCGATCTTGGCGGGGTCAACTTTAATTCCATGTTTACTAACAACATGGCCCAAAAATTGTACTTCTTGTAACCAGAAATCACACTTTGAAAATTTTGCGTACAATTCTTCTTTCTTGAGTATCTCCAGTACCAGTCTTAAGTGTTGCTCATGTTCTTCCTTGTTCTTCGAGTAAATCAATATGTCGTCGATAAAAACAATGACAAATTTGTCTAAATACGGTCTACAGATGCGATTCATTAGATCCATGAATACTGCTGGAGCATTAGTTAATCCAAAAGGCATGACTAGAAACTCATAGTGACCGTAACGGGTTCTGAACGCGGTTTTAGGAACATCTTCTTCCTTCACTCTCAGTTGATGATATCCGGAGCGTAGATCAATCTTAGAATAAACACTTGATCCTTGTAATTGATCAAACAAATCATCAATCCTCGGTAATGGGTACCGATTCTTGATCGTTAATTTGTTTAATTCTCGGTAATCTATGCACATTCTCATAGATCCATCCTTCTTCTTGACGAACAGAATAAGAGCACCCCAAGGTGAAAAACTAGGACGAATAAATCCACGGTCCGATAATTCTTGCAACTGGTCTTGTAATTCTTGCATTTCTGAAGGTGCAAGTCTATATGGAGATTGGGCTACAGGTGCAGCACCTGGTATGAGATCAATCTGGAATTCTACACATCTGTGTGGAGGTAGCCCCGGTAATTCTTCTGGAAATACTCCGGGATATTCTCTTACAACCGGCATGTCATTAATGCTTCTTTCTTCAGTATCGATCTTCTTTACATGTGCCAGAATAGCATAACAACCTTTTCTTATAAGTTTCTGGGCCTTCATACAGCTGATAAAGTTCAGCTTTGAGTTGCTCTTCTCCCCATAAATCATTAATGACGTTTCATCCTTACGAGGGATGCGGATTGCTTTCTCAGCGCAAACAACTTCCGCTCTTGTTTTGGACATCCAGTCCATGCCAACGATTACGTCAAAACTTCCTACTTCTACGGGTATCAAATCGATTTTGAAGGTTTCACCAGCGAGATTCATTTCGCAACCATGGCAAATTTTATCGGCTTTTATCAGTTTACCATTAGCTAATTCAATAGTATATTTATCGTCTAGAGGTAATGATGCACATTTTAGTTTAAAACTAAAGTCTTTACACATATAACTTCTATCAGCACCCGTATCAAACATAATAGAAGCTAGTTGATTATTAACGGTAAACGTACCCATGACAAGATTAGGATCCTCACGTGCTTTACTGGCACTAACATTAAATGCCCTCCCACGTGCGGGTTCTTTGTTCTTCTCCTTATCAGGGCATTGATTTATAAAGTGACCAGACTTCCCGCATCCAAAACATTTCTTGACATCGGTCAGTTTTGTCTTTACTTCAGAAACGGTGGCATAACAATCTTTCGCCACATGTCCTTTCTTGTTGCACTTATCACAGACCACTTGACAATAACCTGCATGATGTGTGTAACATCTTTTGCAGAACGGATAGGGTCCCTTATAGTTTGGACTTGCAGTTGCCCCATCTTGTTTACCTTTAAAAGTTTCTTGTTTCTTCAGGTGAGTACTTTTGCCCTTATAGTCTTCCCATTTCCTCTTTCCTTCAGTTGTCTTGACTTCGGTAATTGGTGCCTTAATCGAACTCTCTGTGATCTGGTCCATGAGTTGGTGTGCCATTGTCATGGCTTCCTGCATCGTATTTGGTTTGGACGATGTAACATTTCCTTTGATATTGATCGATAAACCGTCAATATACATTTCTATCTTTCGTTTCTCGTTTGGCACCAATTCGGGACACAACAAGGCTAGTTCCATGAAACGCTTTTCATAGTTATTGAGATTCGTGCCGATAACCTTCAGATTACGTAACTCAGATTCCATTTTTCTAATCTCGTTTCGAGGACAGTACTCCTCGATTAGCATCTTTTTCAGTTCTTCCCAAGAGATATCATATGCCGTATCTATTCCTTCCGCTTTAGCATAATTGTTCCACCAAGTAAGTGCACCATCTTGCAACGTGCACGAAGCATACTTTGACTTGTCTCCGTTCGCACAATTACTGATTTTGAAAACGGACTCCATCTTTTCAAACCATCGGGTTAGACCGACTGGTCCCTCGGTTCCACTAAACGTCTGTGGTTTGCATCCTTGAAAAGTTTTGTATGAGCATCCGTTTCGTGAGTTTGTGTTTACGGCTGCTGCTTTGGCTGCTGCTTCGGCTGTTGCTTTTGCTGCTTCGGTTGCAGCAATTCTTTCATTCACACGTTTCTCGACTAGTTGCTCAAACTCAGCATCCGACATTTGAGACATGTTTCTTCAATAAACACAACAGATATAATTTAATCATATAGAATATTATAGGTAAAATGAGTTGTCAATAGTTAATCGTAGCATATTACTAATATGAACCGATTATTATAAAAGCCTTTTCTTCTTATTAGCATTTTATAATTATTTCTAGGGTATTACCTACCCGTTAAGTTCATACATAATAGCTAGTACAAGGAATTAACTACTAAAATCCTAATAATATTCCACTATGAAAAATTATAGCGAGTTACTACATTATTATGTAATAATAATAATAAGAAGTAGTAATAATACAAATAATCATTCCATGTATTTATTATTAATAAACTAAAATAATACAATACCATACAATACTGATATTTTACATATGCTTATTTTACATAACAAGATAGAGTAGCACACATAAGTAATAAAATAGCGCATGGAAGATTTATGGTTGCGAGGTCATTCATTCAGAACTATCAGAAACTTCTTCCCATTTGGTTCTCTCTGCCAATTGTTTGTGTGCACATGGTCCGACAGACATTCTGGCAGTGTATTTTATTTTTAGTTGGGGTTTTGAGGTACCCGTTACCTCAGTGGGTTTAATACAATAAGGGTGGTTACGGATCGAATGGTCCTGTTCTTTTTTAATAATTAAGGACATCTTATTATTATGGTTGTTTTTATTATCTATAGCAAGTTGGAATTTCTCCTTAGTGATCTCTTTTATTTCATTAGCGAAATCCTCCTCCTTACTGATCTCGTCTGATGACGAACTGTCTGAGCCATGTGTAGGAGAATATGATGACGAACTGCAAGAATATGTACCGGTGGTCATGAACCGAAATCTGCCAGGCGTAATCGGCACAACCCGCCCGTCGGCGGTACATCTGGACCAATGTCCATATTTGTTTAGAAATGGATGATCCTCTTTTACTCCAGGGATCATGGGTCCATGCCAACGATACTGTGGCTCCGGAAAACTAAAGCTGGGTGGAGCTGGAACCTCCTCTGGGTTTACCGGGAGTTGAGATTCCCCGGCTAACACAATTTCTTCTTTAATAGGTATTGGAACGCCCTTTTTAGTTGTGGATAGAATAGATTCAGTGTCCGATTCCGAGTCGTACAAAATGATAGGATTAGAAGAAGTCATCTATCACATAATTGAAACAACAATTACGTTAGCATATAAATATATCACATATAATGTTTTTGACCAAATAATAAGCAAAAATCAGGAAAAACAGATATGGTCATAGTCTAGACTCACTAATGCATCCTAACAATTACCAGTTAAACACAATAATGTAATTTCTGGTTCCCTATGACCTCAAGCTCGGATACCAACTGTAACGACCCGTCAAAATCGCTATTGACGCGGCACGTTAATCATTGATTCCACAGTGAGGTTTTGACCTCTATATGATACGTTTTGATAAAATATTGCATTCATTAAAATAAGTGACTTTCTAAACATAGAAAGTTATAAACATGTGAGCGAGTGCTTAGGTATAAGCAAAACCCCAAAATACATAAGTCTTTAATTTACAGGTTGACATCACAGTCCAATTATTTATTACACAATGCAGTTTTATTTTGAATGCAATAAACTTTGTACAAAGCATGAGAGACTCCATGCAGGCAACAAGCACATCACAGCGGAAGCATTCTAAGGACCTAAGAATAAAACATGCTAAAAAGTCAACACGGATGTTGGTGAGTTATAGGTTTAATTGCTCGAGTCATAAACATATATAAAGATAGACCACAAGATTTCATCAAAAGTTTATCAATAGATTCTACGTAACAGAGCACCCTGGTAACTAAACTTAACGCTATAGTGATAATTACCCCATTCATTTTAATACACGTAAACCAACGTGTCTTAAACTCAAATAACATACGTCCGTTAAAAGGCTAGTGCTCTATCTCGGACGGGGATGTCAAGCCCTATGGATCCATATACAATTATTCGCGCCCACCAGTCCATATCCTATGTACTGGCAGCTACTAGTTACCAAAGCTAAGGGATTTCCGGTTTAACTCAGTGTAGAATTTTGTATGTACTTGTGTCTTATTGCGTTTAAAATAAATTGCATGTATTCTCAGCCCAAAAATATTTAAAGTATTTAAAAAGGGAGACTATAACTCACAGTTCAATATTGCGATTCAATATTGTAGGCAAATTGCGTAGACGTAATGATGGTAGACGACTGTATGGTTGGTCTTGGATTCAAGAACAATACCCCGAACAATACCCAATATTTCCTTATTTTAAAACGGTTTGAAACCCGAATTAAAAATACCCTCGAATATACTTTATTATTATTAAACTTAAAATTAAAATTATAATTATAATTATAATTATAAAATTTACGTACATACATATTTATGAAATATTTTGTCGAGCAAAACTGACCTTTTATAGTACTTTTCGATTTACTGTAGCTCATGCGATCGCATGAGTTTTCAGTGTTTTTGCCATGCGATCGCATGGCCGCCTTTTCTGTTTTTGTTTGCTAGTTCGTCGACATCAAATAGTGTTTACTGTAGCAAATAGTGTTTACTGTAGCAAATAGTGTTTACTGTAGCAAATAGTGTTTTACTGTAGCAAAGTAATTTTTACTGTAGGAAAGTCGTTTTTACTTGTACATATATATATACATACATATAATTGTTCATGAATCGTCGAGAGTAATCAAAGGTAATTGTATATATGAAACAGTTCTAAAATTTTGAGACTCAATCTAACAGACTTTGTTTAGCGTGTTAAAATAATAAATCGTATAGAGAATTGGTTTAAATAAGTCAAAAATTTTCGGGTCATCACAAAACTCAATGTTCAAACTTCCTAGACTGGCACTGCAACCTGAGAATTGTTCTCAAGCATAATTGGAAGTTGAATAAAGTTTAGAACCCATATCCTTTCTTCCTGTTGTGGCAGTTGTTGCTGCTCAGCAAAATGATTATCGAATGTTGTTCGATGATCAGGAAGAAATAGGATTGAAGGGTGAAAAAGAATAAGCCGAATACTTTGTGGAAGGAAAATTAAAAATTATTTGCTAGGAAAAATATTCCACCTTCCAAGAAGGAAAACCCAACAAAAGATGCCGAATGTTTCCATTGTGGAAAGGTTGGCAATTGGAGAAGGAAGTTGTCATATCTTCCAATCTGAGCTGAGAAAAGGCAACGTTGGTGAGACTAGCAAATCAGGTATATTCCATATATAGTTATATACTTCTTCTAGTGATTCCTAGATCTTTGTTAACTGGTTGTGGCCTTCACACCTGTAACAATATGAAGGGAATGAGAAGAAGTAATAGACTGAAGAAAGACACACTTGAGTTGCAAGTAGGCAAAGGGGATCAAGCTTTTGTTAAAGCTGTTGGTACCTCTGAACTTACTTCTCTAAGTGGTCTTATTGTTTTGTTGAAACAATAGCATTATGCTCTCAATATTGCGAGCGACATAGTTTGAAAGATGTTAGTTTTGAACTTGCATCTACACACTTAGGTATTTCAGTTTCTAAGGATAATATATTTATCTTAATACCTATCCACGTGATGGTATTTTTGAAATTGATACGCATAGTGTAATTTCAAATGAGAATTCTGTGTATACCTACATCGCCAAAGTCTTCAAGCAAGACTTGAATAAGACCTATCTATGACATTGTCATATTAATCATATAAACAAACAATGCATTTCAAAACTCCAATCTAATGGACTTTTGGAATCAATTGACTCTGAGTCATTTGATGTATGCGAGTCATGTTTATGTAAAAAGATGACAAATGCTTCTTTCTCTGATTTAGGTAAAAGAGCTAAAGATCTTTTAGGACTAATACATACTATTGTATGTAGCCCTTTAAGAACAATGTATAGATTTAGTTAATTTTACTTCATTACATTTACTGATGAGTACAGTAGCTATGATTATGTTCACTTACTGAAACATAAACATAAAGCTATTTTAACATTCAAAAGTATTCCAAAATGAAGTAGATAATCAGCTTGGAAAGACCATTAAAGCACTTCGCTCCGATGGAGTAAGTAAGTTTACGAGTCAAGAGTTTTTTGGACCACCTAAAGAATTGTGGGATTGTCTCATAGTTCACTCTACCTTACACACCACAACACGATGGTGTGTCTGAGTAAGAGGAATCGAACTTTACTTGATATAGTTTGATTTATGATGAGTCTGATTTCTCTACTACCGTCTTTCAGGGATATGCATGAGAGTCTGCTGCAGGCATACTCAATGTGATTCCAACTATGAAGGTAGAAAAGACACCATATGAGTTATGGCATGGGAAGAATCCCAAGTTGTCTTATCTGAAAGTCTGAGGATGTAAAGCGTACGTGAAGCATGACACTTCAAACAAATTAGAACCCAGAACTATCTAATGTTACTTTGTACGATACATAAAGGAAACAATGGGTTACTACTTTTACTACCAAGCTGAAGACAACGTATTTTCTGCTCGGTCTGCTGAATTTCTGGAAAGAGATCTTCTCTTACAAGAAGTCAGTGGGAGTAAAGTAGATCTTGAAGAAATTCAAGTACTTTAAATTAACATACCTTCAGTAAGCACTAGCAATCCACACGTTGAAATTGAGCGCACTGTTGGTGAGCCAGAACGTGTTACACCTGTACTTTATAGATCTAGTAGAACTCATCGGCTTATGAGGTTTAATTATCTGATTAATTCATATAAACCTCAACTAAGGGATTATGATGAACCCTCTAGCTGCGTGAGGCCATATCAGATCCTGAATCTAAAAATGACAAGATTCTATGAATACAGATATGCAGTCCATGAAGGATAATTAAGTATGAGACTTAATTGATCTTCTACCCAATTGTAAGACAATGAGGTAAAAATGGGTCTTCAAAGGAAGACTGATATGGACGATAATGTAAACACTTTTAAAGCTCGATTGGTGACAAAAGGTTATGATGAAAGTTTTTCACCAGTCGCGAGCCTTAAAACAATTAGGATACTTATTGCCATGGTTACCTTTCATGATAATAAAATATGGCTAATGGATGTCAAAACCGCTTTCCTAAATGGCGACCTAAGCGAGGACGTATATATGGTTCAGCCGGAAGGGTTTATGAATCCTAAGCATCTTAATAAAGTATGCAAGCTTCTAAAATCCATTTATGGATAAAAGCAAGCATCCAGGAGCTAGAATCTTAAGCTTAATGAGAAAATCGAAGTGTTTAATTTTTCTCAAAACCAAGATAAGCCCTGAGTTTACATTACAGCTAGTGGGAGCAGAGTAGTCTTCTTGATCTTATATGTTGATGATGTGATGACCCGGGAATTTCCGACCAAATTTAAACATAATCTTATATGATTCGACTCGATAAGCAAAGTCTATTAAACCGAGTCTCATTATGTTTGAACTATTTCATGATAACATTTGACCTTTAACTATTTCCGACGATTCACGAACCTTTAATTGTAACTAAGAATGTAAATATAAATAATTATATATAAAACTAATTATATTAGTATTAATGAACTATTAAGTAATTTTGTTATTATAAAAGATAACATTTAATAACTAAAGATTTTCATTTTGAATATATATAGTATATTGTATATAAATGATTCAAACATATTTTACCAACGTTATCAAAATATTAAATGTACAATGTTATACTTTGTAGTTAATTGTTTAATATACATAATTAATCATCTACTCAACATTTAAAACATGCTTTTATATATATGGTAGTATACATATATACATAAATATAACTATATATATATGATTTTATACATAATTATTATATTATGTATATGTAGAAATTTATAATATATCTATGATGAAATAATGTACTATTTTAATAAATATATATAATACTTACATATATAAAACATTTATATTTTTCATAATTACATATATAAGTATAATATAATTAGTATGTAAATAAATATTATAATATATTTATATTAAAATGCATAAATATATAATATTCAGTATATGTTACAATACATATTACATAATTATTAAATATTACATAATAATAGATGATATTAATAAATTAAATTTAAATACAAATATAGTTGTTGTAGTAATGTTATTTGTATCGTCAAATATCAATATTTGTATTCATAATATCACTTTATATCATATAAAGATGAAATTGGATGTATAAATTAGATTATTATTACTAATATTATTATTATCGATAAAATATTAATATTATCATAATTAGTATGGTATTATTATTATTATTATTATCATTTTTACAATTATTATTATCATTAATATTATATTTATCATTATTATTAATTTTATTAATATTATTAGATATTAATAGTATTGTTATTATATATTATTATTATTAATTAAAAAAAACAGTAGGGATCTATATTATACGCGTGACCCCTGTATCCTTTATCTCTATTATTATTATTATTATTTTTGTTTCTTTCCTGCTCCCAACTCGTGAACCTGTGTTGACATTTTCTCCATTTTTTATCAACCGATCTCTATTATTACAACATGATTATGTATAATTGCAAATCAAATAAAAAGGAAATCCAATGGGATTAAAGAGCACAGCGATATTTTTTTTTTCTTCTTCTCTGCACGCTCCAATTTTTTTTTTCTCTTAATTCAATTTCGAATAAAGTTTCAAAATCTAAAAATGCAGAAAGGTTAGAAATCTTTCTTTGAATCTATCTGCAAAATCTCAACTCTCAAATCTTTATATCGATCTTGAATTTTGAAGTCAAAGTTTAGTTTAAAAAAAGTCAACAATTGTTCTTGAGACAAATTCGCGTTCGTGTATATGTTTCTGATCAAATTGACGATTCCAGTAGTTTTTATACATGTTTAGAAAACTATTTCGTGTTATAAACATTATCTATAATGTTATCTATTACGAAATCAATTTTTTTTTGTTTTGTTCCAAGAACCGACGCTGCAGTAGGCCTTTAGTATTTTTTTTATTTATTTTAGAACCCAAATTATTTTTTTTTCTGTAATGTTTTGAAGCTTTAAAGGGAACCCCGATTTTTTTTTTTTTTTGGTTATTGATGTTTTGTTGAATCCATGAGACTTGTGGAGAAGAAGAGGAATAGAAGAAAAACAGTTTATATATAAAATTTAAATTCGATATTAGTACAGAGAATCAGAATTGGTGGGATGGTCGAGAGTGTTTGCGTGTGAGCATGTGGTCACGAGATCGAGTCCAGAGGACGGTAGTTTTTTTTTTTTTTTTGAAACTCTTTTCATGTGAGGTAGTTTTCTTTTCTAATTTTATTATTGTTATTATATATTAATTATTATTAGTATTATTATTATTATTGTGATTGTTTTGATTGTTATTGTTATTGTTATTATTAGTATCATACTTGTTATCATATTTGAAAGTATTATAGACATTACTATTATTATTATGATAGGTATTAATAATATTATTATTAGTAATAAACTTATCATTTTAGTATTTTATCATCATTAGGATTATGATTATGATTATCATTATTATTATTATGAAGGAAATAAAAATATATTATTATCATCAATATTAGAATTTGTACCGGTTTATAAATAATAGTATCATCAGTACATTTACAATTAATAATATCATATTTATCAGTATCATCATTAATATTTACTAGTATTATTATGATTATCATTTATCATTTTATAAATATTAGAACCCTTATTATTAACATAAGTATGGTATTAGTATTAATATTATTTTAGAGTTATTATTATTAGTATCATTAACAGTTATCATTTTCATTTTTTTTGCTATTAGTATTATCATTATTAATAAAATTATTATTATTATTAGTAAATCATTATTATCTAAATTATTATTTTAACAAATAAATCTTTTGTACACTATATATATACTTATGGTATATACTAGGATTGTATTAATAATTCACATAACAAACTAATAAAATTTCATAAATACAATACTAACCACAAATATATGTATATAAATATATTAATGTCACTATTTATATAAACGTAAATCATTATAGATATATATACATAAAATAGATATATATATAAAATATAACTTCAAATATAATATAAGTATACGTTTTAAAATAAAGGTTAGAATAAATTCTACAAAACTATAATATATAAATAATACATATTAATAAATGAAATTTTGTAACTTACATTATACGTATTAATATATACACAATTGATATAGGTTCGTGAATCCGAGGCCAACCCTGCATTGTTCAATGACGTCATATGTATTTTTACTACAAAATACAGTATCGTGAGTTTCATTTGCCTTTTTACCCTTTATATTTTTGGGCTGAGAATACATGCGCAACTTTTATAACTGTTTTACGAAATTGACACAAGTACGTGAAACTACATTCTATGGTTGGATTATCGAAGTCGAATATGCCCCTTTTTATTAAGTCTAGTAATCTAAGAATTAGGGAACAGACATCCTAATTGACGCGAATCCTAAAGATAGATCTATCGGGCCCAACAAGCCCCATCCAAAGTACCGGATGTTTTAGTACTTCGAAATTTATATCATGTCCGAAGGAGGATCCCGGAATGATGGGGATATTCTTATATATGTATATTGTTAATGTCGGTTACCAGGTGTTCAATCCATATGAATGATATTTTTGTCTCTATGCATGGGACGTATGTTTATGAGAAATGGAAATCTGAAATCTTGTGATCTATTAAAATGATGGAAACGATTGTTTAAGTTAAACTAATGAACTCACCAACCTTTTGGTTGACACTTTAAAGCATGTTTATTCTCAGGTACGAAAGAAATCTTCCGCTGTGTATTTGCTCATTTTATAGATATTACTTGGAGTCATTCATGGCATATTTCAAAAGACGTTGCATTCGAGTCGTCGAGTTCATCAAGATTATTATCAAGTCAATTATAGTTGGATATATTATGAAATGGTATGCATGCCTGTCAACTTTCGATGTAATGAAAGTTTGTCTTTTCAAAAACGAATGCAATGTTTGTAAAATGTATCATATAGAGGTCAAGTACCTCGCGATGTAATCAACTGTTGTGAATCGTTTATAATCGATATGGACTTCGTCCGGATGGATTAGGACGGGTCTTCACAGTTGGTATCAGAGCGGTGGTCTTAGCGAACCAGGTCTTGCATTAGTGAGTCTAACTGATAGTCGTTAGAATGCATTAATGAGTCTGGACTTCGACCGTGTTTGCATGTCAAAAGTTTTGCTTATCATTTAGTATCGAAAAATTATTTGCTTATCATCCTTAAAGTCTAAGACACGTCTTACTTCCTTTATTGCATAGATAGTGTATAGTTAAATTCATATCTTAGCGTATCTGTTATTGTTACCTTTGCCTGACAGCTTCCGTAGATTCCTCCGTAGCTTATGGGATTTTAGTATTATATATGCATATGTAAATTATGTATTTCAGGGTACTAATCTACATCCTATAATCTATTTCTTATCGAAAATCCTTCATCTGATCGTACGATATGAATCCCTCAACCAGTTCGAGTCCATCAGATTTCGATAGCTATTTCGATAGTTATTCCGACAGCTATTTCGATATGGATTTCCACTCGAGCTCCGAAAGCAGAGTAACCGGAATGAATCGATCAATTAGCCATCATCTATTCTGAATGAATTGGAGATGGGTTCGTAGTCGACTTAATCAATGGAAACGCGAAGAAGGCGATCATTTCCACTAACCAAATTCACCTCTTGACAATGAACCTAAAACGTTTACCGGCGAACCTGTTCGAGACACCATTTTCTCTCTCATTTCCAAAGTATCTCATCACGATCATATACTATCTCAGATTCTAAACCTCATTCATCCACTCGTCCGAACCGACAATCATCCCGGTGTAATAGAAGAAGTTAACGAACTTCGCGCATAAGTTGTAGTCTTGGAAAATATGGTGCAAAACGTACCAGCTTCATCCAAATCACCGGCACCAACAGTACCACCAACAACCCAAATTTCAATATCACATGCCTCAACATCTCAATCTATACCTCGAGTATAATCATCATTCTACATGACATTCTACATCAGTTATCTTAGTTCGACATGGTGATTATGTAATCTCTAATGTTTTAGAGATTATTTATTCTAGTTCCAACTGAAAACTAAATGAGTTTAATATCATGTTAACTCATTAAATTCATGATTACATTTGAAGAAAATATATATGTATATATGTTTTCATAAAGATTGTAATTAAAAATTCTTTTGTACAAACTGTTAATAATAAAAATATTTTAACGGGTAGGTAATACCCGAGGAATATTTAAATTTCACATTAATAAGTTACACTGTATATTCTTCGAATCTGATTCAACAGTTATTCACTATCCTATTTACAACCACCGGGATACTTATCCATTCACCAAAGAATAACTATTTTCATTCAAATTCAATTTCATATTTGAATTTTGACTTATCAGAATCCAACAAGTGGCATAATGAAGAAATAATGGACACAATAAAAATTGATTAGAAGCAGACTAATTAACAATATTAAATTTTATTAAGAAACCACGCTAACAAAATCCTAGCTAACTGTTCCTAGCTAACTGTTAATTCCGTATTACATTTTATTTATCGCAATTTATTTATCGCAATTTATATTCTCGCAATTTTATTTATTGTCATTTAATTTCTGTTATTTACTTTACGCACTTTATTTATCGTCATTTAATTTCTGTTATTTATTTTACGCACTTTAAATATCGGGACACGTATACAAGGTTTTGACATATCATATCGACACATCTATATATATTATTTGGAATCACCATAGACACTCTATATGCAGTAATGATCGAGTTCTCTATACAGGGTTGAGGTTGATTCTATAATAATATATATACTTTGAGTTGTGATCGAGTCTGAGACATGTACACGGGTCACGATACGTATTAATTAATTCAAATATTATATATTAAACTATATATGAATGATTGCACTGTCAACTGTGGACTATCGACTGTGGACTAATAACATTGGACAATTAAAATGAATTAAAATATTGAATATAACATATGAAACTAAACAATTCTTCAAGTTTGCCACTTGATTTCGTCTTAAACCTCATTTGTATCTTCACGATTACATTCTGCGTTCAAACCTTTCATGATTCTTGAAAACACCTCAATTGATAGGATGAATCAACCGCACTTCATCTACGGAAGGAAAGATTTATGCATATAGTTATGCACCTGAGAAACTCTCGGCAATTGAGTAAAAGTTCAACACGTAGCCGCGTCAGATCCTTTGGCATTTATTAACAAAAACAACTTTGCGATCCCTTTTCAAAATTAGCCAATTTTGTCACAGCTCCAACAAGTCAACTTCGACTTTTCGTACGAAACAACCTTATTATAACGTTTATATATACGCGTGCTCTTTTATTGTTACCAGGTAACCTTTCATATTCCATCATATTACCATCAGCGTTTAATCATCTAAAAACACAATTCTCCTGAAACCACCTCGGATTAATAACCGATGATTCAGATATCATAGCATTAAATACAGAGGAAACAGAAAAATGGTAGATGGTCTAAACGGACAAAAGTTTGATGATAAAGAAAGGAGTGTTAGGAACGCTCGATAGAAAATTGGGTATTGAAAAACAGATTGAGTTACCCATGAAGGAGACCAAGGACAAATACAAGGACCAAATCCTATATTCAAAGGATTCAAGTAATTCTGGATCCGTTAAAATCTTTAGAGAATATCTTGCTCCGAAGTCATGTTAAAATCTTGCGGAAAATCTTTCTCCATCAACCGTCGAACTTAGAAATTCCAAAATATCATCATCAATATCTTTGATATTTCTGAGGATATTTTCATAAATATTCTCGTCCGAAATTATATACCTCTTCGTGCTTCCTGTGTATCAATATATTGGAAACATTCAATAGAAAATATAGTACCGAAAAGCAGATTATGCGAAACTATGAAGAAAGCCGTGGATAAATAACAAAGAATAAGTTTGACTTCAAAGAATCCAAATAATTCAATGTCTGCTAAAGTCTATAGTGAATAACTTGCTCCTTACTCTAAACCCTTGCAGACAATAGTTTCTATCATCCTCTGATCTTAGATATTCTGAGATATTATCGTACCTTTCATTATAAATATCCTCCATATTTTTGGAGATATTTTTATAACTATTCTTATCTGAAATCATTAATCTTTTCGTGCTATCAGTATTACATCATATAGAAACTGTTAGTTTCTATATTCTGTAAATTTTCAAGCTTAAAATATGAATGTTATTGTAGTAATGATGGGAACTGATGCATGAGTTAGTATAATATAATGACACTTGATCAACGTGATTATATTACAGTAAGTCATGCTGAGTTTCTAAATGAAACGTGATGATTCACAGATCATAATGTCATCATGTGCCATGTTACATAACTCTTTCATCCTACTTAACTCCGTAACAAATCAAGAAAATGTATTCTTGATGGTTCTATCTTCCGTGATGTTGATAAATTTGAAAATCAAATCGTGCTATCACGTTCCTTCATGCTTAGAACATTATAATCATTCGAAACTCTATATCTATAAATTCTGGACCATTATTCACTTGACTTGAAGTCGGGAAGAGAAAACAAAAGCATAGAGCTTTGAAATATAAGGGATAATATAAAGTTCGATAACAACACATAAATTACAAACCGTGTATATCAATGTTTATCGCAACATAAAGACACGGGAGAATTAAAAACATTATAATCCCGAGGGCGAAGTAGAAGAAAGCAGATTCCTCTGGTGGAAGTTGGAAAAGGAGAATGATTGTTGCGATAGTAAGGATGAGGACAAGGATCAGAACTGGATTAATCATTTTCAGAATCTTTTGGATGTATGAACTAAGAAAGAAAGTATAAGAATGGTGAGAATAATGGAAAGGAAGAGCTTAATTTATACTGGAAATATCAGACGTAGTAATCGGGGCAGATCACCGTATTTAATTAAAGAGATCTTAATTTCCATAAATCCCGAAGAATCAGATTTTATAGATCTTCAAGATTTTCTTTAAATCCCTTAAATTCCGGAATTCAACCAAGGCAATGTCAAAAGTTAAGACGCGCCTTATTTTCTAAATTCAAACCTGACTACGTCAAAAGTTAAAAACAAATCTTTGTTTCTCATTTCATCCTTTTGTGAATAGCTTCATTCGCACTCTTCGAATAATCGAATTATTTTTATCTATATTACTCAATGATGATAAAACTCAAGTTATCAACTCATATTCGTCAGGAAAACATATTTATTGTTAGCTATGACGACCTCACTCAAATTTCGGGACGAAATTTCTTTAACGGGTAGGTACTGTGATGACCCGAGAATTTTCGACCAAATTTAAACATAATCTTATATGATTCGACTCGATAAGCAAAGTCTATTAAACCGAGTCTCATTATGTTTGAACTATTTCATGATAACATTTGACCTTTAACTATTTCCGACGATTCACGAACCTTTAATTGTAACTAAGAATGTAAATATAAATAATTATATATAAAACTAATTATATTAGTATTAATGAACTATTAAGTAATTTTGTTATTATAAAAGATAACATTTAATAACTAAAGATTTTCATTTTGAATATATATAGTATATTGTATATAAATGATTCAAACATATTTTACCAACGTTATCAAAATATTAAATGTACAATATTATACTTTGTAGTTAATTGTTTAATATACATAATTAATCATCTACTCAACATTTAAAACATGATTTTATATATATGGTAGTATACATATATACATAAATATAACTATATATATATGATTTTATACATAATTATTATATTATGTATATGTAGAAATTTATAATATATCTATGATGAAATAATGTACTATTTTAATAAATATATATAATACTTACATATATAAAACATTTATATTTTTCATAATTACATACATAAGTATAATATAATTAGTATGTAAATAAATATTATAATAGATTTATATTAAAATGCATAAATATATAATATTCAGTATATGTTACAATACATATTACATAATTATTAAATATTACATAATAATAGATGATATTAATAAATTAAATTTAAATACAAATATAGTTGTTGTAGTAATGTTATTTGTATCGTCAAATATCAATATTTGTATTCATAATATCACTTTATATCATATAAAGATGAAATTGGATGTATAAATTAGATTATTATTACTAATATTATTATTATCGATAAAATATTAATATTATCATAATCATAATTAGTATGGTATTATTATTATTATTATTATTATTATTATTATCATTTTTACAATTATTATTATCATTAATATTATATTTATCATTATTATTAATTTTATTAATATTATTAGATATTAATAGTATTGTTATTATATATTATTATTATTAATTAAAAAAAAACAGTAGGGATCTATATTATACGCGTGACCTCTGTATCCTTTATCTCTATTATTATTATTTTTTTTGTTTCTTTCCTGCTCCCAACTCGTGAACCTGTGTTGACATTTTCTCCATTTTTTATCAACCGATCTCTATTATTACAACATGATTATGTATAATTGCAAATCAAATAAAAAGGAAATCTAATGGGATTAAAGAGCACAGCGATATTTTTTTTTCTTCTTCTCTGCACGCTCCAATTTTTTTTTTCTCTTAATTCAATTTCGAATAAAGTTTCAAAATCTAAAAATGCAGAAAGGTTAGAAATCTTTCTTTGAATCTATCTGCAAAATCTCAACTCTCAAATCTTTATATCGATCTTGAATTTTGAAGTCAAAGTTTAGTTTAAAAAAAGTCAACAATTGTTCTTGAGACAAATTCGCGTTCGTGTATATGTTTCTGATCAAATTGACGATTCCAGTAGTTTTTATACATGTTTAGAAAACTATTTCGTGTTATAAATATTATCTATAATGTTATCTATTACGAAATCAATTTTTTTTGTTTGGTTCCAAGAACCGACGCTGCAGTAGGCCTTTAGTATTTTTTTTATTTATTTTAGAACCCAAATTATTTTTTTTTTATAATGTTTTGAAGCTTTAAAGGGAACCCCGAATTTTTTTTTTTTTTTTTTGGTTATTGATGTTTTGTTGAATCCATGAGACTTGTGGAGAAGAAGATGAATAGAAGAAAAACAGTTTATATATAAAATTTAAATTCGATATTAGTACAGAGAATCAGAATTGGTGGGATGGTCGAGAGTGTTTGCGTGTGAGCATGTGGTCACGAGATCGAGTCCAGAGGACGGTAGTTTCTTTTTTTTTTTTTTTGAAACTCTTTTCATGTGAGGTAGTTTTCTTTTCTAATTTTATTATTGTTATTATATATTAATTATTATTAGTATTATTATTATTATTGTGATTGTTTTGATTGTTATTGTTATTGTTATTATTAGTATCATACTTGTTATCATATTTGAAAGTATTATAGACATTACTATTATTATTATGATAGGTATTAATAATATTATTATTAGTAATAAACTTATCATTTTAGTATTTTATCATCATTAGGATTATGATTATGATTATCATTATTATTATTATGAAGGAAATAAAAATATATTATTATCATCAATATTAGAATTTGTACCGGTTTATAAATAATAGTATCATCAGTACATTTACAATTAATAATATCATATTTATCAGTATCATCATTAATATTTACTAGTATTATTATGATTATCATTTATCATTTTATAAATATTAGAACCCTTATTATTAGCATAAGTATGGTATTAGTATTAATATTATTTTAGAGTTATTATTATTAGTATCATTAACAGTTATCATTTTCATTTTTTTTGCTATTAGTATTATCATTATTAATAAAATTATTATTATTATTAGTAAATCATTATTATCTAAATTATTATTTTAACAAATAAATCTTTTGTACACTATATATATACTTATGGTATATACTAGGATTGTATTAATAATTCACATAACAAACTAATAAAATTTCATAAATACAATACTAACCACAAATATATGTATATAAATATATTAATGTCACTATTTATATAAACGTAAATCATTATAGATATATATACATAAAATAGATATATATATAAAATATAACTTAAAATATAATATAAGTATACGTTTTAAAATAAAGGTTAGAATAAATTCTACAAAACTATAATATATAAATAATACATATTAATAAATGAAATTTTGTAACTTACATTATACGTATTAATATATACACAATTGATATAGGTTCGTGAATCCGAGGCCAACCCTGCATTGTTCAATGACGTCATATGTATTTTTACTACAAAATACAGTATCGTGAGTTTCATTTGCCTTTTTACCCTTTATATTTTTGGGCTGAGAATACATGCGCAACTTTTATAACTGTTTTACGAAATTGACACAAGTACGTGAAACTACATTCTATGGTTGGATTATCGAAGTCGAATATGCCCCTTTTTATTAAGTCTGGTAATCTAAGAATTAGGGAACAGACACCCTAATTGACGCGAATCCTAAAGATAGATCTATCGGGCCCAACAAGCCCCATCCAAAGTACCGGATGTTTTAGTACTTCGAAATTTATATCATGTCCGAAGGAGGATCCCGGAATGATGGGGATATTCTTATATATGCATATTGTTAATGTCGGTTACCAGGTGTTCAATCCATATGAATGATATTTTTGTCTCTATGCATGGGACGTATGTTTATGAGAAATGGAAATCTGAAATCTTGTGGTCTATTAAAATGATGGAAACGATTGTTTAAGTTAAACTAATGAACTCACCAACCTTTTGGTTGACACTTTAAAGCATGTTTATTCTCAGGTACGAAAGAAATCTTCCGCTGTGTATTTGCTCATTTTATAGATATTACTTGGAGTCATTCATGGCATATTTCAAAAGACGTTGCATTCGAGTCGTCGAGTTCATCAAGATTATTATCAAGTCAATTATAGTTGGATATATTATGAAATGGTATGCATGCCTGTCAACTTTCGATGTAATGAAAGTTTGTCTTTTCAAAAACGAATGCAATGTTTGTAAAATGTATCATATAGAGGTCAAGTACCTCGCGATGTAATCAACTGTTGTGAATCGTTTATAATCGATATGGACTTCGTCCGGATGGATTAGGACGGGTCTTCACAGATGACATATTACTTATTAGAAATAACATTCCAATTTGCAAGATGTCAAGTCTTGGCTTGGAAAATGTATTTCCATAAAGGATCTTGATGAAGCTACTTATATTATTGGAATGAGGATCTATACAATAGATCCAATTAGCTTATTGGTTTGAATCAAAGTACATACATTATCTCGCATAGATTTAGCATGCAAAACTCCAAGCATGGAGCTTTGCCAATGCAAAAAGGCATAACCGTGAGAAAGTCTCAAAAGTCCTATCACAGCAGATGAGATGAGACAAATGAAATGTATCACATATGCTTCGGCTATATGATCCATTATGTATGCCATGATATGTACTATACTCGATGTTTCATTAGTTTTGAGTTTGACGAGTTATTGTCAACATAATCCAAGTGAAGTACATTGGATTGTTGTTAAGAATATTCTTTAGTATTTACAGAGTACTAATGATATGTTCTTGGTTTACGGTGGTTTGGAAGAAGAGTTAAGTATTAAGTTTTATACTGATTCTAGTTTCCAAACTGATCAAGATGATTCTCCATCCAGTCACGTTGTTTCTTTGTCATGATGGGCAAGACAGTTGGTTGGAAGAGCTCTAGGCAGAGCACTATTAAACAATCTACAACAAAAGAAAAATACATTGTTGACTGAGAAACTGCTCAGAAAGCTGTCTGGATAAGGAAGTTTGTTGTTATACTCAGAGTAGTACACAACATTTAATCTTCTATAATATGTACTGTGATAGTTCGAGTATTAATATACTTTTGAAAGAATCACATGTACATAAAAGTATCTGGCACATTCTTCAAAAGTTTGACTACATTCATTAAGTCATTAAGAGGAATGATATTAGTATTCTTAAAGGTTCATACAAATGATAATGTGGTTGACCCGTTCATGAAGCCCATGATGCACAACAAGCATGATGATCATTCTAGTAATACTGGACTTCGTTATGTTGTTGATCTTTTTCATTTGTAATTTAGTATTTGAATATTTTTGGAACATTAAGCAGTTTTATATTAATGAATTGATATATAGTTGGTATGATCGTTTTCATTTATATCATTGTGTTCTATATTAACATGTTTAATCCATGAATAATTGTTGATTATTCAAAATCTCCATAATCGGTCATGTTATGGGAATAACATGAATTATGATTAATGTGAAATTTTGGTTATATTCATTGATGATGAATAGTTAACTTGTTGAGACCAAAATTCATATGTATTCATTAATGATGAATATTGGAATGACCCAACCATGAGATGTCACTACATGGATTGTAGTCAGTAGTGAATCTTTTAGTGATTATGTCTTCGTGTCCTTAGACTTGAGATGCACGCCCGTCTTGATGAGTGTAGCATTGTAGTTTGATATGGCTAAACGCTGTCCTGAATAAGGCTGTTATAAAGGTCATTATTGGGTATAATGTAAAACTCGTGATAGACACGTGTATGCAATATAGGATTTGTTCCTCTAAAATGTTTGGAGTTAGATACTTTTTGAGCTCCTCGATGAATGAATAAGATATTTGTGTGGCCGCACCCAGATGTAATTAAGATGATACTTAATTAATTTGGTGATCTAATTCAGTTCTAAGATCGAGAAACAAAATTGTTAAACAAATGAGAATAACCGATGATCCATATCACAAGTTTAACTAAAGTATCTGAAACAAAAGGACGAATGACATTTAAAACTTACCATAAAGAGTTTCGAGAAACTACCCTCACATGAATTTGGGGACAATGACGTGTTGCTAGACGCTTACCATTGTTTGTATAGTTACCTGGTGTTGTGCCATGCACAAGTGGGAGTCTGTAGGATTAATGCGCAATGTACAACATATAACTATATGGTCAACTTCATTTGAGCCTTCGGGGTCACACACATATACACCGAGACGTCAAATAAAATATATATATATATATATATATATATATATATATATATATATATATATATATATATATATATGATGTATATATATATATGATGTATATATATTACTCAAGTAACAAAATAGTAAATCGAAATTAATTCATTTACTATTCATATGAATAGTAAATGAAACGAAATTAATTAATTTACTATTCACATGAAAACGACATGATAGAAATTATTAATTATAAGTTACATAACATACCCCTGAAGTATTTGAGAAATACGACTTTATGAGAAATCGAATACAATATGCTATCTTTGATTCTTTCAAAAAGTAAAAGATTCACGGGTTAATATAGTGACCATAATTCAATAAAAAAAGGTTCACGGGTGTTTTCTAAAAAGTACTATATATTCCTCTCTTTTGCAAGTGTGGATTGATATTATTCCATTTTTTTGGTCGACACATATATAGAGAGAGAAGGACTTTTAATTTATGTGATAACACTCAAACTTGAATTGAAGTACCTTTTAAGTGACTGATCTCAAATTCAAGCGAAACGGTTTTCAAGTACTCCATTAAAGATTAATAATTTGATTATTATAATAAATTACTTGGGTTTGGACTAGCATCCATTGGCGTTGTCTGAAAGTGTAGTGTGGACTATCCAAAGAGACGGTCATACTTTTGATCGTAGGTTTGCCTCCGTCTCATCAATTTCTCCAAGAAAGGTATATCGTTAACTCTTCTTTTGTTTTATATTCATGACAATTATTATGGTGTAACTGAATATTTGAGATCGTTAATCATGTGCATGTTTTATTAAATTTAAATATATGAATATTTAATTTTGTAAATGGTTTATAAAATAATAATTAATTATTATTTTAACTATCCGCTGCGTTAATTTGATTTAAAAGTACACATGATTTTCCAACATGATCATCAAATATGTTAAATTCATTTAACTGAAAGTTCTAAGATTATATTATACCTATATCTAAAAGAGAGAGGGGTAAAGAATAGTGCCCTAGGGCATTTTTGACTTCTCATTTTTTTTTTAACTTAACTAAATTTTATTTCCACAACAAAACTCCCCACACTTTCTCCAAAAAAGCAAATCGACCCCTCATACAGGGGGTAAAGTGTCAAATTATCATTTTCATAAAAAAATCTTAAATAAACTCCACCCAAATATTCAACGGGCCATATCTTCTCGCTCGCAACGAGTCAAATTTTTCTGACACCATCGTTAAGCTCGAAATAATTTTAGGAACACAACGTCACTAGCTATACGCAAAACGGACGCTTTTTAAAAAAACGCTAAATATTTGGGGTACTTTTCATACACGTTGATTTTGCGTTAAATTTTTAAAAGTCGACAATTCCATAGCGAAACGCGGAGATGCACATATATTGTTAATTTAAAATAACATTTAAATCTTTCACGGGTTATACCTTTTAGTTCGACTCGAGTTGCGCTTCAACGACATCATCGTTAGCCACGAAATAATTTTACAAATTAAACGCAATAAAATACATTGAAAACCGAACCCCCGGCGCGAAGCAAGGGTTCGTACACTAGTTGATAACTAACGAAGCAATAAAGATATCACTATAGAAATTTATGTTAAATATATACAATTAGTTATAAACCGTGAAAACATAGGTTTAATAAAAACACTAATTAAAGGATAATTACATAAAAAAATACATTATCATTATCATTAATTTTGAAAGAAATATGATAACAAACTATCAACAAAATTACAACAATGCAAGATCAAATCTTCTCGGTCTCCACTTCAACCAACTTCGCCTTCTTATTAGTTGTAAAGCATCATTATTGTTTTTTAGAGAAATATAATGAAGTATCTCGTTTTGTTGATAATTTTGACTAAGAAGGCAAAGCTAACTTAATGATAACTTCTTTCATAGATCTCAAGTCCGACAACATAGCAAGCATAATGAATACACTATTAAAATCAGCATAAATAACCATGTTCGACAACATTGCAAGGTAACAGATTTACAAACTCAGTGATAAAGAATCGAGTTGAGTAACATTTAATGAAAATAAACTCTTAAAAAAACGTAAGATGGAAAAAAAATAATAATAAAAAAATAAAAAATAACATGGCCAATCTAAAATTCAACCCCCTGATGGTCAAAACAATACAGTATCAATTTACGTTTTAGTCGTTCACAGAGTGATGGGAATTAGGAACTTACCCAGTTTTGAAAAGTTAAATCAATACTTTTAACACGACTTATTACGTTAAGTAAAACAATTTTCAATTTGCTCACTCTCTTCAGTGTTATCATCCAATTTGTAGGACGATCAGAGAGACCTTTCAATTTTTGTCGTTCGTGTGTATCACCGGATCTTTACGATCTTTATATATATTAATATTTTTGCCGAAAAAAAAAGAAAACACTACTACAAATATAAGAATACAAACCCCTCTACCAAACCTTTTTTTTTTTAAATTGCAAAAAACCGGTTCTAGTAAGGATTGCAAACCGGTTTTAAAAAAGAAGGAAATTGGAGACAGGTTTTTTGAAAAAACAGGTTCCAAAAGTATATTTTTGAAACCGGTTGTTTATGAAAACCGGTTTGGACTTTGCAAACCTGTTTTTTTAAGAAACCGGTCTCGTTTTTCCGAAATTTTTTGAAGTATACAGGGCGGGAAACAGTGAATAACTTGTAGCTTCAAAATTTTTAAAACCCAATTTTTAAACTCATCACTCAATACTTCAAAAACACATTTGCAAATTAAATTCATCTTTTTTATATTATTAGATTGAATTCATGCTCATACTGCTTTGCCTCTGTAATTTATGCAAGTATTTTGGTGCAATAGCTCATAATATTTAGGTTTTTATTCCTATCTCTTTCTATATGCGTAATATCGTTGATGTTATCTTTAATTCAAATTATATTGTTACATGAATCTCTACGAACACTATATTATATATTAGAATCTGATTTGTTAGTTAATTAAATTATGGATTTGGTTCTTGAGCCTTAAAAATATGCACAAGCGGTTGATTTAAAACGAGACTTGAATTTAAAGATAGATGCGTTGCTGTAGAATTTTTTATCTCTAGATGCTCTGCTATTTTCAGTTACTAAATGAACTTTATGTTAGCCAATTTTTTTTATTACTATTTATTTGATATTTGTGTTTCCTTTCAGTCCGAGCTTTCGCGATTTCGCCGCTCGGACTGCGGGGGAGTGTTAGCCAATATATTTGGCCCGAGTCCAATATGTATTATGGGCTTACAGTCTGCTAGAGTTTCTATGTAATATTAGGGTTTCTGTACTCTATAAATATTAAATGATAATAAAGTGATTGTTATGGGGAATTCTATTGTCTAATACTTTAAACTTATTTGTTTTTAGGATGATATAATGGTGTTTATGTTGATGGAGTAGTTGTTTTAAGTTTCCGGGAACATTGTTGCAGATAACATTATTTATTTACATATGATTGATGATGGATGATGTCGTGATCGATGATGATGATGCATAATATTTTTTTTTTTAAAAGAGAATCGAAACCGGTTTTGTTAAAAAACAGGTTCCGAAAACCCCCTTTGCAAACCTGTTTTTTTAAAAAAAAGGTTCTGAAACCCCACTTTGCAAACCGGTTTTAAAACTGGTCTCGACTTTGCAAACCCCTCCCTTTGCAAACTGGTTTTAAAACCGGTTTGCAAAGTCCTTAAAATCGGTTTGGAATGTCCTTTTGTGTAGTAGTGAAAAAACAATATTTCCACTACCTTGTTTTTTTTTTTTTTGAATGACGATTTTTTTGGCATCAGTAGATCATTTCTTTCAACGACCCTCATCATTTGCACGTAACACACACGTTCGGGCGAAAACCCGAACCCGATCGACGGTACCCGGGAACACATCCATTCGGGCAGTGGTTCCGGGTGGGGTCCGTGAACGAATTCGGTAAAACCTCCCTATATGGTCAATATATACCACCATTATTGGTGTTCAATTGGTTTAAAGAAAATCATGTCATCCCTAAGGATCGAACTCATGACCTCTCCCTATCGCATGACACAAAATACATGGGGAGAACCGTTGGACTATGCCCGCAAGTTCATATTTCCACTACCTTGTGGACATTAAATGAATATTTTCACTCCATTCAATAAATGCCATCAATAGAATCGTGAAAAATAATACGGACTACTTCATATGATAAACAGATGAACAAATGCAAAGATGTGTTCAAATTTGATCTTTACCACGTCAAAAGGAGTCATAAAGAAGACCCGCGGACGGAGGGATTACTTCATATGATGAACAGATGAACAAATGCAAAGATGTGTTCAAATTTGATCTTTACCACGTCAAAAGGAGTCATAAAGAGACCCGCGGGATCCAGTTAATCCTCCTCTGTATAATCTTATCTATCTAAAAGTTGAGTCCTAGATTAGTAAATGAGGTTAATTAATTATGGTTAATTGTAGTAAATAATAGAAAACTTAAAAAGTTTAACCACAATACATAAGAATTTTTTTTTTACCCACATTAAAAACAATAGTATGCATTCATGAAGGTAAATGAAAGTAAATGAAAGATCACTTTTAATGCTTCGTTGGACATGAAAACTTTTGTTGAAAATAAGTTAATATAAAGAAAGGAAAATAGAAGTGTATGTAATAGTAAATATGAGATTCTTGATGAGGCTTCCTTGACTAGACTTGGAAGGAAAATATATTAGTGGTGATAATATGTCGGTTGGTTAACTGTTCAAGTGAAAGATGATTTCCGTGACAACAACAAGAGGGGTCAAATACGTGTGTCCAAATTACATTTTGCTTAATCAAAGTTTGACGGTCACTTTTCAAGATATAATACCTTTTTGTATTTATGTTCTAATACATGTAATTATTTTTTTGTTAATATGTTTATGTTGAAAATTGATATTGGCATAATCATGTTTGACATTTTGTAGGTAAAGATGGAATCTGAAGTTAGTATTAGTAAAAGGAAGGTACACCAAGTTTGAATGAATGCTCAATGAAATATTTAGAGGTAGATCCACATTTTTTCTATTTTATTGAATGGATAAAATCTTTCAATATTATTTAGGCTTAAAAATGTGCTTCAAATTTTTAGTTGATTAAAAATGTGTTTCAAATTTTCAGTTGATCGGTTATTGCGTGTTCAACCTCAAAAGCCTCAATATGAAGCTGGCTTATATATACAATACATGTCGAGGGAAACCAAAGACTAGCCTTTAGGTGTTTAAGGTTTGTGTAATCTGGCTTAACATTGTTACTATAAATTATGGTATAAGTTATAAAAAGACTTATCTGTTCAAGAATATTTTTACCCACATTACCATATAGTACGGAGTATTATAATAGCTGAATTCGGGGTACTATACACCACCGATGATATAATTAACAAATACGGAGTAGTATGGTATGTATTCATGTACGGAAATGAAAAGTTGAATGCGTTATGAAGTGTTTAAAATCTTACATATATCTAGGGAAAAATTTCAAATTTCTCATCTTTTATTCGGTAAAATAAAAGGATTCAAATGATTTTAGTTAATAACATTAGTCATGATCTAACTAAAAAGTTAATATGTAATACATATACATATAAACTTTATAAATATCCTATAATGAGTGGCTACTCCACCCTTGGTGGAGTGGGATCCCATGACCCCATTAAAATAAAAAACAAAATAGCCGATCTACTGTTAAAATTGTACAGGATACTACTAAATTTAACTATAAGACCTATATATTTTTAAAATATGGTTATTTAAAGGTAAAAACCACTAAAGTAACATTGAAATATAATTAGTTTTGGGAAGAAAAAAAAATTAGGACCCTATTGAATTTTCATTCTAGATTCGCCACTGACTATAATACATTACATAGCTTCTATGATATATAATCTGTATAGAAGTTGAATCTTGAAACAATAAACATGATTTATCTCATATGATTTATGGTAAAAGTGATTAAAAAAATTTAACCACATTTGCTTAATAATGTGTTTCGCACACTAATAATGATACGAGTAGTATGCAATTATCAAGGGATAGAAAAAGATACAATAATAAATTATCTAAATTTAATTTCTTAATTAAAATGCATGAGTTATGAAGTTTTAAAATCTTAAATGCAATTTGAAAAACTTTAATTACGAAGGGATATAAAAAGATGATCACTTACATCATAATAAATTATATAAATCTAATTTGCTATTAGAATGTATGAGTTATGAAGTATCTACTAATTTTTACTCACAGTTATGAAAATTTTGTAGTTTCTCATTAATTATTAGGAAAAACAAATGAATTGTAGTTGGTAACATACATTTTCTTTAAAATGCTCTCTTCATCTTCTATTGTTCCATCGCCTTCTCCAACGGTTACATCGCCGGCATCTTTCTACGGTATCTGCTACTAGTTTCATCTCTTGTTTTCTTTGTCTTATTTACAGTCATTATAATCGCTATATAAATCTTCAACATGTTTCACATCCCGACTTCACCTTTTACACCTATCTCCTCCAATTGCCGCCACAATAAATCCGGCACCACCACCGATCATATCCATTACAGACCCATAAACGAAGGTATCTGGGTTAAGGTAGAACATGGTAATTGTAAAAACCTATCTTCTTCCCATAACCAAACCGACTCTCATAACCCTAACCCTAAAATCACCAATCTCAACTCATCTTCTAATCTTATTTACAATCATTTCAAACAACGCGAATCAGCAAGAAATCTTGTTAAACAATTCGGTATTAAGAATCCTAACACACCACCCCTTAAACCGATCGACAAGAATCGAATCACTTCTTACTCGTTCTTCAATTTTCCTGATAAATGGACATCAGTGGATTTATGGGCAATTTTCAAAAGTTATGGGAATATACATGAGGTTTACATCCCTAAGAAAACTCTAAAAAATGGCAAAAGATTCGGTTTCGTTCGATTCATCGATGTCCCCGAATATCATAAGGATTCTTTGGCTAGAAGACTCAATCTTGTTATTGCTGGAGATTGTTTACTTAAGGTTTATAAAGCTTGGGATAAGAAACCAAGTGATATCTCTAACCCTACTCCTCAGCCTGCACCTAAACAAGACAACAATCGTGTTCCTAACGCTAGCATTTCCAAAACGATTGATAAAAGAAGTTTTATGGAGGCATTTTCGAACAAGGAACCATACGGCACCAACACCCCCATCGATTAAGGTAAACCCGAATGAACCATTACTAGATTTACTTGGTCACGCTGTTATTGGTAAGGTTAAGGATATTGAATACCTCGAATATTTTCACGAGATTTGCCAAAGCGAAAACTTAGATGGTTTCACAATCAAATATCTCGGCGGCCACGACATTATGCTTGTTTACGATGATAAAAGACCGGCCCTTGATACGCTTAATAACCAAAGTCACCCTTTATGGAATTGGCTCGATGATATCAATCCATGGGACCCTGAAGAATATTCGACTTCAGGTCGTCTAGCTTATGTTAACATCTTTGGGGTTCCGATTACATGTTGGTTAGAATCCACCTTTCGTGATATTGCAAACAATTGGGGTCAAGTTATCGACACAATCAACTGTTCTATCTCCAATGAAGATAACCAAGACCTATCTCATGGTTCGGTAATCATAAAAACCAACGACTTTAAACCTATCGATTCACATGCCATTATTTATCACGATGACTCTAAGCACACGTTGGTGTATGTCAAAGAAGTTCAAAATTTTTCAATGTTTAATTACCATGATGCCACACCTTCTGATTATTCCTCGAGCGACGATTCGGATAACAATGAACCGATTTCGGATGAAGAATCTAACATGGATGATGAAGATTCGATTGAAGGTAACCCTCCTAACGTTCATCCGCAGCAAAACCTAGGAACGTTAAACACCGACAATAACTCTGATCAAAAATCTTCGACTCCTCACTCAGGTAATACCAAATGAATGGAAACGAATAGTCTCGATATTAATAACTGCCATGATTGTAGCAACGGATTGAATCAATCTAATATTAATTGTCCCAACGGCTATGGTTTTAATGAGGTTATCCCTGAATCACCAAGTCCCGATCCCTCTCCTCTTCCCAAAGCACAATCTGATACGCCTTTAACTAATCCCAGTATCCCTTCTACCTAACCCATTTATTCAGATCCACCTACTGATCATATCCCATCAAGCCCAATACCTTCTCAGCCCATTAATCTTCATAACCGAAATACAAGCCCATCATTAAATTCCCCATCTTATTCTAGTCTCCAACACAAGGACAACCATGGCACATGTATGCCTGACTCGACTCCTAATAACCCCCCATCACCTAAACAGACTCGACCTATATCTCCTTTGAACCTCATGCCTGACCCACCTCCACCCCATACTGCCACCACTTCTTCCGATCCATTCAACCTTAATGTGCTTCTCCACACCGGTAAGAACAAACCCAAAACAAAACAAAACAAAAGCTCTCCGATAAATTTAAACCGAAATTGATCCCTAAAGAAAAAGATCACCCTTTTAAGAGAAGCATCAAAGACGATATACTAAAATCCAAATCGACCTACACCACTACCGAGATCCCCATCCCTAATTCGAAAAACCGGCCAAGATCTAACATGTTGTACATCAAACATCTTGCGAGAAGCTGCCAAAAACTACGTTTTTCACAACTCTCTAAACGTTGTAAATCATCGTCTTTAAATGAGGATAATGCATCGGGTCATACTCATGTTTCTGCTACTGCTCCTGGACGTGGTAATAACAAAAAAATATCGAGCTCCTCTAAAGACAAAAGCTTGGACACAAATGAATTTGGACATAATGTCGGTATCCAGTGGAATATCTGGTAACCTCTCTCCTTCTCTCTCGTTTTTTATCTTAATTTTATAATGTGTACGATATCTCTTAACATTCGGGGACTTGGGTAATTGGGTAAAATTACTTGGCTTAAACGTATTTGTAACAAAGAGAAACCTACTATACTTGGACTACAGGAAACTAAATGTGAACACACTCATGATAACATCATTGAATCATTCTGGGGAAACTCCAACTTCAAATTCATCCAAAAAGATTCGGTTGGGCCATCAGGGGAATCATCACTATTTGGGACTGTAATACATTCGTCTTCGATCACGCTATTGAAGGCGAATTTTTTCTTGCAATTTGCGGATCATGGGTGGGTTATGATTCTAAGATTGCATTCATAAATGTATACGGCCCACACTCCTCTTCCAAAAAACAAAGACTATGGTCTGAGTTATCTTCCCTTATAAACTCCCTCACAATTCCTTTCATCATATTCGGTGACTTTAATTAAGTTAGAAAAGCCTCAGAACGCATGAATTGTGAATTCAATCAACAGTGGGCCACTAATTTTAATAACTTCATTAATAACTTCGGACTAATTGACATCCCCCTTGGCGGTAAAAAATTCACTAGAATCTGCATTAAAAGAATGAAATTCAGTAAACTAGACAGATTCCTCGTTTCAGATGACATCCCAAAAATATGGCCTAACATCTCCTCCAAAACTCTCGACCGTGATCTATCTGACCATTGCCCCATACTCCTTAGGAACACTTACTTCAATTCTGGTCCTAAACCAATCCGTGTCTTTAACACTTGGCTTGACCTCAAAGACGCTGATTCGATCATCACTCGGGCCTGGTCTATCCCTATGACTGGAAACCGTCCCGACTGTATCTTCCGTAACAAACTGAAAAACGTCAAATTAGAACTTAAAAAACATAGTGCTCAACTTGATAATCTTGATACTCAAATTCTAGATCACTTAAAAAATATTAACGAATGGGAAGCCTTAGCTGAAACTAGACCTCTATCCGAATCCGAGAAAAACAATTGGCTTGAAGATAAATTTTCATACCTAGATAAAGAAAAAAAGAAAGCTAACATGTTAAAACAAAAATCTAGAATTAAATGGGCTCTCGAAGGAGATGAAAATTCGAAATACTTCCACAATTTCATTAAAAAACGTAATAGTAAAAATAATTTACATGGTTTATCTCTTAACGGTACTTGGATTGAAGATCCCAATGTCATAAAACATGAAACATATCTTTACTTCAAAAATCTATTTAAATCTAACAAACTTAACAATCACTGTCCTTTTGATAATGCACCCCACCTTGAATTCATTTCCACACAAGATAACCTCTTTCTTGAATCCGAATTCCTTGAAAAGGAAATTTGGGATGCTATCCACGACTGCAAAAGCTCGAAAGCACCTGGCCCTGATGGTTTTAACATGAAATTCTTCAAAAAATATTGGGAGCTCATAAAACACGATCTCATTAAAGCGCTAGATTGGTTCTGGTCCAACTCCGAAATTTCAAAAGGTTGTAATGCATCCTTCTTCACCCTCATCCCCAAAAAACCTAACCCTATCGGCTTGAACGAATATCGCCCTATATGTCTAATTGGAAGCTATTATAAAATCCTTACCAAAATCCTCTCTAACCGTCTTGCCAAAGTCATCCACAAGGTCATTGGGGCTGAACAATCAGCCTTCCTCAAAGGTCGCAACATCCTAGATAGTGTGCTAATCGCAAATGAAATCATAGAAGAACTTAAACGAAAAAAACGTAAAGGTCTCATTTTCAAAGTCGACTTCGAAAAAGCTTTTGACTGTATCGAATGGGACTTCCTATTTAACACCATGCACTACATGGGGTTTGGCAATAAATGGATTAGCTTCATTCGTGCTTGTCTCTCTTCCTCATCTATCTCTGTTTTAATCAATGGCTCTCCCACTGACGAATTCTACCCCGAAAGAGGTATTCGCCAAGGTGACCCAATCTCGCCTTTTCTTTTCATCATCGTTGCCGAAGGCCTTAACATCCTCACAAAACGGGCCTTATCATGTGGTCATCTACGTGGAATCAATGTTGGCAATGACAATATCTCTGTCACTCATCTTCAGTACGCTGATGACACGATTTTTTTTGGAGTAAAAGAAATGCTAAACACATTTCCAAACTCCTCAAATGCTTCGAGAAAATCTCTGGTCTCAAAGTTAACTTCCAAAAAAGCAAACTATACGGTGTCGGTGTTTCTCCCCAAGAGATCGAAGATATGGCCAATTATATTAGCTGTTCTTCTGGCACCTTTCCCTTCACTTACCTTGGTCTTCCCATTGGTGTGCCTTCATCTCACCCTTCCTCCTGGCAACCAATTGTCGAAAAGTTCGACAAAAGACTTTCTGACTGGGTGGCTAAATCGATCTCTTTCGGAGGTCGACTAACACTCATTAAATCTATCTTAAGCAGCATACCACTCTATTATTTCTCCCTCTTCCATGCTCCCTCCTCCATCCTTAGCCTCCTTGAATCTAAAAGACGCAAATTTTTTTGGGGTGGGTCATCAACTGAAAATAAAATAAATTGGATAAAATGGGACCAAATTCTATTACCCTATGACAAAGGTGGTTTAAATGTTGGTTCTCTTTTTAGTAAAAACATCTCATTACTTTGTAAATGGTGGTGGCGCTTTAAAAATGAGAAACACGCACTTTGGGTAAAAATTATTTCCAGTATCTACGGGGTGGGGGGGGTGGAATCTAACGTTTCTTGCAGGAATATTTCAGGTCGCACGGTTTGAAAAGAAATTATTAAAGCTGGAAAAATTGCAGACAGCACAGGTGCTTCATTCTCCTCATCCATCACAAAATGTCTCGGGAATGGCGCCTCCATCAATTTTTGGAATGACACATGGTTCGGTTCGGAACGATTTTGCACATTTTTTCGCAGATTATACATGCTTGAGACAAATAAAGATGCTTCAATTGCTGAAAGAATTATACATTGCAATGGATCCTCATTTGGTAATTGGTATTGGTCAAGGCCTCCTTTTGGTCGTGCTACAAACGACCTCATGGAATTAAACAACATTATATCTTCCGTAACTTTATCCGACAGACAAGACTCCTGGAAATACAATCTAGACCCCACGGGAATTTTCACCACCAAATCTTTGACACTTTTGATCAACTCTCTAAAGTTAGGGAGTAACGCTTTAATTTTATCGATTCCCCGTAACAAACTCCTTCCACAAAAAGTATATATATTCATCTGGCGAGCCATTCAAAAAAAGATCCCGGTACGATTCGAAATTGACAAAAGGGGCATTGATCTTGATTCCACTTTTTGCCCTTTATGCGAATTGGATATCGAAACCACCGAACATATCCTCATTTCTTGCCCCAAAACGGCACTCATATGAAAACTTGTTCTTGATTGGTGGGCCCAAGATGTCTCTCTAATCTCCAATCTTAACGACGCCATTATCAATAATCAACCGTTCGCTCTCAACAATTTTGGCTCTACACTATGGCAAGCAACCAAATGGATATCTTGCTACATAATTTGGAAACATAGGAACCAGAAAGTTTTTTCCAAAAAAACGTGGTCCCCTGGCTCGATTCTTTCCGAAATACAAACCCAAAGTTATAGTTGGATTTCTAAAAGATCACGTAAAAAGAAATTAATCGAGTGGCATCAATGGCTCATAAATCCTTCCTTTTTTGTTGCAGATTCTCCCCAACGTGTCGGGATTGGCTAAACTTCTAATAACACTTACGAGTAACCCACGGATTCCATTTCTTCTATTGAGGGTTTGATTAATCGGGCTAGTTTGTGTAACTTTGTTGGCGCTAGATCGTCACTGTTATCCTCTCTAGTCCGGCTTGTTTCTTTCAAGTTCTTATTCCCTCTTTAGTTTTTTTTGGTATTCGTTGGTTCCCGCGATTTTTTAGCCTCCTTTTTGTATTTCCGTTTCATCAATGTATAGATATGTATGGGGCCTTGTAACTCCATTTTTTATTAATGATATATATTCTTGCTTTTCAAAAAAAAAAAAAAAAAAATTTTGTAGTTGGTAACATTATTCATGATCCAACTTCAAAGTTAATTTGTAATACGTAATATTATCCATATATGTTTATGCATAATTTTACTATGTTTACTTTATTTTCATAATGCATTAATTTCATGATCATCGAGACACATAAAGATATAAAGATAGTCTTTATTTTTTAATTTAAACATAGTTTTGGTAGTAATAAAACATAGTTTTAATAGTATTGAAATATACGCAAATATTAGATTTAAAAAAAGAACCCATGCATTGCATGGGCTTTATCTCCTAGTAACCATAAAAATGCAATAATTAATTAAATGAGAATAGCGTAATCAAATTCTACGGGAGTAGTGAATAAATGCATGAAGAATTGAAGATAGTATGTAGAATGCCTTTGGAATACAAAGAGACATCATGGAAAGCTTTGTTAATACTCTATAATGTGCCATATGAATACTAGCAATATATATGATGGCATGCGAAAAGATTATGTGCCATGCTAAACAATATCAGTACACATGCTCAAAAATCATAATGGCATGGTCTGAAAACATAAAATCACAATTTGTACAATCGCTCAATGTATGCAAGCCCAAATATGTATCATGCTAAAAGATTATCAATATACATGTTCAAAATATGTGCATGCTTTGGTGACATAAAAAGGTAGCAATGTTATTGAAATATATACAAATTTAAGTGCAATCTAACATTGTTGGGAAGTTATCCCACATCGGTCATGGATAAAAACAAATGTATGCATATAAGTTAAAGGGGAAGTCCCTCTATCACCAATTGGTTTTAGAAAAGGATGGACTCTTGGACTTATATGTTGTACATGTTGTTGGACTATACGATTTGTCATTCCTGTCAATGTATCAGAGCTTAGGTGGACGGTTTGTTCTACAGCGAGTTCGAGTCAGGCCCCCATGAATGTGCCGCCGTCGCTACAAAGAGATTGAGTCAGGCCTTCTTCTTGCCGCCATCTCTACAACCGTTCCACGCCTCGATGTGAGGGAGCGTGTTGGGAAGTTATCCCACATCGGTCATGGATAAAAACAAATGTATGCATATAAGTCAAAGGGGAAGTCCCTCTATCACCAATTAGTTTTAGAAAAGGATGAACTCTTGGTCAGGCCCCCATGAGTGTGCCGCCGTCGCTACAAAGAGATTGAGTCAGGCCTTCTTCTTGCCGCCATCTCTACAACCGTTCCACGCCTCGATGTGAAGGAGCGTGTTGGGAAGTTATCCCACATCGGTCATGGATAAAAACAAATGTATGCATATAAGTCAAAGGGGAAGTCCCTCTATCACCAATTGGTTTTAGAAAAGGATGAACTCTTGGACTTATATGTTGTACATGTTGTTGTACTATACGATTTATCATTCCTGTCAAACATGGTTAATATTTGAGATGACTTATTTTTGGGTTAAGAGTTGTTGCACGGTCTTTTGATCATCACTAAAATGGAATTGGTTGTTGATAGCTGATGAGTTTGAAGGTTAAAGGATCAAAGCTGCATTTTTGGATGTCTTAATTTAAGGCCATTGAATTACATTTAGTTTTGTGAAGATTGGGCCATTTATAATCCGAAGCCCACTTGAAGCCCAAGAGAGAGTCAGCCAAGGCATTTAGTATATAAAGCCTTTAATTTATTTTATTTTATTTATCATTCATTTTTCTCATCTGATGTGTATAGTTCTCTCTCTCATTCTCAAATTAGGGTTTCAGTTTTTTTGTTCGATAGATTTCTTCTTTTGTGAGTAAACAAGTTCAAGTTGTATTGAATTTGTTTGAGAGTGTTATACTATGATTCGTTTGTAATTTGTGCGGCGGTTTGTACTTAATTTTGGTTAATCTTGACATCTTGTGATTAGAGGGTATACCTTATGTCATTGAAGGATTAATACTGTGTGTTTGTTCATGATATCAGAGCTTTAGGTTCTGATTGTGATTGTTTAGTAGTTTCATTCAATCTCGATTGAAATTAGGGTTTCGGTGTTATTGATCAAGTTTCTTTGATCAGATCTTGTTTGTTACCATGTTTGGGTTCGACAAAGAAATTGTGGGTGCAATTACTGGTTCATCTCGGTTAGATATGGGGTTTCTTGTTAAAAATCCTAAATCTTGTAAATTAGGATTGTTCAAACCCTAGTTTGTTCTTCCGCTGTTGGTTTTGATCTAGTCTCTCTTCTTCTTTATTCTTTTTAGAAAAAGAACGCACTCACTGTAAGCCTTCTTTCGTCTTCCACTTATCTGTGTCATATTCGTGAGGTTTTTTGGAAGTAATTCATCCTTGATCTGCCAACAAAATTGGTTAGAGTCATCCTCATGGTGAGCTTTTTCAATTGATATTGAACTCACAACCCTATAAAACCGAAATTATCACTGATCAAGCATCAACCATAAATATTTATAGTGTGTACTCTTACAAATTCAATTAAACATGTGATATCTCAATGTCAATAAAAAATGAAACCAGCTTGTAGATAATCTTATTAACATATATATTCATATTGGGTTAGTTTTTTACAGAAGCTATTCTTCATTTTACATAAGCAACCATATAATAAACATATAAACATGTGATTTCTCAATCTCAATAAAAAAATAAACCAACTTCTCATAATAAGTCAATTTTCCAACTAAAGTTTCCGCCACAATTTTGAACCTGGCACTTTTCATGTACCATGTGGCTCGAATAATAAGAAAATGAACCTATCAAATTTACAATTTCTATTTGTCTATGCATTTACTAGCACCTATTAATAGCCGAATATATTACATATATAGTTTAGATATTGTACGTTGTCATTTTTGGTATAGATAGCATTATGAAACCAATTCCTTAAATAGAGGATTGGTTGGTTATGATTGGGATCATTGACAAATTTGTAAAGATGTATATATTGTAACGGAGACTAAGGAAATCAACACAGAGAATTCACAACCTTTCATGGTATCAGATACCTAACGATCCTCTCTACCTTCAATCAAATTCGTACTCTTTCAATTCCCTTCTCTTTTCTTCTACCTAAAAAAAAAAAGTTATCAAGTTCGGTGTATTCACTCCATGTGCAAGATTCTCTATTAAGCAATACTATTATTTAATTAATAATTCTAGTTCAAAGTCATTGAGGTATACATTTGCTTTGATTATTAATTCCGTTGTCAACTACATATCAGATACTTACGAGCCTCTACTTCTTGTTTACATTATCCGAAAACCGGTCTGCTTTTCTTTCTTATCTCTTCTTCGAAACAGCAACACCACACATCAACTTCACCATGTCTGATACAAATAGACTTTATCCGACATCTGGTAGTTACAATCGTGGTGTGGACAGAATAATCGTGATCGAAATTTTAATCGAAGAAATTATAGGGGACGTGGTGGTTACGGCCGTGAAAGTAACTCTTCTGGTAACAATTTCGCAGGTAGCGGCAATTGTACTAGTGGGTCATATAATCCAACTAATTCTTGGCAGTATGGGTCGTGGGCCTGGCAACAATCTCAATGGGCTTTGCCTCCTTGCACTTACCTAAGCACACCATGGCCTAAAAATATTCCCATGACTAGACAACCCGGTATTTTAGGCCCAAAACCACAACACTCGCCCCATGCGCATTCGGACCAATCTGTTACACCTACTCACATAGAATCGGCTAGGAGTTTGAACCTCTCTGACGATAACAATTGGTACATGGACACTGGGGCATCATCACATATGACGGGGTCGCTAAACTCTTGTCTTATGTTCATTCGGGCCATCCAAAATTTATATTAGTCGGTAATGGTAATCGTATACCAATTAATGGGGTCGGTCATTCCTATATCTCATCTAAGCCCCAACCTTTAATTCTATCAAATATCTTATATGCACCACAACCTATTAAAAACCTTATATCAGTTTGACATCTTACTACCGATAATCATATTTCTATTTCTTTTGACCCTTATGGTTTTACTGTAAAAGATTTTCCGACCGAAACCACCATTCTTTGGTATAATAGCACCGGCGATCTTTACCCACTCCACTCATCCATGTTGCGTCAACTCTCCACTCCTTCAAATTTTCTTGCTTTATCTCAAGATTTGTGGTATCATCGCTTAGGACATCCGGGTGGTGATGTTTTAAAATCTCTTAAGAATAATCGTTCAATAAAGTGTAATTCAATTACTAGTAATAAATTGTGTTAATCTTGTGTGTTTGGAAAACATATACGACTTCCCTTTCATGCTTCTACTTCTATTACTTATACTGCGTTTGATATTGTGCACAGTGATTTATGAACGTCTCCTATTCTTAGTAGTAGTGGTCACAAATACTACATATTATTTCTTGATAATTACACAAACTTTCTATGGACTTTTCCACTTGGTCAAAAATCCCAAGTTTATTCTATTTTCCAAGCTTTTCACTTGTACGTTAAAACACAATTCGGTAAAGCAATCAAACAACTTCAATGTGATAACGGAACTGAGTACAACAATGCCTTGTTTCACAAATTTTGTGATCAAAATGGGATGTTCTTTCGTTTTTCGTGCCCTTATACGTCTTTCCAAAATGGCAAAGCAGAACGCAAAATCTGTGCTATTAATAACATCATGCGTACGTTGTTGGCTCACTCTAGTGTGCCACATAATTTTTGGCACCATGCTCTATCCATGGCTACTTACCTCATTAACATTCTCCCAAGTAAACTACTCGACAACATCTCCCCCACACAAAAATTATACAATCGACTCCCATCTTACGATCATCTTCGCGTATTCGGTTGTTTGTGTTATCCACTCTTTCTCTCAAACAACATAAATAAACTTGAAAACCGCTCCACTCCTTGCTTCTTCTTAGGTTATCCTTCTAATCATCCTGGTTTCAAATGCTACGACCTTTCGTCACGAAAAATTATCATTTCTCGTCACGTATTATTTGATGAAACTACATTGCCATTCGCCACTCTTAAACCAACCCCACAAAATTCGTACAAGTTCCTCACATATAGCATTCATCCATATATTTACCAAACTGAATTCACTTCCTTTATTAGTTCTAATGCACAAAATACTATCCCTATTCCTCAAACTAATTCATCAAGTGAACCTTCTGGCCCAAATGACCCAATTCTGTCTCCATCACTCACAAATAATTCGGACACCTCACTAAACTCACAAAGTCCACTTGCTAATCCTATCTACTCGACCACTTCTAATTCATCATCAACAAATACGTCTACTTCTCTGTCATTACAAATAATACGGAACCCATATCCACCTCAGTAAACACACAAAGTTCACCTTCTAATCCTATCCACTCGACCACTTCTAGTTCATCATCAACAACTATGTCTACTTCTCCTTCACCACCTCCAGCCCGTACAATCCATACTCGTAGTATGTCGGGCATCGTTAAACCGAAAATACCTTTCAATCTCTCGACCATGACTACCACTCTCTCACCCATTCCCACCAATCCCAAAGACGCCCTAGCCAATCCAAATTGGAAACATTCTATGATCGACGAATATAAGGCTCTAATGGATAATAATACATGGGTTCTTGTTCCTCGTTTACCTAACATGCAGGTTATTAGGTCTATGTGGATTTACAGGCATAAGATGAAGTCTGATTGTTCCTTCGAACGTTATAAAGCACGGTTGGTTAGTGACGGTCGTTCACAAACACCCGATATAGATTGTCATGAGACTTTTAGTCCAGTTGTCAAACCTGCAACTATTCGAATGGTTCTTAGTATTGCGGTTTCAAAATCATGGCAGATTCATCAACTTGACGTTAAAAATGCATTTTTACACGGTGATCTCAAAGAAACTGTATAAATGTACCAACCGTGCGGCTTTCGTGATTCACGCTATCCCGATCATGTATGTCTTTTAAAGAGGTCTCTTTATAGCTTGAAACAAGCTCCGCGCGCTTGGTATCAACGTTTTGCTGATTATGCCTCCACTTCCGGGTTCGCACATAGCAAATGTGATCACTCTCTCTTTATTTACCATCACAATCACGAAACTGCTTATCTTCTTTTGTATGTCGGCGACATTGTGCTCACTACTTCAAGTGATAAACTGCACAAACACTTGATAAAATTATTGTCTCATGAGTTTGCTTTGAAAGATTTGGGACCTTTACATTCTTTTTTGGGCATATCAGTAACACGTTCATCATATGGTCTCTTCTTGAATCAAACGGCATACGCAAAAGATATAATTGAACGTGTGGGTTTATCTGGTTGTAACTCTATCGCCACTCCAGTCGATTTGAATGGTAAGTTAAGTTCATCTTCCGAACAGCCTTATCCCAATCCTACAAAGTATCGAAGTTTAGCAGGTGCGCTACAATACTTAACGTTCACTCGACCGGATATATCTTACGCAGTCCTACAAGTGTGCTTACATATGCACAATCCAAAAGATATCCACATGCTTGCTCTTAAACGCATTATGCGCTACTTACAAGGAACATTGTCACTTGGGTTACACATTACTAAATCTCGGTCACACGATTTGGTATCTTTTACTGATGCAGATTGGGGTGGATGCCCCGATACTCGCCATTCTACGTCCGGTTACTGCGTATATTTTGGGGATAATTTAATCTCTTGGTCTTCTAAGTGCCAACAAACACTTTCTAGTTCTAGTGCAGAGGCGGAATACCGTGGTGTTGCAAATGTTGTTGCTGAATCATGTTGGCTTCGAAATCTGCTTCTTGAACTACATTGTCCCATTTCGAAAGCTACAATCGTTTTTGTGATAATGTAAGTGCCATTTACCTTGCCGGGAATCCTGTACAACATCAAAGGACCAAACATATAGAACTTGACATTCACTTCGTTCGTGAGAAAGTGGCCAAAGGTTAAGTTCGCGTACTTCACGACCCTACTCGTTCTCAACTTGCAGATATCTTCACAAAAGGATTGCCCAGGTTATTATTTGAAGAGTTTCACTCCAGTCTCGGTATTAATAACGCTTCGACTGCGGGGGAGTAATAGCCGAATATATTACATATATAGTTTAGATATTGTACAGTGTCATTTTTGGTATAGATAGCATTGTGAAACCAATTCCCTAAATAAAGGATTGGTTGGTTATGATTGGGATCATTGACAAATTTGTAAAGATGTATATATTGTAAAGGAGACTAAGGAAATCAACATAGAGAATTCACAACCTTTCACCTTTCGATTCACAACCTTTCACCTATCGATATCGATATATGTCATTCATTTTAATTTCAATAATATAATAAAACATAATAACCCTACAAATACAAATAATAAAGCCTCAGAAAATTTAAACAATACATACAATCACACAATGGTGTAAAGAATCAATCAAATGTCCATATATATATATATATATATATATATATATATATATATATATATATATATATATATATATATATATGAGAATGTTCTTACAAATATATAAAATGAGAACATGGACAAAATAGGAAATTTGTATTCTTCCATCATTTTAGCCTATCCTACATTTCTGTTCTCTCTCCTGAAATTTTTCTTTTTATAATAGAGGTAAAATACGGACTATTTTTACTCATTATGGGTAATGATATATCCAACACACTTTTTGATATATCCACCACAAGATATGCATTAGTAGGTTGTATTGTACAAACTGTTACTGCATATTTGTGGTGGATATATCAAAAAGTGTGTTTGATATATCACTACCCATTGATTATATTATATATGACTATATTCATAAAATTTGATACGTTGGTTCATTTTAACCATGCATCCAAAATATAGAATTTGTAATACAAAATGGGGATGCAGTGGTACGTATGTATATTTTCTTCATCCAACCCCGAACAAATATAAATTGATGCACTTGAACAAATGAAAACGAGGATTCATATATTATGAATGCAGATTTGGCAAATATGAACTTATATTACTATAAACATGAAAACGATCAGGATGCATGATTACTAACGAATACAAACTTATTATTGCATAGCTAAATTCTTTACTTTACAAATTTTAAATACATGACATATTTTAACTCGTGGTGTCAACAAAATTGATAACCAAACATTGAACAATAAACATGTGACACTCAAACTTAGAAATTGCACAACAAAACCAACATGAACATCAGATTTGGTAATCAAAATAGAACACCTACAAATTCAAAATCGAAAACAGATTAGTCTTTGTTTAGCGAAGCTGCACCGGTGAGTTTAAAGGTGAACCTCCATGCACTCCACGATTCGAGTGATTAGTGTGGATGCTCCCGACGATGACTTGGATGCACTCGAGAGTTTAACAATGAACGTGGATGAACTGATGACGTGGATGCACTCGAGAGTTCAAGCGATGAACGTGGATGAACCGATACTTCATGCGATTACATGGCTGGATGCACGTAGTTACAAAATTGTGATTTAACTAATATATAATGTAGAATGTGTTAGGAATTCGGTAGGCCCTAACAAGACAGGTGATTCATCAAACCACTAAACCCACAAACGACAAACGATTAATAAAGCTAGAACGATAAATAAAAATGATAAACGACACAGGGTGTTTAACGTGGTTATATCCCAACTCCAAAACACGGAGAATGATTTACTCCACGGGCGCAAACCAGAGATTTTCTTCTATTATTTTCGTGCACACATTACAATGAGGCTAGGGGTTACAATTTATAGGAAGAGTTAAACTTGTCCAACAAGTTAAACTTGTCCAGCAAGTTAAACTTGTACTTCAAGCAAAAAACATTCCATAAATATCTATTACTTGCTTCATACTCCATTCCTACTAGAAGATTTAATTAAGGCAACAGAATCTCTACGACTTGTTCACCAAGTCAAGTTCCCTACGGCTTGTTCACCAAGTCAAGCCTTGTTCACCAAGTCACGGATTGTTCCTTTGATCAAATTTTTCACACCTTCAACAATCTCCAACTTGAAGACTTTGAACAAACTCTTCACTACTCAACAGAATGAAACCCGGTCACTTTCAAGCATTTGCGTCGAGTGCTGCAGTCATCATCAAAAAAGTGTCGCATATAAATTTTATGGATATGGTGATAGCGAGTTTTTTAAAAATGCAAACTTTTGATGATGCGTATGATTGAGGAAATAAATAGTTGATCATGTCATGTAACTCATGTTGGGGTTTTATGGAAGAAGAATATTAAAAGATTTTGGGTCTTATGTTCAAAAGAGATAAAGAATCATGCGTTAAAGTTGGGTTGGCAGTTACTTAATCCGTAAATTAAATACCGTTACTACCCTTTTTATCAATTTAAATTAACTAAATATTTAATAACAAATTTGATTGATGGAGGGTCAAGTGTGTTCTCGCCAAAACTAAAAATGAGAATGTTCTCATTTGAACACACCCACACACACACATATATATATATATATATATATATATATATATATATATATATATGGGCAGGATCAATGGGGAAGTAACCAATCGGGGGGAAGTGGGGGGAAGCAAATTTTTTTTTTCGTTTTTTTGAAATTTTTTTTTTTTTCGTTTTTTTGAAATTTTTTTTCCGGCATCAAGATCACACGAAAATATGAACATTTAGAAGAGATACTTCGTGATGAATGTTATTATTTAGGCGGGAAAACGATCGACAAAAATAACATTCAAGATAATATTGTTCGTGAAGAATATGAACATTTTTTTTTCATGTTTTGTGAAGTAAAATTTAGCCCGATTTAGAGTTTAGGGTTTAGGGTTTACGGTTTGGTGTTTTGGGCTTATGACCAAACCCTAAACCCTAAACCCTAAACTCTAAACCGTTCGTGTTAAAAACTCAATTTAAATCCTAAATCTAAACCCTAAATCTAAACCCTAAACCTTAAATTTATAAACCCTAATATCTAAACCCTTTAAACCCTAATATCTAAACCCTAATATCTAAACCCCAATAGCTAAAACCTCAATATACGCTCGAAAAACACGATAATTGTTATATATTACTTCTTCGAGCGTTTTTCCGCCAAAATAAAAACATTTATCACAAAGTGTCTCTACTAAATGTTCATATTTTCATCTCATCTATAATGTTCGTGAACAAAGTTTTTTCAAAAAACGAAAAAAAAAAGTTTTTGCTTCCCCCCGCTTCCCCCCGAATGGTTACGTCCCTCTTGATCCTACCACTATATATATATATATATATATATATATATATATATATATATATATATATATATATATATATATATATATATATATATATATATATATATATATATATATATATATATATATATATATATATATTCCAATTCACTAATAGAAACAAACCTTGCTCTTGCTATTGTTAAAGTCAATTGAATGTGACAAATATCTCCAGTCTATATATTTCCCAAGATATACAACCATGTGCACCTGCAAAAAAACATACCACGGTGAAAAGATCACCAATGAATTATGGTACTCAAAGAAAAATTATAACACTAGGAAAGAGTGTTCTAAGCAATGACAATATTATGTTTGTTAAGTTTAAGAACCATACAAATCACGATCTTTCCTGCTTGAATATCTACACAAATCATAAACGACACACTATTGACTAACTCCCGATCAATTTTGTACAATAAGAAAAAGTTCAAAATCGAAGTAAAACTAAATGGGTCAAGATTGCAATGTACAACATCAAAGTAAAACTAAATGGGTCAAGATTGGCCATTTTTGAATACCATTAACACTTAATAATGTTCTAAGCAATGACAATATTATGTTTGTTAAGTTTAAGAACCATACAAATCACGATCTTTCCTGCTTGAATATCTACACAAATCATAAACGACACACTATTGACTAACTCCCGATCAATTTTGTACAATAAGAAAAAGTTCAAAATCGAAGTAAAACTAAATGGGTCAAGATTGCAATGTACAACATCAAAGTAAAACTAAATGGGTCAAGATTGGCCATTTTTGAATACCATTAACACTTAATAATGTTCTTAAATACCATTAGCTCAAATACCATTTGTTTATAAACATTTACCCGTAAAAGATGCGACATGATTTATATATATCGAGTAAACTTCAAAGCACAAATAAGCTAAGTTTAAAAGTAAACTTTATGGAAAATGTTTTTTTCTGAATATTTTGTTGGATGTGAAGAAGAATCAAAACAAGTTCGATTTGCTGTTGCTTTCAAACTCGCGACTGCGAGAGGAGAAGTTACAATCGCGACTTATTTTTTTCAGGACACGCGAAAGGGAAAATTTAGCTCGCGATTGGAATTTGGCCTCGAATGATAACTCGCGAACGCGAGTCATATGGAAGGAGGAGACTCACGTTCACGAGTCGGGCGCTGGGCGGCCCAAAGTTTCCATGTTCAAGAAACTTGTTCGCTAAGTTGTTTCCTTATTTGGTTTCCTCTATAAAAGGACCATATTATAACTCATACATGTATGCAGGGGCGGAGCCAGAAAATATGTTCAGTGGTGAAATGTCCCGTTCTTATTGATTAAAAACGTTCCATATTAATTGATTTCGTTGCGAGGTTTTGACCTCTATATGAGACGTTTTTCAAATACTGCATTCATTTTAAAACAAACCATAACCTTTATTTCATAAATAAAGGTTTAAAAAGCTTTATGTAGATTATCAAATAATGATAATCTAAAATATCCTGTTTACACACGACCATTACATAATGGTTTACAATACAAATATGTTACAACGAAATAAGTTTCTTGAATGCAGTTTTTACACAATATCATACAAGCATGGACTCCAAATCTTGTCCTTATTTAAGTATGCGACAGCGGAAGCTCTTAGTATTCACCTAAGAATAAACATGCTTTAAACGTCAACAAAAATGTTGGTGAGTTATAGGTTTAACCTATATATATCAAATCGTAACAATAGACCACAAGATTTCATATTTCAATACACATCCCATACATAGAGATAAAAATCATTCATATGGTGAACACCTGGTAACCGACATTAACAAGATGCATATATAAGAATATCCCCATCATTCCGGGACACCCTTCGGATATGATATAAATTTCGAAGTACTAAAGCATCCGGTACTTTGGATGGGGTTTGTTAGGCCCAATAGATCTATCTTTAGGATTCGCGTCAATTAGGGTGTCTGTTCCCTAATTCTTAGATTACCAGACTTAATAAAAAGGGGCATATTCGATTTCGATAATTCAACCATAGAATGTAGTTTCACGTATTTGTGTCTATTCTGTAAATCATTTATAAAACCTGCATGTATTCTCATCCCAAAAATATTAGATTTTAAAAGTGGGACTATAACTCACTTTCACAGATTTTTACTTCGTCGGGAAGTAAGACTTGGCCACTGGTTGATTCATGAACCTATAACAATATATACATATATATCAAAGTATGTTCAAAATATATTTACAACACTTTTAATATATTTTGATGTTTTAAGTTTATTAAGTCAGCTGTCCTCGTTAGTAACCTACAACTAGTTGTCCACAGTTAGATGTACAGAAATAAATCGATAAATATTATCTTGAATCAATCCACGACCCAGTGTATACGTATCTCAGTATTGATCACAACTCAAACTATATATATTTTGGAATCAACCTCAACCCTGTATAGCTAACTCCAACATTCACATATAGAGTGTCTATGGTTGTTCCGAAATATATATAGATGTGTCGACATGATAGTTTGAAACATTGTATACGTGTCTATGGTATCTCAAGATTACATAATATACAATACAAGTTGATTAAGTTATGGTTGGAATAGATTTGTTACCAATTTTCACGTAGCTAAAATGAGAAAAATTATCCAATCTTGTTTTACCCATAACTTCTTCATTTTAAATCCGTTTTGAGTGAATCAAATTGCTATGGTTTCATATTGAACTCTATTTTATGAATCTAAACATAAAAAGTATAGGTTTATAGTCGGAAAAATAAGTTACAAGTCGTTTTTGTAAAGGTAGTCATTTCAGTCGAAAGAACGACGTCTAGATGACCATTTTAGAAAACATACTTCCACTTTGAGTTTAACCATAATTTTTGGATATAGTTTCATGTTCATAATAAAAATCATTTTCTCAGAATAACAACTTTTAAATCAAAGTTTATCATAGTTTTTAATTAACTAACCCAAAACAGCCCGCGGTGTTACTACGACGGCGTAAATCCGGTTTTACGGTGTTTTTCGTGTTTCCAGGTTTTAAATCATTAAGTTAGAATATCATATAGATATAGAACATATGTTTAGTTGATTTTAAAAGTCAAGTTAGAAGGATTAACTTTTGTTTGCGAACAAGTTTAGAATTAACTAAACTATGTTCTAGTGATTACAAGTTTAAACCTTCGAATAAGATAGCTTTATATGTATGAATCGAATGATGTTATGAACATCATTACTACCTTAAGTTCCTTGGATAAACCTACTGGAAAAGAGAAAAATGGATCTAGCTTCAACGGATCCTTGGATGGCTCGAAGTTCTTGAAGCAGAATCATGACACGAAAACAAGTTCAAGTAAGATCATCACTTGAAATAAGATTGTTATAGTTATAGAAATTGAACCAAAGTTTGAATATGATTATTACCTTGTATTAGAATGATAACCTACTGTAAGAAACAAAGATTTCTTGAGGTTGGATGATCACCTTACAAGATTGGAAGTGAGCTTGCAAACTTGAAAGTATTCTTGATTTTATGAAACTAGAACTTGTAGAATATATGAAGAACACTTAGAACTTGAAGATAGAACTTGAGAGAGATCAATTAGATGAATAAAATTGAAGAATTAAAGTGTTTGTAGGTGTTTTTGGTCGTTGGTGTATGGATTAGATATAAAGGATATGTAATTTTGTTTTCATGTAAATAAGTCATGAATGATTACTCATATTTTTGTAATTTTATGAGATATTTCATGCTAGTTGCCAAATGATGGTTCCCACATGTGTTAGGTGACTCACATGGGCTGCTAAGAGCTGATCATTGGAGTGTATATACCAATAGTACATACATCTAAAAGCTGTGTATTGTACGAGTACGAATACGGGTGCATACGAGTAGAATTGTTGATGAAACTGAACGAGGATGTAATTGTAAGCATTTTTGTTAAGTAGAAGTATTTTGATAAGTGTATTGAAGTCTTTAAAAAGTGTATAAATACATATTAAAACACTACATGTATATACATTTTAACTGAGTCGTTAAGTCATCGTTAGTCGTTACATGTAAGTGTTGTTTTGAAACCTTTAGGTTAACGATCTTGTTAAATGTTGTTAACCCAATGTTTATAATATCAAATGAGATTTTAAATTATTATATTATCATGATATTATCATGTATGAATATCTCTTAATATGATATATATACATTAAATGTCTTTACAACGATAATCGTTACATATATGTCTCGTTTAAAAATTATTAAGTTAGTAGTCTTGTTTTTACATATGTAGTTCATTATTAATATACTTAATGATATGTTTACTTATCATAGTATCATGTTAACTATATATATATCCATATATATGTCATCATATAGTTTTTACAAGTTTTAACGTTCGTGAATCACCGATCAACTTGGGTGGTCAATTGTCTATATGAAACATATTTCAATTAATAAAGTCTTAACAAGTTTGATTGCTTAACATGTTGGAAATATTTAATCATGTAAATATCAATCTCAATTAATATATATAAACATGGAAAAGTTCGGGTCACTACAGTACCTACCCGTTAAATAAATTTCGTCCCGAAATTTTAAGCTGTTGAAGGTGTTGACGAATCTTCTGGAAATAGATGCGGGTATTTCTTCTTCATCTGATCTTCACGCTCCCAGGTGAACTCGGGTCCTCTACGAGCATTCCATCGAACCTTAACAATTGGTATCTTGTTTTGCTTAAGTCTTTTAACCTCACGATCCATTATTTCGACGGGTTCTTCGATGAATAGGAGTTTTTCGTTGATTTGGATTTCATCTAACGGAATAGTGAGATCTTCTTTAGCAAAACATTTCTTCAAATTTGAGACGTGGAAAGTGTTATGTACAGCCGCGAGTTGTTGAGGTAACTCAAGTCGGTAAGCTACTGGTCCGACACGATCAATAATCTTGAATGGTCCAATATACCTTGGATTTAATTTCCCTCGTTTACCAAATCGAACAACGCCTTTCCAAGGTGCAACTTTAAGCATGACCATCTCTCCAATTTCAAATTCTATATCTTTTCTTTTAATGTCAGCGTAGCTCTTTTGTCGACTTTGGGCGGTTTTCAACCGTTGTTGAATTTGGATGATCTTCTCGGTAGTTTCTTGTATAATCTCCGGACCCATAATCTGTCTATCCCCCACTTCACTCCAACAAATCGGAGACCTGCACTTTCTACCATAAAGTGCTTCAAACGGCGCCATCTCAATGCTTGAATGGTAGCTGTTGTTGTAGGAAAATTCTGCTAACGGTAGATGTCGATCCCAACTGTTTCCGAAATCAATAACACATGCTCGTAGCATGTCTTCAAGCGTTTGTATCGTCCTTTCGCTCTGCCCATCAGTTTGTGGATGATAGACAGTACTCATGTCTAGACGAGTTCCTAATGCTTGCTGTAATGTCTGCCAGAATCTTGAAATAAATCTGCCATCCCTATCAGAGATAATAGAGATTGGTATTCCATGTCTGGAGACGACTTCCTTCAAATACAGTTGTGCTAACTTCTCCATCTTGTCATCTTCTCTTATTGGCAGGAAGTGTGCTGATTTGGTGAGACGATCAACTATTACCCAAATAGTATCAAAACCACTTGCAGTCCTTGACAATTTAGTGATGAAATCCATGGTAATGTTTTCCCATTTCCATTCCGGGATTTCGTGTTGTTGAAGTAGACCTGATGGTTTATGATGCTCAGCTTTGACCTTAGAACACGTCAAACATTCTCCTACGTATTTAGCAACATCGGCTTTCATGCCCGGCCACCAAAAATGTTTCTTGAGATCCTTGTACATCTTCCCCGTTTCAGGATGTATTGAGTATCTGGTTTTATGAGCTTCTCTAAGTACCATTTCTCTCATATCCCAAATTTTGGTACCCAAATCCTTTCAGCCCTATACCGGGTTCCGTCTTCCCGAATATTAAGATGCTTCTCCGATCCTTTGGGTATTTCATCCTTTAAATTTTCCTCTTTTAAAACTCCTTGTTGCGCCTCCTTTATTTGAGTAGTAAGGTTATTATGAATCATTATATTCATAGATTTTACTCGAATGGGTTCTCTGTCCTTCCTGCTCAAGGCATCGGCTACCACATTTGCCTTCCCCGGGTGGTAACGAATCTCAAAGTCGTAATCATTCAACAATTCAATCCACCTACGCTGCCTCATATTCAGTTGTTTCTGATTAAATATGTGTTGAAGACTTTTGTGGTCGGTATATATAATACTTTTGACCCCATATAAGTAGTGCCTCCAAGTCTTTAATGCAAAAACAACCGCGCCTAATTCCAAATCATGCGTCGTATAATTTTGTTCGTGAATCTTCAATTGTCTAGACGCATAAGCAATCACCTTCGTTCGTTGCATTAATACACAACCGAGACCTTGCTTTGATGCGTCACAATAAATCACAAAATCATCATTCCCTTCAGGAAATGACAATATAGGTGCCGTAGTTAGCTTTTTCTTCAATAACTGAAACGCTTTGTCTTGTTCATCCTTCCATTCAAATTTCTTCCCTTTATGCGTTAATGCAGTCAAGGGTTTTGCTATTCTGGAAAAGTCTTGGATGAACCTTCTGTAGTAACTAGCTAGTCCTAAAAACTGGCGTATGTGTTTCGGAGTTTTCGGGGTTTCCCACTTTTCAACAGTTTCAATCTTTGCCGGATCCACCTTAATACCTTATTTGTTCACTATGTGACCGAGAAATTGAACTTATTCCAACCAAAATGCACACTTTGAAAACTTAGCGTACAATTCTTCCTTCCTCAATACTTCTAACACCTTTCTCAAATGTTCACCGTGTTCTTGGTCATTCTTTGAGTAAATAAGTATGTCATCAATGAAAACAATGACAAACTTGTCAAGGTATGGTCCACACACTCGGTTCGTAAGGTCCATGAACACAGCTGGTGCATTAGTTAAACCAAACGGCATGACCATAAACTCGTAATGACCGTAACGTGTTCTGAAAGCAGTCTTTGGAATATCATCTTCTTTCACCCGCATTTGATGATACCCGGAATGTAAGTCAATCTTTGAATAAACAGACGAGCCTTGTAGTTGATCAAATAAGTTGTCGATTCTCGGTAGTGGGTAGCGGTTCTTGATGGCAAGTTTGTTCAACTCTCGGTAGTCGATACACAACCTGAATGTACCATCTTTCTTCTTGACAAACAAAACAGGAGCTCCCCACGGTGATGTGCTTGGTCGAATGAAACCACGCTCTAAAAGTTCTTGTAATTGGCTTTGCAGTTCTTTCATCTCGCTGGGTGCGAGTCTGTAAGGAGCACGAGCTATTGGTGCAGCTCCTGGTACAAGATCTATTTGAAATTCAACGGATCGATGTGGGGGTAATCCCGGTAATTCTTTCGGAAATACATCGGGAAATTCTTTTGCAATGGGAACATCATTGATGCTCTTTTCTTCAGTTTGTACTTTCTCGACGTGTGCTAGAACAGCATAGCAACCTTTTCTTATTAGTTTTTGTGCCTTCAAATTACTAATAAGATGTAGCTTCGTGTTGTCCTTTTCTCCGTACACCATTAAGGGTTTTCCTTTTTCTCGTATAATGCGAATTGCATTTTTGTAACAAACAATCTATGCTTTCACTTCTTTCAACCAGTCCATACCGATTATCACATCAAAACTCCCTAACTCTACTGGTATCAAATCAATCTTAAATGTTTCGCTAACCAGTTTAATTTCTCGATTCCAACATATATTATCTGCTGAAATTAATTTACCATTTGCTAATTCGAGTAAAAATTTACTATCCAAAGGCGTCAATAGAAAACTTAATTTAGCACAAAAATCTCTACTCATATAGCTTCTATTCGCACCCGAATCAAATAAAACGTAAGCAGATTTATTGTCAATAAGAAACGTACCCGTAACAAGCTCCGGGTCTTCCTGTGCCTCTGCCGCATTAATATTGAAAACTCTTCCGCGGCCTTGTCCATTCGTGTTCTCCTGGTTTGGGCAATTTCTAATAATGTGGCCCGGTTTTCCACATTTATAACAAACTACATTGGCATAACTTGCTCCGACACTACTTGCTCCGCTATTACTCGTTCCGACACCATTTGTTCCTTTCGTTCTGTTAACCCCTGGTCCATAGACCTCACACTTCGCCGCGCTATGACCATTTCTTTTACACTTGTTGCAAAATTTGGTGCAGAACCCCGAGTGATACTTTTCACACCTTTGGCATAGCTGCTTCTGATTGTTGTTGTTGTTGTTGCAGTTGTTATTGTTTTTGGGATGATTGTTGTAGTTGCTGTTGTTGTTGTTGTTGTTGTTGTTGTTGTTGTTGTTGTTGTTGTTGTTGTTGTTGTTGTTGGGCCGTTTGTTGTAGTTGCGATTGATGTTGCGATTGTTGGGATAATTGTTGCGATTATTGTTGTAATTGCTGTTGTTGTTGTATTGGTGATTCTTATCACCGTTTTCCTCCCACTTTCTTTTGACTTGCTTCACATTGGCCTCTTCAGCAGTCTGTTCTTTAATTCTTTCTTCAATCTGGTTCACTAGTTTGTGAGCCATTCTACATGCCTGTTGTATGGAGGCGGGCTCGTGTGAACTTATATCTTCTTGGATTCTTTCCGGTAATCCTTTCACAAACGCGTCGATCTTCTCTTCCTCATCTTCGAATGCTCCCGGACACAATAAGCACAATTCTGTGAATCGTCTTTCGTACGTGGTAATATCAAATCCTTGGGTTCGTAACCCTCTAAGTTCTGTCTTGAGCTTATTGACCTCGGTTCTGGGACGGTACTTCTCGTTCATCAAGTGCTTGAATGCTGACCACGGTAGTGCGTACGCATCGTCTTGTCCCACTTGCTCTAGATAGGTATTCCACCATGTTAACGCAGAACCTGTGAAGGTATGCGTAGCGTACTTCACTTTGTCCTCTTCAGTACACTTACTTATGGCAAACACCGATTCGACCTTCTCGGTCCACCGTTTCAATTAGATCGGTCCTTCGGTTCCATCAAATTCCAAAGGTTTGCAGGCAGTGAATTCTTTGTAGGTGCATCCTACACGATTTCCTGTACTGCTAGATCCAAGGTTATTGTTGGTATGTAGCGCAGCCTGTACTGCGGCTATGTTTGAAGCTAGAAAAGTACGGAATTCCTCTTCATTCATATTCACGGTGTGTCGAGTAGTCGGTGCCATTTCCTTCAAAATAGTCAAATGGAACAAGTTAATCATACAGAATATTAAGAGTAGTTAATAGTATTTCGTAGCATAATATGAACTCATTTATAAAAGCTTTTTCTTCATATTAGCTTTTTATAAGTTTAAATTCGGGTAGTACCTACCCGTTAAGTTCATACTTAGTAGCTAATATACAATTCAACTACTACAATTCTATATAAAAAACTGATTATAATAATATTTCGCGTTCAAACTTTTACACAATATTTTACAAACTTACAATACCGCTTATTTTACATATAGCATGAAATATAGCACACAATAAATTTGATACAAGATGGTTGTGAAGATAATTCTAGCTAGTACACAAGTCGTTCAGCGAAGGCAATAAAGACACGTAATTCATACATCCAGAAACAAGTCATGCATTCTGGTTTTACTAGGATTACTTCCCATCCTTGGTCTTGTGGAACATAACCGTTATGGCCGTTGATAAGACAGTGTGTTGTAACGTCGTCAAAGGGACGAGGGTTACGTAATGTCCAACAGTCCCGTAACAATCTAAAAACCTCATTTCTTACCCTAATTACCGACTCCGTCACTTGTGGGAACGTTTTGTTTAATAGTTGTAGCCCGATGTTCTTGTTCTCACTTTGGTGAGAAGCGAACATTACTAATCCGTAAGCATAACATGCTTCTTTATGTTGCATGTTAGCCACTTTTTCTAAATCACGAAGTCCAATATTCGGATATATTGAGTCAAAATAATTTCTTAACCCATTGCGTAAAATAGCATTTGGGTTCCCCGCAATATATGCGTCAAAGTAAACACATCGTAACTTATGGATTTCCCAATGTGATATCCCCCATCTTTCGAACGAAAGCCTTTTATAAACCAAGGCGTTCTTGGAACGTTCTTCGAATGTCTTACAAACTGATCTCGCCTTAAATAGTTGTGCCGAAGAATTCTGACCGACTCTAGACAAGATTTCATCAATCATGTCTCCGGGTAGGTCTCTTAAAATATTGGGTTGTCTATCCATTTTGTGTTTTTATACTGTAAAATAGACAAGAGTTAGATTCATAAAAAAAAAATACTTATTAATACAAGCAATTTTTACATATATCCTAAAGCATAAGCACACTATATTACATATATTACACCACACGAATACAACTATCTTATTCCGACTCGCTTGTTTCTTCTTCTTCGGTTTTGGTTCATTTTGCCAAGTTTCTAGGGATATATGATGTTCCCCTAATACGAGCCATCGTTTTCCACATTGGTTTAGAAAAACCTGGTGGTTTAGAGGTTCCCGGGTCATTGTTACAACTTAAGGACTTCGGGGGTTGACGATACATATAAAGTTCATCTGGGTTGGAATTAGATTTCTCTATTTTTATGCCCTTTCCCTTATTATTTTCTTTTGCCTTTTTAAATTCAGTTGGGGTAATTTCTATAACATCATCGGAATTCTCGTCGGAATCCGATTCATCGGAGAATTGGTAATCCTCCCAATATTTTGCTTCCTTGGCGGAAACACCATTGACCATAATTAACCTTGGTCGGTTGGTTGAGGATTTTCTTTTACTTAACCGTTTTATTATTTCCCCCACCGGTTCTATTTCTTCATCCGGTTCCGATTCTTCTTCCGGTTCCGACTCTTCTTCCGGTTCCTCTTCGGGAACTTGTGAATCAGTCCACGATTCATTCCAATTTACATTTGACTCTTCATTATTATTAGGTGAGTCAATGGGACTTGTTCTAGAGGTAGACATCTATCACATAATATCAAACGCGTTAAGAGATTAATATATCACATAATATTCACATGTTAAAAATATATAGTTTCCAACAAAATTTGTTAAGCAATCATTTTTCAAGTAAACACGGTCGAAGTCCAGACTCACTAATGCATCCTAACAAACTCGATAAGACACACTAATACAAAATTCTGGTTCTCTAAGACCAACGCTCGGATACCAACTGAAATGTCCCGTTCTTATTGATTAAAAACGTTCCATATTAATTGATTTCGTTGCGAGATTTTGACCTCTATATGAGACATTTTTCAAAGACTGCATTCATTTTAAAACAAACCATAACCTTTATTTCATAAATAAAGGTTTAAAAAGCTTTATGTAGATTATCAAATAATGATAATCTAAAATATCCTGTTTACACACGACCATTACATAATGGTTTACAATACAAATATGTTACAACGAAATAAGTTTCTTGAATGCAGTTTTTACACAATATCATACAAGCATGGACTCCAAATCTTGTTCTTATTTAAGTATGCGACAGCGGAAGCTGTTAGTATTCACCTGAGAATAAACATGCTTTAAACGTCAACAAAAATGTTGGTGAGTTATAGGTTTAACCTATGTATATCAAATCGTAACAATAGACCACAAGATTTCATATTTCAATACATATCCCATACATAGAGATAAAAATCATTCACATGGTGAACACCTGGTAACCGACATTAACAAGATGCATATATAAGAATATCCCCATCATTCCGGGACACCCTTCGGATATGATATAAATTTCGAAGTACTAAAGCATCCGGTACTTTGGATGGAGTTTGTTAGACCCAATAGATCTATCTTTAGGATTCGCATCAATTAGGGTGTATGTTCCCTAATTCTTAGATTACCAGACTTAATAAAAAGGGGCATATTCGATTTCGATAATTCAACCATAGAATGTAGTTTCACGTACTTGTGTCTATTCTGTAAATCATTTATAAAACCTGCATTATTCTCATCCCAAAAATATTAGATTTTAAAAGTGAGACTATAACTCACTTTCACAGATTTTTACTTCGTCGGAAAGTAAGACTTGGCCACTGGTTGATTCACGAACCTATAACAATATATACATATATATCAAAGTATGTTCAAAATATATTTACAACACTTTTAATATATTTTGATGTTTTAAGTTTATTAAGTCAGCTGTCCTCGTTAGTAACCTACAACTAGTTGTCCACAGTTAGATGTACAGAAATAAATCGATAAATATTATCTTGAATCAATCCACGACCCAGTGTATACGTATCTCAGTATTGATCACAACCCAAACTATATATATTTTGTAATCAACCTCAACCCTGTATAGCTAACTCCAACATTCACATATAGAGTGTCTATGGTTGTTCCGAAATATATATAGATGTGTCGACATGATAGGTCGAAACATTGTATACGTGTCTATGGTATCTCAAGATTACATAATATACAATACAAGTTGATTAAGTTATGGTTGGAATAGATTTGTTACCAATTTTCACGTAGCTAAAATGAGAAAAATTATCCAATCTTGTTTTACCCATAACTTCTTCATTTTAAATCCGTTTTGAGTGAATCAAATTGCTATGGTTTCATATTGAACTCTATTTTATGAATCTAAACAGAAAAAGTATAGGTTTATAGTCAGAAAAATAAGTTACAAGTCGTTTTTGTAAAGGTAGTCATTTCAGTCGAAAGAACGACGTCTAGATGACCATTTTAGAAAACATACTTCCACTTTGAGTTTAACCATAATTTTTGGATATAGTTTCATGTTCATAATAAAAATCATTTTCTCAGAATAACAACTTTTAAATCAAAGTTTATCATAATTTTTAATTAACTAACCCAAAACAGCCCGCGGTGTTACTACGACGGCGTAAATCCGGTTTTACGGTGTTTTTCGTGTTTCCAGGTTTTAAATCATTAAGTTAGCATATCATATAGATATAGAACATGTGTTTAGTTGATTTTAAAAGTCAAGTTAGAAGGATTAACTTTTGTTTGCGAACAAGTTTAGAATTAACTAAACTATGTTCTAGTGATTACAAGTTTAAACCTTCGAATAAGATAGCTTTATATGTATGAATCGAATGATGTTATGAACATCATTACTACCTTAAGTTCCTTGGATAAACCTACTGGAAAAGAGAAAAATGGATCTAGCTTCAACGGATCCTTGGATGGCTCGAAGTTCTTGAAGCAGAATCATGACACGAAAACAAGTTCAAGTAAGATCATCACTTGAAATAAGATTGTTATAGTTATAGAAATTGAACCAAAGTTTGAATATGATTATTACCTTGTATTAGAATGATAACCTACTGTAAGAAACAAAGATTTCTTGAGGTTGGATGATCACCTTACAAGATTGGAAGTGAGCTAGCAAACTTGAAAGTATTCTTGATTTTATGTAACTAGAACTTGTAGAATATATGAAGAACACTTAGAACTTGAAGATAGAACTTGAGAGAGATCAATTAGATGAATAAAATTGAAGAATGAAAGTGTTTGTAGGTGTTTTTGGTCGTTGGTGTATGGATTAGATATAAAGGATATGTAATTTTGTTTTCATGTAAATAAGTCATGAATGATTACTCATATTTTTGTAATTTTATGAGATATTTCATGCTAGTTGCCAAATGATGGTTTCCACATGTGTTAGGTGACTCACATGGGCTGCTAAGAGCTGATCATTGGAGTGTATATACCAATAGTACATACATCTAAAAGCTGTGTATTGTACGAGTACGAATACGGGTGCATACGAGTAGAATTGTTGATGAAACTGAACGAGGATGTAATTGTAAGCATTTTTGTTAAGTAGAAGTATTTTGATAAGTGTATTGAAGTCTTTAAAAAGTGTATAAATACATATTAAAACACTACATGTATATACATTTTAACTGAGTCGTTAAGTCATCGTTAGTCGTTACATGTAAGTGTTGTTTTGAAACCTTTAGGTTAACGATCTTGTTAAATGTTGTTAACCCAATGTTTATAATATCAAATGAGATTTTAAATTATTATATTATCATGATATTATCATATATGAATATCTCTTAATATGATATATATACATTAAATGTCTTTACAACGATAATCGTTACATATATGTCTCGTTTAAAAATCATTAAGTTAGTAGTCTTGTTTTTACATATGTAGTTCATTGTTAATATACTTAATGATATGTTTACTTATCATAGTATCATGTTAACTATATATATATATCCATATATATGTCATCATATAGTTTTTACAAGTTTTAACGTTCGTGAATCACCGGTCAACTTGGGTGGTCAATTGTCTATATGAAACATATTTCAATTAATCAAATCTTAACAAGTTTGATTGCTTAACATGTTGGAAATATTTAATCATGTAAATATCAATCTCAATTAATATATATAAACATGGAAAAGTTCGGGTCACTACAAGTGGTGGCACAAAAATAATATTTTTACCTATTGACCTCAAGTGAAAATTAACGTTAACGTTAATTATAATAGCAAAATTCAATATTGTTGACTTGTGTAATTGATTACACTGTTAGTTCAGATTTGATTAAGACATATGTTGTTGTTAGTGAATCTAATTTACGATTATTATGGCTATAGTGATTTAAAGTGTAAATTGCAAGAAACGTCAAAATAAGAGCGAACATAGGAAAAACAATATAGCACATAATGTGTAAAAGTTGATTGATTTTGTGACTTAACATTTTTACTATATGATCTGTTTCAGCTCGTTTAATGTATTGCATGTGTAAAGTGTTGTTCATGGTACCTAATGTGTATAACTTCGTTTAGTTTTTATATCTGATAAATATTGCTCTAATATATATATTTTGATATGTCAACGACTTAAATAGAGTATCCCATCTTTGATGTTGGTATACTCCACTTAATATTCTGAGGGTCCCATATAGGCAAACAATTATATATACTCTTTTATTTATGGTGGCACAGTATATTGTTACTCGAGACATACTTAATATATTGTTGTTGCAAAACATGTGTATCTTGGGTGGCCACCAGGACTTCCAATGAAGCAAGAGGTCACGGGTTCGATTTCCTTCAAGGCAAATACCTTGGGGCGAGCTCCATTTAGTGACTGATTGACTAGAGGATGCTTTGCCTGGTAGCGGTGGAGGCCTGGCTTGCCGTTTACCCGGGGTTTACCAACTAGAGGGGAGCCATTATACCCGGGTTTACCAACTAGAGGGGAGCCATTATAGCTCGTCGCTAGGGGGTTCCTCGTAAAAAAAAAAAAAAAAACATGTGTATCGGCAGGGACATGTTAGCCCTGTGTTGACTTTTTCAACCCATCCAGCGGTCCCCGGTAGCCCACTGGAGCCTGGCGAAACACCATCACTCATTTCCCCACAGCATGCCAGGCCCGAGATTCGAACCTGCATTGTTATTGTTGCAATCTTCGCATGCGTGGGACCAAGGGATCATTTGGGCCCGGTAAGAATGGTTTTTGATCCAATTATTTGAAAAATCCTCACCTAGTAGGAATCGAACCCTCACATCCCCTAAGGGAGAGTGAGTCATTCACCACTAGACTATTGGCTGGAGGACATATACATGGTGAGGAGTTGTTGAGTGGGGGCACGTGCAACCACTCACACATGCATAGCTCCGCCCCTGCATGTATGCACAAATTTTATCAATAAAATCTCTCTAGTTTGGTCCATGGATTAAAGTAATCAACCCTTGATTATATATAACCACGTTAAATTATCGCTTTCTTAATTTTTGTTGTTATTGTCTTCGTTTATCTTTGTGGGTTGAGTAATTTTCTGGAATTTATTCATATTGTTGGGTCACAAAATCTTACAATTGCTATCAGAGCTCAAGGTTAACGAGTTTGGGAATATGGCAGAAGACGGGAAAGTTAGAATCGATAGATTTGATGAAAAGACTTCGGCTTTTGAAAGATGCAAAAAGAAGACTACTTGTATCAAAAGAAGCTACACCAACCCTTTTTGAAGATCAAACCCGAAGACTACTTATATTTTACTCGATCATGAAGATCAAACCAACCCAAGCCATAACCTCTATTTTCCTCGACAACAATCTAAGTTCTCGTTAATTTGCCCAAGCCATCTCGCCTCTTATCAAGAAATAATCCTGGGCAAATCCTTGTTACCGAGAAATACTTTTCGGTAAGCAAGATCTTCACTCAACAAACCTAAGTAATATTCAGAAATAACGGTAACCGTATTCAAGTCGAATTTTTCTCAAGAAACGTAATTTATCAGGAAATTTAGCTCGGTAAACACAATGTATTGAGCGAAGTTTGCTAGGTAAACTCAAATTACTGAAGAAATTTTGCTCTGGAAAAAATCATAGTACTTATTTACTTGAAACCTGAGCAGTGATTTAACGTTCTCGAGAAAAACGGTTCATTTTCAAAAAATTTGAAAATGTCTGACTTTCCGGTTGTCATGTTTTGTAAGTCACTTTAAGAAAGAATTTGGATGCTTGAAAAGTTATTGACGTTTACAAAAATTTCCCGCCAAGTTTTATCAGAAAACACACAAGTTTAAAATTTAATATTACGTAAAAATTAAAATCTGGCGTAAAAAATAAAATTGCAGTTTTGTAAAAATTCCCTTTTTTCAATGAAGTTTTTATTTTTGACGAGGTTTGGGTTTAAGTCGAGATATTGATTTAAACCGAGTTTGGTGTTTTATTAACCGGATATGGTTCGTTATCCGAGTTTAGATTATCTTGAACCTTCAGCCTAAACCTAAACTTAGGACCCTCTCAATTAATTGAATTGACGTTATCCGAGTTTAGATTATCTTGAACCTTCAGCCTAAACCTAAACTTAGGACCCTCTCAATTAATTGAATTGAACTCTGGGTTCATTTAATGAACTCCTTGACTTAAAATGAACCCTTATCAAATCCAACCCTAGTTATCCTTCCTTGGTTCTTCCTCATTTCTATATAACCAAAAACTTGGTAAAACCTCATAGATAGATCAAAATAAAAAGTTCTCCGCATTTTACTAATAAAAATGGTTATACTGATTAAACATTTTCGGAAAGACCACTTCTTATCTTCCGTTAACGTGTTCCGTCAACGACGGCCAACAATTCACGGAGATAGGCAGCGAAACGTGAACGAATTCGCCAGCGAGGCCTGCCACGAAAGCTTAACGGGTATTTGTGGGGCCCACCTGAACATTTTGGTCAATTATTTGAATCTAGCCGTTTGAAATTGATTAATAAAAAATAAATATATTTTAAATAAAATAAAAAACGGTAATAAATTCAATTTTTCTTTTTAATTCACTACCATTTTATACTTCTTCACTACCAATTCACTACCATATCATACTTCTTCATTACCAATTCACTACCATTTAACAATTTCAATTTCATCTAAATTTTTCAACTTCATCATGACTTCATGTTTCATTACATTTGACGTTCGTTTTGGTGATTTTTTTTTAACAAAGACATGAGAAAATACCACGGTGGTTCTAGAAAAATGTTACAAGATGTTGATGTTAACAGATTTGATTTAGGCATTTTGTTTTGGTTTAATACAACAAGTTAATTTCGAGGCATCGGAGTTTGCCTATTACGATGAAGATTGGGAAGAACTCCGGTTTCTTAAAAACGAAAAAAAAGGTATGAAATAGTCGGAAAAGCTGTGCTACGCCCGGAACGAATCACGTTGTACTTTAAGAGTATTTGATGACCTTTCCTAAAATGAGTGACGAAGAATACAACACCGATTAACTTACGTACTCGTAGTTTGTGTTTATGTAATCGTCTTTCTATTTATTTATTTAATCGTAATGTATGTTTTAGGTACAACTTCTTTTTATTATTTTTAATTCGACTGTAGTTTTTTTATGTAGCTGTTTTTATATCTAGGTATTCGTTTTTTATTTTATTTTACTTAATGTGTTATTTTTACTTATTGATTTAGTTAAGTGTTACTTGTATTTATTTATTGTATTTAAATAATAATTCAAATGGGTTAAAGTTGGAGGTTGGAGTAGATAAGAAAGAATTAGTTAAAGGAATGTTAAAGTTTTTTAAACTGATGTGGCACTAATGTGGATGAAATAAATTCTATTAACACCTGTTAAAATGGAGAGTGGTTTAACTAAGTAGAACATTTCGGTAAAGATTTCTCCTAAAAGATTGTTTTTGGTATTTAATATAGGATAATTTTCATTAAAAGGTAACTTTTTTGCTTTTATTCCTATTTTGGGTAATTGATGTGGTCGAAACGGACGGTTTATTTTATGCAGTGTCGTCAGGTCGCTAAACGTCTATTAAGAGAACAGCAAGGGGCTAGTGGTTTTAAATTTATACTTGCTGGGCCTAAATCTAGTACTCCTTCCTATGGGTGAGCTAGAGAAATATGACCTAGGTCGATCGTTCAAGAAGTCCACAGAATCGAACCTTCCGTTTTTAGTTTAATCTTAGTATTATTCTAAGGAGCAGTTGGGATACATTTTAGTGTTCTAATTCCAGAATAATAGATATATAAATAAATAAAGTAGCAAAGATAAAATTCGTATTTCAGATAAGGTGAAGGCTAGTGTATGTTGTAACTTTTGTTAGTACGATGCTGGATATGTGTAATGTCGGCTCATGGGTACGCTATAACCAGTTACCTGATATACTATCCTAACGACCTTGTCAAAGACATGTCATTGGGTAATACCGAAAGGCTTAAAGATTCTGAATAGACAGCAAAACCCCATACCCCCGACCCCAGGGCAGCATGACTACATGAATACACTAAACGGATCATCAATAGGAGCGACCCAGTAAGGTGGCGTATTAACGATCCCTAAGGTCTAGACTTTCTTAAGCATAGCTAGAAGTAAAAGGTTATATCGTAATCGAGAGGCGTTATGTGTTTCGATGCTTTCGCTAATGATTGGTAAAACATCATTTAGGTTCTTTTTTAAAAGAAATTCAAGCATGAAGAACACCACAGCCAAATTTACAGATGTAAACTCCATGAACATGTTCGGTTATCCTAACGGTCTAATCCTTTATGATTTAAACAATTCCCGAATTAACTAAAAAATCTCTCAAGCTTAGTGCAATGCCTGAGACCACGTTATGGTGTAAATGTACATTATCCACACTGAGACCGTTTTCATGGCCATACATGGCAGAGGCATAGAGTACTACAACCGGTGTGCCTCCTCATATACATGCAATGTTTAAATGCTACTAACATAGCCTGAGGCCAGCCGTTTAGAGTTTCCATTCACAAAAGACCACCTACCGGATACCATAGCATCGGTTGACGTACTACAACAGGTGTGCCTCAGTCAAGCGCACGATGTATCCGGGAAAGTTTTCTTACCAAAGGGTTGACAACAGATAGTGTACTCTGAATCGGGGATCGCGACTTCCCAATAACAGAGCCTATAACCATGTTCTATTAGTTGGAAACGCGATTGAGTTTAATCATAATCGGAGAGCTTCTTAACAGCATCACATTACACATTCAATATTTCAACATCGTAACTAACTACGGTGTAACATACACTAAGAGATAACTACTCGCTAATCATGGCAATAATATCATCTATCAATAGAATAATGAAAGTCAATATAAAAGAGAGTATAAGAAGATAAAAGTACTGTTTGATTAATCGAGCTCTGAAAGTACAAAAGTGACAACTTCGGACACACCTCCAATCGTTTACAAACTCCGTTTAACACCTACTCTAGGTAATTATCGCTAATCGATAATTATTATCATAATCCTAGAGAGAGAAACTAGAGAGAGAAGTGAGATTGAGAGTGAATTGTGTGTTGAAGTGTGTGTTGAAATGGATGACAAATGAGTCTATTTATAATCAATTCTGGGCCTGGCAGCCGTTTCGGGAGCCCGTGTAAATTGGGCAGCCCATGCACACTGCCCGTTTTAGGAGCCCGTGTGCAATTTGTGCCCGTGGAGACCCCCCCGTTTAGTAGACCAACTGGCAGCCCGTGTAGAGCCAAAATGGCAGCCCAAGTAGAGCCATTTGACAGCCCGTGTAGCCGAGAACAATTTAATGATTTGGCTTGTTTCCGGGGTCGTACTTGGTTTCATCGTTTTCGCTCTAGATTTTTCGTTTTAAGTCCGTTTTCTTCGATTCTTTTTGCAATGCTCTTGTAATTACTTAATCTACCAAATAAGGCAAATAACTGCCATATTCTTTGATAAAGTTGATTACTTTATTGTTTTTAGGGCTTAATATAAAGTATAATAACATGTCTTTTTTGCCGATATCAGTAATCTATGTTTATTTTGTCGTTTAAATGATTGTTTTATCAAATGTTAATCAAAAAGAGGATTATCGTTACTTTAAAGTTAGAACTTGATGTGTGCAGCGGTGTATACGAAATACTATTATTTTTAATACGAAATATGGTACAATTTACACAAGTTTTATTATTTATTTATAGATGGGATATATCTAAACCTTGCTACAACACTTATAGGCAGTGTACCTAATTGTAGAGTAGTGTAGTTTTTAGTAAGTCCGATTCGTTCCACAGGGAGCTAGGTGAGTTTAACGCTATATTTTTAACAACTATATTTATATAAAATATATATAATTATATATAGTAATATTATTATAAAAGGGGGTTTTACCGTTTAATGACCGGTTTGTCGATTTTATATTTTAAGCGTAAAGATAAATGACGATAATATAAATGACAGAATTTAAATTGCGATAAAGTAAATTGCAGTAATTAAAATGACAGTAAATAAAAATACGATGAAATATGAAATAAAAGTATTATGCTTATTTAAACTTCCGTAATCATGATGTTTGACGTTTTGATTTTAATTAATTGTTACCCGGGTTAATTGTCCTTTGTCCTGGTTTATTTGATACCTATCTGATTTTTTTCCATAATAGTCCATCGGTCATAATTATAAAATGCTCGTCAAATTAACCTTATTCCCGAAGTCAAATATTCCAACTAATTAGGGATTTAGACTGTAACAAGGTTTTAATACTTTGTTAATAATTACACCAGGTTATCGACTGCGTGTAATTCAACGTTTTAATAACTTGTTAACAATTACATCAATTATCCTTGTATGTAATCCACCCATGTTTTAATGAGATATGAATATTAATTTACCCACTTGATCAGAATGAATAATCAATTACCCAACCCGAATAATTAATTAAATGATCGTAAAAGATGTCGTATAAACATCACTAAATAGGACATACATAATCATTTTAATAATTATTAGATTAACTAATTTTGAAGATATGTTCGACAGATTCTAATGAGTTGTCATTCGATTAGACAATACCCCCATCTATTAATAGTCAATAGTCCAATGTCCACAAGTGTCGGTCTTTTGTCCAAACCTTAATTATGGTACAAAATCCAATAACCCCGTCTTAATATTTAGTCTAACATCACGATTACTTCGGCTCAAATAAGCATAATAATAACTTAGTTACGAGACATTAATTTAAAAAGGAAGAACATAGCTTACAGTGGTGATTTATCGCGTAGCGTTACACGGACAGAGTTTCGATTTAAAACCCGTAAAATATTTCTTACAATAACTCAACTAAACTATAACTTTATTATTAAAATTAACTTAAATTAAAATTAAAATATAAATATATATTACATTGATGAAGGAAAAGAAAAAGATGATTATAATTCGACAGACTGAATCGCCTTTTATAGGCATAATTCAAACTACATTAGCCCATGCAATCGCATGGGCTTGAGGTGTTAATGCCATGCGATCGCATGGCACATCTGGCCAGCTCACTATCCCTTGTTTTCTAGCTTGTCGACATATTTTTTAAATATATATAATATATATAATTTATATTAATTATTTATATATTATATTATATTCTTGTGCATAGTTGACTTGTAATTTTAGCTCCGATGTCTCGCTCGTTTACGCCCGGTTTATGTCTCGGTTCCGGATTTTCGAACGTCCTTTCATACGCGTAGATATCTTGTACTTTGCGTTCCGCGACTTGTACTCTTGTAATTTTTAGACGTTTCTCATCAATAAATTGAACCACTTGAATTGTATCTTGTACATTTGAGCTTTTTGGTCATTTGCGTCTTCAAATCGTCGTTTTCTTCTTTTGTCTTCGCACTTATTTATTTAAACGATTATTACATAAAAATAGAACAATAGTAACTAAAAGTTTTACATATCGGAAGGATATTGATACTAAATATATGTTCATTTGGAGCACTATCAGAACTCCATCATAAATTAACAATACTCCATTTTTTAAGTAAATCATATGCAATCCTGATTATTGGCACCTGCCTCAGGATAATGAACATATGCAAGTCTGATCATTGACACATACGTGTGCCTTTAATCTTCTACGATCATATTACGAATATAACGAAAAATAAGTAAATATCCAGTTCATAAGAATCATCATTCACGAGGTGTTCCATAGTCTCAGGGAAGTGTCAATGATTATGTTTGCATATGATTTACTTAAAAAATTGGAGTATCGTTAATTTTTTGACTAAGTTCTAACTTAAAAGTAATGATACTCCTTTTTTGATTAACATTTGATAAAACAATCTTTTAAAAGACAAAATAAACATAAATTACGTAAAATAGGAAATCAAAGTAAAATGATTACTTTTTAATAGAATTTGCCCTTTAATATACCTATAAAATTTATGGGTATTCTAGATACCAAGATTATTTATACCGTGTAAACACCTCTTTCACAAATTTATGGAGAAAAATCGATCAAACTATGCCTTTTGGTTGAATTTCTGATGAAATTGATGAAAAATACTTCAACAATTTTGAATAAATTATATGTGTTCTTTGAATTATCGATCAAACTAAACGATCAAACGATTTTGTATCACTAACTTGCTCAAATTCTGGAAATACTAGATGAACAGGACTTTTTTCTTCAAACTCAAAATCAATCTTAAACGTTGATACAGACACATTTTAATTTTAAATCCAAACATAAAACATGAAATCGTCGATATTTGACTTTTCTAATAAAAGTCAAAGGAATAAAAAACTTTTCTACACTAGAAATTGATCGAATTAAACGCTTCAGTTAGCTTCAATGATCTATTCTAAGCGTTCCACAACCCTTAACTCTATCATTTAACGTACGGATTCTTCTATCGACCTAATTTAGTACTCAAAAAGTCAACTGTTCTTTGATTTTCCCTAATTAAACACGAATTCAATTGTAATGTACTATCCTTTCTCTATGATACCAATTGTTAATACCTAAAATGCTTTAATGTTTATATGGATATGGAATATGGATGAATCAGTTGGTAAATAGGAAGGTATAAGTGATGATGTTGATCAAATATGATATATTGATATGATGATGATGATGTATTAGTCACATGAAATTTGCAATTACAAGGTGTATGGAGTTGGTTAATTACATACATCCCTTATACATTGTTAAATATTTTATGACCAAATTTAACCGCACCTTATCAAACAAACCTCAAAATATATTTTTCTTACTTTGAAGATCCTAATTGAAAAAAATTATATTTAGATTATAATATAATTGCAACCATGTCGATTTATTTACGTCTTGACTGCTGCTTAGAGTTTAAATTGAATTCCAGGCATGTTTTAAAACTCATGAAAATTTAATTATCTATTTTTATTTTTAATTTTATTTCTAATTTTATTTTACTATTTAAAAAAAAATCTATTTATTGGCTGGATGATCCGTTATTGAGTCTAACTCATATCCGAGAATTAAGGGAGTCAAAAACCATGTCTAAGTTGTTGCATGAGGGATGACTCACTTTTGCCCATGATCCAAAATGCATGCATACGTGGAGGATCATGGAGATATAGCCCTATTTACTTGTAGGATATAAATATAAATACTTGTAGATAGGATAATTAGGGGAGGCCTTTAATTACTATTTCCTTTGTGATGTAATTAAAGAGAAAAAGAAGAAATATGCCTCAACATTAACGTTCGGTTAATTTGAGAGAATAAAACAGAAACCAACATATTACCCCATATTTTATTGTGTTTATTGTTTCTTCTTTTATCCTATTTTATTCCTTGTTCACCTAATATTACATCCTTACGAAAAACGCCTTGTTCTCATCTTTTTTTCGTAACGGATTACTGGAGGTCCAGTCGGAAGCAATTTCTTATCCGTCGAATAGAGAGATAGATGATTTTCTCTACTTTTGAGAGTGTTTCACTCTGGGTGGAGAAATGACTTGTTTTTTATTCTCGAATAGGTGAAACTAAATGCCATATTGAATTTTGTTGATTGTCTACATTTCACTTCCCCCATACACTACTAATGTCATATTGAATTTTGTTGTTGTTTTGTAATATAATTGCAACGAAATGCTTGATAAAAAAAACACCTTACTTATTACATTTATTGAAATAAGAAATGGAAGAAAGATAAACGCTGATAAATGTTCATATCAAGGCTTGAATGATGAGAACACTACAACGGAATTGTGACCACCAATGCCAGATGAATTTGAAATACCTGCATACCAAAAAAATTATTCAAGATGACAATTATATCATGGTAACCAAAAGTTTAGGAAGATATGAAAGAAACTCACCAACATTGATTTCATGTTTTTGCTTTTGATTTGCAACTATGTCAAACTCCACCGCAGGTTCGGTGTCCTACAGTTGAACCAAGGGCATGAAAATGAAATATTATAATCAGTGTTGTTATTAGGTTATGAAACTGAGATGATCTTATTTATTACAATCGACTATATTTATACAAGCTGTGGTCTAACTAACTTCCTGATTTCCAGGGATTACAGAGGTATATAATTCTGTCATATATATCGTGATCTTTTAAATATGGACAATATACAATGTACAGCTAATAGTCCCCAGCAATCGAAACGGGAGGTAGACGGACGTTGAGAGTGTCCCGAAATTCATCGAATAGAACCAAAGGTAAGCCTTTTGTGAAGATATCCGCAACTTGATGACATGAAGGTACATGTAAAATTCGAAATTGCCCACGTGCAACTTTTTCCCGAACGAAGTGGATATCTAACTCAACATGTTTCGTCCGCTGATGTTGAATGGGATTGTTTGACAAGAAGATGGCACTCACATTATCACAATAGACTATAGTAGCTTTGTTTATTGGTCGATGTAGTTCAAGTAGGAGATTTCTCAACTAACAGGATTCGGACACAACATTGGCAACCCCTCGATATTCAGCATCGGCACTTGAACGAGAGAGAGTCGGCTGACGTTTAGAGGACCACGAAATGAGATTCTCACCGAGGTAGACACAGTACCCAGATGTGGAGCGTCGGGTGTCCGGACAACCAGCCCAGTCAGCATCCGTGTAAGAGACCAAGGTAGTCGTAGGAGACCGAACCATATGAAGACCATGATGTAAAGTACCCTGAATATAGCGTATTATTCTTTTGAGTGCGTGCATATGTATGTCGTATGGTGCATGCATATGAAGGCAAATTTGCTGTACCGCATAAGAAATATCCGGGCGAGTGAAGGTTAAGTATTGTAGTGCGCCGGCTAGACTTCGAAAGTAAGAGGGATCGTGATATGGTTGCCCTGCCTTCGAACTTAATTTAGATTTAGTGTCAACAGGTGTTCTCGCAGGTTTACATGAGGACATACCCGCACGTTCCACTATTTCACGTGCGTATTTGGACTGATTCAGGAACAATCCGCTAGAGGTGTGTTGGACTGAAATACCCAAGAAGTAGTCTAGCTTGCCCAAATATTTCATTGCGAATTCGTTGGACAAGTGGTTCATAATTGTGAGTCGTAGTACATCGGACGAAGTAGTCAAGATAATATCATCGACATACAAGAGCAGGTAAGCGGTGTCACGTCCATTTTTGTAGATGAAAAGAGAATGATCACATTTGCTATGTGTAAAGCCAAGAGTGGCAACAAAATCGGCAAACCGTTGGTACCATTCCCGAGGTGCTTGCTTAAGACCATATAACGATTTCTTTAAGTGGCATACATAGTCTGGATGTACTGGGTCTCGAAAACCCATTGGTTGATACATGAAAACCGTCTCTTTTAGATTACCATGAAGAAAGGCATTTTTAACATCTAGCTATCGTATATCCCAGTGATTGGAGAGTGCTAAGCTGAGAACCACCCGAATTGTAGCGGGTTTTACCACGGGACTGAATGTTTCTGTGCAATCAATGCCAACCTATTGAGACCTGCCATCACCAACCAAACGAGCTTTATACCGCTCAAAAGAACCGTCAGAACATACTTTATGTTTAAATATCCACATAGAACGTATAACATGTGATAGTGCTCCAAATGAACATATATTTTGTAGCAATATCCTCCCAATATGTAAATTATTTAGTTGTAATTGTTCTATTTTAAGTTGTAATCGTTTATATTAAATAAGTGCGAAGACAAAAGGCGAAAACGACGATTTGAAGACAAAAACGTCCAAAAAGCTCAAATGTACAAGATACAATCCAAGTGGTTCAACTTATTGATAAGACACGTCTAAAAATGACAAAAGTACAAGTTGCGGAACGCAAAGTACAAGATATTAAATTATACGAAAAGGCGTTCGAAAATCCGGAACCGGTACCCGAGCCAACTATCAACGCCCGACACAATGGACCAAAAATTACAAGTCTACTATGCACAAGAATATAATATAATATATAAATAATTATATTAATTATTTATATTTTATATTTATATAAAAATTATGTCGACAAGCAAGGTTCCAAAATTGTGTGAGCTGGATTATCAAACTCCGCGACTCGCGGAGTTTGCAGGCTTAAAATGCCGCAACTCGCGGAGCTGCAAAAATCAGAAATGCCTATAAAAGGCCATGCATTCTGCCGAGTTTAAATAACATAAAAAAATAATAATAATACTCTGTAATAAATAATAAATAAATAATATATATATATATATATATATATATATATATATATATATATATATATATATATATATATATATATATAGTATAGGGTAGTTTTATATTAGTTAGTTTGGGTTATGTAACGGTTATTTACGGGTTTTTAAGCCGGAACTCTGTCCGTGTAACACTACGCGTTAAATAATCAATGTAAGTTATGTTCTCCCTTTTTAAATTAATGTCTCGTAACTAAGTTGTTATTATGCTTATTTGAACCGAAGTAATCATGATGTTGGGCTAAAAATATCTAAAATTGGGTAATTGGGCTTTGTACCATAATTGGGGTTTGGACAAAAGAACGACACTTGTGGAAATTAGACTATGGGCTATTAATGGGCTTTATATTTGTTTAACTAAATGATAGTTTGTTAATTTTAATATAAAGATTTACAATTGGACGTCCCTATAAATAACCATATACACTCGATCAGACACGATGGGCGGGATATTTATATGTACGAATAATCGTTCATTTAACCGGACACGGGAATGGATTAATAGTCTATGGAATTATTAAAACAGGGGTGAAATTATGTACAAGGACACTTGGCGTAATTGTTAACAAAGTATTAAACCTTGGATTACACGCAGTCGATATCTTGGTGTAATTATTAAACAAAGTATTAAAACCTTGTTACAGTTTAAGTCCCCAATTAGTTGAAATATTTGACTTCGGATATAAGGATAATTTGACGAGGACATTCGCACTTTATATTTATGACTGATGGACTGTTATGGACAAAAACCAGACGGGCATATTAAATAATCCAGGACAAAGAACAATTAACCCATGGGAATAAACTAAAAATCAACACGTCAAACATCATGATTATGGAAGTTTAAATAAGCATAATATATTTTATTTCATATTTCCTCGTACTTTTATTTATTGTCATTTTAATTATTGTTATTTATTTTATATTGTTAGTTAAATATCGTCATTTACTTTACGCTTCGCTTAAAATATAAAATGGACAAACCGGCCATTAAACGGTAAAACCCCCTTTTATATATTATTAATATAATATATTTTGTACGAATATAATTGTTTAAAATATAGTGTGAAATAAGCCAGCTCCCTGTGGAACGAACCAGACTTACTAAAAACTACACTACTCTACGATTAGGTACACTGCCTATAGTGTTGTAGCAAGGTTTAGGTATATCCCATTTGTAAATAAATAATTAAAACTTGTCATATTTTGTGTAAAAGTGTATCGTATTTAATAGTTTTTTCTAGTAAAATATATAGCTATTTCATATACACCTCTCATAACATCAAGTATTTTGGCGCCGCTGCCGGGGATCGGGTGAAAAACTATATTTTTGTAAAAATAAATTATTTCTTATTTCGTAAAAATATTTTCTTATTTATTATAAGTGTCCAAAAATATAAAATAAAATAAAAATTTTAAAAATTAAAAATCGAAAAAAATATATATATAAATTTATTTTTTTTAGATGTCTATTTATAAAATTATAAAGTATTTATATTTTAGTTTTTAAATATAAGTTTTATTTAATTAATATAAATATTTAAAAAAAACGAAACTTGTCATTTTAATTTCAAATCTTCGCGACTCGCGGAGTTTGTTGCCAGGTGGGACCGCGACTCGCGGAGCCGCCCTGTCAGGCCACCACAAACCCTAATTCGCATTAAGTACGGAGTAATTATTATTTATTATTTTTTTTATTTAACCCTATTTACTTAATTATTATTATAATTAGTTTAGTTTTATTAATTAATTTGTAATATTAATTATAATTAGTTTTAATATATATAAAAATTAATACTTTTATAAAAATAAATAATTTTATCAATTTTAAGCTTAGTTTTATTTTTGTATCTTTTTATTTGTTTAATCGTAATATTTGTATTTTTGTCGTTTGTATCTAGTTTTAAGATTAGTGTTTTTATTTCTAGATTTTTAGGATTTGCCGTAAAATTCCTTAAGTGCTTATTTCTTTAGACTAAAATTTTGGTGCTTTAGAATTTTGCGACGCTGTTTATAAATTTTAGTACCTTTTAAGTTACGACGCGCTACTTTCTTATTTTTATTTTTCGACGTTTTTCGACGCGCAATATTTTTCTTTCTTATTTCTCGACGCTTTAGTTTTTAGGACTTAGAAATTTTCTCTACTTCTTATCTAATTCTCCAAACGGAAAGAAAAATTATTTAAGCGGTTAAGTTAATAGGCATCCAAATTTTCTGGTTCGTAGTAATAGTTGGATTTGTTAGTGGCAAGTTGTGGGCTTCCGATTTAAAGGGTCCTGGCTTCCTGCTGCATCTTTTGGCTATTCAAAACGTGGGCAAAAATCAGAAAAGTCTATTAATTGGACAACTTATATAAGTTTTTCTATTTTATACCTAATAGGATAATTAGTGAATGCACCACATTGTAGCTAAAATTTGGCCATCGCAATAAAATGGAAAATTTTGAAAACAAGGCCTTGGAAACTCTTTTTGAACTCCAAAATCAATTAAATCAATACTCTCAAACGGGTTTTGATGGTAATTCGTTCAGTCAATCTTGGATCACGAATGACGAAACAATAACTGGTTATGAAATCTGTGGAGATTATCACTCAACATGGGAATGTTATTATTACGTTCCTATGGAAAATTATGAACCCATAGAACCTGAATGGAATGATTATGAGGAATACAATTCTAATTGGGATTATTCCCAAGAATATATCCAAACTCAACAACCAGAGGACGAGAAAAAGTATGTGTCTGAAAATTCTTTAGATTATATGAAAATCAAACTCGAAGAACTTCATGCTCAAAATGAACAAATGAGAGAGTTTGTAAGTAGGCAAGTTGAAACTCTATCAGATTATACAGCTGTTGATCTGAGGAGTAGTGTGCAAGAAAATCTCAGATCATCGAATTTTGATGAATTCGAGAGCTCCGAAATCACCAACTATCCCGATGATACTTTTTATTCAGTCTTACCAATTTCACAACATAATGACACATTAGCCTCTACCGACGAAATCATCAATCCATCAATGGATGATGAAGAAGAAGTAAGGGTGACAAATTGGTACTCTTGGGAAAACGATAACGTTGAAAATTTTACCCCCGAGGCCAAACCGAACTTCACCATTACACAACCTTCCAACCCAATATTCTCAATAGACGAGTCATCTACCGAAGATGAACTACGAGCTGTAATAGATAATGACACCTCGGATTTCACCCAATCGGGTAATAGAGGTGAAAACTTTGATCACGAGAATAAAAGGAAGGAAATATTAGGAATTGTCCACCCTATAGAAATAAGTATGTCGGTGTATATCGATCCATTTGACCAAGAACCAGAAAAGAGACATATCCATTTACTAAAAGCTATACTTAAAAAAGAATTAGGTAGTGACGATCGGGTGGGTCTAAACTTTAAACCCATTGATATAATATATACCACCCGAGATGTAAACAACTGGCTCACTATTTTAATTCGTGGAACTTATTCTACCGACTTCACATGTCGTCAGCTAAGTGTGGGGAAGTCTAACCCCACTTAACGTTAAATTAGGGGTTCGGGTTAGTGCATAACTCGTTAATAAAAATGCATGATTAGGGTAAAAGATGCTTTTTCAAATATTAGTAAACAGTTCAGAAAAGCAGCCATTTTTGAAAAAAAAGCATGTGTGATAAAACAAGAAGGAATGAACGATGAGGCGCGCCATCTATCATTCGACGAGCTTTGTAATTACAAACTGGGTATTTTCAATCACTTTTCTACACTAATCACCCTCATGAATTTATAATTAGAGTCTGATTTCATGCAAATGAGGACATTGCATGATCTCAAGTGTGGAGAAGGGTTATAAATTCTCTCGGGTTTATACTTGGTTTATTTGCCAAATTTTATGAAAATTTGAAAAATTTTCAACTAAATGAATTTAAAATCATGTTTATATATATTTATGAACGGTGAAAACTAGGTGTTAATACCGAAATTATCGGTACCTCGGAAAGGACATAAATTGAGAAACACCCTAAAACGCTTGAATTCATTTAAAATGAAATAAAGGAGAATAAAAAGGTAAAGAAAGAAACTAAGTGTGGGGAGAATGTACCTAGTTATTCAATTAAAAACTATCTAGCACATGTTTCTGTAAAGTTTATTGCAGGTGCTTTTGTTTTGGACTAAATTAACTATTTTACCCGATGAAAGAAAAGAAAAGATGGATCTACACAATGAATTAATTCCATCATTAAAAGGAAGTAAAGTCTTCCGAAAAAGACACGCGCTTCTTGATTTAGGTCAAGAAGTTGTCGTCCATACCAGCTGTAGGTTGACGAAAAATCTAGAAAAGTCATCACTAAAATCAGCAAAAAATCCACGGACCTCAGCATCAAACAGGGTCGCCAAGTGGTCAGATTTATCCTAACCATGAGAAGGATTTATCTCGTACAATGGGGGGCACCGTGCAAATTAGCTTGATAAGACTAATGAATCAGATCCCCAGAAAGGATAATCTCCTTAAAGATTAAAAAATCAGCTTTTAAGCCTGATATTACTCAATCCTTGAGATTGACCTTAAAGATTGAGAATTACAAACTCATGGAATTCAATGATATCTAAACTCGAGCTTGAACGAGAAAATATTTTGATCAAAATTAAAACCGATTTGTTTTCTGAAAACCTATTTTCAATGCGTTCATTACCATTGAACGTAAAATCATAGGAATTCACCTGGAATTCATTAGGTCACCTGAACCAAATCGGGTGTCAACCTTAAGAACGGTGGTTGCATAGCATGGTCGGAGACCGGACCTTGTGCCAGACCAAAAAATCATAGGATGATCTTTACTATTGCTCCTACAAAGGATAGTACTAGCATCCGACACGTTTATAGACCATAATCAAAAGCAAGTCACGGGATATTGCCTTAACAGTTGCTTGTTCATCGCTTTCCTTTACAACCGGACGGTAGTTTACCGAAAGGTAATATACGGGACAAGTAAACTGGACTTGTTGCTTTCCTAATACAAGGTTAGCAAGTGGGTAACACAAAACCATAAGTTTTGAGCTAAAATTTTCAAATCTGAAACCCACAAAACCCACAAAAAAAATCATTTTGCAAACACCGGTGAAGGGTTATTCCGGAAAACTTATCTAGGGTAAAAGCTAGATTGAATTTTCAAAAGATCAAATGTTTTCATAAAGATCCAATTTCCTTAAGGATCTACATTTTCATAGTCATGTGGGACTGTAAACCGCCTTTCAAATGTGCACTTTGCTTTGGAAACTGAAAGTAAATCGGCTATTTGATTGCAAGTGTCATTGACCTAAACCCGAGGCAACTGTGGATGACACACCCACCTTTAACCATGGTTCTATCGTTACTATCATTATTTATACCGCCATATCAAAATCACTGATGTACAAAGTGTGAAGAATAAAGAAGTGATTCGTGTGATGTATTATATTATTTCAAGTTATGTATTGCTTGAGGACAAGCAACGTTCAAGTGTGGGGATATTTGATAGTGCTCCAAATGAACATATATTTTGTAGCAATATCCTCCCAATATGTAAATTATTTAGTTGTAATTGTTCTATTTTAAGATGTAATCGTTTATATTAAATAAGTGAGAAGACAAAAGGCGAAAATGACGATTTGAAGACAAAAACGTCCAAAAAGCTCAAATGTACAAGATACAATCCAAGTGGTTCAACTTATTGATAAGAAACGTCTAAAAATGACAAAAGTACAAGTTGCGGAACGCAAAGTACAAGATATTAAATTATACGAAAAGGCGTTCGAAAATCCGGAACCGGTACCCGAGCCAACTATCAACGCCCGATGCAATGGACCAAAAATTACAAGTCTACTATGCACAAAAATATAATATAATATATAAATAATTATATTAATTATTTATATTTTATATTTATATATAAATTATGTCGACAAGCAAGGTTCCAAAATTGTGTGAGCTGGATTATCAAACTCCATGACTCGCGGAGTTTGCAGGCTTAAAATGCCGCAACTCGCGGAGCTGCAAAAATCAGAAATGCCTATAAAAGGCCATGCATTCTGCCGAGTTTAAATAACATAAAAAAAATAATAATAATACTCTGTAATAAATAATAAATAAATATATATATAATATATATATATATATATATATATATATATATATATATATATATATATATATATATATATATATATATAGTATAGGGTAGTTTTATTTTAGTTAGTTTGGGTTATGTAACGGTTATTTACGGGTTTTTAAGCCGGAACTCTGTCCGTGTAACACTACGCGTTAAATAATCAATGTAAGTTATGTTCTCCCTTTTTAAATTAATGTCTCGTAACTAAGTTGTTATTATGCTTATTTGAACCGAAGTAATCATGATGTTGGGTTAAAAATATCTAAAATTGGGTAATTGGGCTTTGTACCATAATTGAGGTTTGGACAAAAGAACGACACTTGTGGAAATTAGACTATGGGCTATTAATGGGCTTTATATTTGTTTAACTAAATGATAGTTTGTTAATTTTAATATAAAGATTTACAATTGGACGTCCCTATAAATAACCATATACACTCGATCGGACACGATGGGCGGGATATTTATATGTACGAATAATCGTTCATTTAACCGGACACGAGAATGGATTAATAGTCTATGGAATTATTAAAACAGGGGTAAAATTATGTACAAGGACACTTGGCGTAATTGTTAACAAAGTATTAAACCTTGGATTACACGCAGTCGATATCCTGGTGTAATTATTAAACAAAGTATTAAAACCTTGTTACAGTTTAAGTCCCCAATTAGTTGAAATATATGACTTCGGATATAAGGATAATTTGACGAGGACACTCGCACTTTATATTTATGACTGATGGACTGTTATGGACAAAAACCAGACGGGCATATTAAATAATCCATGACTAAGAACAATTAACCCATGGGAATAAACTAAAAATCAACACGTCAAACATCATGATTACGGAAGTTTAAATAAGCATAATATATTTTATTTCATATTTCCTCGTACTTTTATTTATTGTCATTTTAATTATTGTTATTTATTTTATATTGTTAGTTAAATATCGTCATTTACTTTACGCTTCGCTTAAAATATAAAATCGACAAACCGGTCATTAAACGGTAAAACCCCCTTTTATATATTATTAATATAATATATTTTGTACGAATATAATTGTTTAAAATATAGTGTGAAATAAGCCAGCTCCCTGTAGAACGAACCGGACTTACTAAAAACTACACTACTCTACGATTAGGTACACTGCCTATAGTGTTGTAGCAAGGTTTAGGTATATCCCATTTGTAAATAAATAATTAAAACTTGTCATATTTTGTGTAAAATTGTATCGTATTTAATAGTTTTTCCTAGTAAAATATATAGCTATTTTATATACACCTCGCATAACATCAACATGCATTTCATTAGTACGAGGTGCTAGTTCCCAAGTCCCATTTTTAATAAGAGCACGAAACTCATCCGTCATGGCACGCTTCCAGTGAGGATCGTTTAGAGCCTCACGAGGGTTACGAGGAATTGGAGAAGGAGTGGTTGTGGCATGGAGATTGAACAGGGTTTTGAGTTTATGGATACCGACCATTGCGCGAGTAGTCATGGTACGTGTAGGAGGCGGAGTAGTAGAAGTGGTATGAGAGTCAGCATGGGTGACGGATATATTTGGTGAGGGTGTAGGATTTACGTTTGGAGTGGTGGGTGGTGTAGAATCATTGGTGGATTGTTGGGCCGATTGTAAGGATTGTGTCGAATGGGAGAGTTCAGCAGAGGCATGAGGTGAGTGAGTGTGGGCCGAAGTATTAGTGGGAGTAGACGCTGGTGATGTATTAGCAGTGGACTGGGCTGATGAAGTAGAGTGGGCTAAGGGAACAGATTGAGTCGACTGTATGGGAGGTGTTGGAGTTGCGAGTGGTAGAATGGATAAAGGTGAGTGAAGAAATTCATATTGTTCAGATTGTAGTGGTTGTGGTTTGGAGAAAGGGAAGATATCTTCGTTAAAGAGAACATGGCGAGACAAAATAATTTTTCGAGACTTAAGATCGTAGCACATATAGCCACGATGAGTGGTGGGATAACCGAGAAAGACACAAGGAGTGGAACTGGGTTGTAATTTGATGATAGTGGTAGCGGGAAGAAGGGGATAACAGAGACATCTAAAGACACGAAGATGATCGTATTTGGGTTGGCGTTTGTAAAGTATGTGTGTGGGTGAGAGGTAGTCGAGTAGTTTGGTAGGAAGGATGTTGAGTAAGTATGTTGCCATGGATAGGGCGTGGTGCCTGAAGTTAGGTGGTGTGGAAGAATGAGATAAAATGGTGCGAATGATATTGTTAATCGCACGAATTTTTCTTTCGGCCTTTCCATTTTGTTGAGAAGTGTGAGGACATGAAAAGCGAAATGCAATACCATTTGCGAGACAGAATTTGTGGAAGGTTGTGGTCTAACTAACTTCCTGATTTCCAGGGATTACAGAGGTATATAATTCTGTCATATATATCGTGATCTTTTAAATATGGAAAATATACAATGTACAGCTAATAGTTGTAAATCTTCTTATTTCTTTCTGGGATCTCCCCGAGATCTCTTTCTTGGAAGGCCGCTGAGACGAGATGTCCATCTCTCGAGATTTCTCGATCAACAGGGTCAAACTTGGTCAAAGCCACGATTTCTTGAGTTTTCTCGCTCATTACTCGAATTTTATCTTAAAATCTCGTAATTTTATGAATTTTCTCACTCATTACTTGAATTTTCGTGTAAAATCTCGTAATAATATATATAAATATACATATAATTATTTATTTGAATATATTTATGTTATAAAAACTAAAAAGTCAACGTAAGTCAACGTCCGAGATCTCCCCCGAGATGCCGAGATCTCCCCAAAAATGTCCAAACGAGATCTCTCTGAGATCCGAGATCTTCAACCTTGATTATAATGAGGAAGTGGTAAAGGAAATGAATATAGGTATTACGTACGAATTGATTAATGGTGGGATGCAACCAGCCCGTTTGAATTGCTTTAATCGTAGCAATTGCCTCATGACCTCCAGAGCCCCCCATACTGTGTCCAATCATAGACTGAAAAAAAATATACAAAAGATGTTAACAATCTTAATATATGAACTACAAATGGTATAGGCAATATGAATAATGGGGCCATACTTCACCGTAGTTGCATTTAGTTTTACTTCCGTAGTGTTCTTGAATAACTTCTTGAGAGCATTTAACTCTGCTAATTCTCCATTCACAGTGGAAGTTGCATGTGCATTAACGTAGTTTACCTATACAAATAGTAGAATATCAATTAGGAAAGTGTTCAAACAAACTACAAGTGATGAAAAAATTGTATACCTCTTCTACGGATACACGTGCGTCAACAATGCTGCTCTCGATACAATTTGAAAGATAAAGACCATCCAATGGAGGATTCATTATATGATAAGCATCACACGTTACTGCACCTCCTAAGTATTCGGCAAGTATTGGTGCATCTCTTCTCATAGCATGTTCTAAACTCTCCATCACCTGCAATCAAACCAAATAGATGGATATAAACTTAAAATCAGTAACCTTAAGAACAAATGTACCATTAACAATTTAGACTAGTGATTGGAGTCCTGAAAAGATCATCTTTGGTGGCCAGAAAAGGCTCGGAAAACGGTCACGGGAAGTGTTGCTAACAATGGCTGAGACGGCCGTCGCAACAGATGTTGCAACGGATTTACCAGTGTACCGTGTGCAACAGATCTAAAAAAGTCAACTATTAAACAACAGTCAACAATGAAAAAAAAAGGTCAATAACGGTGACAACGCTCACAAACCTAAAAAACCGGTCAAGATAGGGTCGAGGCGGATGTTGATCGAGGTTGACTTTCTATATATATTTCAAACATTAATATTTCAAATTAAAGATAAATATTCAAAATAAAGGCAAATATCTGTGTTAAAATTATTGAAAATGTTTAAAATATTGTTGTTTTAAATGTTTATGTTTGAAATATTATGTGGAATGTATGTCTTTAATTTGAAATATCTATGCATGAAACAAACATATAAAAAGTCAATGTTGGTCAACATCCGTCTCGAACTCGCCTTGACCACGTCTTGACCTTGTGACGCTCCAAGATCCCGACTGTCTCGACCCCGTCTCACGTCTCTTTCAACTTAGTCACGGGATAACCTGGTTAGACCCATTAGAGTATAAAATACTCTCCCTTCGCGCATAACGTAAGTATGAAAAATCTCATCCGTTTTGTGTTCAAGAAGAACAAGTATGTAGAATAATAACCAATATCCATCCATCATTATTAATTAAATACAAAAATGATTAGGGTAGTCTAGTATTAGTATGATTAATGGTTTTACCAAAACACCTCCACCTTCTCCCATGACTAAGCCATCTCTATCTTTATCCCATGGTCTACAAGCAGTTTTGGGATCATTGTTTCTTTTAGACATTGATCTAGTTGCAGCAAAAGCCCCCATGCCAGGACGATTAACAAGAGCGTCCACACCACCAGCAATCATCAAATCAGCTTTACCTTCACGTATATAACTCGCAGCAGCACAAAAGGATGAATTAGACGTTGCACAAGCAGCTGAAATGCTGTATTTTGGTCCCATAAAACCAATATCGATAGCAAGTAAAGCGGGACCCATGCTCGCTAACGAAAAAGGTGCTGCATACGGTGTGACTTTACTAGAACCTCTTTTATTCATAGTTTCCATGCCATTTGCTATAACGGTAATTCCTCCTAATCCCGATCCAATGAGCACCACAGCTCGCTCCTTATTAATCTGTAAATGATCACCATTTGAAAGTAATGTTACCAAACATATCAGATTAATAGAAATAAGATAAACATGTAGTACTTGTATGGATTAAAATTTAAAAACCTTGGAGCATTTATTATTAGTTCACAGTAATACAACTATGAACACCAGACTCTCAATTTATACAATAAATAAGAATTTAAGTGCAGAAAATGAGAGAACACGATATTGGAATAAAGGATTGATAATATTAATCGTGTCAAGTGCATCTTTCAAATGAACCATACGTCTCTATTTATACAGATAAAGACCAAATCTGGAGATTTGGTTTTCAAAACTACTTAGCTATAAAAATGAAAAAGATAAACTAAAAACCAAACTAATTTGTTAATAAATCGAAAGTCAACTCTGGAGATAAAACTGAATCTTCAAAATAAATCTTCTTAATCTGCAAACATATCTCCAGAATAATCTTTAGCTTTGGCTTCAAGAAATCTTTAAACGTTGACTTCATCAAATCCAGAGTCTGCAACTTCAGACTCTAAATTTCCAGACTCTAAAATCTGCAAAATACTTTTGACTCATCAGATTATTATTTTCATTTTCCCAACAATCTCCCCCTATCTGATGATGTCAAAACAACCTGAACACCAAATTAACCACCTTAGCATACTCCTTTTCAATAAACTTACACTTGCTCTTCATGTGAGAAATTTTCTTCAACATATTCAGCTTGCTATACAAGTGTTTCAACAATTGTACCCTGAAAGGAGATGTTTGCTCTGTTTCACACCTGGACAAAAGATTAATCAACATATCAATGCTTGCCTCTTCAAACTGATCACACCTAATCAACATCTTTTGATTTCCAGTAGTCTTTATCATCAAGCCATCCAAGTGTTCAACATACTTGTTATCAACAAATTCCAAATGCTCAGGAACAGCATATCTTTCAATATGTCCCTTAACTCTTCTCTCTTTCATTCTCAGGTTAAAAGTTTCACAAAACACTTCATAATCTTTAGTACTGATGAATCCTTCTTCAAACACCAAGTGAACCAACATGCACACTCTCTTTAACACTTCATTCACAATAACTTGATCCCCTGCATACTCGTTGATATAAACAGCTATGCCTCTCCATTCACAAAAACCTAAACGAACAATTTGATTCATTTTAACTCCTAACCTTCTGTCTGGCAAATGAGCCATTGTTAACAGCAAAATCACACCTTCAAACTCAGATTTTTCAACCTCAACTTTCACAACATCACTATCATATCTTTTAAATCTGAACCTCTTGTTCATCTGAGCCCTAAGCTCACCATCTGCTCTTTGTGTAGCAGCAACCAAAACACCACTAGAATTACCCTGTTTGTTACCAGTACCCTTATCAACAATATCCTCCCCCTCAATTTGTTGCTCCCCCTCAATGTGAGTCTTCTTAGATTGCTCCCCCTCAATACCTGCATCAATACCTGATATTTTTCTTTTCTCCCCCTTTTTGACATCATCTAAAGGCAGAGAAGATAGGAACTTCCAAATTTCAGTCTGTTGATTTTTGAGGGAACAAATATCAGATGCAAACCCAGTAAAACATTGTCTCAGTTCATCAACACCAACCATTTTCTTCTCCAGCTCAGTCAACCTTTGATTAATCTCTGTTACAGACCTTGAACCACTTGTACCAGTCAACCCCTGCATATCCCCAACCAAACTCCTCACCTCCATCAACTCATCTTTAGAAACAAAATTATTATTAAAGTTAAGATTATTAATCTTAGACTGCACAACAGAAAGCTTGTCATCAAACTCCTTAGTCAACTTGGTCAAAGCCTGATGTAGGCCAACCATGGTGACTGGTGCCTCAGTCTGAGAAGTAGTGCCAATAGATGAGGGTAGCGTTGGTAAGTCCTCACAGCCTTCCTGTTGTAAAAAAAACTGATCTTTGGACATAGACGGTTTTGAGGCCTGTATCTCACCCTGTGACATGAGTGTGATATTGGCAGCCTGTGCAAGAATGTGTAAGGATGGAACATTTTGGGTGGGTAGTGGCAGACTTAAGTCTGGGGTAAAAGTTGGCTTGGCCATTTCAGTTGGTTTTTGGATTTGGTTATTTGAGTCCAGGATTGGGACTTCTTCATGTAAGTCAATTGAGTTGGTTTCTTCAGTGACTGTAATGTGGGTATCCAAGTTAACTATTCTACCAGGTTCAAGTTGGGTCAAAGCACTCCTCTCACCAACCTCTAGCAGAGGTGATGGAGTAGTACGAGAAGCACTCTTCCTAGTGAATTTTTGAGGTGAATCCACAAGTGCTGTATTATCTAAGGTTTTAATTATGGTGGTATTCTCTGTATGAACTGGTGGGTTCATAAGGTGGGTTGAGTGGGAAATTTGCTCAGTAGCAGTGGGTGAAGATGGGTTAGAATGAGGTGGGATTTCCTCATTCATGTCTTCAGCCTACTCTGTTTGTGTAACAACATGGGGTGGAGTTTGTGTGGGGGTAGAATCTGATTGCTCAGATTATAAAGATTGTTGACCATTGTTGTGATCTTCTGCAGACCCTGATTGCTCAGATTCTGAGAAAGATGCCCCTGCAGACTCTGATTGCTCAGAATCTGTAGGTTGGTCTGCACGGCCAAGATTGACCCAATGCATCATAGCAGGAGTAAGAGCAACTTCTTGATCATTCACAATGTGGCTGTGAAATATTCTGACACTACATTCTGGAATAAATGTATACTCATATACACGAAACACTTTAAGCCCATCATATAAAGCAGGAGTCATAGCTTGTTCAAGCATTAAACTTAAGATTCTGATAAAAGGCACATTATGATCCCTTGGAGTTTTTTCAGTGAGAACCAAGAGTTCATTGAAATATAAACGTGCAAAATAAATATTCCTCCCTGTGACTATAGCATGAAACAGATGTGCCTCAAAATCATTAATCTTAGTCAGACTACCACACTTGAAACTCAGAATTCTAATGATATTCGACAACAAAAACATCCACCTTGGAGAAAACATACTAATCTTAACAGATGAATCAGTTAAAGGTTGACCAACCATAGGAAAACAATATCTTACAGCAGATCTTGACACAGTTCTAACAAAGTTATCTTGAACAGGAAGACTCAAATCAATTCTTAAATGATTTTCAGTAAGAGTTAAAGAATTGTTACCATCTCTATAAGTACCAGTGATAGTTCTAGCTTCTCTGTTCCCAACGCAAGTATACCAAAATTCTCCTAACATCTCTGGAAACATGATCGCTGTCTTGAAGAAAGCATCCTTCAAAGGGTGATTTCGCATGAACAATACCAAATCTTCATACCCTTCATTAGCAAAATTCTCCGGAATAGTACCACAAGCAACCCTGTTATTAGCCGAAACCTGTACATCTTTTCCTCCTCTGAAATCTTTCGCCCTAATCATGTTATCGGAGGGTACAAGAACAAAAGGAATGAACTTTGAATTTTCCATTTAGCTTCAACAAAAACTTTCAAGAACACGAGCGAATTTTGAAAAACTGAGAGAATTTTTGAAGAAGATGATGATCGAATGAGAGGAATTAGGGTTTATTATAGGAGATTAGCTTGATGAAGATTTTGAAGAGTAAAAATAGGAGAGATATGCACAAAATAAATACTCTTGACAAAAATTTGAAAAATTTACCATTTACCCCCTTTTATTTTAGGAAATAGAATAAAAAACTTTACTTGACAAAATAAGGAAACGATTTTACAGTAAAAATACACCAAAGTAAACTTTCCCAGACCCTGAATAACATGACATCATCCAGACTTTGAATATGACATCATCCAGACACTGAATTTTTTATTTTTTTTACAACAACATATTAGGGAATATCATCACTGGACAACATTTCAATTGATGGATTTAACATTCCAACTTGCCCAAGAAGATAGAAATGCCTTTCCTCAGGAAGTGCTTTAGTAAAAATATCTACCAATTGATCCTTAGTGCAAATATGCTTTAAAAACACTTTGCCCTTTTCAATACAATCCCTTATAAAATGATGCATGATTTCAATATGCTTGGTTCTTGAGTGAAACACTGGATTCTCAGTAATAGCAATTACACTTTCATTGTCACACATTATTGGAGTGTTGGTCAATGTTAACCCAAAGTCTAGAAGTTGATGTTGCACCCAAAGTAACTGAGCACAACAACTTCCTGCAGCAACATATTCAGCTTCTGTTGTAGAAGTAGCCACAGAGTTCTGCTTTTTACTAGACCAGCTAACCAACTTTCCATCTAGAAATTGACATCCACCAGAGGTGCTTTTCCTGTCTAACTTGCATCCTGCATAGTCTGCATCTGTGTAACCGATTAGATCAAACCCTGAGTCTTTAGAGTACCAAAGACCCAGGTTAGGGGTACCTTTTAAGTACCTAAAAATTCTTTTCACAGCTTTATAATGAGACTCCCTAGGATCAGATTGGTAACGTGCACAAAGACATGTAGCAAACATTATATCAGGTCTACTTGAAGTTAAATATAGCAAAGATCCAATCATACCTCTATAGGTTGATTGACAAGTGGGTTTCCCAGATTCATCTTTATCAAGCTTTTCAGAAACACTCATTGGAGTTCTTAAAGAAGAATAATTTTTAAAACCATATTTAGTTAACATGTCAGAAATGTAGTTACTTTGGTTAATAAAAATGCCCTCAAAACTCTGTTTTATTTGCAACCCAAGAAAATAGTTTAAAGTACATAAATTACTCATTCTATACTCTTCAGACATAATGTCAGAAAACTATTTTCTCAAGTGTGGATTTGTAGACCTAAAAATAATGTCATCAACATAAATTTGAACAAGTAACACATCACCTTTGTCCTTTTTGATAAACAAAGTCTTGTCAATGGCTCCTCTGGAAAAATTCTTTTCTAGAAGAAATGTTGACAAGGTATCATACCAGGCTCTGGGAGCTTGCTTTAGACCATACAATGCTTTATTCAGTTTGTAGACATGCTTAGGAAATTTCTTATTTACAAAACCAAGAGGTTGTTTCACATAAACCTCTTCTTGCAATTTACCATTCAGGAAAGCACTCTTCACATCTATTTGAAACACCTTGAAATCTTTGTGAGCAGCATAAGCCAGAAACAGTCTAATTCCTTCAATTCTAGCAACATGAGCAAAAGTCTCATCATAGTCTATTCCTTCTTCTTGTCTGTACCCTTGAGCAACCAACCTTGCTTTATTTCTGATTACAATACCATCTTTATCAACTTTGTTTCTGAAAATCCATTTTGTGCCTATTGCAGTTTTATCAGCAGGCTTTGGAACCAATTCTCAAACATCATTCCTTTCAAATTCTGTCAATTCTTCAATCATAGCCTCAACCCAATCATTGCCAGCCAATGCTTCATCTACTTCTTTAGGCTTAATTAGTGAAAGAAAACAAGAAAAGAAGCAGTAATTTGCTATAGCAAAATCAGACACAGGTGTCTAAGAAGAAGAAATAGGTTTAGGCAGACCTGTAGGATCCACAACATAATCCTCAAGATGCTTTGGAGGAACTATATTTCTAGTTGATTTTCTTGTAGGAACAACAGGATCCAAGGTGGTATTTGATAACTGATCACTTTCTTGATTGACATCAGACTCATCTTCCTGTGGAGATTCTTCTGTGTGAGTATTATCTGCAACTTCATTTCTCAATCCAGACAAATTTGGTTCATCTGACTCAGACTCTGAATCCAGAGTCTGAACACTATTCCCTGAAATCAAATTAGATAATTCACCAAGTGCAGATAGCTCAGTACTACATGACTGATCCATTTCTAAAGAACTTTCATCAAAGGAAACATTAATGGATTCTTCAATCTTCATTCTCCTATGATTATATGCTCTGTAAGCTTTGGATACAGAAGAATATCCCATAAATATACCTTCATCAGACTTTGGCCTCATCTTATCAAGCTGATCTCTTTGATTTAAAATATAGCACTTACACCCAAATATATGGAAGTAATGAATAGTAGGCACCTTTTTATGATATAACTCATAAGGAGTTTTACCATGTTTCTTCACAATCAAGGACCTATTTTGAGTGTAACATGCTGTATTGACAGCTTCAGCCCAGAACCTTAGGGCAACATTTGATTGGCATAGCATGGTTCTGGCTGCTTCAATGAGTGTCCTATTTCTTCTTTTAGCAACTCCATTTTGTTGTGGAGTTCTAACAGCAGAGAAATTTTGACCAATTCTAGACTCTACACAAAAATCAATTAATGTGACATTTTTGAACTCAGTACCATGATCACTTCTCAATTGTTTGACAAGAACACCCTTTTGCACCTGCTCTCTCTTGATCAAGTTGATGATTTCTTCAGGAGCATCACTCTTTGCAGCTAAGAAAATAACACATGTAAATCTAGAATACTCATCAACAATTACCAAAGTATATCTTTTTCCATCCAGACTACTAGTGTTCATTGGACCAAACAGATCCATGTGAAGTGGAACACTAATGGTAGCTAGGGTTTTTGAGGGAAACTTTATTTTGGCCTGTTTACCCATAATACAAGAAGAATAAGGTTTATCTTTCTTGAAAGGTTGTTGTGGAAGACCTCTTACAAGCTTCTTTTTGGAAAGCTCATTGATATTTTTGAAATTAAGATGAGAAAGCTTTTTGTGCCAAAGCCAATTGAGTTCTGGGACAGTCTGAGAGTACAGACATGTCTCAATTCCAGTATCAATAGATTCTAGATCCAACATATACACATTTTGAAATCTCCAGGCCACAAGTGTTGGCCTTCCTTTATGATCATAAATAATACCAGCTTTCTTCCTAATTCTGATTTCACAGTCTTCATCAGCAATTTGGCTCACACTCAGGTGAAAGGACCCGTTCATATACATTATAAACGATTCACAATAGTTGATTACATTGCGAGGTATTTGACCTCTATATGATACATTTTACAAACATTGCATTCATTTTTAAAAGACAATCTTTCTTTACATCAAAAATTGACAGGCATGCATACCATTTCATAATATCCACTATCCAACTATAAATTGATTTAATAATAATCTTTGATGAACTCAATGACTCAAATGCAACGTTCTTCGAAATATGCTATGAAAGACTCCAAGTAATATCTTTAAAATGAGCAAATGCACAGCGGAAAATTTCTTTAACACCTGAGAATAAACATGCTTTAAAGTGTCAACCAAAAGGTTGGTGAGTTCATTAGTTTATCATAATCATTTATTTCCATCATTTTAATAGACCACAAGAATTTCATTTTCAGTTCTCATAAATATACGTCCCATGCATAGAGACAAAAATAATCATTCATATGGTGAACACCTGGTAACCGACATTAACTAGATACATATAAGAATATCCCCTATCATTCTGGGATCCTCCTTCGGACATGATATAAATTTCGAAGTACTAAAGCATCCGGTACTTTGGATGGGGTTTGTTAGGCCCAATAGATCTATCTTTAGAGTTCGCGTCAATTACGGTGTCTGTTCCCTAATTCTTAGATTACCAGACTTAATAAAAAGGGGCATATTTGATTTCGATCATTCAACCATATAATGTAGTTTTGATTACTTGTGTCTATTTCGTAAAAACATTTATAAAATTTGCGCATGAATTCTCAGCCCAAAAATATAAAGGGTAAAAAGGTAAATGAAACTCACCATACTGTATTTCGTAGTAAAAATACATATAACGTCATTGAACAAGTGCAAGGTTGGCCTCGGATTCACGAACCTAAATTAATTATATATATTTATGTGTTGGTCAATATTTGTCTAACAAATTAGGTCAAGTCATAGTGTACCACAATCCTAATGCTCGAGACTAATATGCAAAAGTCAACAAAAGTAAATTTGACTCAAAATAATTTCCAAAAATCTATACATGATTAATATATAGTTTAAATATCGTTGTTTTATATTTTTAAATATTTTTAAAAGATTTATTAGAGTAAATAATATAATTTATTTATTAATAAATAAAATTTTATATTAAATTTATATAATAAAATATACTTTTATATATATTAAGTAATAAAATTTATAGGGTTCATTTAATATCATAAAGATAATATGAAAGGTATTATTAAAGTAAGTTATTACACGTAGTAAAATATGTTTGTATCACATATTTATTTGATAAAATAATATCTATAATGATAGTAAGTAAAAGTTGTATTATTTTGTAATAATAATTATTATTAAAAAAATATCAATATTTATAATTACTAAGATGACATTAGATAAAATGATAATTCTAATTATGATAACTTTAATATTTACGATAATTTTTAATATTATCTTTAAAATAATAATTCTATTTAAAATAATAATAATAATGATATTTTTATAGTAACAATGACATTTCTATTAAAATGATAATTTTTGTTAAAATGATAGTTTTAATACTAACGATACTTTTAATAATAATAGTAATGATAAAAATAATAAGAACGATAATTTTATCTAAATCAATATCTTATAATATTTTAATTTCATCATGATACTCTTACCCATTATTTCCTAATCGTTTCGTTTAATAGCTTTTAATCGTCTTTTATATCGTGTTCATAATAATGATAATAATAGTAATCAAAATAATTAGGTGTTACAAATATTTGTTTTAATTACACTAATATTAATAATGATAGTTACTATAACATTATTAACGATAATACTAATAATTATCTTAATGATAATATAGTAATAATAATAATAACAATAACAATAACCATTTTTATATAATGATATATATTAGTAATGATAATAATAATAATAATACCAATAATAATAATAATAATAATAATAATAATAATAATAATAATAATAATAATAATAATAATAATAATAATAATAATAATAATAATAATAATAATAATAATAATAATAATAATAATAATAATAATAACAATAATAATAATAATTGGATAATAATAATAATAATACTAATTATAACTTTAACGATAATAACGATAGTAATAATAAAAAAAATAACAATTTTTAATGATAAATCCCTTTTATTGATAAAGATAATAATAATGATAATAATAAGATAAAACTAGAACGACGATAAAAACGACGATAATAATAATCATTTTTAATAAAAATATCGAAAATTTAATTGATTATAACTTCTAATCCGTTCATCGAAACCATTCGATATCTAAATGAAAAGTTCTTAATTTTTCGCTAGCTTTCCAAGGACATGCATATCTTATACCTTATCTCAACCGCAAGTGTAACTAATTCAACATTCAACCTAACCTGTCTAAGGGCAATATCAAAAGTACAAGCATGCATAATCCTAAATACTCGAGCACTAGTCAGGGATACACTATTAGTATGTAAAAGTTAAATTATGAGTACTCACGTATCAATATTGAGATTCAATATTGCAGGAAAGGTACGTAGATGCAACGGAAATGATAAACACTATATTGACCTCACGAGCATACCCATGAACCATACTCAATCACCTCCATAGCTATAACCCATAATTTCCTTAATCCTATCCCACTCGAAAAACAATTTCGAAATCACTCAGACAGCACTCCGTCGTAATATTTTATGTATACTAATAATATCTTGAAATGATACGGAGTAAATATATATATGTAAATCGATTGAGAGAGTTTAGAGAAAAATATTTTCAAGTTTCTATGAAATAATGAAACCTATTGAATTCTATTTATAATAGATTTTTGAATTATTAAAGTGAATTATTAAAGTATGAATTATTAAAGTGAATTATTAAAGTATGAATTATTAAAGTGAATTATTAAAGTATGAATTATTAAAGTGAATTATTAAAGTATGAATTATTAAAGTGAATTATTAAAGTATGAATTATTAAATTGAATTATTAAAGTTAAAGTAAAGTAAAAATAAAGTAAAGGTAAAGTTTAAGTATAGTAAAAGTATAAAACTATGTACGTATAATACGCGTATAAATATATATAATATTAATTTAAATCGTTATATATATAAAATAAAATATAAATATCGTTATCTTTATCATACTAGTTAAGTAATGAGTTGTCAAAAGTGGTTCTAGATATTTATAAAAGTTATATACGTTTTAATAATAAAGTTCTTTTTAAACTGAAAACGTTTTTGTACGTTTGAAACTAAATAGATCAATCGAGTCTTTATGAGACTCAATCTTCCACTATCCTTTGTCTAGTTCTCAATGATTGACAATTTGTTCTTATTTATAAATCACTTTATCATTTTCTGAATATTGTTAAAATGGAAAGATTTCTCAAATCAACGTGGGCCTTTCAACAGAGACTTGTAATCATAATTCAATATATCTGATAATTCAATCATTTGATCTTATCTTCTAATTCCATTGATAAACATTTTGAAACAGATACAATCATATAAAGTATTTAATCTAATATTTTGTTTACGTTTCAAGTTATAATATATATACACATATACATATATAATCATATTCGTTTAATGGTTCGTGAATCGTTGGAACTTGGTCGAGGTTGAATGAATGTATGAACATAGTTTAAAATTCTTGAAATTTAACTTAACAAATATTGCTTATCGTGTCGAAAACATATAAAGATTAAAGTTTAAATTTGGTTGGAAATTTCCGGGTTGTCACATCAGGAGATTATGTTTCAGCCCTTCAACTAAAGCAACTTTCTTAAATGTAACACTTCCAGCTTTAACAGTACCATAACCAATAGTCTTTGCAACAGAATTATCCCCATATCTTACAGAAGGACCCTTTTCTTCAACAAACCCTGCTAGATGCTCTTTGCACCCAGTCATGTGTCTTGAGCAGCCACTATCCAGATACCACATATTACCCTGCTACACAAGACACAAACAACAGAGAATGATTAGTTTTTAAGGGGAACCCACTTTTCAGTGGGTTCAATTGGAGTATCCTTCACTCTCCAGACAAAAGCTTTATTTCCAATCCAGATCAACTTGTCCTTGATAGATTTTAAGACACTTTTATTTTCACAAGCTTTGGGTTTCCATACCTTCTTAATTTCCTTAAGAAAACAAGATGCTCTTTTAACTGAAGGTTTTTCTTGACTCTTAATTTTTTCATTGAGCTTTGAAATTTCCTTTTTGAGTTTTTGAATAGTCTTAGCTTGTTTTGACTTTGATCTTCTTTTAGTTAACCCTTTTGGATCTGGACAAGTGTCAGTGTCAGAGGATGATTCAGAGTTGTTCTTGCAACTTGACTCTTGGGTGTCAGACTCTAGGTCAGAACATACACTATTATTTTGAGAGACTAAAATGTTAGAGTCTGAAGGTTTCAAAAGTTCAGACTCTAGTGGATTCCTACTTTCAAGTATTATAGTCTCAGAAGGCTCAACAGGATCTAATGATCTTACGAAAGCATTGGTTAAAATCTTTTTGTCACCATCAAATTTTACAAATGTGTTTGGTAAAATGTTAGGTTTGAATACACTTGGATCAACTTCCACATTATTATTTAATATGTAGTTTTCACCTAGTATAGCTTTGACATCATTTGGAATTCGTTTGGCAATAACATCATAATTCTTTTTGGAAGATACATACCAGGATTTACAAATTGATTCATAATGTTTTGACCTTTTAATTGATCTTCCTAATTCAATATTTAACCTTTTAGTTTCTTCTATGTATGCCATTTTATATGTGTGAAGTTCTACCTCACATTTTTTCAAGATTTTAATTTCAGCTTCTTTGTATTTGATAAAGTTTTTAAGATCAAAAATTTGTGTTCTTACCCTATCAATATCATCTAAACACCATTGAAAGTCAAGCAGCAAGTACTGAAACATTCTCACTTTTTCATTATCAAGATAGTTCACAAAGTTTTATACCTTATAAGCAGAAACTTTATTACAAGTAGAGTCTTTATCCATCTTCTCAATAGCTTTCAGATCTTCCTCAAACTTGCTAGAACCACCATCAATTATAGCCATAAGACACTTATCCTCCTCCTCATCAGATGATGAGTCTTCATCTTCCCATGCTTCTGTGTACAAAGCTTTCTCTTGTTCTTTGTTCTTAGATCTTTCTGCTTCACTCTTTAACTTCATGTACTTAAGTTTGTACTTTCTTGCTTTGTCAACAGACTTGTTGGAGTTAGCACCTCCTTCACTCTTAGACTAGCAGTCAGCAGCTATGTGTCCTAACTTGCCACACTTAAAGCATTTAGCTTTCTTTAGATCAAAAGTACCCTTGCCGTTACCCTTCTTATAACCAAACTTTTTCTGCTCAATCCTTTGAGTCAAAAGAGCCATCTGGACTTCCAGATCTTTAATCTCCTCATCTTCATCATATTCACTATCATCATCAGAAGTTTCATCACTCTCAGATTCAACCTTGCTAGAGTAACTAGAGAATAATTGCTTATTCTTCTTTGTGGTAGCCACCAATGCAGCTTCTGGATCTTTAGCAGTTTTCTTAGCATTGATCTTGTTCTTCAGTTGTGTTTCCTCAAAGTTTGATAGTATACCAAACAATTCACTCAACTCATAGTTATCTATCTTCTCATTAATTACCATAGATGTAATTACAGACTCAAAGTTCGAAGGTAACAATTCAATGAACTTTTGACATAACACTTGTTGTGTTTTCTCTACACCAACACTTTCAAGATCATTTATCAGAACCTGAAATCTTGAATGGAGATCACTTAAAGATTCTTTAGGCTCAGCAGCAAAATTTTCATAGCATCTAATCAGATTCTTCTTCGTCTGAGTCTTAACAACAGTGACTCCTTCATAGTCATTAAGCAATAGATCCCACATAGCTTTAGTAGTCTTAGCATGATTGATCTTTCTGAGAATTGGAACAGTAACAACATTTTCAATAATACTCCTTATCTTGCTATCCAGTTTGAACTTTATGGCTTCTGCGTCGGCCCATCTTTCTCTTGGTGTTTCACGAAAATAGGCAGGTTGTGCAGCAACAGTATCTGTGGCAGGAACAACAGCTATCATTGAACCAGGAATAATGGGTCCTGTTGTAAGAACATGCTCAACTTCTTTATGAATAGATCCTAAAAACCATAGGACTTTCAATTTCTAAGTTGCAAAGTCTGTGCCATCGAATATTGGCACACCTTTTCCAGCCATAACTGGGGTAGGAATGGTACTGGTAGACATTTTGATAAAAATATGGATCGTTTGTAAAGATCACCGTAACAGGATTTACACCTTACCCGCTCTGATACCAGTTATTAGTTCACAGTAATACAACCATGAACACCAGACTCTCAATTTATACAATAAATAAGAATTTAAGTGCAGAAAATGAGAGAACACGATATTGGAATAAAGGATTGATAATATTAATCGTGTCAAGTGCATCTTTCAAATGAACCATACGTCCCTATTTATACAGATAAAGACCAAATCTGGAGATTTGATTTCCAAAACTACTTTGCTATAAAAATGGAAAAGATAAACTAAAAACCAAACTAATTTGCTAATAAATCGAAAGTCAACTCTGGAGATAAAACTGAATCTTCAAAACAAATCTTCTTAATCTGCAAACATATCTCCAGAATAATCTTTAGCTTTGGCTTCAAGAAATCTTTAAACGTTGACTTCAGCAAATCCAGAGTCTGCAACTTCAGACTCTAAATCTCCAGACTCTAAAATCTGCAAAATACTTTTGACTCATCAGATTATTATTTTCATTTTCCCAACATTTATCGCCATCAAGAGCAGTATCTTCAAGCGCTTTTTTCCCAGCAACAATGCAATAACGTTGACAATTATAAAGTCTCTTGTCATATTTGGCGTCGATATAACCGTTCGAGTTGAACCCACGAATCTGACCCGCAAATCGAGTTGTGAAATCAGAAGCATCATAACGATCTATTAAGTCAATTCCGCTGTCCCCAGACAAAAGTCTTTCGTAGAACGTATCCACATCGTTACCAAATACAGAAACAAGGCCCATGCCAGTAATCACGATTCGTTTTTTTGCATCTTTCTCTCTTTTCGGGGCAGCGGTATTGGAGTTTTGGGAAGCAAACACCAGGTGGTGTCTATTGTTACTGGTTCGTGCTGGTAATCGTATAGTTGCTGCTGATAAAATGTTGTTGCGGACCGGATTGAATGAGGCGGCTGAAAGATGTGTGAAATGGAGATAAGTTTGAACTTCCATTATTATGAAAGTACAAACTGATATTGTATAATAACAGTACTGAAGCTATATAGGTGGAGCTGATAAGAAACATTGAATACCAAATTGGGTTTACTTTTTTTTTTGGTGTGTTGGTTGTAAATAACAATCATCAAGTTAAAAAAAAAAAAAAAGTGTTGAAACTATTGAGCTAAAAAAAGTTGTTTGTAGTGAATTGAAAAAACTTAACTATATAAATGATTTTATAGGTCGTCGTCTAATTAATCTAATTACAGTGACTAAAGGTTAATTACTCATGCTAAACATATATACATTATTATAAAGCGCGTGCTATAAATCCTACGTGTCATTCTCTCAATTAAACTTAACTAAATTATCCTAGGTGTCATTTTCTTAATTAAACTGAATAAAATAATCATACATGTTATCTTTTTAATTAAGGAAATTATTTAAATTAGATTTTATTTATACACGTAATATTATTTTATAAATCTATCTTTTACATAATCCTACTTGTCTTACAAATTAATCTTTTTAACAATTAATTAAATCCCTAACAGATTACGGCTTTTATTTTACTCCATGATTGTTTTTAATTAAACAAGGATGTTAAAAAGGAAGTTGTTCACCCCACGTTTCAATTAACTATGTATTACGGAGTAATAATTAATAATTTCAAATGGACTGTTTTACCCTCTTAAGTTATACATGCCATAAATTACAATTACAATTTAATGTTTACAATAACGACACTAAATTTTACACCATTAAAGTACAACATCTGGCTAAAAATGGTTCAATCCCAAAAATATATATAACATATCCTTAAATTACGGGCTCCTAAAATGATTATTATTATAATTGATTACTCCCTCAGTCCCAAATCTCGTCCAAGATAAAAAACCATAATATACATTTTAAGAGAAAGTGATGGTACATGTACTTTTTGTTTATTTTTCAATTTTACCTCTTACTTTTTATTTATCTTTTTGTTTTACATATTGAAACTAACAACACAAAAAAATAAAAACTTTATCACATTATTCTTATCAATTTATGGAAGTAGACAAATAATTTAGGACAATATAAAAGATAATGAACAATATAATTTGAATTGAGGAATATATCTTTAGATTTCACGCTTCCGTACATTTTAAGAGAAAGTGATGGTACATGTACTTTTTGTTTATTTTCCAATTTTATCTCTTACTTTTTATTTATCTTTTTGTTTTACATATTGAAACTAACAACACAAAAAAAAAAAAAAAAAAAAAAAAAAAAAAAAAAAAAAACTTTATCACATTATTCTTATCAATTTATGAAAGTAGATAAATAATTTAGGACATTATAAAAGATAATGAACAACATAATTTGAATGGAGGAATATATCTTTAGATTTTACGTGTCCGTGCAACGCACGGGCTCATAAAACTAGTAACATATATAATATCACCATGAAAGTATGATTTGATCAATTTTTTAATTAATTGGGCCTTGCCAACTTAAACAGTATCAGTATCAACTAAAATAATATCAATATATATATATATCGACGGATAAAAAAATATTGATCTAAACACATCATGCATATATAATTTTATTTGTCATAGTCAATTTTGGAACGCCAATTTCGTTAATGCTAAATCTATTCTCCTTAATAATTACTCCTATCATATAAGTGTACCTATGAATCTATGATGTACTATTTCGGGAAAAAAAATATGGTAAGATAATTTATATGATAGAAAATGATATTTTTAAGACCACATTCTTCACTTTTACACTTCAATAATACTTCCTCTACAAAGTGTCCCATATTCACTTTTTAAATACTTTAATTGTCAACTTTAACTGTGAATATTTCTGTTTGTCTTATATAATATCTGATAAAAATTATATGAATGAATTGAGTTTTAAATGTGTTTTCGTTAATATAATTTTCATCAAATGTTATATAGCACAAATCAAAATAATTACATTCAAAGTTAACAAAGAAAGACTTTGAAAAGTCAACAAAAGACACTTGTGAATCAACCATCAAAACTCTCGAACATGCCATTATCGGTAAGGTTAAGAAGGTTGAGTATCTTGACTTTATTGATGAAGTGCTCAAGGCAGAAGGATTGCACAACTTCAACATAAAATACCTAGGAGGGTTGGAGAACATGTTAATCTTTGATATTAAAGACGCACCCACCGCAATCCTAAATGAGGAAGAACACTTCATTAGAAAATGGCTTTCCAATCTAAGAGCTTGGTCACTTAGATCTCTCCCACCAGATTGTTTATCATGGTTAAATGTTACCGTAGTTCCCATAGCCTTCTGGAACGATAAACGTTCAAATCGATCGTATCATGATGGGATAAAGAAGTTGACACCATGAACTGCAATTTAAATGATAGCCATAATTTAGTCACCGGTAGAGTCCTAACTAAAATATGGTATCCAGTGCTCGTTAGTGGCTACGTAAAGCTTATGGTTGGCATCTATCTTATCTATGTCCATGTAACCAAGGATGCTAATGATATTGTGAAACTAGATTTTTCATCGGAAGATGATGATGATGATCAATCATATTCTAGTGATGAAACACGTAGCACCAACTCTGATATCCCCTCCGACAACGAGCTAAATAGTCCAGATGAAAATTTCGAGGTAAATTCTGGCAAAACTATGAACTCAGGCACGTAAACAATTTGTCCGACGATTCCAACAGTGAGACCGGTGGAAACAAACAGTCGAATGACAGGAACGGGAACGTCAATGTTAGTAAACCAAAGGTCACATGGAGACGCCTAAGTCCTCGTTTCCTGGATCCAATCGCATTGAAACTGACAAAGAATTCTCTTACAACATTAACTATTCGCCAGTCCCAAATACCTCTGATGATTAGCCAAACAGCTCTTTTACCCATTCTTCTACATCCCCTCCTAAACCCATTAATGTAAACCCACATAAGCCCAACAGCGACTTAATACTAACCCCATTAACGCTACCGGTCCCTATTGCAAAACCAAATCACAAGAACCCATTATATCACTCCGGCCCATTACACCACTCAGCAAACCTAACCCTTTAACCTCACAAAAACCCATCAATGAGGCCCAACACGGCAATTCTCCCAGAGAAAACTCGATTAACTCCCTCACCAAAGCCAGTGGCGGATCTTGAGCCCTTTTACCAAGGGGGCGAACTAGTATAGCAATTACAAGTTATAATCAATTTTCATTTGATCGAAACCAATTAACTATTTCATAAAATTAATTGTTTAGTCTTACCGGTTGTAAAACTTAGAAGAATAAATTAAGTAAACAAAAGTAAATATGAACTTTACGTTAGCAGTTAATTCTTATTCAATGAAGTTTAAGACAATATTATGGTAAAAAAATTAGATAAAGAATATAATTGATAATGCATGTAGATAAGTGTTGGAGTAATAAATAAAAGGGTTAAAATTGCAATTCTATAAAATATGAGGGGTGAGTAACGAATGAAAAGTAAAAAAGTACATAGACTTCTGTCATTTTTCTTCTTTGTACTTATCATCTTCCTATTTTTTACTACCTCCATTATTAACTTCTTAACTTCTTCCATTAAAATTGAAACTTTGCGTTCTTTTTTCCAATCGGAAGAACAAGTATGCGCATTAATTGTTAAAATTTTTAGAGGGGCTAGCACCCCTCCATGCCCCTCCGAAAATCCGCCCCTGACCAAAGCCCACCATGATAAATCCAACTTTTCTCCTAATATAGCCCAGCCTCATGAACCCATTTTATAACGTTCTAAAACTCAGACCAGAAAACGACAATTTTTTTTAGGGGGGCTTAACCGCGGCGCGTCCACAAGGACCCGCGGCGCGGCCCGACGTGGTACCTCATGGTCAGGTTTTTGCTAAATTCTGTTACCAGTTTACAAGTGATGCCACGACGCGGCCATGGGGACCCGCGACGCGGCCTTAGGCTGGAACTGGTGCCAAAATTTTGACATTCTTAAAATTCCATTGCAACATCAAACAACTTCATACCTTATCATTTTCAAACATAACACATTAAAAACTTTTATCTACATAAACCAACACTTTTGAACATCATATCAAACATTAAATTCACTTGGTAGCGCACGACCCCGTTCCACAATCAAACATATAGATTTGACCCATTTCGACTTATATATCAAACTTGACCCATTTCGACTCATTCCATTATCTATCATACTTCATTTGAACTTAGTTAAACCTTTCACCAACCTTATTACAAAACCTTTGACCACTTAGTTCAATCCAAAACATTCAACGGACATAACTCAAACGTCAACACATGCATCTATTCAAACATACATCGATTAGTGTAACGACCCGGAAATTTCCGACCAAATTTAAACTCTAATCTCTATATGGTTCCGACACGATAAGCAAAAACCCTAAAGTTGACCCGCATTTTTTTTTTCGATCGTCCTATACTTATAAGATTAATATTTACATAAATTAAAACTTACCAACATGATAAGTAATCCAAATTGTCGAGATTTATATTTCCGAAAAGAGTTTTACACAACGTTTGACCGTCTAGTTTGACCGACGATATCACGAACTATACAATATATGATAATTATACGTTTGCGTATATATATGTATATATACATATTTAACATGATTAATGAATGTTTTAATATCTTATTTTGTATCAAAAACTATAAGTTATAAGTATATTTTGAAACTACTAACTTAAGTTTTCAAAACGATAACTATACGTAACGTTATTTGACATAAATACTTAAGACTTATAATGTTTATACATATATCGTATAAGTAATGTATTTACTCACTTTTAAGACTTAAATACATAAAATCATATAAGTGTATTCACAAAAGATAGCTATATTTGAATCCTCATTCCATTTTTCACAAAATTTCTATACGTATATCTAGAGTATTTGTACTCGTATCATACCTAGCTTCTATACGTATTTACTATTGGTATATACACATCAAATCACCACCTAACCAGCCCTTGTTACTACCCTAGGTATAAGGTAATTGCTTTTGTATTATTGTTTGACAAATACATAAGATTACAAACTAAAATTTTGTCATGTTATCCTTAAAGATCACATTTTTAGGAGTATATATGTATCATCATTTTGATTCATTTACTACTTCAATCTCCTAGCTAAAACACACACACTTATAACCCTTAAACACCTTCAACAATTCAGTAAAGTTCTAAGAAGATCTAGCTTCAAAAACCTTACATAAACACCATAAGAAAACCATACAAAAACACTTCAAGAAAACCTTCCAAGAACACCAACTTACTTCCAATCTTTCATCCACTTCTATCACCCTTTTGATTCTAGCTTCTTACTCCTCTTTTACAGCAAACTTATCCAAGGAACTTGAGGTAGAATCTATGTTCATAACCTTGTTCGATTCATATATATATAGCTATCTTATTTTGTGGTACAAAAGTTTAACAACAAGAACATAGTTTGAATGTTTTCAAACTTGTTTGCAAACTAAATAGATCCTTCTAACTTAACTTTTAAAATACTTCAAGACCTGTAATATAACTTAAATATATGCTAATTTAATAAGGTAAAACTTGGTTTTTCAAAGTATAAGTATTTTTAGAAAAATGGTCATTAAATGATTTTTTTTTGTAACAAAATGTTTAACTTCATATGTTTCACTAATGTTTCACTTATGCCGTATGATTTTGAATACAAACCAAGGTATTTACAGTTCATAGTCTTAAAGAAGAACTCGATCCAAGAGGATGGCAATTTGAATCAACGAAAACGGACTTGTAACGAAGAAACTATGACCGAAACAAAATTGGTTATCCTAGATCATTTCAACTACGGGATCAATTGGAAAAAAAGATATAAATCACATATTTCTAAGATAACATGATATTTTATATATATGTACTCATAATTCAATTTCATATGGTTCAGGATCACCCGTAAACAACACGAGAAGATTAATCATAAGATCCCATGATTGTACGCAACACGTCATTTGACAACACCGGTACTTTATGTACGCAACACGTCATTTGACAACACCGGTACCATGGGTCAAGATTAATCTCGACCAACACATATACGATGGGGTTTTATGGGAGTTTTATTTATTTCGTTGGGGGTTTATTTATTGCGGGTATATTAAACATCTAAAAATGAACCATTAAAATTGAATTACTAACATCGAAACGCTAACTACGGACTAAGGAATTATTCAAAGTATTAAAAGTATTATAAATATATATACGAGATGTTTGTTTAAAATGAAAATATATTGATATATTATATATGGATAGGTTCGTGATATCAACCGGAAGACCAAGTCAAAAATATATATATCTTCGAGACAACAGTGAGTATATAGTCCCACTTTTAAACTCTAAATATTTCGGGATGAGAATACATGTATTTTATGTTTTACGATATGGACACAAGTAACTGAAAAATATGTTCTACGTTGAGTTGTACCACTGGCATACTTCCCTGTAGCTTGGTAACTAATATTTACAGCGGTATTGTAAACGCGAATCCTGTTGATAGATCTATCGGGCCTGACAACCCCAACCGGACTGGACGACCAGTATTCAACGGTTGCACAGTACTTCGTTTTGCGACTACACCTTGGTACGGTGTAGTAAGATTTCATATTAAAGGGAATATGCGACGTGATTAAATGTTAAGTATGGTTACCAAGTGCTCAACCACTTAGAATATTTTTATTGAAATGATTATATACGAAATCTTGTGGTCCATTGTTATAACGCTGCTAGCATCAAACCTATATATCTCACCAACTTTATGTTGACGTTTTAAAGCATGTTATTCTCAGGTACGAATTAAGTCTTCCGCTGTGCATTAGCTCATGTTAAGGATACTACTTGGGACCATTTAAGCTATGATACAAGGACGTTGCATTCGAGTCATTGAAGTTCATTAAAGACTATTGTTATGAAAATGGCAGATTAGATCATTTGGTTGTTATAAAATGTTAGGCTAATATGTCAACTCTCGATGTAATAATAGATTGCCTTTAAGAAATAAATGCAACGTTTGTAAAATGTATCATATAGAGGTCAAGTACCTCGCGATGTTATCAACTATTGTAATTCGTTTTTAATCTATATGGACGATGTCCGGATGATTAGTTTCGGATCCTTTCAGTTGGTATCAGAGCGTTGGTCTTAGCGAACCAGGCCTTGCATTAGTGTGTCTAACTAGTAGTTGTTAGGATACATTAAGTGAGTCTGGACTTTGACCGTGTCTGCCTGTCAAAAGTTTTGCTTATCAATCCTAGTCGGAAATCATCTGCTTATCATCCTTAGGGAACTGCCTACTTATCATTCTTAAGTCTAGACACGTCTTACTGCATTTAGTGCATCGATAGTGTATAGACAAAATTCATATCTTAGCGTATCTGTTACTATAGACATTGCCTGACGTATTTCAAAGATTCTCCGTAATTCATGGGATTTTGATATTATATATACATATGTAAATTATGTATTGAAGAGTACCAAACCCAACTCCTATAATCTATTCCAAACCAAAAATTCACTTCTCCGACTATACAAGATGGATTCTTCATCCAGTTCGAATTCCTCCGACTTCGATAGCTATGCCGATATGGATTTCCATTCGAGCTCCGAGAACAGCGTCACCGGAATGGATCAACCAATTTCCCATCATCTATTTTGGATGAATTGGGGATGGGTTCGTAATATACTAAATCTCTGGAGGCAAGAAGAAGGTGATCCATTCCATCCACCAAATTGTCCTCTTAACGATGAACCTGAAGCACTTACCGGTGAACCTATTCGAAACACCATTTTCTCGCTCATTTCTAGAGTATCTCGTCATGATTACATACTATCCCATATTTCGAATCTTGTTCATTCGCTCGTTCCAACCGTCAATCATCCCGGTATAATAGAAGAAGTCAACGAGCTTCGCGCTCGGGTAGTGGCTTTAGAAAATACGGTGCGAAGGTTACAAACACCAGCAGCAGCATCAGCAGCATAATCTATACCACCATCATCAACGCCGACAGTACTCTTGTCACCCCCAAAATCTCAACATCACAATCTGTATCTCGAATATCAACATCACACGACTCAATATCTGTACTTCGAGTATGATCTTCGTTCTATATATCGTTCTACATCGATTATCTTCGCTTTACGTATCGTATGACGATTATGTAATTTCTAAAGTCTTAGAGATTATGTAATCTAGAATTAACGATAAATCAAATGAGTTTATTATCTTATTGACTCATTAAATCTATGATTATCTCTGAAGAAAATATATATGCAAGTATATTTTCATAAAGATAGTAATTAAAAATTCCTTCGTACAAACTAATAATGATGAAAATATTTTAACGGGTGGGTAGTACCCGAGGAATATTTAGAATTCACATTAATAAGTTATATTGTACATTCTTGAATCTGATTCAACGGTCATTTGTTATTTTACTTACAACCATCGATATACGTATCCGTTCACCCCAGAATAACCATTTCCATTTAAATTTCATATTTGAATTTTTTTTTTTTACCTATCCAAATCCAACAAGTGGCATAAAGAAGAAACATTGGACAATTAAAATGAAATAAAATGTTGATTATAACATATGAAACTAAACAATTCTTCAATTTTGCCACTTGATTTCATCCTAAACCTCATTTGTACTTCGACAATTATAATCCTCATTCAAATCTTTTCATGATTCTTGAAAACACCTCGATCGAGAAGTTGAACCAGCCGCACCTCGTTTACGGAAGAAAGATTTATGCATACAGTGATGCACCTGAAAAATTTTCGAAACCGAAGTTATAGTTAAAACGTATCCGCGTCGAATTCCTTATCATTCATTATCAAAAACAATCATACGATTCCTTTTCAAGAAGCTAATTTTGTCACAGCTCCACTTCGACTTCTCAGTGAGACTACTCCTATTATAATCTCGATATTTATACTTTGTCCTTTCGACGTTGTTACCGGAGAACCTTTTTCACAACATCATCAGCAGACGTACCAGCAACTCGTTATCTCTTTGGCGAAACCCGCAATCAGTATTTTGAAAATCTCGTAGAAATTCTCCCAGTTATACCGAGAACGACTATCCCTAAGAATTACATTTTTCGAATGTGAAGTTCTGAAAAACATCCTGGACTATGAAGTAGTTCTTGAAATGCTGAAGAAGCAGAAAAAAAAAAAAAAAAAAAAAAAAAAAAAAAAAAACTGTAAACGACTTTAACAGTCAAAAGTTTAATGATGAAGTACATTGTATTGGTAAAGCTTAGAAAAAGAGGAGAGTTGGAACTGGAAAACGGATTGAGCAAAGTATGAAGGAGGATGTAGATAAATCACAAGAACTGAATCTGCTTTCAAAGGATTCAAACGATTCAGTGCTTGCTGAAACCATTAGTAAAAAAAAAAACCTACCCCTTATCCTAAACCTTTCCCGATGATATTCTTCATCATCATCTTATCTTAGATATTATAAGATATCTTCATATCTTTTGTTATACATATCCTCCATATTTCTGGAGATATTCTCACAACTGTTCTTATCCAAAATCATGTATTTCTCCGTAGTATCTGCGTTACAATATAAAAGAAACTGTGTTAGTTTCTAAGTTCTAAAACCTTCAAGTTTAAAATAGGAATGTTTTGAAGTAGTGTTGGGAACTGATACATGAATTAGTATAATATAATGAAACTTGATCAACTTCATTATATTACAGTAAGTCATGTTAAGTTTCTAATGGAATGTGATGATTCACAGTACCGTCATCATGTGCCATGTTACACGGCTCTTACATTCTATCAAGTCTCCAAACATATTAGAACGTATCACCTTGATAGTTCTATTTTTCCGGAATATTCGAGTAATTTAACGAATCAAGATCGTGCCATTACAATTTTATTCTAAAACCAATAGCTAGGTTCATTCCAAATTTTATACCTACGAATTCCGAACTATTGATCGCTTGACTCAAGGACGGGAAGAAGAAACGAAGGGACAAAGTCCCAAAATAGAAATTGGGGTATAGATCACAGCAAATAGGAGAGAATATTAACTATGGATGACAATGATTATGGAAAACAGAAGCAGGAGCATCGAAGTATAAGGAAAGATATCAAACCCAACAACCACCCAGAAACTACAAACCATGTATATCAATACGTATGGCGACGTAAAGACACGGGAGAATTAGAAACATTATAATTCCAAGAAAATCATAAAAGTGAATAGATTCTTCTGGCGGTAGATGGAAGAGAAGAATGAAAGATATAAAAGTTAGAAGTATAACAAAAATCAGAACGGGATGAAGCATTTCAAAGGATACCTTAAAGTAGGAATTAAGGAGAAAGAGTAGAAGATGCGAGTTGTGAAAAATAAGGAAACGAAGGGGTGGATTTATAGTGAAATATCCGACAGAGAAATCGAAACAGATTACCGCATTAAATCAAAGAAGATTCTGATCGCCGAATAACCAAATCTTATTACGTAAGATTTTTCCTAAATCCCTTAAATCCCGGAAATCAATTCTAAACCACGTCATCGATTAAAAACGATTCCATATTTACTCATTTCATTTTTTTTTTTTTTTTTTTTTTTTTTTGTGATAGCTTCGCTCGTGCGTCTCACATAACCAAATCGTTTTATCTAAATCTTTCAATAATGATAAAATTTCATTATTACCTCATATTCGTCATGAAAACATTCCTATGGTTATTTATGACAACCTCTACCAAATTTCGAGGACGAAATTTCTTTAACGGATGGGTACTGTAACGACCCGGAAATTTCCGACCAAATTTAAACTCTAATCTCTATATGGTTCCGACACGATAAGCAAAAACCCTAAAGTTGACCCGCATTTTTTTTTTCGATCGTCCTATACTTATAAGATTAATATTTACATAAATTAAAACTTACCAACATGATAAGTAATCCAAATTGTCGAGATTTATATTTCCGAAAAGAGTTTTACACAACGTTTGACCGTCTAGTTTGACCGACGATATCACGAACTATACAATATATGATAATTATACGTTTGCGTATATATATGTATATATACATATTTAACATGATTAATGAATGTTTTAATATCTTATTTTGTATCAAAAACTATAAGTTATAAGTATATTTTGAAACTACTAACTTAAGTTTTCAAAACGATAACTATACGTAACGTTATTTGACATAAATACTTAAGACTTATAATGTTTATACATATATCGTATAAGTAATGTATTTACTCACTTTTAAGACTTAAATACATAAAATCATATAAGTGTATTCACAAAAGATAGCTATATTTGAATCCTCATTCCATTTTTCACAAAATTTCTATACGTATATCTAGAGTATTTGTACTCGTATCATACCTAGCTTCTATACGTATTTACTATTGGTATATACACATCAAATCACCACCTAACCAGCCCTTGTTACTACCCTAGGTATAAGGTAATTGCTTTTGTATTATTGTTTGACAAATACATAAGATTACAAACTAAAATTTTGTCATGTTATCCTTAAAGATCACATTTTTAGGAGTATATATGTATCATCATTTTGATTCATTTACTACTTCAATCTCCTAGCTAAAACACACACACTTATAACCCTTAAACACCTTCAACAATTCAGTAAAGTTCTAAGAAGATCTAGCTTCAAAAACCTTACATAAACACCATAAGAAAACCATACAAAAACACTTCAAGAAAACCTTCCAAGAACACCAACTTACTTCCAATCTTTCATCCACTTCTATCACCCTTTTGATTCTAGCTTCTTACTCCTCTTTTACAGCAAACTTATCCAAGGAACTTGAGGTAGAATCTATGTTCATAACCTTGTTCGATTCATATATATATAGCTATCTTATTTTGTGGTACAAAAGTTTAACAACAAGAACATAGTTTGAATGTTTTCAAACTTGTTTGCAAACTAAATAGATCCTTCTAACTTAACTTTTAAAATACTTCAAGACCTGTAATATAACTTAAATATATGCTAATTTAATAAGGTAAAACTTGGTTTTTCAAAGTATAAGTATTTTTAGAAAAATGGTCATTAAATGATTTTTTTTTGTAACAAAATGTTTAACTTCATATGTTTCACTAATGTTTCACTTATGCCGTATGATTTTGAATACAAACCAAGGTATTTACAGTTCATAGTCTTAAAGAAGAACTCGATCCAAGAGGATGGCAATTTGAATCAACGAAAACGGACTTGTAACGAAGAAACTATGACCGAAACAAAATTGGTTATCCTAGATCATTTCAACTACGGGATCAATTGGAAAAAAAGATATAAATCACATATTTCTAAGATAACATGATATTTTATATATATGTACTCATAATTCAATTTCATATGGTTCAGGATCACCCGTAAACAACACGAGAAGATTAATCATAAGATCCCATGATTGTACGCAACACGTCATTTGACAACACCGGTACTTTATGTACGCAACACGTCATTTGACAACACCGGTACCATGGGTCAAGATTAATCTCGACCAACACATATACGATGGGGTTTTATGGGAGTTTTATTTATTTCGTTGGGGGTTTATTTATTGCGGGTATATTAAACATCTAAAAATGAACCATTAAAATTGAATTACTAACATCGAAACGCTAACTACGGACTAAGGAATTATTCAAAGTATTAAAAGTATTATAAATATATATACGAGATGTTTGTTTAAAATGAAAATATATTGATATATTATATATGGATAGGTTCGTGATATCAACCGGAAGACCAAGTCAAAAATATATATATCTTCGAGACAACAGTGAGTATATAGTCCCACTTTTAAACTCTAAATATTTCGGGATGAGAATACATGTATTTTATGTTTTACGATATGGACACAAGTAACTGAAAAATATGTTCTACGTTGAGTTGTACCACTGGCATACTTCCCTGTAGCTTGGTAACTAATATTTACAGCGGTATTGTAAACGCGAATCCTGTTGATAGATCTATCGGGCCTGACAACCCCAACCGGACTGGACGACCAGTATTCAACGGTTGCACAGTACTTCGTTTTGCGACTACACCTTGGTACGGTGTAGTAAGATTTCATATTAAAGGGAATATGCGACGTGATTAAATGTTAAGTATGGTTACCAAGTGCTCAACCACTTAGAATATTTTTATTGAAATGATTATATACGAAATCTTATGGTCCATTGTTATAACGCTGCTAGCATCAAACCTATATATCTCACCAACTTTATGTTGACGTTTTAAAGCATGTTATTCTCAGGTACGAATTAAGTCTTCCGCTGTGCATTAGCTCATGTTAAGGATACTACTTGGGACCATTTAAGCTATGATACAAGGACGTTGCATTCGAGTCATTGAAGTTCATTAAAGACTATTGTTATGAAAATGGCAGATTAGATCATTTGGTTGTTATAAAATGTTAGGCTAATATGTCAACTCTCGATGTAATAATAGATTGCCTTTAAGAAATAAATGCAACGTTTGTAAAATGTATCATATAGAGGTCAAGTACCTCGCGATGTTATCAACTATTGTAATTCGTTTTTAATCTATATGGACGATGTCCGGATGATTAGTTTCGGATCCTTTCAGTTATTGTAACATCCGTGTTACATCCGTCCCACATCGGTTGGAGAGGGGAACGAAGCATGCCTTATAAGGGTGTGGAGACCTTTCCTAGCATGACGCGTTTTGGGACCACAAGCGCAGCAGATCCCATGAGAACTCTGCAGTTAAGCGTGCTCAGGCGAGAGCACTACCAGGATGGGTGACCTCCTGGGAAAGTGCTCGTCGTGTTTGGTCGCCAAGAAAAATCCGTGAGCAACCTACGGGGGAGACAAGGGTACGTCCCTATCTCTGCAAAGCGGACAATATCATGCTACGGGGAACGTTTACCTGGGATGTTACAGATGGTATCAGAGCCAGGCCTCGGACCAAACGTGCACAGCGAGGACGCTGTGTCCCATTAGGGGGGAGGATTGTAACATCCGTGTTACATCCGTCCCACATCGGTTGGAGAGGGGAACGAAGCATGCCTTATAAGGGTGTGGAGACCTTTCCTAGCATGACGCGTTTTGGGACCACAAGCGCAGCAGATCCCATGAGAACTCTGCAGTTAAGCGTGCTCAGGCGAGAGCACTACCAGGATGGGTGACCTCCTGGGAAAGTGCTCGTCGTGTTTGGTCGCCAAGAAAAATCCGTGAGCAACCTACGGGGGAGACAAGGGTACGTCCCTATCTCTGCAAAGCGGACAATATCATGCTACGGGGAACGTTTACCTGGGATGTTACAATTAGGGACTTACATACCATTTCCAATACCATAATGCTTCATCTAGCACATTGTCGGACCTTAATCATCTTGATGCACTTTAGAACCTACCATTTCCAATGCCATAATGCTTAATCTAGCCCATTGTCGGTCCTTAATCATCTTGATGCACTTTAGAACCTATCAAAACATAAGTAACATTACAGGGTAAGCTACAATGCTTAGTGATGTGTGCGAGGTGTAGTACGAGATAGATATTATTTTATTACGAAATACTATTAAATACGATACAATTTTACACAAGTTATTTATTTATTTATAGAATGGATATACCTAAACCTTGCTACAACACTTATAGGCAGTGTACCTAATCGTAAAGTAGTGTAGTTTTTAGTAAGTCCGGTTCGTTCCACAGGGATACAGCTAAGTTTAACGCTATATTTATTTTAAACTATATTTGTGTGTGTATATATATATATATATATATATATATATATATATATATATATATATATATATGTATGTATATATATATATATATATATATATATATATATATATATATATATATATATATATATATATAAGTAGTATTATTATTATTATAAAAAGGGAGTTTTACCGTTTAGTGACCGGTTTGTCGATTTTAAGACTTAAATCACAATTAAAACCTAATGTAAAATATTAAATATAAATACAACTTAATTTAAAGTGTAAAGTAAATGACGATAAATAAAAAATGCGATAAAATAAAAGTACGATAATTTAAAGTAAGATAAATAAAATGACGATAAATAAAATGACGGTAAATAAAAGTACGATGAGATATAAATTAAAGGAATTATGCTTATTTAAACTTCCGTAATCATGATGTTTGACGTGTTGATTTTAATTTATTACCATGGGTTAATTGTCCTTTGTCCTGGATTATTCGATATGTCCATCTGGTTTTGTCCATAATAGTCCATCGGTAATAATTATAAAGTACGAGAGTCTTCGCCAAATTAACCTTATACCCGAAATCAAATATTCCAACTAATTGGGGACGTAAACTGTAACAAGGTCTTAATACTTTGTTTGATGAATACACCAGGTTATCGACTGCGTGTAATCCAAGGTTTTAATACTTTGTTAATAATTACACCAATTACCTTTAAATGTAATCCACCCCTGTTTTAATGAGTCCAGTGACTATTAATCCATCCCCGTATCCGGTCAAATGAACAATTATCAGTATTTATAGATATCCCGCCCACCGTACCCAGTCAAGCGTATGTGGTTATATATAAACACGTCAAATTATAAATCTCTATATTAAATCAACAAGATATCATTTAATTAATATAAAGCCCATTAATAGCCCATAGTCCAATTTCCACAAGTGTCGGTCTTTTGTTCAAACCCCAACTATGGTACAAAGCCCAATATCCCCGTCTTTAATATTTAGTCCAACATCACGATTACTTTAGCTTAAATAAGCATAATAATAACTTAGCTACGAGACATTAATTTAAAAAGGTTGAACATAACTTACAATGAGTATTAATCGCGTAGTATTACACGGACAGAGTTTCGACTTACAAAACTTAAAAATTCGCTATTATAACCTTATTATTATTAACTTAATATTAAAATTATAATTATAAATATATATATTATTGAGAGAGTGAGAGATAATATTGATGAAGGTGTATCAAACTCGTCCGAAAATTGCTGAATATATAGACCTGTCCCAACTTTTCAACCCATGCGATCGCATGGGTTTAAGGCACCAAGGCCATGCGATCGCATGGTAGCCATTTCCTGGTCACATATGATTCCAAAACGTGGGCTGCTCGTATTTAAATATTATATAATATAATATATATAATTTTATATAATTATATATATATTATATTATATTCTTGTGCATCGTTGACTTGTAATTTTAGCTCCGTTGAGTCGTACGTTTCTTCTCAGTTTATGTCTCGGTTTCGGATTTTCGAACGTCCTTTCGTACGCTTAGATATCTTGTACTTTTGCGTTTCGTGGCTTGTACTCTTGTAATTTTTAGACGTTTCTCATCAATAAATTGAACCACTTGGATTGTAGTTTGTACTTTTTAGCGTTTTGGTCATTTGCGTCTTCAAATCGTCGAATCTGTCTTTTGTCTTCACCTTTTATTATTTAAACGAATATTACTTGTAAATAGAACAATTACAACTAAAAGCTTGTCTTTCTTGAAGGATAATGCTATAAAATATATGTTCGTTTTTAGCATTATCAAATATTCCCACACTTGAGCGTTGCTTGTCCTCAAGTAATATAGAACTTGAATATAACTTTACTAGAATCACTTCTTTATTCTTCACACTTTATACATAAGTGATTTTAATACGACGGTATGAACAATGATAGTAACATTGTGGTTTACAGTCCCACATGATTATAAAAATTTAGATCCTTTAGGAAATTGGATCTTTATGAAAATATTTGATCTTTTGAAAATTTAATCTAGCTTTTACCCTAGATAAGTTTTCTGGAATAACCCTTCACCGGTGTTTGCAAAATATTTTTGTGGGTTTTGTGGGTTTCAGATTTGAAAATTTTGGCTCAAAACTTATGGTTTTGTGTCACCCACTTGCTAACCTTGTATTAGGAAAGCAACACGTCCAGTATACTTGCTCCGTATATTACCTTTTGGTAAACTACCGTCCGGTTGTAAAGGAAAGCGTTGAACGAGTAACTGTTAAGGCAATGTCTAATGACAGCAGATGTTCATGGTCCACAACGTGTCGGATGCAATTACTATCCTTTGTAGGAGCAATAGTAAAGATCACCCTATAGTTTTTCGGTCTGGCACAAGGTCCTGTCTTCGACCATGCTATGCAACCATCGTTCTTACGGTTGACACCCGATTTAGTTCAGGTGACCTAATGAATTCCGGTGAATTCTTAGGATTTTACGTTTAATGGTAATGAACGCATTGAAAATAGGTTTTCAGAAAACAAATCGGTTTTAATTTGATCAAAATATTTTCTCGTTCAAGCTCGAGTTTAGATATCATTGAATTCCATGAGTTTGTAATTCTCAGTCTTTAAGGTCAATCTCAAGGATTGAGTAATATCAGGCTTAAAAGCTGATTTTTGATCTTTAAGGAGATTATCCTTTCTGGGGGTCTGATTCATTAGTCTTATCAAGCTAATTTGCACGGCGCCCTTCCCATTTTACGAGACAGATCCTCTCATGGTTAGGATAAGTCTGACCACTTGGCGACCCTGTTTGATGCTGAGGTCCGTAGATTTCCAGCTGATTTTCGAGAAAACTTTTCAAGGTTTTTCGTAGACTCTACAACTGGTCTGGACGACAACTTCCTGACCTAAATCAAGAAGCGCGTGTCTTTTTCTCGGAAGACTTTACTTCCTTTTAAATTCCATTTATATTACAATAAACTGGGCAAAACTGATTAATATCGTCCAAAACAAAAGTATTTTCAATTATTTGTACAAAAATATGTGATATATGTTTTAAATAACTTGGTAAATTTTTTCCACACTTGGCTTTTATTTTTCTTTCTTAGCCTTTTTATTCTCTTCTATCCCATTTTAAATGAATTCAAGCATTTTGGGTTGTTTCTCAATTTATGTCCTTTCCGAGGTAACAATAATTTCGGTGTTAACACCTAGTTTTATCGTTCATAAATATGTATAGACATGATTTTGAGTTCATTTAGTTGAAAAAATTTACTAGAAGTGGGTAGTCAGTATATAAGACTAGGGCTGTTCTTTATTATCAGAGAGCACTAGATTCTAATACAACTACTGCTTCACTAGTATTTTAACGGTGGCTATTAAACCAAGTGTATAAGTCAAATTTTTAAAACCAAAAGAATTTAATCCCTTCCCACACTTAAGATCTTGCAATGCCCTCATTTGCAAGAAATCAGTAACAATTTAAATTATTGAGGGTGATTAGCGTAGAAAAATGATTAAATTTTACCAAAGTTTCCAAACATATTGTTGTTTGTTTGAATGATAAATGGTGCACTTCATTTGTTCATTCTTGCAGTTGTTATTTCACATATATTTTGCATCTTGTTGTCAAAATTACTTGTTTTTGCTGACCTTAATGCCAGTCTTTGAAAATGATATGTTTTACCCTGTTGTGTACTTGAGATAAAATACATCGATACAAATATAAACATGCATGGTAATTTGAAATGGGACTTAATATCCCACTTTCAAATTACAAAAATGAAATATTAGTACAAAATAATAAAAATGTTAAACATTACATAAAAGTATCAAAATGTTAAATGTTTAACATAAATAGATAAAAATAATAAAAGATAAGAAATCACCAATGGAACACTATCAATTTGGGTATGGATTCCAGTTCATATCATCGCTCGGGTTCCATGGTTGGTTATAGGTGTCCTGATAGGCTTGGTTGGGGTCGTACAGGTTAAAGGGTGGTCGGATGTCAGGCTGATGTGGTGGATAGTAAGCAGGTCGAGTCGGGATATAGTTATGTGGTACCTGATATGATAGCTGGCTCATGATCTGGTGCTGATGAACTTGCCAGCTATCGTGTTGGCGTCACCTGGATTGCTCATACTCATCCGCGGCTCTCCACTGTTCATACTGATGATGCCTAGCCTGGTTATTCATTTCCACCTCATCTATATGCTGATAAACATCAGTATAACTATACCTAATGACAGCCCTAATGTCATCTGCTTCCTCCATCTCCTCATCCGAACCCCTCTCTACCTGTGGATGGGCGCCCTGATATGGTATTGGCATATTGTGCCTCCGAGTTAGTATCTTTGCACCTTGATAAACCTGCAATCCTATCCTCTCGGCTCGTTCCTCAATCTCTACCATCGGACCCCTTGCTCTTTATCTACACCTAAGTACTCTCCAATGAGAGTAACAAAAATACCTCCCCCTATAATACTTCCTGCTTGCATACCCTCAACAACTTTAGAAAGATAGTGGCCAACGCAATAAGGAATATTAACAAAGCTCCTAGGGTCTCGAATACACTTAAGATAGAATAAATCGTTTAGGGTCATTTTCTCTTTGTTTCTACCCCGTTGTGTAATCGAGTTCGCTAAAAATCTATGTATTACCCAGAGTTCTGCCCTGTCAATATCTAAATAGGAGTGTCTTCCACCCCGCGTAAACTCCCTAAATCTTGACATATGCCTCCATATGGCGTCATTGTCAAAATTCCTATCTACTCTCTCACCTTCGACAATTAAACTATTACAATCAGGTGTATTAATCTCAGCGGGGGTGTAGATTAATAAAGCTCTAGCCATATCCAACATGGACATCCTGTACATTCTACCGCCTAACAAAAATCTAATAAAACTTTTATCTCCTAACATAGTAACCTGATTATTTAACTCTATAGTGCTAAGCAATTCAACACACCATTCTCTATATATAGTTCTATGCGTGGTAAATAAATGGATCCAATCGTTAAATGTAGAGTTACCATACCTCTGAACTAGCAAACCTCTAACCGAGTCGGCTAGGTCAACCGCTTCCAAAGGCTCCCAATCGAATACCCGAGGCATTTCAATATTTTTGTGGTAAAGGATGTGCATGTTCTTTTGAAATTTCGGGTACTCTGTCCAACAACGATCGAATCTTAGGTTGGGATGTAACTGTTGTTCATTGATAAGTAGGTGTGTAATCCTCGGGTGAGGCTGAAATTGACGATAATGAGTGTAAAACAGTTGTTCCGGCTCATGATATGGTAAATGTTGATCATAATGTTGGTGTTGTTCAGGTTGTGGTTCCGGTTGTGGTTCTTGATCTGGTTCTTGTTCAGGTTGTTGTGAAGATGAACCACCACCATCAGTGTTTGTAAATTTCTGCAAAACACATTAAACACAAAATTTTGTGCATCCAAATATGCATTAATGTTAGCAAAATAACAAATTAAAACAATTACGATAACATGTTTAATCCATATTAAACTTATACACATTTTCATATTTTTATCAATTCTACAAATTTTCAAATAAGCATATATGAAAATGTACATAATGTTCATAAGCATTCAACTCAAATAACATGTCAAAATAACCATTACTAGCAATTAAACAAGTTTCAAATGGCATTTATATCAAAATAATCAAGTTCATGAATTTTAGACTTAAAAAGCCTACTTTGATGCTCAAAAATCATGTTTAGGATCAAAGTTTGGATCATTTAGTAACCTAAACATGTTACACTACTTAATTTAGCAAAAATCGGCCATAACCTGTTTATATCAAAAAGCCCCAAATTGCTCAAGAACACAAACCCTAGATTGTTAAAAATTTGAAGTTTAAAACTTCTAATCATGTTAAATAGTATCAATCTAGGTTATACAAGCATAATATATGAATAATTTAACTCTAATTACACTAGAAATTATCAAAATCAAATTAGGTAAAAATTTGCTCAAGAACACTATAATTCGAATTTAAAGAGTTTTAGGGGTGGAATCGTTACCTTTTTTGAAAAACTTCTGAACAAACGCATGATTAGAACTGATTATAGCAAGAAATTTGGTTGATTTTGATAAAAAATTGGTGAATTTTTGAGAGTTTGTGTGTGTGTTCGTGTTTATGTGTGTGGTTGAAATGAGACAGAAGCAGTCGAATGAGAATTTTGTACCTGCCCAGTTTTTTATCACCATGCGATCGCATGGTCTTGAAGGGCATAACCCATGCGATCGTATGGGGTCTGTCCTTTTTTTTTATATATAAAAATCTTTAACTTATAAAACAAATAAGTGATTAATTTAAAATTTTGTTTTCCTTGATATTTAGAATGAGGTCGTTTCGGTACGTTTACCTAGTTCGTCCCTCGACTAAATTTTAAACTTTGTCATTTTGAAGCATTGTTTTAAAAGCAAAGATTTTTGAGTTTTTTTAATATTTTTGGCATACTTTAGATCAATAAAATTAAAAATAATTATAATAAAATTTCTCGTTCCGCCCTCGGGTAAAGCAATTTCGGTTCAACGACCTAGTCTTCAACTCACGATGAATTTTAGAAATCAATTTTTTAACTTAATGAAATAAAGTAAATTTTGTTTTTTTTTAAAAAAATTCGCACCAAACTTAAATTTAAAATGCATAAAATTTCATATAAATGTTATTAATAATTATATACAGTAATTTTACAAACTTTCATTTAAAATATTATAATTTTATATTAATTTTAAAAACAATGTAAAAATAAAATAAAAATCTTTTTGGTCTTTTATCCCACTTTAATCAATCAAATATTAACAAAAATATACGTCCCTCTTCTGGGTAAAGTAATTTCGGCTATATTACCTAGTTTTACTCTTGACGAATTTTTGAAATATTTTGGATTGATTGATTAAAGATATTTATACCTTATGAATAAACGGTAAATTTCGCAGTGATGAATTAAATTTTTGTATGATATCAACAATTTTGGTTTATTATACCTATTTTTATTGAATATCAATTTAATACTTTATAGCGAACGATTCAGCTTTTATTATCAAAAGGTTCAAAGCAATAAATAAAAATAAAAATAAAAACTTTACATACTTACCTGTGAGATAGAATTCTCAAAGACCTGCTTTAGTCGACTCATAGGAGAGTCGTTCGATTTGGTTTTCCATTGCTACATAAGCGTAACCTCAATTTTTCAATAACTTTTCTTCTAAACATATGAACGGTCCTTCTCTGCATAAAGTAACGAACTCGGTATTGGAATGTGTTTGATTGTTCGAACATTTCCCTTCGTGTGACCATTTTCTGCATTTATGACATCTTTCAAGGTGTCGTGCTCTTCTTTTTGTTGCCGATTTTGATTTTCCTTTACCAAAATGTATCTTATTGTGATTCTTCCTGAGTTCTTTCCTTACTTCGTCCATTTTGCCTCTTATGAATGATACCAGTTCACTCGGGAAGATGTTATTATTACGTTTAGTAATCATGGCATGTAGTAGTAGACCATGGTTCAAATCAAAGGAATTCTTCATCTCGTAAAATCTAAAAAACAAAAATTCAGAATGGAGGGAGAAGACTAGTTCTTTAGGGTCTGCTAGGGAAAGACCATTCGGATTCCATTCTCGAGAACTACACGAAAATAGAAAATCTAACTCTAGACAGCATTATATTACCCTTTAAAACATTTGAATCTCCTCACACTTAGTTAGTTGTGGTGTCGAACTTGTGATTAACTTCATTGTTAATTTCAATTGGAACATCAACAACTTGCATATCTCTGACTTTTGTTTCAAGCCATTTGTTGATTTCCTCTGTAATATTCACAAATTCAATTAACATCTCCTTTTCTTTAGGCGATAAATTGGATACTAATCTGTTACATAACTTAAAGTTCCCCTTAATCCTAGCATCTTGAATCCGTTTATAAATTTTCTTCGTTGAACTGTTAAAAACGGGTTCATCTAATTTTGTATCAACAACGGGGTTCTTTTTTATCAGGTCATCATTAAGTGTTTGATAGTGCTAAAAACGAACATATATTTCATAGCATTATTCCTCAAGAAAGACAAGCTTTTAGTTGCAATTGTTCTATTTACAAGTGATATTCGTTTAAATAATAAAAGGTGAAGACAAAAGGCAGATTCGACGAATTGAAGACGCAAACAACCAAAAAGCTCAAAAGTACAAAATACAATCAAATAGGTTCCAATTATTGATAAGAAACGTCTCGAAATTACAAAAGTACAAGATTCAAAACGCAAAGTACAAGATATTAAATTGTACGCAAGGACGTTCGAAAATTCGAAACCGGGACCAGAGTCAACTCTCAACGCTCGACGCAACGGACTAAAAATTACAAGTTAACTATGTATATAAATATAATATAATATATAATTAATTATATAAATTATATATATATATATATATATATATATATATATATATATATATATATATATATCTATATATATATATTATATTTATATAATAATCCGTCAGCAAGAAAGGATCCAAAATGGAGTGAGCTGTAAAATCGAACTCCGCGAGTTGCGGAGTTTGAAGAAGGAAAGGGCCGCGAGTCGCGGAGCCCCTAATTTTGAAAATCCCTATAAAAGCCAGCGCAATTCGACGAGTTTTAATATCCATAATCTATCTCTCTCTTAATATATACGTAAATATATATATATATATATATAATTTATATTTTAATTTTAATTTTAATTTTAAATCCTAATAATAAGGGTATGTTAGCGAATGTTGTAAGGGTGTAAGTCAAAATTCTGTCCGTGTAACGCTACGCTATTTTTAATCATTGTAAGTTATGTTTATATTATTTTCATTAATGTCTCGTAGCTAAGTTATTATTATGCTTATTTAATACCGAAGTAATCATGATGTTGGGCTAATTACTAAAATTAGGTAATTGGGCTTTGTACCATAATTGGGATTTGGATAAAAGAATGACACTTGTGGAAATTAGACTATGGGCTATTAATGGGTTTTATATTAACTAAACAATACCTTGTTAATTTAATATACAAACTTATAATTCGACGTATTTATATATAACCACATACGCTTGACTGGGTACGGTGGACGGGATATCTATAAATACCAATAGTTATTCATTTTACCGGACACGGAACTGGATTAATAGTTAATAGACTTGTTGAAACAGGGGTGAATTACATTTAAGGGTAATTGGTGTAATTGTTAACAAAGTAGTAAAACCTTGGTTTACACTCAGTCGATAACCTGGTGTATTCATTAAACAAAGTATTAAAACCTTGTTACAATTCGAATCCCCAATTAGTTGGAATATTTAACTTCGGGTATAAGGATAATTTGACGAGGATACTCGCACTTTATATTTATGACTGATGGACTGTTATGGACAAAAACCAGACGGACATATTAAATAATCCAGGACAAATAACAATTAACCCATGAGCATAAAACTAAAATCAACACGTCAAACATCATGATTATGGAAGTTTAAATAAAGCATAATTCTTTTATTTCATATTTAATTTCCTTTATTTTATATTTAATTGCACTTCTAATTATCGCACTTTTATTTATTGTTATTGTATTGAATTGCACTTTTAATTATCGTATTTTTTAATTATCGCAAGTTTATTTTATCGCACTTTTATTTATTGCAATTTCATTATCGTTATTTATTTTACGCTTTAAATTAAGTCTTTTATTTATTTAATATTTTACATTAGGTTTTAACTGCGACTAAAGTTTTTAAAATCGACAAACCGGTCATTAAACGGTAAAAACCCCCTTTATAATAATAATATTACTTATATATATATTTGTATTTTTATAAAATAAAACTAATATATCGTTAAGCTTTGTCTAAAAGATTCCCTGTGGAACGAACCGGACTTACTAAAAACTACACTACTGTACGATTAGGTACACTGCCTATAAGTGTTGTAGCAAGGTTTAAGTATATCCATTCTATAAATAAATAAATATCTTGTGTAAAATTGTATCGTATTTAATAGTATTTCCTTGTAAAATCTAATAGTATTTTATACCCTTTAGCTTTAACCATCAAGTTTTTGGCGCCACTGCCGGGGATCAATTTCTTGCTTAAACGCCGGAAGCACAACGCTAATATAAAAAAAAAAAATTTATTTTTAGTTTACTTTTATAAAAATACGTTTTTCTAAAAATACGTTTTAAATATTCGAAAATATAAAAAGAAAAACAAAAATAATATTTTTAAGAGTTTGTTAAATATTTAAGTTTTATAAAGTTTCTTTATTTTTATTTTATAAAAATATAAGTCTTATTTAAATAATTTATATTTATTTAAAACATATAAAAAATTTTAAAACCAAAAAAAATAAAAAATAATATTAACTTATTTTTAAGATTTTTATTTTTAATAAGTATTTTTTTATTTTAAGTTTTTGAAATATATTTTATATAAATTATATATCTATTATTTTATCAAATTATTATAAAAAAACGAATTGGGCCAGATTAAAATCGAAGCCCAAAGCATATTTTAATTATAAAACGAAACTGGGCCGAACTGTTTCAGCCCAATCGGAGCCCAGTATTATCAAACCCCACGACTTGCAGAGTTTTCCAGCTGGGAGTACCGTGACTCGCGGAGTTCTCTCTGACAGGCCACAAGAAGCCCTAATCTTGCATTAATTACGGAGTATATTTTAATTTTTATTAATAAAACCCTAATTAGGGTTTGATTAGTTAATTAATATTAATTAATTTAGTTTTATTTACTTAATTTGTAATATTAAGTTTATTTAGTTTTATTAATATAAAATTAATCGTTTTATAAAATAAATAATATAAAAATAATATTTTTATAAAAATTGTACTTTTTACAAATTTTAGTATATTTTTATATTTTGTCCCTTTTTAATTGTTTTAGCGTAATATTTGTATTTTTCGCTCATATTTAGTTTTAAATATAGTTTTTGCCATAGTTATTTTTATTTCCAGATTTTTAGGCTTTGCCGTAAAATCCCCTAAGTGCTTTTTCTTTAGACTAAGATTTAAGTGCTTTAGAATTTTTCGACGCCTTTTTAAGTTATTGCCATTTGGGATATAGTTTTACTTGTAAGCTTTAATATTTTTAGACGCAACTTTTAATTTTTAGTTTTTAGTTCCTTTTTATGTTTCAACGCGCTACTTTCTTATTTTTATTTTTCGACGCCTTTTACCTATGTATCAATTATCACTCCAATTAGTAATCTCAATTTGCAATTTTAATTTTAAGTTAGTAATAGTAATAAGGTTGGGTTAGTAGAGTGTTTTTAAGTTCTATAGTCACTCTTTTTCTTTCTTATTTTTCGACGCCTTTTATTTTTCAACCCTTTTCTTTTTCGACCTTTTTCGACGCGCTCTTTTTCTTTCTTATTTCTCGCCATTCTAGTTTTAGGACATAGATTTTTATTCTACTTCTTATCTAAATTTCTTAAAATTACGAAAATTTATTTTAAGTGGTTAAATTGATAGACACCAAAATTTTATGGTTCGTAGTAATAGTTGGATTTATACTTGGACCGGGTTATTGGAGCCAAACAGTACTCAATTATATTGAGACCAAACGAATCCTGCCCCTCTGCTGCATCTTTTGGCTATTCGAAACATGGGCAAAATCAGAAAAGTCTATTAATTGGATAACTTATATAATTTTTCTTTCCTTTTAAAAACTAATAGGATATTCAGTGAATGCACCGAGCAAGACGTTCACCACCTTTTGTACGTTCACCACCTGTAACTCGATCAAGACATCTAGCTAATATTACCGCCGTTGATTTTTCTTTAGAATCATCATCCAGTCGACCAAGTACTCCAATTCAAATTTCCGATAATCCATTTTTTGAACCCGACCTCACAATTGAGAATCCGGAGAATATTCAGGGACAATTCATAGATCCTGAACCATTAATTTTTCCTCCGGAACCACCAATCATTCAAACAGAGATTGTTGAGGAATGAACCATTAAATCAGAATCCTCTAGTGATTCAGATTCAACAAATTCAATTATGGAGAATCTGGGACCTTTAAGTATGGAAGACCGAATGAGAGCTAAACGCACTGGCCAAGGTCACGCAATTACTCATCCTGACATTAATGCGCCAGATTATGAAATCAAAGGATAAATTCTACATATGGTGACTAATCAATGCCAATTTAGTGGTGCGCCGAAGGAAGATCCAAATGAACATCTTCGTACCTTTAATAGGATCTGCACACTATTTAAAATCCGAGAAGTTGAAGATGAACAGATATATCTCATGTTATTTCCCTGGACTTTAAAGGGAGAAGCCAAAGATTGGTTGGAATCGTTACCTGAAGGGGCGATTGATACATGGGACGTTTTAGTAGAAAAATTTCTTAAACAATTCTTTCCGGCATCTAAAGCCGTAAGACTTCAAGGAGAAATTGTTACGTTCACACAGAAACCGAATGAAACTCTATATGAGGCGTGGACTAGATTTGGAAAGTTATTAAGAGGATGTCCGCAACATAGTTTAGACACCTGTCAAATAGTACAAATATTCTACCAAGGATGCGACATCACTACAAGAAAAGACATAGATATAGCAGCTGGTGGTTCTATTATGAAGAAAACCGAAACTGATGCTTATAAAATTATTGATAACACTGCTTCCCACTCACATGAGTGGCACCAAGAAAAAGATATCATTAGATAATCTAAAGCAGCTAGAGCCGATTCTAGCCATGACTTAGATTCCATTTCCGCAAAGATAGATGCTGTCGAGAGACGAATGGAAAAGATGACTAAAGATATCCACTCAATACGAATTAGTTGTGAGCAGTGTGGAGGACCACATTTGACAAAAGATTGTCTTAGTATTGAACTAACAATGGAACAAAGAGAGAATATTTCATAATAAACCAAAGGCCTGGAAATAATTATCAGAATAATTATCAACCACCAAGACCGATTTACAATCAAAACCAGAATTATAACCGAAATGTTCAATACAACAACCAACAAGGTTCTAGCAATCAACAAGTATCCAACAATACTTACAATCAACAAAGACCTAATTTTCAAAACAAACCACCATAAACTGATGATAAAAAGCCGAATTTAGAAGATATGATGACGAAGCTAGTTGAAACTCAAACGCAGTTTTTCACATCTCAGAAATAAACTAATGAACAAAATGCTCAAGCATTTAGAAATCAACAAGCTTCTATTCAAAATTTGGAACAAGAAGTAAGTAACCTATCAAGGTTAATAGGTGAAAGAAAACCGGGAAGTTTACCTAGTGATACAAATGCAAACCCCCGGAATGAAACAGCTAAAGCTATTACCACAAGAAGTGGTACAACACTTAAACCACCTGAAATACCTGAAATTTTTGATGAAGCTATTCCTGCTCCACAACAACCACAACCTGAACAAGATAAGGAAAAAGAACCGGTAGTTGAAAAGGTTAATGAAGATAACACAGTTAAGGCTAAACCTTATGTTAAACCATACCAACCACCACTTCCTTACCCGAGTAAAATGAAAAAAGAGAAACTTGAAGCCGAGCAATCCAAATTCTTGGATATGTTTAAACAAATAAATATAAATCTTCCTTTCATTGATGTAATTTCAGGAATGCCTAGATATGCTAAATTTCTGAAAGATCTAATCACGAATAGAAAGAAAATGGAAGAACTCTCGACCGTTACTATGAATGCTAATTGTTCTGCAGTGCTGTTGAATAAGATACCAGAAAAATTATCTGATCCAGGAAGTTTCACAATTCCATATTTTCTGGGTAGTCTTAGTTCAATAGAAGCATTGGCAGACTTAGGTGCTAGTATAAATTTAATGCCGTATTCACTATACGCTAAACTAGACCTTGGAGAATTGAAACCAACAAGAATAAGCATACAACTAGCCGATAGATCAATAAAATATCCTAGAGAGATAATGGAGAACATGCTAGTTAAAGTTGGTACTTTAGTATTTCCAGTAGATTTTGTTGTTCTGGACATGGAAGAAGATTATCAAGTTCCTCTCATATTAGGAAGACCATTCTTAAACACGGCTAAAGCAATGATAGACGTGTTTGGTAAGAAATTGACCCTAAGTACAGAGGACGAGAGTGTTACCTTTTCAGTTGATAGAGCAATGCAACAACCGCAATCTGCAGATGATACATGTTATTATATTCAAACTATAGAATCACATGCAGAATTGTTAGAAGAATTTCCAGAATTACAAGGAACAGGAGAATGTTCTTTAGGAGAAAGTACTGAACCAATTGATGAAGCTGAAATGTTAGCTACACTTATGGCTAATGGATATGAACCAACAACAGAAGAAATTCAAATGCCAAAAGAAGAAGACAGATATCGATACAAATCATCGATAGAAGAACCTCCGACATTAGAGTTAAAGCCACTTCCAAACCATTTGGAATACGCTTATTTACATGGTGAATCTGAATTACCTGTAATAATATCGTCTTCTCTTACTGAAAATGAGAAATCACAACTCATTTCTGTGTTGAAAGCTCATAAACCAGCCATTGCATGGAAGATTCATGATATTAAAGGAATAAGTCCTTCGTATTGCACACATAAAATCCTTATGGAAGAAGGTCATAAAACGTATGTGCAACGCCAACGAAGACTAAATTCTAATATGCAAGATGTAGTTAAGAAAGAAATTATTAAACTGCTAGATGCAGGTTTAATTTATCCAATTTCTGATAGTCCATGGGTAAGCCCAGTTCAATGCGTACCTAAGAAGGGTGGCATGACTGTTATCACAAATGAGAAAAATGAGCTTATTCCTACTAGGACTGTAACAGGATGACGTGTATGTATTGATTATAGAAAATTAAATGACGCCACCAGAAAAGATCACTTTCCCTTACCTTTTATTGATCAAATGTTGGAAAGATTAGTCAGAAATAGTTACTATTGTTTTCTTGATGGATTTTTCGGATATTTTCAAATTCCAATAGCACCCGAGGACCAAGAGAAAACCACATTTGAAATGTCCCGTTCTTATTGATTAAAAACGTTCCATATTAATTGATTTCGTTGCGAGGTTTTGACCTCTATATGAGACGTTTTTCAAAGACTGCATTCATTTTTAAAACAAACCATAACCTTTATTTAATAAATAAAGGTTTAAAAAGCTTTACGTAGATTATCAAATAATGATAATCTAAAATATCCTGTTTACACACGACCATTACATAGTGGTTTACAATACAAATATGTTACATCGAAAACAGTTTCTTGAATGCAGTTTTTACACAATATCATACAAACATGGACTCCAAATCTTGTCCTTATTTTAGTATGCAACAGCGGAAGCTCTTAGTATTCACCTGAGAATAAACATGCTTTAAACGTCAACAAAAATTTTGGTGAGTTATAGGTTTAACCTATATATATCAAATCGTAACAATAGACCACAAGATTTCAATACACATCCCATACATAGAGATAAAAAATCATTCATATGGTGAACACCTGGTAACCGACATTAACAAGATGCATATATAAGAATATCCCCATCATTCCGGGACACCCTTCGGATATGATATAAATTTCGAAGTACTAAAGCATCCGGTACTTTTGATGGGGTTTGTTAGGCCCAATAGATCTATCTTTAGGATTCGCGTCAATTAGGGTGTCTGTTCCCTAATTCTTAGATTACCAGACTTAATAAAAAGGGGCATATTCGATTTCGATAATTCAACCATAGAATGTAGTTTCACGTACTTGTGTCTATTTTGTAAATCATTTATAAAACCTGCATGTATTCTCATCCCAAAAATATTAGATTTTAAAAGTGGGACTATAACTCACTTTCACAGATTTTTACTTCGTCGGGAAGTAAGACTTGGCCACTGGTCAATTCACGAACCTATAACAAATATGTACATATATATCAAAGTATGTTCAAAATATATTTACAACACTTTTAATACATTTTGATGTTTTAAGTTTATTAAGTTAGCTGTCCTCGTTAGTAACGTACAACTAGTTGTCCACAGTTAGATGTACAGAAATAAATCGATAAATATTATCTCGAATCAATCCACGACCCAGTGTATACGTATCTCAGTATTGATCACAACTCAAACTATATATATTTTGGAATCAACCTCAACCCTGTATAGCTAACTCCAACATTCACATATAGAGTGTCTATGGTTGTTCCGAAATATATATAGATGTGTCGACATGATAGGTCGAAACATTGTATACGTGTCTATGGTATCTCAAGATTACATAATATACAATACAAGTTGATTAAGTTATGGTTGGAATAGATTTGTTACCAATTTTCACGTAGCTAAAATGAGAAAAATTATCCAATCTTGTTTTACCCATAACTTCTTCATTTTAAATCCGTTTTGAGTGAATCAAATTGCTATGGTTTCATATTGAACTATATTTTATGAATCTAAAAAGAAAAAGTATAGGTTTATAGTCGGAAAAATAAGTTACAAGTCGTTTTTGTAAAGGTAGTCATTTCAGTCGAAAGAACGACGTCTAGATGACCATTTTAGAAAACATACTTCCACTTTGAGTTTAACCATAATTTTTGGATATAGTTTCATGTTCATAATAAAAATCATTTTCCCAGAATAACAACTTTTAAATCAAAGTTTATCATAGTTTTTAATTAACTAATCCAAAACAGCCCGCGGTGTTACTACGACGGCGTAAATCCGGTTTTACGGTGTTTTTCGTGTTTCCAGGTTTTAAATCATTAAGTTAGCATATCATATAGATATAGAACATGTGTTTAGTTGATTTTAAAAGTCAAGTTAGAAGGATTAACTTTTATTTGCGAACAAGTTTAGAATTAACTAAACTATGTTCTAGTGATTACAAGTTTAAACCTTCGAATAAGATAGCTTTATATGTATGAATCGAATGATATTATGAACATAATTACTACCTCAAGTTCCTTGGATAAACCTACTAGAAATGAGAAAAATAGATCTAGCTTCAAAGGATCCTTGGATGGCTTGAAAGTTCTTGAAGCATAATCATGACACGAAAACAATTTCAAGTAAGATTTCCACTCGAAATAAGATTGTTATAGATATAGAAATTGAATTAAAGTTTGAATATGATTATTACCTTGTATTAGAAAGATAACCTACTGTAAGTAACAAAGGTTTCTTGATCTTGGATGATTACTTGGAATGGATTTAGAAAACTTGGAAGTAAACTTGCAATCTTGGAAGTATTCTTGATTTTATGAAACTAAAACTTTTGGAATTTATGAAGAACACTTAGAACTTGAAGATAGAACTTGAGAGAGATCAATTAGATGAAGAAAATTGATGAATGAAAGTGTTTGTAGGTGTTTTTGGTCATTGGTGTATGGATTAGATATAAAGGATATGTAATTTTGTTTTCATGTAAATAAGTCATGAATGATTACTCATATTTTTGTAATTTTATGAGATATTTCATGCTAGTTGCCAAATGATGGTTCCCACATGTGTTAGGTGACTCACATGGACTGCTAAGAGCTGATCATTAGAGTGTATATACAAATAGTACATACATCTAAAAGCTGTGTATTGTACGAGTACGAATACGGGTGCATACGAGTAGAATTGTTGATGAAACTGAACGAGGATGTAATTGTAAGCATTTTTGTTAAGTAGAAGTATTTTTATAAGTTTCTTGAAGTCTTTCAAAAGTGTATGAATACATATTAAAACACTACATGTATATACATTTTAACTGAGTCGTTAAGTCATCGTTAGTCGTTACATGTAAATGTTGTTTTGAAACCTTTAGGTTAACGATCTTGTTGAATGTTGTTAACCCATTGTTTATTATAACAAATGAGATGTTAAATTGTTATATTATCATGATATTATGATATATAATATATCTTAGTATGATATATATACAGTTAAATGTCGTTACAACGATAATCGTTACATATATGTCTCGTTTCGAAATCATTAAGTTAGTAGTCTTATTTTTACATATGTATTTCATTGTTAATACACTTAATAATATATTTACTTATCATTTAACATAATTAACCAAGTGTATCAATATCTTAATATGATTCATATGTACCTAGTAAGACGTTGTTATAACGATAATCGTTATATATATCGTTTTCGAGTTTCTTAAATTAATAGTCTCATTTTTATGTATATAACTCATTGTTAAAATACCTAATGAGATACATACTTATAATAAAATCATATTAACTATATATATATAACCATATATATGTCATCGTATAGTTTTTACAAGTTTTAACGTTCGTGAATCACCGGTCAACTTGGGTGGTCAATTGTCTATATGAAACCTATTTCAATTAATCAAGTCTTAACAAGTTTGATTGCTTAACATGTTGGAAACACTTAATCATGTAAATAACAATTTCATTTAATATATATATAAACATGGAAAAGTTCGGGTCACTACAACATTCACGTGCCCTTATGGTACTTTTGCTTACAAACGCATGTCATTTGGACTTTGCAACGCCCCTGCAACCTTTCAAAGGTGCATGATGGCGATTTTTCACGACATGATAGAAGAATGCATGGAAGTTTTCATGGATGACTTTTCAGTCTTCGGTGATACTTTTGAATCATGTCTAGTTAATCTTGAACGAATGCTTATTAGATGCGAACAATCAAATCTAGTACTTAATTGGGAGAAATGCCATTTCATGGTTAAAGAAGGCATCGTTCTTGGACATAAAATTTCAAAAGAAGGAATTGAAGTGGATAGAGCTAAAGTAGATGTAATTGCTAAACTTCCACATCCCACCAATGTTAGAGGAGTTAGGAGTTTTCTAGGGCATGCCGGTTTTTACCGACGTTTCATAAAATATTTTAGCAAAATTACCACTCCTATGAATAAACTCCTGGAAAAGGATGCTCCATTCATCTTTTCAGATGAATGTATCAAATATTTTAATATTCTTAAAGAGAAACTCACTAATGCGCCGATCATGATAACACCAAATTGGAATCTACCGTTTGAACTTATGTGCGATGTAAGTGATTCTGCAATGGGAGCCGTTTTAGGACAAAGGATTGAAAAACGATTTAAACCTATATATTATGCTAGTAAGACGTTACAAGGAGCACAAACAAACTATACAACTACTGAAAAAGAACTCCTTGCTATTGTCTTTGCTTTTGACAAATTTCGATCATATCTCGTTCTAGCAAAAACGGTGGTCTATACCGACCATTCTGCTCTTAGATACCTATTTTCGAAACAAGATGCTAAACCAAGATTAATCCGTTGGATCTTACTCTTACAAGAGTTCGATATTGAAATTCGAGATAAAAGAGGAGCAAAAAATCTCGCCGCTGATCATCTTTCTCGTCTTGAAAATCCCGAATTAGAAGTTCTAAATGAATCGGCCATACAAGACAACTTTCCTGATGAATATCTATTGAAGATAGATTATAATGAAATACCATGGTTTGCAGACTATGCAAACTACTTAGTATGTGGATTCCTTGAAAAAGGATTATCGTACCAAAAATGAAAGAAATTCTTTAGTGATATAAAACACTATTTCTGGAAAGATCCACATCTGTTTAAAAGTTGTCCAGATGAAATAATACGCCGATGTGTATTCGGAGATGAAGCTAGTAAAATCTTAAACCATTGTCACACAGGACCAACAGGAGGGCATTATGGGCCTCAACTCACAGCAAGAAAAGTTTATGATGCTTGATTCTATTGGCCTACAATTTACAAAGACGCACATCTTCTTTGCAAATCCTGTGATGCTTGTCAAAGGGCCGGAAAAATAAGTCAACGTGATGAAATGCCACAAAATGTCATTCAAGTATGTGAAGTATTTGACATTTGGGGTATTGACTTTATGGGTCCATTTCCAAAATCTCATAATAATCTCTATATTCTTGTAGCCATTGATTATGTATCTAAATGGGCGGAAGCACAAGCTCTCCCAACTAATGATTCACGAGTTGTAGTCAACTTTTTAAAACGTATTTTTGCAAGGTTTGGAACACCGAAAGCTTTAATAAGTGATCGGGGAACTCATTTCTGTAACAGTCAACTTGAGAAAGTTCTTAAAAGATATGGAGTAACTCATAAAATCTCCACTGCATATCATCCACAAACAAGTGGACAAGTTGAAAATACCAACCGAGCTTTAAAAAGTATTCTAGAAAAAACCGTAGGATCAAATCCGAAGGAATGGTCCATAAAATTGGAGGATGCACTCTGGGCTTTTAGAACAGCCTACAAAACTCCAATTGGAACCACACCTTTTAGACTCGTTTATGGAAAAGCATGTCATCTTCCAGTAGAAATTGAACACAAAGCATTTTGGGCTTTGAAGACATGTAATCTTGATTTACATGAAGCCGGACGTCTACGATTAAGTCAATTAAACGAATTAGAAGAATTAAGACATGAAGCATATGAAAATTCGTTAATCTATAAGGAAAGAACAAAGAAATGGCATGATAAAAGAATCAGAAGTTCAAAAGAATTTAAAGAAGGAGACAAAGTTCTTCTTTTCAATTCACGATTCAAGCTATTTCCTGGAAAATTGAAATCAAGATGGTCTGGACCATTCATAGTCAAAAGAGTTTTCCCATACGGAACAGTAGAATTAATAAATTCAAATGGGATTGAATTTAAAGTTAATGGTCACAGAGTTAAACATTACATACATGGTCCGATGGAAGTTGACAATGAAGTTAATCATAATTTCACCACCCAAGAAAACCTTCAAAATGAAAAAATAAATATGTTATCAACAACATATGAAAAATCAAAATTGGAATATAGGGAGAAGTCAAATTTGAGTGATGAAGAAGAATTATTATACAAACTTCCCATTCCAAGAAACGAAGAAAAATATGAACAAGAAGTTCAAATAGAAGTGAAAGAACCAAGAAAAGAACACCCGAAAAAGGTTTACAAACCAACTCGACTTACTAAAGCAGGAGACCCGGGTGAATTTATCATTTCTTGCTTGCTTAATGATGGTTCTGTATATAATGGACTCGCAGATTTAGGAGCAAGTGCAAATATTATGCCTCTTTCATTATACAAAAGATTAGGCATGGGTAAATTAAAACCAACCAAAATAGGTGTTCAATCATTTGACCAAACCATTAAACACCCGGTTGGAATAGCAAATAATTTACTTGTTAACGTGAGAAGTTTGATCTTTGTTGCAAACTTCATAGTGATTAATATGGAGGAAAACCTTGATATTCCTCTAATTCTAGGTCACCCATTTTTAGCAACCACCGAGGCATTCATTGATGTAAGAGAAGGTAGAATGACACTTAGGGATGGTGATACATCGATCACCTTTGTGAACCGAAAGTTTAGATCTCCACCAACCAAAACTGTTAGACCAATAAAAACGCATAAGTGTGGGGAAGATGAAGAAACACTTAATGATGATCCAATCACAAAGAATGCCGTTGATGATACGAAATTAGATGAACCCATTTTTAACAGTTCAACGAAGAAACTTTATAAACGGATTCACGATGCTAAGATTAAGGGAAACTTTAAGTTATGTAACCGATTAGTATCCAATTTATCGCCAAAAAAAAAGGCGATGTGAGTTGAATTTGTGAAAGTTACGGAGGAAATCAGCAAATGGATTGAAGTAAAAGTCAAAGATATACAAGTTGTTGATGATTCAATTGAAAATAATGTTAATCACAATTTCAACTAAGTGTAGGGAGGTTTGTGTATTTCTGTTAGAGTTAGATTTTCTGTTTTCGTGTATTTCTCGAAAATGGAACCCGAATGGTCTTTCCCTAGCAGACCCTAAAGAACTAGTCTTCTCCCCCCATTCTGAATTTTTATTTTTTTTTAAGTTTTTATGAAATGAAGACTTCCTGTGAACTAAACCATGGTCTAATGCTACACGCTTTGATCACTAAACGTAATAATGACACACTTCCAAGTGAAATAATATCATTAATCAGAGGTAAATTGGACGGAGTAAGAAAAGAATCCAGATGCGAAGAGAAAATGTCACAATTTGGTAAAGGAAAATCAAAATCTGCAGCGAAAAGAAGAGCACGACACCTTGAAAAATGTCACAAATGCGGAAAATGGTCACACGAAGGTAAATGTTCAAATAATCAAACCTATTCAAACACCGAATTTGTTACTTTATGCAGAGATGGACCGTTCATATGTTTAGAAGAAAAAACATTAAATGCTCGAGGTTACGCCTATGTAGCCATGGAAAATCAATTAGTCCGACTATCTTATGAGTGGGTTAGAGCATATCACTAAGAAATATATTTCACAGGTAAGTCTGTACAGTTTTCATTTTTTATTTTTATTTTTATTTTTAACCTTTTGATAATAAACGCTAATTTATTCGCTATAAAGTATTAAATTGGTATTTGATGAAATTAGGTCTTGCGACCGAAATTGTTAATATCATACAAAAATTTATTACATCACTGCGAAATTTACCGTTTATTCTTAAGGTATAAATATCTTTAATCAATCAACCCAAAATATTTCAAAAATTCGTCATGAGTTAAATTAGGTTATGGAACCGAAATTACTTTTCCGAAAATAGGGGCGCATATTTTTGATAATATTTGATTGATTAAAGTGGGATAAAAGCAAAAAAAAAAGATTTTTAATTTTATTTTTACTTTGTTATTAAAATTAATATTAAAATAATATTGTAAACTTGTTAAAATTAAATCAATATATTTAAAATTGTAAATATTTGAAAATTAATATTTTTAATATAAGTTTGTATGTATAAAATCAAAAATATAATATAAGTTTGGTGTGAATTTTTAATTTTTAAAATATGAATTTTTAATTTTGTGCATTTTAAATTTAAGCTTGGTGTGAATTTTTAATATTAATTTTGAATTTTATGCATTTTTAATTTAAGTTTGGTGTAAATTTAAAAACAAAAATTTACTTTATTTCGTTAAGTTAAAAATATGATTTTTAAAATTCGTCGTGAGTTGAAGACTAGGTCTTTGAACCGAAATTGCTTTACCCTAGGGAGGGACGAGAACTTTTATTATCATTATTTTTAATCTTAATGAATTAAAGTATGCTAAAAACATTAAAAAAACCCAAATATCTTTGCTTTTAAAACCGCGCTTTAAATAGACAAATTTTAAAATTTTGTCGAGGGACGGACTAGGAAATCGATCCGAAACGACCTCGTCCTAAACAACAAGGGAAACAAAATTTTAAAATTAATTAATTAATTATTTTATAAGTTAAGATTTATATATATATATATATATATATATATATATATATATATATATATATATATATATATATATATATATATATATATATATATATATATATATAAAGGGGCCGCGACTCGCGGAGTTTGTAAAGGTTAAATGCCGCAAGTCGCGGAGGACAAAAAATATAGAAAAAAAATATAACGCATGAAACAGATCAGTATCCTTCCCCATCCACAAAAACTGCGAAAAAAACACCCGAAAAACACACACAAAAACCTCCGAAATTCACAATTTTTCACCATTTTTCATCACATTTTTTACTAAAATCATGTTGAGAAGGATGCTATCAAGGAATTACTCAAGGAAAACGGTAATTTCTACACCTAAACACCATTTAATCAGAAAATTAGTGTTCTTGAGCAATTTTATACCCAATTTGATTTTGATACTTTTTAGTGTAATTATGCTTAAATTGCTTATGTATTATGCTTGTATAACCTAGATTGATGATATTTAACATGATTAGAAGCCTTAAACTTCAAATTTTGAGTAATCTAGGGTTTGTGTTCTTGAGCAATTTAGGGCTTTTTGATATAAACAGGTTATGGCCGATTTTTGTCATGAATTATTGCTAAATTAAGTAGTGTAACATATTTAGGTAGTTAAATGATCCAAACTTTGAGCCTAAACATGATTTTTGAGAATTAAAGTGGACTTTTTCAAGTCTAAAATTCATGAACTTGATTTTTGAGAGATAATGCCATTTGAAACTTGTTTAATTGCTAATAATGATTATTTTGACATGTTATTTGAGTTGAAAGCTTATGAACTTGGCGAACATTTTCGTATATGCTTATTTGAAAAAGTGTAGATTTGATAAAAATATGAAAATGAGCATAAGTTTGATATAAATTGATCATGTCATTGTAATTATTTTTTTGATGATGTTGCTGACACTAATGCATATTTGGATGCACAAAAATTGTGTTTGATGTGTTTTGCAGACTGAAAGGGGTGAATCTTCATCCTAAGCTCGCAATGCTCCTCCTGAGAATGCGGAACAACAGGATGTTGATAGCTATTATAAACAAGATATACCTCATCCAGTTATGACATTTTTAGATATGCACGTGGAAAATTTGCACCCGAACTTGAGATTAGACAGACGTTGGATAGATTATCCAAAATACCAAAGGGGCTTGCACACTCTTCATTCTAAAGTTGTTGAAGTACCTAGGGTCATAGAATGGGAACCGTTAGAAGCGGTAGAATTGGCCGAGCCAATTAGGGAATTACTTACTCAAAGGTATGGTAATTCTACTTTTAACGATTGGGTACGATTATTCAACATGCGTAGACCTGTATATAAAGTATGGTGTGAAGAATTATTGTGTAGTATAGAAATAAATGATCGGGTAGCTAGTTTAACCGATCGATCTTTTATTAGATTTTTATTAGGAGGTTCGATGCGCCACATGTCTCTACTAGACATGGCTCAGGCCTTACGTATATATACGCCTGAGGAGCTAGCATCTGCCGATTGTCGAGGGTTGATACTAAATGGTAGGAAAATTGATGAAAATTTTGATACGCATGGTGTATGGAGTCAAATGACTAGCCATCACCGATTTAAAGGGGGTAATTACTCTTATTTGGATATAGATAGAGCTGAATTAAGAGTAATTCACAGGTTTTTAGCCAATTCGATTACACAACGAGGTAAGAATAAGGAAAAGGTAAATGAACAGGATTTGTTTTACCACATGTGTATTCGAGACCCACAAAGCGCTGTAAGTATACCTTATTGTGTGGGTTATTATTTATCAGCTATGGTTAAGGGGATGAGACCGCACAGTATAATAGGAGGTGGTATATTTATTACATTAATTGCTGAGTATCTCAATGTGGATATAAGTCGGGGAGGATTATTAATCGAAGAACCAGAACCCCACGATATAATTGGTTTAAATGTATATCATGGTGCTAAAGTTTTGAAGAGGCGAAATAACGCCGCAGTAGCCTATAATGGAAGACATCCACAGGTTGAGAGAAATCAACAGCCAGGTAATGTGGGAGGGGGAAATGAAATGACAGAAATGCAAAGGTTTATAGCTTCACAAGAGTATGAAAATGCTAGACATCGAGCATTTGAAGATTGGCAAGTTCATCAAAACCAAATCATAGCACATTGCCAACATGTAGGTAGAAACTATATTCCTACTCCAACGCCCATATTTCCTCCCTGGTCTATACAGATGCAACCACCGTATCCTACTTATAACCCAGCTGAAGCATTTTATAACACATATGGTTATGCATGGAACCCCTACTGGTATCAGTAACAACCCTAGTTTATTTAGTTTTATTTATTTTATTTTTGTAATGTTACTACATTTAGCACTTATGTGGATATTGTAATAGTTTTTATAATTTTCTAACTTTTATTATTAGATTTTAATAATTTTTGAATGTGGGGTAATATACCAAACTTCAAAAATATGTATATATGTTTGCAGTTTATCTTATGTACACAACAGGGTAAAACAACGCATTTTCAAAGACTGACATTAAGTTCAGCAAAAGCAACTAATTTTGACGGCAAGATGAAAAATATATGTGAAATAACAACAAGACAGAATGAACAAATGATATGCACCATTTATCATTCAACAAACAAACGCCAATATGTTTGGAAACTTTGGTAAAATTTAATCATTTTTCTACGCTAATCACCCTCAATAATTTAAATTGTTACTGATTTCTTGCAAATGAGGGCATTGCAAGATCTTAAGTGTGGGAAGGGGTTAAATTCTTTCCGATTTTTAAAATTTTTATCTTAAACACTTGGTTACCATTAAAAATACTAGTAGTAGTTGTATTAGAATCTAGTGCTCTCTGATAATAAAGAACAGCCCTAGTCTTATATACTGACTACCCAATTCTAGTAAAATTTTTCAAAATTTTCAATTAAATGAACTCAAAATCATGTTTATACATATTTATGAACGATAAAACTAGGTGTTAACACCGAAATTATTGTTACCTCGGAAAGGACATAAATTGAGAAACAAATTAAAATGTTAGAATTCATTTAAAATGGAATAGAGGACAATAAAAAGGCAAATAAAAGAAAATAAAAGCCAAGTGTGGGAAAATTTACCAAGAAATTTTAAACATATGTCACATATTTCTGTAACAAATAACTGAAAATACTTTTGCTTTGGACTAAAATAAAAAGTTTTTACCCGATTTACTGTAAGAAAGATGGATCTACACGATGAATCAATTCCATCATTAAAAGGAAGTAAAGTCTTCCGAAAAAGAAACACGCTTTTTGATTTAGGTCATGAAGTTGTCGTCCAGACCAGCTGTAGGTTGACGAAAAATCTAGAAAAGTCATCTCTAAAATCAGCAGGAAATCTACGGACCTCAGCATCAAACAGGGTCGCCAAGTGGTCAGACTTATCCTAACCATGAGAGGATCTGTCTCATAAAATGGGGAGGACGCCGTGCAAATTAGCTGGATAAGACTAATGAATCAGATCCCCAGAAAGGATAATCTCCTTAAAGATCAAAAATCAGCTTTTAAGACTGATATTACTCAATCCTTGAGATTGACCTTAAAGATTGAGAATTCGAACTCATGGAATTCAATGATATCTAAACTCGAGCTTGAACGAGAAAATATTTTGATCAAAATTACAAACCGATTTGTTTTCTAAAAACCCATTTTCAATGCGTTCATTACCATTGGACGTAAAATCCTAGGAATTCACCTGGAATTCATTAGGTCATTTGAACTAAATCGGGTGTTAACCGTAAGAACGGTGGTTGCATAGCATGGTCAAAGACAGGACCTTATGCCAGACCGAAAAATTATAAGGGTGAGCTTTACTATTGCTCCTACCAAGGATAGTAATTGCGTTCGACATGTTATAGACCATAATTAAAAGCATGTCAGGGGACATTGCCTTAACAGTTGCTTGTTCAACGCTTTCCTTTACAACCGGACGGTAGTTTACCGAAAGGTAATATACGGAGCAAGTATACTGGACGTGTTGCTTTCCTAATACAAGGTTAGCAAGTGGGTGACACAAAACCATAAGTTTTGAGCTAAAATTTTCAAATCTGAAACCCACTAAACCCACAAAAAGAATTTGCAAACACCGGTGAAGGGTTATTCTGGAAAACTTATCTAGGGTAAAAACTAGATTGAATTTTCGAAAAGATCAAATGTTTGCATAAAGATCCAATTTCCTTAAAGGATCTAAAATTTTATAGTCATGTAGGACTGTAAACCACATCGTTACTACCATTGTTTATACCGCCGTATAGAAATCACTGATGTACAAAGTGTGAAGAATAAAGAAGTGATTCTAGTATTTCAAGACTATATTGCTTGAGGACAAGCAACGCTCAAGTGTGGGAATATTTGATAGTGCTAAAAACGAACATATATTTCATAGCGTTATTCCTCAAGAAAGACAAGCTTTTAGTTGCAATTGTTCTATTTACAAGTGATATTCGTTTAAATAATAAAAGGTGAAGACAAAAGACAGATTCGACGAATTGAAGACGCAAACGACCAAAAAGCTCAAAAGTACAAAATACAATCAAATCGGTTCCAATTATTGATAAGAAACGTCTCGAAATTACAAAAGTACAAGATTCAAAACGCAAAGTACAAGATATTAAATTGTACGCAAGGACGTTCGAAAATCTGGAACCGGGACCAAAGTCAACTCTCAACGCTCGACGCAACGGACTAAAAATTACAAGTTAACTATGTATATAAATATAATATAATATATAATTAATTATATAAATTATATATATATTATATTTATATAATAATCCGTCGGCAAGAAAGGATCCAAAATGGAGTGAGCTGTAAAATCGAACTCCGCGAGTTGCGGAGTTTGAAGAAGGAAAGGGCCGCGAGTCGCGGAGCCCATAATTTTGAAAATCCCTATAAAAGCCAGCGCAATTCGACGAGTTTTAATATCCATAATCTATCTCTCTCTCAATATATACGTAAATATATATATATAATTTATATTTTAATTTTAATTTTAATTTTAAATCCTAATAATAAGGGTATGTTAGCGAATGTTGTAAGGGTGTAAGTCGAAATTCTGTCCGTGTAACGCTACGCTATTTTTAATCATTGTAAGTTATGTTTATATTATTTTCATTAATGTCTCGTAGCTAAGTTATTATTATGCTTATTTAATACCGAAGTAATCATGATGTTGGGCTAATTACTAAAATTAGGTAATTGGGCTTTGTACCATAATTGGGGTTTGGATAAAAGAACGACACTTGTGGAAATTAGACTATGGGCTATTAATGGGTTTTATATTAACTAAACAATACCTTGTTAATTTAATATACAAACTTATAATTCGACGTATTTATATATAACCACATACGCTTGACTGGGTACGGTGGGCGGGATATCTATAAATACCAATAATTATTCATTTTACCGGACACGGAACTGGATTAATAGTTAATAGACTTGTTGAAACAGGGGTGAATTACATTCAAGGGTAATTGGTGTAATTGTTAACAAAGTAGTAAAACCTTGGTTTACACGCAGTCGATAACCTGGTGTATTCATTAAACAAAGTATTAAAACCTTGTTACAATTTGAATCCCCAATTAGTTGGAATATTTAACTTCGGGTATAAGGATAATTTGACGAGGATACTCGCACTTTATATTTATGACTGATGGACTGTTATGGATAAAAACTAGACGGACATATTAAATAATCCAGGACAAAGGATAATTAACCCATGGGCATAAAACTAAAATCAACACGTCAAACATCATGATTATGGAAGTTTTTTTAAAGCATAATTCTTTTATTTTATATTTAATTTCCTTTATTTTATATTTAATTGCACTTCTAATTATCGTACTTTTATTTATTGTTATTGTATTGAATTGCACTTTTAATTATCGTATTTTTTAATTATCGCAAGTTTATTTTATCGCACTTTTATTTATTGCAATTTCATTATCGTTATTTATTTTACGCTTTAAATTAAGTCTTTTATTTATTTAATATTTTACATTAGGTTTTAACTGCGACTAAAGTTTTTAAAATCGACAAACCGGTCATTAAACGGTAAAAACCCCCTTTATAATAATAATATTACTTATATATATATTTGTATTTTTATAAAATAAAACTAATATAGCGTTAAGCTTTGTCTAAAAGATTCCCTGTGGAACGAACCGGACTTACTAAAAACTACACTACTGTACGATTAGGTACACTGCCTATAAGTGTTGTAGCAAGGTTTAAGTATATCCATTCTATAAATAAATAAATATCTTGTGTAAAATTGTATCGTATTTAATAGTATTTTCTAGTAAAATATAAGCTATTTCATATACACCTCGCTTTAACCATCAGTGTTGCTTCATCTTCCCCACACTTAGGCGTTTTTATTGGTTCAACAGCTTTGGTTGGTGAAGATTGAAACTTTCGATTCACAAAGGTGACCGATTTATCACCATGCCTAAGTGTCATTCTACCTTCTCTTACATCAAAGAACGCCTCGGTGGTTGCTAAGAATGGGCGATCTAAAAGCAGAGGAATATCAAGGTCGTCCTCCATATTAATAACTATGAAGTTTGCAACAAAGGTCAAACTTCCCACTTTAACAAGTAAATTGTTGGCTATTCCAACCGGGTGTTTAATGGTTTGGTCAAATAATTGAACTCCTATTTTGGTTGGTCTTAATTTACCCACACCTAATCTTTTGTATAAGGAAAGAGGCATAACATTCGCACTTGCTCCTAAATCTGCGAGCCCATTATACATAGAACCATCATTGTAACGTCCTCCCAATAGGGTCTGGAAGAAACGTTACTAATATCAAATAAATCAACATATTATAATACGAGAACAATACTAAATGAGAAAATTTAACTTTATTGAGTACGCAGCGGAAAATGAAATGTCGTTACAATAATGGAAATAAAGTAATTGTTCATATGCAGAAGTAATAAATGCGATATCTCTTGATCCTAAATCCAAGTAGCATCACATAAGTAGTAGATAAGAAAGCTTGAATCAAACAGCACCTGAGACAAAACATGCTAAAGTGTCAACCAAAAAGGTTGAGTGAAGTTCATAGGTTTAACAAAAGTAGTTATCGTTGTTTTTAGACCACAAGATTTAGTTGTAAAGTTGATCTCCCGCAGGATCAAAAAGTAGATCTCGCAGATCCAAAAGTTATGCCAGTGCGTGATATTTAGACTAAACATTCAAGTTTGCCCCATGACAAGTTGTGTCTGTCCTTGTCGGTTTAATTTCATTATCAAGTAATACAAAGACTTAGTCAAATATATCGGGGACGTTACTCCCGATATGCCTACCCCCAATAAATAAGCATGCCGCAGCACTTAAAAATATCACTGTAGGGACTTAGTCGGACATAGCCGGGTATAGCATAGTTTTAGCAGTTGGTACTTGTGTCTAAATTGTAAATAGTAAAAGCAGCAAGTGTCTCACTCCAAATAAGTTAAATAAGTTTGCTAGCAATAAAGAGTGGGGCTATGAATTCACCTTAGAAAGTAGAGAGAGAGTTATTCCTCGGAATAAGGAGTTGAACGAGTGAGCAGGAAAGTCAATCTATTGACATTTAAGAGTAGTTAAGTGTTTTTCCCATGTTTAAGTTTAAGTATGTGTTTAAGTATAGTTTGTTTTACTAAGTTTCTATTCCTAGTAAGTTACTATTTTTATAAAGTTTCTATTTTTAGAAAGTTTCTTATTTTACTAAGTTTCTATGACTAGAGAGTTTCTACTTTTATCAGTGTTTTCCATTTTAGGATACTTGCTGTATTAGATAAGCTTCCAATCACCCCTTTCCCTTCGAATGGCTAATTTAGATCTAGGGGCTTGAGCCATAGGACCCTTGATAATGCTAAAAACGAACATATATTTCATAGCATTATTCCTCAAGAAAGACAAGCTTTTAGTTGCAATTGTTCTATTTACAAGAGATATTCGTTTAAATAATAAAAGGTGAAGACAAAAGACAGATTCGACGATTTGAAGACGCAAACGACCAAAAAGCTCAAAAGAACAAAAGACAATCAAAAAGGTTCCAATTATTGATAAGAAACGTCTCGAAATCACAAGAGTACAAGATTCAAAACGCAAAGTACAAGATATTAAATTATACGCGAGGACGTTCGAAAATCCGGAACCGGGACTAGAGTCAACTCTTAACGCTCGACGCAACGGACTAAAAATTACAAGTTAACTATGTATATAAATATAATATAATATATAATTAATTATATTAATTATATATATATTATATATATATATTATTAAAACCGTCGGCAGCCAGAAACTTCAAGGGTGTGAAATGAAAATACCTCTCCGCGACTCGCGGAGTTTTAAGGGCTTTTTGCCGCGAGTCGCGGAGCCCCAAAAATCATTCCTGGCTATAAATCAACCCGAATTCTGATCAAAAATATCATCATTTTTTCTTCTCATTCATACGAAGTAATATATATTTATATTTATAATTTATATTTTAATTTTAATTCTAATAATAAAGGTATGTTAGCGAATGTTGTAAGGGTGTAAGTCGAAATCCTGTCCGTGTAACGCTACGCTATTTTTAATCATTGTAAGTTATGTTCAACCTTTTTATATTAATGTCTCGTAGCTAAGTTATTATTATGCTTGTTTAAAACGAAGTAATCATGATGTTGGGCTAATTACTAAAATTGGGTAATTGGGCTTTGTACCATAATTGGGGTTTGGACAAAAGAACGACACTTGTGGAAACTAGACTATGGGCTATTAATGGGCTTTATATTTGTTTAACTAAATGAAAGTTTGTTAATGTTAATATAAAGATTTACAATTGGGCGTCCCTATAAATTACCATATACACTCTATCGGACACGATGGGCAGGGTATTTATATGTACGAATAATCGTTCATTTAACCGGACACGGGAATGGATTAATAGCCACTAGAATAATCAAAACAGGGGTGAAATTACATTCAAGGGTAATTGGTGTAATTGTTAACAAAGTAGTAAAACCTTGGTTTACACGCAGTCGATAACCTGGTGTATTCATTAAACAAAGTATTAAAACCTTGTTACAATTCGAATCCCCAATTAGTTGGAATATTTATCTTCGGGTATAATAATAATTTGACAAGGACACTTGCAATTTATATTTATGACTGATGGACTGTTATGGACAAAAACCAGACGGACATATTGAATAATCCAGGACAAAGGACAATTAACCCAAGGGCATAAAACTAAAATCAACACGTCAAACATCATGATTACGGAAGTTTAAATAAGCATAATTCTTTTATTTCATATTTAATTTCCTTTATTTTATATTTAATTGCACTTCTAATTATCGCACTTTTATTTATTTTATTTTATCGCACTTTTAATTATCGTACTTTTTAATTATCGCAATTTTATTTTATCGCATTTTTATTATTCGCAATTTCATTATCGTTATGCTTTAATTTAAAGTCTTGTATTTATTTTATATTTTACATTAGGTTTTAACTGCGACTAAAGTTTTAAAATCGACAAACCGGTCATTAAACGGTAAAAACCCCCCTTTATAATAATAATATTACCTATATATATATATTTGTATTTTTATAAAAGTAAACTAATATAGCGTTGAGCTTTGTTTAAAGATTTCCCTGTGGAACGAACCGGACTTACTAAAAACTACACTACTGTACGATTAGGTACACTGCCTATAAGTGTTGTAGCAAGGTTTAAGTATATCCATTCTATAAATAAATAAATATCTTGTGTAAAATTGTATCGTATTTAATAGTATTTTCTGCTAAAATTTAATAGTATTTTATACCCCCCTGCTTTGACATCAAGTATTTTTGGCGCCGCTGCCGGGGAATTACTCTTAAAAGCCGGAAGCGCAACGCTAATATAAAAAAAAAAAAAAAAATTTTTATTTACTTTTATTAAAAGTCGTTTTTGTAAAAATTACGTTTTAATCATTCAAAAATATAAAAAGAAAAACAAAAATATAAGTATTTTTAGGATTTTGTTAAATATTTAAGTTTTATAAGTTTCTTTATCTTTATTTTAATTTATAAAAATATAAATTTTATTAAAAATCATTTATTTAAATTAAAAACAGAAAACAAAATAAAAGAAAAAAAAAAAAAATAAAGAAAAACGCGTAAAAAGTGAAACCTGTCAACTGTTTTTCTGAACCCCGCGACTCGCGGGGTTTTCCTCTTTATTCACCGCGACTCGCGGAGGCCCTCTGACACACGGACAAAACCCTAATCACGGGTTTTAATTTATTATTATTATTATTAATTACTTAATTATTATTATTATTATTAATTTTAGTTTTATTTTTACTTTTTACTTTATATATGTATTTAGTTTTAATAAGTTTTTATTAAATTGTAAAATTAGTAGTTTTATTAAATAAATAATATAAAAATAATATTTTTATAAAAATTGTACTTTTTACAACTTTTTGTATATTTTTATATTTTGTACCTTTTTAATCATTGTAGCGTAACTTTTGTATTTTTAGCTCATAATTAATTTTAAACTTAGTTTTTGCTATAGTTATTTTTACTCCTAGATTTTTAGGCTTTGCCGTAGAATTCCTTAAGTGCTTTTTCTTTAGACTAAGATTTAGGTGCTTTAGAATTTTGCGACGCCTTTTTAAGTTTTAGTTTCTTTTTAAGTTATTTCCATTTGGGATTTAGTTTTTTTTTTCTTGTAAGCTTTAATATTTTTAGACCTTTTACTATGTATCAATTATCATTCCAATTAGTAATTTCAATTTGCGATTATAATTTTAAGTTAGTTGTAGTAATAAGGTTAAATTAGTTAGGTATTTTTAAGTTTTTATAAGTTTCTTTTATTTTTCCGTCACCTTTTTCAACCATTTTTCTTTTTCGACCTTTTTCGACGAACTCTTTTTCTCTCTTATTTCTCGCCATTCTAGTTTTAGGACATAGAATTTTTTCTACTTCTTATCTAAAATTCTTAAAATTACGAAAATTTATTTTAAGTGGTTAAATTGATAGACATCAAAATTTTCTGGTTCGTAGTAATAGTTGGATTTGTACGTGGACCGGGTTATTGGAGCCAAACAGTCCTCAATTATATTGAGACCAAACGAATCCTGCCCCTCTGCTGCATCTTTTGGCTATTCGAAACGTGGGCAAAATCAGAAAAGTCTATTGATTGGATAACTTATTATAATTTTTCTTTCCTTTTTAAAACTAATAGGATATTCTGTGAATGCACCGAGCAAGACGTTCATCACCTTTTGTATGTTCACCACCTGTAACTCGATCAAGACATCGTTTAACAAATATAACCGCCGTTGATTTTTCTTTAGAATCGTCATCCAGTCGACCAAGTACTTCAGTTCAAATTTCCGATAATCCAGTTTTTGAAACAAACCTCACAATTGAGAATCCAGAAAATATTCAGGAACGGTTCGTAGATCCTGAACCATTAAACTTTCCTCCGGAACCACCAATCATTCAAACAGAGATTGTTGAGGAACGAACTATTAAATCTGAAGCATCTAGTGATACCGATTCAACAAATTCAATTATGGAGAATCTGGAACCTTTAAGTATGGAAGACCGAATGAGAGCTAAACGCACTGGCCAAGGTCACGCAATTACTCATCCAGACATTAATGCGCCAGATTATGAAATCAAAGGACAAATTCTACACATGGTGACTAATCAATGCCAATTTAGTGGTGCGCCGAAGGAAGATCCAAATGAACATCTACGTACCTTTAATAGGATCTGCACACTATTTAAAATCCGAGAAGTGGAGGATGAACAGATATATCTCATGTTATTTCCCTGGACTTTAAAGGGAGAAGCCAAAGATTGGTTGGAATCGTTACCTGAAGGGGCGATCGATACATGGGACGTTTTAATTGATAAATTTCTTAAACAATTCTTTCCTGCATCAAAAGCCGTAAGACTTCAAGCAGAAATTGTTACGTTCACACAGAAGCCAAATGAAACTCTATATGAGGCGTGGACAAGATATGGAAAATTGTTAAGAGGATGTCCGCAACATGGTTTAGACACCTGTCAAATAGTACAAATATTCTACCGAGGATGCGACATCACTACAAGAAAAGACATAGATATAGCAGCTGGTGGTTCGATTATGAAGAAAACCGAAACTGATGCTTACAAAATTATTGATAATACTGCTTCCCACTCACATGAGTGGCACCAAGAAAAAGACATCATTAGATCATCTAAAGCAGCTAGAGCCGATTCTAGCCATGACTTAGATTCCATTTCCGCAAAGATAGATGCTGTGGAGAGACGAATGGAAAAGATGACTAAGGATATTCACTCAATACGAATTAGTTGTGAGCAGTGTGGAGGACCACATTTGACAAAAGATTGTCTCAGTATTGAATTAACAATGGAACAAAGAGAGAATATTTCATACATAAACCAAAGGCCTGGAAATAATTATCAGAATAATTATCAACCGCCAAGACCAATTTACAATCAAAACCAGAATTATAACCGAAATATTCCATACAACAACCAACAAGGTCCTAGCAATCAACAAGTATCCAATAATACTTACAATCAGCAAAGACCGAATTTTCAAAACAAACCACCACAACAAACCGATGATAAAAAGCCGAATTTAGAAGATATGATGACGAAGCTAGTTGAAACTCAAACGCAGTTTTTCACATCTCAAAAACAAACCAATGAACAAAATGCTCAAGCATTTAGAAATCAACAAGCTTCTATTCAAAATCTGGAACAAGAAGTAAGTAACCTAGCAAGGTTAATAGGTGAAAGAAAACCGGGAAGTTTACCTAGTGATACAAACGCTAACCCCCGGAATGAAACAGCTAAAGCTATTACCACAAGAAGTGGTACAACACTTAAATCACCTGAAATACCTGTAACTTCTGATGAAACTATTCCTACTCCACAAGAACCACAACCTGATCAAGATAAGGAAAAAGAACCGGTAGTTGAAAAGATTAATGAAGATAACACAGTTAAGGATAAACCTTATGTTAAACCATATCAACCACCACTTCCTTACCCGAGTAAAATGAAGAAGGAAAAACTTGAGGCCGAGCAATCCAAATTCTTGGATATGTTTAAACAGATAAATGTAAATCTTCCTTTCATTGATGTAATTTCAGGAATGCCAAGATATGCTAAATTCTTGAAAGATCTAATCACGAATAGAAAGAAAATGGAAGAACTCTCGGCTGTTACTATGAATGCTAATTGTTCAGCAGTGCTGTTGAATAAGATACCAGAAAAACTATCTGATCCAGGAAGTTTTACAATTCCATGTTTTCTGGGTAGTCTTAGTTCAATAGAAGCATTGGCAGATTTAGGTGCTAGTATAAATCTAATGCCGTATTCACTATACGCTAAACTAGACCTTGGAGAATTGAAACCAACCAGAATAAGCATACAACTAGCCGATAGATCAATAAAATATCCTAGAGGGATAATGGAGAACATGCTAGTTAAAGTTGGTACTTTAGTATTCCCAGTAGATTTTGTTGTTTTGGACATGGAAGAAGATTCTCAAGTTCCTCTCATATTAGGAAGACCATTCTTAAACACGGCTAAAGCAATGATAGACGTGTTCGGTAAGAAACTGACCCTAAGTATAGAGGATGAGAGTGTTACTTTTTCAGTTGATAGAGCAATGCAACAACCACAATCTGCAGATGATACATGTTATTATATTCAAACTATAGATGCACATGCAGAATTATTAGAAGAATTTCCAGAATTACAAGGAACAGGAGAATGTTCTTTAGGAGAAGGTAATGAACCAATTGATGAAGCTGAAATGTTAGCTACACTTATAGCTAATGGATATGAACCAACAACAGAAGAAATTCAAATGCTAAAAGAAGAAGACAGATATCGATATAAATCATCGATAGAAGAACCTCCGAACTTAGAGTTAAAGCCACTTCCAAACCATTTGGAATACGCTTATTTACATGGTGAATCTGAATTACCTGTAATAATATCGTCTTCTCTTACTGAAAATGAGAAATCACAACTCATTTCTGTGTTGAAAGCTCATAAACCAGCCATTGCATGGAAGATTCATGATATTAAAGGAATAAGTCCTTCGTATTGCACACATAAAATCCTTATGGAAGAAGGTCATAAAACGTATGTGCAACGCCAACGAAGACTAAATCCTAATATGCAAGATGTAGTTAAGAAAGAGATTATTAAACTGCTAGATGCAGGTTTAATTTATCCAATTTCTGATAGTCCATGGGTAAGCCCAGTTCAATGCGTGCCTAAGAAGGGTGGCATGACTGTCATTACAAATGAGAAAAATGAGCTTATTCCTACTAGGACTGTAACAGGATGGCGTGTATGTATTGATTATAGAAAATTAAATGACGCCACCAGAAAAGATCACTTTCCCTTACCTTTCATAGATCAAATGTTGGAAAGATTAGCCGGAAATAGTTACTATTGTTTTCTAGATGGATTTTCCGGATATTTTCAAATTCCAATAGCACCCGAAGATCAAGAGAAAACCACATTCACGTGCCCTTATGGTACTTTTGCTTACAAAAGAATGCCATTTGGACTTTGTAACGCCCCTGCAACCTTTCAAAGGTGTATGATGGCGATTTTTCACGACATGATAGAAGAATGCATGGAAGTATTCATGGATGACTTTTCAGTCTTCGGTGATACATTTAAATCATGTCTAGTTAATCTGGAACGAATGCTAATTAGATGCGAAAAATCAAATCTAGTACTTAATTGGGAGAAATGCCATTTCATGGTTAAAGAAGGCATCGTTCTTGGACATAAAATTTCAAAAGAAGGAATTGAAGTGGATAGAGCTAAAGTAGATGTAATTGCTAAACTTCCACATCCCACCAATGTTAGAGGAGTTAGGAGTTTTCTAGGGCATGCCGGTTTTTACCGACGTTTCATAAAAGATTTTTCTAAAATTGCTACTCCTATGAATAAACTCCTAGAAAAGGATGCGACATTCATCTTTACAGATGAGTGTATCAAATCTTTTAATATTCTTAAAGAAAAACTCACTAATGCGCCGATCATGATAACACCAAATTGGAATCTACCATTTGAACTAATGTGCGATGCAAGTGATTTTGCAATGGGAGCCGTTTTAGGACAAAGGATTGAAAAACGATTTCAACCTATATATTATGCTAGTAAGACATTACAAGGAGCACAAACGAACTATACAACTACTGAAAAAGAACTCCTTGCTATTGTCTTTGCTTTTGACAAATTTCGATCATATCTAGTTCTAGCAAAAACGGTGGTCTATACCGACCATTCTGCTCTTAGATACCTATTTTCAAAACAAGATGCTAAACCAAGATTAATCCGTTGGATCTTACTCTTACAAGAGTTTGATATTGAAATCCGAGATAAAAAAGGAGCAGAAAATCTCGCCGCTGATCATCTTTCTCGTCTTGAAAATCCCGAATTAGAAGTTCTAAATGAATCGGCCATACAAGACAACTTTCCTGATGAATATCAATTGAAGATAGATTATAAAGAAATCCCATGGTTTGCAGACTATGCAAACTACTTAGTTTGTGGATTCCTTGAAAAAGGATTATCGTACCAAAGACGAAAGAAATTCTTCAGTGATATAAAACACTATTTCTGGGAAGATCCACATCTGTTTAAAAGTTGTCCCGATGGAATAATACGCCGATGTGTATTTGGAGATGAAGCTAGTAAAATTTTAAACCATTGTCACACAGGACCAACAGGAGGGCATTATGGGCCTCAACTAACAGCAAGAAAAGTTTATGAAGCTGGATTCTATTGGCCTACAATTTACAAAGACGCACACCTTCTTTGCAAATCCTGTGATGCATGTCAAAGGGCTGGAAAAATAAGTCAACGTGATGAAATGCCACAAAATGTCATCCAAGTATGTGAAGTATTTGACATTTGGGGTATTGACTTTATGGGTCCATTTCCAAAATCTCATAATAATCTATATATACTCGTAGCCATTGATTATGTATCTAAATGGGCGGAAGCACAAGCTCTCCCAACTAACGATGCACGAGTTGTAGTCAACTTTTTAAAACGTCTTTTTGCAAGGTTTGGAACACCGAAAGCTTTAATAAGTGATCGGGGTACTCATTTCTGTAATAATCAACTTGAGAAAATTCTTAAAAGATATGGAGTAACTCATAAAATCTCCACCGCATATCATCCACAAACAAGTGGACAAGTTGAAAATACCAACCGAGCTTTAAAACGTATTCTAGAGAAAACCGTAGGATCAAATCCGAAGGAATGGTCCATTAAATTGGAGGATGCACTCTGGGCTTTTAGAACAGCCTACAAAACTCCAATTGGAACCACACCTTTTAGACTTGTTTATGGAAAAGCATGTCATCTTCCAGTAGAAATTGAACACAAAGCATTTTGGGCTTTGAAGACATGTAATCTTGATTTACATGAAGCCGGACGTCTACGATTAAGTCAACTAAACGAATTAGAAGAATTAAGACATGAAGCATACGAAAATTCGTTAATCTATAAAGAAAGAACGAAGAAATGGCATGATAAAAGAATCAGAAGTTCAAAAGAATTTAAAGAAGGAGACAGAGTTCTTCTTTTCAATTCACGATTCAAGCTATTTCCTGGAAAATTGAAATCAAGATGGTCTGGACCATTCATAGTCAAAAGAGTTTTCCCATACGGAACGATAGAATTGATAAATTCAAATGGGATTGAATTTAAAGTTAATGGTCACAGAGTTAAACATTACATACATGGTCCGATGGAAGTCGACAACGAAGTTAATCACAATTTCAACACCACAGCTAACTAAGTGTGGGGAGAATCAAGTCTTTAAAGGATAATATGTATTTCTGTTAGAGTTAGATTGTCTGTTTTCGTGTAGTTCTCGAAAATGGAACACGTATGGTCTTTCCCTAGCAGACCCTAAAGAACTAGTCTTCTCCCCCCATTCTGAATTTTTTTTTTTTAGGTTTTTACGTAATGAAGACTGCCTGTGAACTAAACCATGGTCTAATGCTACACGCTTTGATCACTAAAAGAAATAATGACATACTACCGAGTGAATTAGTATCAGTAATCAGAGAAAGAATGGACGGAGTTAGAAAAGGATCCAGATGCGAAGATAATAAGTTACAATTTGGTAAAGGAAAATCAAAATCCGCAGCGAAAAGAAGAGCACGACACCTAGAAAAATGTCACAAATGCGGAAAATGGTCACATGGAGGTAAATGTTCAAATAATCAAACCTATTCAAATACCGAATTTGTTACTTTATGCAGAGACGGACCGTTCATATGTTTAGAAGAAAAGACAATGAATGCTCGAGGTTACGCCTATGCAGCCATGGAAGACCAATTAAACCGACTATCTTATGAATATAATAGATCATACAACTAAGAAATCTATTTCACAGGTATGTCTGTACAGTTTTTATTTTTATTTTTATTTTTAACCTTTTGATAATAAACGCTAATTTGTTCGCTAAAAAGTATTAAATTGGTATTAAATAAAATTAGGTTTGGCGACCGAAATTATTGATATCATTCAAAAATTTATTACATCACTGCGAAATTTAACGTTTATTCTTAAGGTATAAATATCTTTAATCAATCAAACCAAAATATTTCAAAAATTCGTCATGAGTTAAATTAGGTCTTGGAACCGAAATTACTTTACCGAAAAGAGGGGCGCATATTTTTGATAATATTTGATTGATTAAAGTGGGATAAAAAGACAAAAAGATTTTTAATTTTATTTTTACCATGTTTTTAATCTTAATATTTAAATCTTAAATTAATATTGTAAACTTTGTAAAAACAATATTTTTAAAATTGTAAATATTTGAAAAATTAATATAAGTTTGGTATGAATTTATAAATTTTTAAATTAAGTTTGGTGTGAATTTTTAATTTTTAAAATATTAATTTTTAATTTTATGCATTTTAAATTTTGAGTTTGGTGTGAATTTTTAATTTTAATTTTGAATTTTATATTTAAGTTGTGTGAATTTAAAAACAAAAATTTACTTTATCTCATTAAGTTAAAAATATGATTTTTAAAATTCGTCGTAAGTTGAAGACTAGGTCTTTGAACCGAAATTGCTTTACCCGAGGAAGGGACGAGAACTTTTATTATCAATATTTTTAATCTTGTTGATTTAAAGTATGTCAAAAACATTAAAAAACCCAAAAATCTTAGCTTTTAAAACAATCGCTACAAAAAGACAAATTTTAAAATTTTGTCGAGGGACGGACTAGGACATCGATCCGAAACGACCTCGTCCTAAATAACAAGGGAAACAAAATTTTAAAATTAATTTCTTAATTGTTTTATAAGTTAAAGATTATAAAAAAAAAAAAAAAAAAAAAAAAAAAAAAAAAAAAAAAAAAAAAAAAACTCCGCGACTCGCGGAGTTTTAAGTGAAAACCTCCGCGACTCGCGGAGGGACAAAATTACAGAAAAAAAATATAACCAGCTGCACGAACAGAATAACACACACACACATACTGCACTTCGAAAAAACCCGAAAAAACCCACAAAAATCATCCCAAAAACTCAATTTTTCACCGTTAATCTTCAAATTTTTCACTACAATCATGTTGAGAAGGATGATATCTAGGAACTACTCAAGAAAACAGGTACAATTACACACCAAATCACCTTTAAATCCGAATTTTAGTGTGTTCTTGAGCATATTTTAATAATTTGAATTTTGTTAATTTTTAGTGTAATTAGTGTTAAATTGTTAGTATATTATGCATGTATAACCTAGATTGATGCTTGTTAACATGATTTGAAGCCAAAAACTTCAAAATCTTTAGAATCTAGGGTTTGTGTTCTTGAGCAAATTTGGGGCTTTTTGATATAAACAGGTTATGGCCGATTTTTGTCATGAATTGTTGCTAAAATGAGTAGTGTAACATGTCTAGGTAGTTAAATGATCCAAACTTTGAGCCTAAACATGATTTTGAGAATTAAAGTGGACTTTTTCAAGTCCAAAATTCATGAACTTGATTTTTGAAAGATAATGCCATTTGAGACTTGTTTATTTGCTAGTAATGATTATTTTGACATGTTATTTGAGTTGAATGCTTATGAACTTGGCGAAAATTTTCGTATATGCTTATTTGAAAAAGTGTAGATTTGATAAAAATGTGAAAATAAGCTTAAGTTTGATATAAATTGATAATGTCATTGTAATTATTTTGATTGATGATTTTGCTGACACTAATGCATATTTGGATGCACAAAATTTGTGTTTGATGTGTTTTGCAGACTGAAAGGGGTGAATCTTCATCCCAAGCCCGCCATGCTCCTGCTGAGAACTTGGAACAACAGGAGGTAGATAACTACTACAAGCAGGATGTACCTCATCCAGTCATGACCTTTTCAGATATGCACTTGGAACAGTTGCACCCGAACCTGCGATTTGACAGACTTTGGATAGATTATCCAAAATATCAACGGGGTTTGCATACTCTTCACTCAAAGGTTGTTGAGGTACCGAGAGTCATAGAATGGGGACCCTTGGAAGCTGTAGAATTGGCCGGGCCAATTAGGGAATTACTGGTACAGAGGTATGGTAATTCTTCTTTTAATGACTGGATATGTTTATTCACCATACGCAGACCTGTATATAAAGTATGGTGTGAAGAGTTGTTATGTAGTATAGAGTTGAATGATCGGGTAGCCAGTTTAACCGATCGTTCTTTTATTAGATTTTTGTTAGGCGGTTCGATGCGCCACATGTCTTTACTGGACATGGCTCAGGCTTTACGTATATATACGCCTGAGGAATTAGCGTCTGCCGATTGTAGAGGATTGATACTAAACGGTAGGAAAATAGATGAGAATTTTGATACACACGGTGTGTGGAGTCAAATGACAAGCCACCACCGTTTCAAAGGGGGAAACTACTCTTATTTGGATATAGATAGAGCCGAATTAAGAGTAATACATAGGTTTTTAGCTAATTCGATTACACAAAGGGGTAAAAACAAAGAAAAGGTAAATGAACAAGATTTGTTTTACCATATGTGTATTCGAGACCCACACAGCGCTGTAAGTATACCATATTGTGTGGGTTATTATTTATCAGCTATGGTTCGAGGGATGCGTCCACATAGCATAATAGGAGGTGGTATTTTTATTACTTTGATTGGTGAATATCTCGGTGTGGATATAAGTCGGGGGGGATTATTAGTAGAAGAGCCGGAACCCCGCGACACTATAGGTTTAAATGTATACCATGGTGCTAAAGTTTTGAAGCGGCGAAATAACGCCGCAGTACGATACAATGGTAGACATCCACAGGTAGAGAGAAACCAGGAACAAGGTAATGTAGGAGGGGGGCAAGAAATGCATAGGTTTATAGCTTCTCAGGAATACGAAAATGCTAGACAGAGAGCATTTGAAGATTGGCAAGTTCATCAGAACCAGATCATAGCGCATTGCCAACATATAGGTAGAAACTATATTCCTACACCGAAACCCGTCTTCCCTCCTTGGTCGATAGAGATGCAGCCACCATATCCTACGTATGACCCTGCCGAAGCATTCTATAGCACTTATGGTTATGCGTGGAACCCCTATTGGTACCAATATCATCCTTAGTTTACTTATTATTTTTTATTATTTGGTAATTTGTAATTATTGATATGTTTAATATTTTTCGTTAATATTGTAATCATTTTTATAATTATCTAACTTTTATTCTTAGATTTTAATAATTTTTGAATGTGGGGTAATAAACCAAACTTCAAAAATATGTATATATGTTTGCAGTTTATCTTATGTACACAACAGGGTAAAACAACGCATTTTCAAAGACTGGCATTAAGTTCAGCAAAAGCAACTAATTTTGACGACAATGATGCAAAATATATGTGAAATAACAACAAGACGGAATGAACAAATGACGTGCACCATTTATCATTCAGCAAACAAACGCCAATATATTTGGAAACTTTGGTAAAAATTTAATCATTTTCACACAAATAACCCTCAATAATTTAAATTGTTACTGATTTCTTGCAAATGAGGGCATTGCAAGATCTTAAGTGTGGGAAGGGATTAAATTCTTTCGGATTTTAAAATTTTTATATTAAACACTTGGTTACCATTAAAAATACTAGTAAAGCAGTAGTTGTATTAGAATCTAGTGCTCTCTGATAAAAAGAACAGCCCTAGTCTTATATACTGACTACCCAATTCTAGTAAAATTTTTAAAAATTTTTAATTAAATGAATTCAAATCATGTTTATACATATTTATGAACGATAAAACTAGGTTTTAAACACCGAAATTATTGTTACCTCGGAAAGGACATAAATTGAGAAACAAACTAAAATGTTAAAATTCATTTAAAATGGAATAGAGGACGATAAAAAGAAAAATAAAAAGCCAAGTGTGGGAAAATTTACCAAGTTATTTTAAACATATGCCACATATATTTGTAACAAATAACTGAAAATACTTTTGCTTTGAACTAAACTAAACTGTTTTACCCAATGAAAGAAAAGAAGAGATGGATCTACACGATGAATCAATTCCATCATTAAAAGGAAGTAAAGTCTTCCGAAAAAGACACGCGCTTTTTGATTTATGTCATAAAGTTGTCGTCCAGACCAGCTGTAGGTTGACGAAAAATCTAGAAAAGTCATCACTAAAATCAGCAGGAAATCCACGGACCTCAGCATAAAACAGGGTCGCCAAGTGGTCAGATTTATCCTAACCATGAGAAGGATTTATCTCGTACAATGGGGGGGCACTATGCAAATTAGCTGGATAAGACTAATGAATCAGATCCCCAGAAAGGATAATCTCCTTAAAGATTAAAAATCAGCTTTTAAGCCTGATATTACTCAATCCTTGAGATTGACCTTAAAGATTGAGAATTACAAACTCATGGAATTCAATGATATCTAAACTCGAGCTTAAACGAGAAAATATTTTGATCAAAAATACAAACCGATTTGTTTTCTGAAAACCCTATTTTCAATGCGTTCATTACCATTGAACGTAAAATCCTAGGAATTCACCTGGAATTCATTAGGTCACCTGAACCAAATCGGGTGTCAACCGTAAGAACGGTGGTTGCATAGCATGGTCAAAGACAGGACCTTGTGCCAGACCGACAAATTATAAGGGTGAGCTTTACTATTGCTCCTACCAAGGATAGTAATTGCGTCCGACACGTTATAGACATAATCAAAAGCATGTCACGGGACATTGCCTTAAACAGTTGCTTGTTCAACGCTTTCCTTTACAACCGGACGGTAGTTTGCCGAAAGGTAATATACGGAACAAGTAAACTGGACGTGTTGCTTTCCAAATACAAGGTTAGCAAGTGGGTGACACAAAACCGCAAGTTTTGAGCTAAAATTTTCAAATCTGAAACCCACCAAACCCACAAAAATATTTTGCAAACACCGGTAAAGGGTTATTCCGGAAAACTTATCTAGGGTAAAAACTAGATTTAATTTTCAAAAGATCAAATGTTTTCATAAAGATCCAATTTCCTTAATGGATCTAAATTTTTATAGTCATGTGGGACTGTAAACCATATCGTTACTACCATTGTTTATACCGCCGTATAGAAATCACTGATGAACAAAGTGTGAAGAATAAAAAAGTGATTCTAGTATTTCAAGACGATATTGCTTGAGGACAAGCAACGCTCAAGTGTGGGAATATTTGATAATGCTAAAAACGAACATATATTTCATAGCATTATTCCTCAAGAAAGACAAGCTTTTAGTTGCAATTGTTCTATTTACAAGAGATATTCGTTTAAATAATAAAAGGTGAAGACAAAAGACAGATTCGACGATTTGAAGACGCAAACGACCAAAAAGCTCAAAAGAACAAAAGACAATCAAAAAGGTTCCAATTATTGATAAGAAACGTCTCGAAATCACAAGAGTACAAGATTCAAAACGCAAAGTACAAGATATTAAATTATACGCGAGGACGTTCGAAAATCCGGAACCGGGACTAGAGTCAACTCTTAACGCTCGACGCAACGGACTAAAAATTACAAGTTAACTATGTATATAAATATAATATAATATATAATTAATTATATTAATTATATATATATTATATATATATATTATTAAAACCGTCGGCAGCCAGAAACTTCAAGGGTGTGAAATGAAAATACCTCTCCGCGACTCGCGGAGTTTTAAGGGCTTTTTGCCGCGAGTCGCGGAGCCCCAAAAATCATTCCTGGCTATAAATCAACCCGAATTCTGATCAAAAATATCATCATTTTTTCTTCTCATTCATACGAAGTAATATATATTTATATTTATAATTTATATTTTAATTTTAATTCTAATAATAAAGGTATGTTAGCGAATGTTGTAAGGGTGTAAGTCGAAATCCTGTCCGTGTAACGCTACGCTATTTTTAATCATTGTAAGTTATGTTCAACCTTTTTATATTAATGTCTCGTAGCTAAGTTATTATTATGCTTGTTTAAAACGAAGTAATCATGATGTTGGGCTAATTACTAAAATTGGGTAATTGGGCTTTGTACCATAATTGGGGTTTGGACAAAAGAACGACACTTGTGGAAACTAGACTATGGGCTATTAATGGGCTTTATATTTGTTTAACTAAATGAAAGTTTGTTAATGTTAATATAAAGATTTACAATTGGGCGTCCCTATAAATTACCATATACACTCTATCGGACACGATGGGCAGGGTATTTATATGTACGAATAATCGTTCATTTAACCGGACACGGGAATGGATTAATAGCCACTAGAATAATCAAAACAGGGGTGAAATTACATTCAAGGGTAATTGGTGTAATTGTTAACAAAGTAGTAAAACCTTGGTTTACACGCAGTCGATAACCTGGTGTATTCATTAAACAAAGTATTAAAACCTTGTTACAATTCGAATCCCCAATTAGTTGGAATATTTATCTTCGGGTATAATAATAATTTGACAAGGACACTTGCAATTTATATTTATGACTGATGGACTATTATGGACAAAAACCAGACGGACATATTGAATAATCCAGGACAAAGGACAATTAACCCAAGGGCATAAAACTAAAATCAACACGTCAAACATCATGATTACGGAAGTTTAAATAAGCATAATTCTTTTATTTCATATTTAATTTCCTTTATTTTATATTTAATTGCACTTCTAATTATCGCACTTTTATTTATTTTATTTTATCGCACTTTTAATTATCGTACTTTTTAATTATCGCAATTTTATTTTATCGCATTTTTATTATTCGCAATTTCATTATCGTTATGCTTTAATTTAAAGTCTTGTATTTATTTTATATTTTACATTAGGTTTTAACTGCGACTAAAGTTTTAAAATCGACAAACCGGTCATTAAACGGTAAAAACCCCCCTTTATAATAATAATATTACCTATATATATATATTTGTATTTTTATAAAAGTAAACTAATATAGCGTTGAGCTTTGTTTAAAGATTTCCCTGTGGAACGAACCGGACTTACTAAAAACTACACTACTGTACGATTAGGTACACTGCCTATAAGTGTTGTAGCAAGGTTTAAGTATATCCATTCTATAAATAAATAAATATCTTGTGTAAAATTGTATCGTATTTAATAGTATTTTCTGCTAAAATTTAATAGTATTTTATACCCCCCTGCTTTGACATCAACCCTTTAAATCGGAAATCCAACCCCTCTGCCTAGAATTTCGTATAAACCATTCGTCAAGAAAGTTCGAAGATCTATACATCTCTAATACATATCCCAAAATGTTTCTATGCTACAATATAAGTAGTAGGTTATAGGTGCTAGTAATAGTAATAGTGTATACATGTTAAGTACTAGTATAAGTAGTATTAGGGTTTAAGGTTTTAATATGTATATGTATATATAATTCGTATATATATATATATATATATATATATATATATATATATATATATATATATATATATATATATAAATATATTTTTTTTACATGTATATATGTATATATAAATCTAGGTGTGTTTATGTATATACTTATGAATAACAAGTTTATAATATGAATATGAATTAACAAAGATTAAAGTTTATGTAAATAATTTAGGGTTTATGTTATACCTTTGAAGATTCAAGATAATTAACAAAGAAAAGATGAACACGATGAAGATGGAAGATCAAAGCCTTGAAAATCTTGAAGAACTCCTTGAAAATTCTTGAAGAACACGAAGAACAAGCTTGAAGATCCGAATACCACAAGAGAGGGAGAAGGAGAGATTGTTTTTGAGAGAGGATTTTGGTGTGATTTGTGAATGAGAAACTAGGTGTTTATATAGTGCAAGTATTAGAGTGTTAGTCAATATAAGGATGTTCTAATTAATGATTTTATTTTATTTTATAATTTTTAGTCAACAATAGGTGGTACTAGTTTATAATTAGTCAACATAAGAATGTACTAGTTTACACTTTATTTTTAGTCAACATAAGGATGTAAGATTTTTTTTTAGTCTCATTATTATTACTATTATTATTATTATTTTTACATTTACTACATGATAAGTATTATTTTCTTTTTACTAATTCATGACTTGTATATATTTAGTTCCCAATTGTTTTATTATTTATATAAATGTCACTTTTTATTTATTACTTATAGGTTATAAGTTATAATATTACATAAATGCATAAATTTTAATTAGCAGTGAGTGTCGACTAACAGTTTATTATTTTCATCTTTTATTAACTTGTCAATATTTGCACAAAGTTAATTAATATGTTTTCTAACTCTTAACACTTAACAATTGTTGATTAAAGTTTAATCATTAAGTTTTAATTATATTGTTTGGGCATTTAATATTGGAAAAAATATAGAATGGAAAAATGAGGGTCGTTATAGTACCTCCCCGTTATTAGAAACTTCGTCCCGAAGTTTTAGGTAAAGTTCTTGTTTGCATCAGCAGTTGAGAAGAGATAGAGGTATTTCCGTATCGTTTGGTCTTCGCATTCCCATGTATGTTATGGGCTGCTACGCGAATCCCAACGGATTTTAATAGAGTTTGATTTTCACGTTCCCTAGTACAATCGGGGCCCTTTCGTGAATTCAAATAAGTATATTGTTTTGTTTACACATTTGATCTCATGATCCTTAACCTTATTAGGTCGTTTACAAAGTACATTAAGTGCGGAGGTTTTCCAAGGAATAACAAGAGTGTCGTTTGACTAGTTTTCCTTTAAAAGGAAAGATGATGCTATATCAGCATTAAATGTATCGTTGAGCTCATTAAGATTTTGAGAGTTTATGCCGCAATAGTAGGGCAGATAAAATAGAGTAGAGTACGTAAAGATTTCAGTTACGTAGTTTGATGTATGGCTGGTGCTTGTTAGGGATAGTACCAGCTTCAAGTTGCGAAAAGTAACCATGATACCTTTAGTTTTCAAGAGATGTCTAATAGATAAATGAGACATTAGTTGAGGATTCATTGACCTCAGGATAATACGAGTGATTAAATGAAAGACATCGTTCAGTATACATGAGAACTTGTCTTTAGAAATAGTTTCAGAATGTAGCTTCAAGATTTATGATTTCAGCTTCATGTCGAATCATAGATCTAGACTTGACTAGAATAACATCTAGTTGTAATCCAAGAAGGAAGAAATGTGTAGAGTATCTTCATAAATGTTTAAGGTAACTCCTTCAGAGTTAGAAAAGTGTTTTCGTACCAATGGCGGGTTGGTCTATTATTTACTTATGAGTTTAAACGCGGATTCGAATAAAGGTGAATCATTGTTTATAAGATATAGTTTCTATCATGAAGGAACCTCTGCTTCCTTGTTCAAAAGATCGTAGTACTGATGTTTACGAGGGTGTTATGGTTTAGCCGTGAGATAACGGAAGTAGGATCTTCTTAATGATTAGCATAGAAATGAAGAGATGACGTACGTAAAGAGGTAAGTCTCGTTCTTACATGGAGAATGAGAATAAAGGTGATCCAAACGCATTGGAGAGAAATACGAAAGTTTTAATAATGAGCCAAAGTAATTTTTGAAAAGTTGCAACATTCGATATAACAATATAAACGAAGCGGAGCTATTAGTAAGACTTGAGTTATGTACATCACGTACTATTTACGTGAAATAATTTGACCAATACGAAAAAGAGTTGATTAAAAGAATGTTTAATTTGCTAAGACAAAGGTAAATTGATAAAAATGCGAAAGTTTTTTTATAATTAGTGAAAGTAATTTTTAGAGAAGGTGACGAAATGATGTCCATAGTAAAACTAGGGTTTCGTAAAATTTGTAAAGTAATTTCAATTTAATCAAAGTGAAAATTTGTAGAAGCGAAAGTATTTATTTAATATGTACTAGTCAAAGTACGTAAAGTTTAATTTATATATAAGATTTTATAAATCGCATAAGTGAAAAATCATTTTTTTTTTATAAATTCCAAGATAGTTTGAAAATAAAGACTCGTGTAAGAAATCTTTGGAAAACAGGGTACTTGTATTTAAGAGTTTATCTGTTTGAGAAAAATTGATTGAAGATTTTAAAATTCCGGAGATAATTGTGTAATAATTGTTTCGAGGTAGTGAAAACTAATGAATTGGCTTTTATCAGGGCGTGAGTCTTTGGACTCGGAATGTTAGCATTGAAGTAAGAAGGATGATAATGTGATTATCATCAATTGAGTAAATCCCTCGGATTTAGAGTTATGTATGAAGGAACATCAAATAAGATTTGCAAACTTTGAATCGTTCGAGTGATAGTGAGAGTTCGAGATCTCGGCATAAATAATCTGGCAGTCGCAGAGACAAGTATAAACAAATGCTATAGCAGTAACTATCAACTATGTAATGATCTTCTGAACTTAGCCTTAGTTGGTCTGAGAGGAGGATACATTAAAGTATGATGGAATCATTTCAGTTGTTACAGCAGTATGTGATGAGGTTAGCTCCAGTCACAACTTGAGATAGTGTATTTCACCTTTGATTTTCGAGTTGACAATGATCGATTATTGTTTGAGTATGACACCATTACTTGCATGGTGCCAAGTAGTCTATTATAAGTAGATGCACGAGTGCAGAAGTTTCTTGACTATAATAGTCAAAACGATACACGTATGGAGGTTCCCTTCTTCAAAAGGTTATGCATATGAGATATTCGTCATCTCGATATAGATAATGTAATATTGGACATGGTGTTTGTAATATCGACGTTTGAGGGTTCAAATGGGTTTTTGAATGTCATATATAAATTTACACAAAAAGTGTATTAATAGAGAGGATTTGGATATAACAAGTGATGATTAAGTATCAATGATCAGGAGGTATTCATTTAGGATAATGAACGTAAAATCTCAAGGTTCGATTGTTCACATCCTTTGTGGTATATGAAAGATCGTTAAATGAGTATGAGATAGATTTTCGTATATCTACAAATATTGAGATGATCATTTTTCACCCTTAATGCCCTTGCATTTGGGTTTTTGAACAGATAGTTTGAGAATTTTTTCCTTGATTCACTTTTTATTCCATATGTCATGATATTGAAATATCTCTATGAATTACTGGAATATAATCACGTTGGCCACCGTCATTATATTTCACTAATTCATATTTCCATTTCAATATCACTCCATAAGGTCAGGATATATGATCAATAATGATTTCTAATATGGTGTGTTAAGGATAGCAGTAATCTTAGCTGGATCGATAACATGTCAGTTTTAAGCCAAAACTTGCACTTGGAAAGGTTTGCGTAGAGTTGTTTTTTTTTTAAGAGTTCAAGAATGAATTTTCAAATGTTGCTCATATTCTTTCTCACTCTTGGAGCAGATCAAAATATTTTCCATGAAAACAGTTACGAACTTGTCGAGCTATGGTTGGCTAGTTTTAAGTTGCAGTCTTTATAGACTTGATCAACTTTCATATCTTTGAAAGTTATGAAACATCGTGGTAATAGTTGGTGCGGTTGGACGAACCGTGCTTCTTAAGTTATAGAAGTCTGATAAGTTTGATAGGTCATAAGTTTGAAAAAATTTTAAGCGAGATAAAGATGAATATGATATAAGCGAAACACTTCATATTATTAAGAATGAGGCATTAAATAAGCCTTTATTACACGAGTTGGAAATAGGAATAGTTAAGGTATAGCCTTTACATGGATAAGAATTTGGAAAGATAACTAGGAAATATTAAGATTGAAGTAGTCTTCATATTCCTTCTTCTCGTCCTCAACCTTCTTCATAAACTTCTCAACTTTCTCATTCTTCGCCTTTTATTTCTCATACAGGAACTCGAGATTATCATAAAGATTAGAAACTTCATTGTTGATTACATGATACTTGTGGTCCCTTATGGAAAGTTGATTATTCACGCAGTTTTCCTCCATCTTCAATCTAAGGTCAACATCTTCTCTTAGGTAGGAGAGAGATTGCTTCCCCCATCGGGTATTTCTATCACCTTCATACTTCACCAACTTTATCTCTTTCTTTAGTTCAGCATTTTCCTCCATGAGCTTCTTGATCGCTAGGTCTTTTTCCTTCATTTGAACATCGATCCTTGTAATATGGCGAATTAGGTCATTGGTAGTTTTTCGCTGATTCATGAGCTCGTACTTGACATCAACTTCATCGTAGGAAGGGGATCGGGATCTTTTCTTTGACGGGCCATCTTCTTTGAAATTAGCAGGACGTTTCCCTTTACTTTTCGATCTTGGAGTCGGGTGGTAACTGGGAGAATTAGGTAAAGTATCCGGACTATAGTTTGGTGAGGGAGGACCACTAAAGCCATAAGGTGAACTTTGGACTGGTCTTTCAGTGGAAGACCTTTCAGTATCTTTTTCGGTTGGCTTGAAAAGATTCATTTTGGTCGCTTGGTAAGAATTAGACTTCCTAACATTAGGAAGGAGATTTTTGATCAGTTTTAATATAAGATTGTAAAGCATATGTTTTAAGATTACAAGGCAATCCTAAGTGCTTTAAAGTCTAAGGCAGGAAAGGTTATAGTTTCCTAGATTGCTAAGTCACCCTAGCTAACAAGTAAGGCACACATAAAAATGCAATCCTGGTTCTCTATAACATCCTGGTTATGCTCTGATACCAATCTGTATTATAGATTGGGGTTAAAACCCAAATAGTGCCTTGCCTACGAATAGGGTGACCACTGAGCGTACCTCAGACTCTGATTTTACAGCCCGCGTCACCGCTATTATTTGGCCAACCATAAAAGGATCGCAAGGAGTAAGAGCCAATGCTTCGTCACAGGTAACACTGTGAGAACCCCCTCTACGATTAACCCGTAAAAACGACGTTAAACCAGCTCTGATACCAATCTGTAATGTCCTCCCAATAGGGTCTGGAAGAAACGTTACTAATATCAAATAAACCAACATATTATAATACGAGAACAATACTAAATGAGAAAATTTAACTTTATTGAGTACGCAGCGGAAAATGAAATGTCGTTACAATAATGGAAATAAAGTAATTGTTCATATGCAGAAGTAATAAATGCGATATCTCTTGATCCTAAGTCCAAGTAGCATCACATAAGTAGTAGATAAGAAAGCTTGAATCAAACAGCACCTGAGACAAAACATGCTAAAGTGTCAACCAAAAAGGTTGAGTGAAGTTCATAGATTTAACAAAAGTAGTTATCGTTGTTTTTAGACCACAAGATTTAGTTGTAAAGTTGATCTCCCGCAGGATCAAAAAGTAGATCTCGCAGATCCAAAAGTTATGCCAGTGCGTGATATTTAGACTAAACATTCAAGTTTGCCCCATGACAAGTTGTGTCTGTCCTTGTCGGTTTAATTTCATTATCAAGTAATACAAAGACTTAGTCAAATGTATCGGGGACGTAACTCCCGATAGGCCTACCCCCAATAAATAAGCATGCTGCAGCACTTAAAAATATCACTGTAGGGACTTAGTCGGACATAGCCGGGTATAGCATAGTTTTAGCAGTTGGTACTTGTGTCTAAATTGTAAATAGTAAAAGCAGCATGTGTCACACCCCAAATAAGTTAAATAAGTTTGCTAGCAATAAAGAGTGGGGCTATGAATTCACCTTAGTAAGTAGAGAGAGAGTTATTCCTCGGAATAAGGAGTTGAACGAGTGAGCAGGAAAGTCAACCTATTGACATTGAAGAGTAGTTAAGTGTTTTGCCCATGTTTAAGTTTAAGTATGTGTTTAAGTATAGTTTGTTTTACTAAGTTTCTATTCCTAGTAAGTTACTATTTTTATAAAGTTTCTATTTTTAGAAAGTTTCTTATTTTACTAAGTTTCTATGACTAGAGAGTTTCTACTTTTATCAGTGTTTTCCATTTTAGGATACTTGCTGTATTAGATAAGCTTCCAATCACCCCTTTTCCTTCGAATGGCTAATTTAGATCTAGGGGCTTGAGCCATAGGACCCTTTAAATCGGAAATCCAAACCCTCTGCCTAGAATCTCGTATAAACCATTCATCAAGAAAGTTCGAAGATCTATACATCTCTAATACATATCCCAAAATGTTTCTGTGTTACAATATAAGTAGTAGGTTATAGGTGCTAGTAATAGTAATAGTGTATACATGTTAAGTACTAGTATAAGTAGTATTAGAGTTTAAGGTTTTAATATGTATATGTATATATAATTCGTATATATATGTATATATATATAAATATATTTTTTTACATGTATATATGTATATATAAATCTAGGTGTGTTTATGTATATACTTATGAATAACAAGTTTATAATATGAATATGAATTAACAAAGATTAAAGTTTATGTAAATAGTTTAGGGTTTATGTTATACCTTTGAAGATTCAAGATAATTAACAAAGAAAAGATGAACACGATGAAGATGGAAGATCAAAGCCTTGAAAATCTTGAAGAACTCCTAGAAAATTCTTGAAGAACACGAAGAACAAGCTTGAAGATCCGAATACCACAAGAGAGGGAGAGGGAGAGATTGTTTTTGAGAGAGGATTTTGGTGTGATTTGTGAATGAGAAACTAGGTGTTTATATAGTGCAAGTATTAGAGTGTTAGTCAACATAAGGATGTTCTAATTAATGATTTTATTTTGTTTTATAATTTTTAGTCAACAATAGGTGGTACTAGTTTATAATTAGTCAACATAAGAATGTACTAGTTTACACTTTATTTTTAGTCAACATAAGGATGTAAGATTTTTTTTAGTCTCATTATTATTACTATTATTATTATTATTTTTACATTTACTACATGATAAGTATTATTTTCTTTTTACTAATTCATGACTTGTATATATTTAGTTCCCAATTGTTTTATTATTTATATAAATGTCACTTTTTATTTATTACTTATAGGTTATAAGTTATAATATTACATAAATGCATAAATTTTAATTAGCAGTGAGTGTCGACTAACAGTTTATTATTTTCATCTTTTATTAACTTGTCAATATTTGCACAAAGTTAATTAATATGTTTTCTAACTCTTAACTCTTAACAATTGTTGATTAAAGTTTAATCATTAAGTTTTAATTATATTGTTTGGGCATTTAATATTGGAAAAATATAGAATGGAAAAATGAGGGTCGTTATAATCATTAAGCAAGCAAGAAATGATAAATTCACCTGGGTCTCCTACTTTAGTAAGTAGAGTTTGTTTGTTAACCTTTTCCGGGTGATCTTTTCTTGGTTCCTTCACTTCTACTTGAATTTCTTGTTCATATTTTTCTTCGTTTCTTGGAATGGGAGGTTTATATAGAAATTCTTCTTCATCACTCCAATTTGAAATTTCTCCATCTTCCACTTTTGGTTTTTCACATGTTGTTGAAAACATATTTATGTTTTCATTCTGAGGGTTTTCTTTGGTGGCAAAATTATGATTAACTTCATTGTCAACTTCCATTGGACCATGTATGTAATGTTTAACTCTGTGACCATTAACTTTAAATTCAATCCCATTTGAATTTATTAACTCTATTGTTCCGTATGGGAAAACTCTTTTAACTATAAATGGTCCAGACCATCTAGATTTCAATTTTCCAGGAAATAGCTTGAATCGTGAATTGAAAAGAAGGACTCTGTCTCCTTCCTTCAATTTTTTTGAACTTCTGATTCTTTTATCATGCCATTTCTTTGTTCTTTTCTTATAGATTAACGAATTCTCATATGCATCATGTCTTAATTCTTCTAATTCGTTTAGTTGACTTAATCGTAGACATCCGGCTTCAAGTAAATCAAGATTACATGTCTTCAAAGCCCAAAATGCTTTGTGCTCAATTTCTACTGGAAGGTGACATGATTTTCCGTAAACGAGTTTAAAAGGTGTGGTGCCAATTGGAGTTTTGTAGGTTGTTCTAAAAGCTCAGAGTGCATCCTACAATTTTATGGACCATTCCTTCGGATTTGATCCTACAGTTTTCTCTATAATACGTTTTAAAGCTCGGTTGGTATTTTCAACTTGTCCACTTGTTTGTGGATGATAAGCGGTTGAGATTTTATGTGTTACTCCATATCTTATGAGAACTTTCTCAAGTTGATTATTACAGAAATGAGTACCCCGATCACTTATTAAAGCTTTCGGTGTTCCAAACCTAGTAAAAAGACATTTTAAGAAGTTGACTACAACTCGTGCATCGTTAGTTGGGAGAGCTTGTGCTTCCGCCCATTTAGATACATAATCAATGGCAACGAGAATGTAGAGATTATTATGAGATTTTGGAAATGGACCCATAAAGTCAATACCCCAAATGTCGAATACTTCACATACTTGAATGAAATTTTGTGGCATTTCATCACGTTGACTTATTTTTCTGGCCCTTTGACAAGCATTACAGGATTTACAAAGAAGGTGTGCGTCTTTGAAAATTGTAGGCCAATAGAATCCAGCATCGTAGACTTTCCTTGCTGTGAGTTGAGGCCCATAATGCCCTCCTATTGGTCCTGTGTGACAATGGTTTAAGATTTGACTAGCTTCATCCCCGAATACACATCGGCGTATTATTCCATCGGGACATCTCTTAAACAAATGTGTATCTTCCCAAAAATAGTGTTTTATATCACTAAAGAATTTCTTTCGTTTTTCGTACAACAACCCTTTTTCAAGGAATCCACATACTAAGTAGTTTACAAAGTATGCAAACTATGGAATTTCACTATAATCGACTTTCAAGAGATATTCATCAGGAAAGTTATCTTGTATAGCCGATTCATTTAGAACTTCTAATTCAGGATTTTCAAGACGAGAAAGATGATCAGCTGCGAGATTTTCTGCTCCCTTTTTGTCTCGGATTTCAATATCGAACTCTTGTAAGAGTAAGATTCAACGGATTAATCTTGGTTTGGAATCTTGTTTTGAAAATAGGTATCTAAGAGCATAATGATTGGTATAGACCACCGTCTTAGCTAGAACGAGATATGAACGAAATTTGTCAAAAGCAAAGACAATAGCAAGGAGTTATTTTTTGGTAGTTGTGTAATTCGTTTGTGCTCCTTGTAATATCTTACTAGCGTAATAGATAGGTTGAAATCATTTTTCAATCCTTTGACCTAAAACGGCTCCCATTGCAAAATCACTTGCATCGCACATGAGTTCAAATGGTAGATTCCAATTTGGAGTTATCATGATTGGCGCATTAGTGAGTTTTTCTTTAAGAATATTAAAAGATTTGATGCATTCATCTAAAAAGATGAATGGAGCATATTTTTCAAGGAGTTTATTCATAGGAGTGGCAATTTTAGAAATTTTTTTTTATGAAACGTCGGTAAAAACCGGCATGCCCTAGAAAACTCCTAACTCCTCTAACATTGGTGGGATGTGGAAGCTTAGCAATTACATCTACTTTAGCTCTATCCACTTCAATTCCTTCCTTTAAAATTTTATGACCAAGAACGATGCCTTCTTTAACCATGAAATGGCATTTCTCCCAATTAAGTACTAGATTTGATTGTTCGCATCTAATAAACATTCGTTCAAGATTAATTAGACATGATTCAAAAGTACCACCGAAGACTGAAAAGTCATCCATGAAAACTTCCATGAATTCTTCTATCATATCGTGAAAAATCGCCATCATGCACCTTTGAAAGGTTGCAGGGGCTTTGCAAAGTCCAAATGGCATGCGTTTGTAAGCAAAAGTACCATAAGGGCACGTGAAGGTGGTTTTCTCTTGGTCCTCGACTGCGATTGGAATTTGAAAGTATCCGGAGAAACCGTCAAGAAAACAATAGTAACTGTTCCCAGCTAACCTTTCCAATATTTGATCAATGAAAGGTAAGGGAAAGTGATCTTTTCTGGTGGCGTCATTTAATTTTCTATAATCGATACAAACACGCCATCCCGTTACAGTCCTAGTAGGAATAAGCTCATCTTTTTCATTTGTGATGACAGTCATGCCACCCTTCTTAGGTACACATTGAACTGGGCTTACCCATGGGCTATTAGAAATTGGATAAATTAAACCTGCATCGAGCAGTTTAATAATTTCTTTCTTAATAACATCTTGCATATTAGGATTTAGTCTTCGTTGGCGTTGCACATATGTTTTATGACCTTCTTCCATAAGGATTTTATGTGTGCAATACGAAGGACTTATACCTTTAATGTCATGAATCTTCCATGCTATAGCTAGTTTATGAGCTTTTAGCACAGAAATGAGTTGAGATTTTTCATTTTCCGTAAGAGAAGACGATATTATTATAGGTAATTCAGATTCACCATGTAAATAAGCGTATTCCAAATGGGTTGGAAGTGGCTTTAACTCTAATATCGGTGGTTCTTCTATCGATGATTTGTATCGATATCTGTCTTCCTCTTTCAGCATTTGAAGTTCTTCTGTTGTTGGTTCGTATTCATTAGCCATGACATAATATTTCAGCTTCATCAATCGGTTCAGTTCCTTCTCCTAAAGAACATTCTCATGTTCCTTGTAATTCTGGAAATTCTTGTAACAATTCTGCATGTGAATCTATAGTTTGAATATAATAACATGTATCATCTGCAGATTGTGGTTATTGCATGGCTCTATCAACAGAAAAGGTAACACTCTCGTCCTCTATACTTAGGGTCAGTTTCTTACCAAACACATCTATTATTGCTTTAGCCGTGTTTAAGAATGGTCTTCCTAATATGAGAGGAACTCGAGAATCTTCTTCCATGTCCAGAATAACAAAGTCTACTGGAAATACTAAAGTACCAACTTTAACTAGCATGTTTTCTATTATCCCTCGAGGAAATTTTACTGATCGATCGGCTAGTTGTATGCTTATTCGTGTTGGTTTCAATTCTCCAAGGTCTAGTTTAGCATATAATGAATATGGCATTAAATTTATACTAACACCTAAGTCTGCCAATGCTTCTATTGAACTAAGACTACCCAGAAAACATGGAATTGTGAAACTTCCTGGATCTGATAATTTTTCTGGTAGTTTATTCAACAGCACTGCATAACAATTAGCATTCATTGTAACAGCCGAGAGTTCTTCCATTTTCTTTCTATTTGTGATTAGATCTTTCAGGAATTTGGCATATCTTGGCATTCCTGAAATCACATCCATGAAAGGAAGGTTGACATTTATTTGTTTAAACATATCCAAGAATTTAGATTTCTCGGCTTCAAGTCTTTCTTTTCTCATTTTACTCGGGTAAGGAAGCGGTGGCTGGTATGGTTTAACATAAGGTTTAGCCTTATCTGTGTTATCTTCATTAACCTTTTCAACTACCGGTACTGATTCCTTCTCTTGCTCAGGCTGTGGTGCATGTGTAGTAGGAATAGAGTCATCAGAAATTACAGGTATTTCAGATGGTTTAAGTGTAATACCACTTCTTGTGGTAATGGCTTTAGCTGTTTCATTTCGGGGGTTAGCATTTGTATCACTAGATAGACTCCCTGGTTTTCTTTCACCAATTAACCTTGCTAGGTTACTTACTTCTTGTTCCAGATTTTGAATAGAAGCTTGTTGATTTCTAAATGCTTAAGCATTTTGTTCATTCGTTTGTTTCTGAGATGTGAAAAACTGCGTTTGAGATTCAACTAGCTTCGACATCATATCTTCTAAATTTGGCTTTTTATCATCGGTTTGTGGTGGTTTATTTGGAAAAATAGGTCTTTGCTGGTTGTAAGTATTATTGGATACTTGTTAATTGTTAGGACCTTGTTGGTTGTTGTATGGAACATTTTGGTTATAATTCAGATTTTGATTGTAGTTTGATCTTGGCGGTTGATAATTATTTTGATAATTATTTCCAGGCCTTTGGTTCAAGTATGAAACATTCTCTCTTTGTTCCATTGTTTGTTCAATACTGAGACAATCTTTTGTCAAATGTGGTCCTCCACACTGCTCACAACTAATTCGTATTGCGTGAATATCTTTAGTCATCTTTTCCATTCATCTCTCGAAAGCATCTAACTTTGCGGAAATGGAATCGAAGTCATGGCTAGAATCGGTTCTAGCCGATTTAGATGAACGAAAGATATCTTTTTCTTGATGCCACTCATGTGAGTGGGATGCTGTATTATCAATAATTTTGTGAGCTTCAGTTGAGTTTTCTTCATAATAGAACCACCAGCTACTGTGTCGATGTCTTTTCGTGTAGCAACATCGCATCCTTGGTAGAATATTTGTACTATTTGATAAATGTCTAAACCGTGTTGAGGACATCCTCTCAACAACTTTTCAAATCTTGTCCACGCCTCATATAATGTTTCATTTAGCTTTTGCGCGAACGTAACAATTTCTCCTTGAAGTCTCACGGCTTTAGATGCCGGAAAGAATCTTTTAACAAATTTTTCAACTAAGACATCCCATGTGTCAATCGCTCCTTCGGGTAACGATTCTAACCAATCTTTGGCTTCACCCTTTAAAGTCCAGGGAAACAACATGAGATAGATTTGTTCATCCTCAACCTCTCTGATTTTGAATAGAGTATAAATCCTATTAAAGGTTTAAAGATGTTCGTTTGGATCTTCTTTTGGCGTACCACTATATTGGCATTGATTAGTTACCATGTGTAGGATTTGTCCTTTGATTTCATAATCTGGCGCATTAATGTCTGGTCGCGTAATGGCATGACCTTGGCCAGTGCGTGTAGCTCTCATTCGATCTTCCATACTTAGAGGTTCCGTTATTTCCATATTTGAATTTGTTGAATCTGAATCACTAGAAGATTCTGATTTAACGGTTTGTGGTTCAGGAGGAATGATTAGTGGTTCAGGATCTTGGAATTGTCCCTGAATATCCTCCGGGTTCTCAATTGTGAAGTCGGGTTCAAAAAATGAATTATCGGATTTTTGAATTGGAGTACTTGTCTGACTTGACGATGATTCTAAAGAAAAATCAACGGCGACAATATTGGCTAGATGTCTTGATCGGGTTACAGGTGGTGAACGTATGAAAGGTGGTGAACGTTTTGCTTGGTGCATTCACAGAATATCCTATTAGTTATAAAGATAAAAATTATATAAGTTATCAAATTAATAGACTTTTCTAATTTTGACCACGTTTCGAATAGCCAATAGATGCAGCAGGTAGCCAGGACCCTTTAAATCGAAAGCCCACAACTCGCCACTAACAAATCTAACTATTACTACGAACCAGAAAATTTTAGATGTCTATCAATTTATCCACTTAAAATAATTTTTCGTCGAAATTTAAAGAAAATATAAAAAATTCTATGTCCTAAAAACTAGAGCGTAGAAATGAGAAAGAAAAAGAGTGCGTCGAAAAACGTCAAAAAATAAAAGGTCAAAAAATAAGAGGTCAAAAAACAAACGTTGAAAGATAATAATAAGAAAGAAAAGCGTTGAAACTTAAAAGTCTAAAAACTACAAACTAAAACTTGCGTCTAAAAGTATTAAAGCTTAAAAGGAATTCTATATCCAAAACGGCAATAACTTAATTAGGCACTAAAATCTATTTAAAACTAAAACGATAAGCGACGTTGCAAAATTCTAAAGCGCCTAAGTCTTAATCTAAATAAAAAGCACTTAAGGGATTTTACGGCAAAGCCTAAAAATTTAGAAATATAAAATAACTACGGAAAAAACTAAGTTTAAAACTAGTTACGAACGATAAATTACAAATTACGAACTAAACGTTAAAAATATACAAATTATAAAAAGAGACAAAAATTGATAAAATTACTTATTTTTATAAAATATTATTTTTATATTATTATTTTATAAAAGTATTAATTATAAATTAATAATACTAATTAAAACTTATAATTATTAATTAAAACTAAACTTAAACTAATTATATTAAATTAAACCCTAATTCTAATTAATTAATAATAATAATAATTTAAACCTAACCCTAACCGTACGTCAAAGGTTGCAGACATGTCTTTTCACCTCATGCGATCGCATGAGGTATTAGTTGTCTGGCCATGCAATCGCATGGCTTCGGGTTCCAGGCCAGATTGTTTGGGCTGCTACAGTTTCGGCCCGAATTCAGTTTTATTTAATTTTTTTTTCTGAGTTTAATTTTTATAATATATAAATATAACTTATTAGTTTTAAAAAAATATATTACTTATTAGTTTTATAACTCTTAAAATATAAACTTTTTAATTTAAATACTTAAAAATATAGAAATATATTTTTCTTTCTTTTTTTATGTTTTTATATTTTTGAAACTTATAAATTTATTCTTACAAAAATAGATTAAAATATTTTTTTTATAGCGTTTCGCTTTCGCTTGATGGTCCCCGGCAGCGGCGCCAAAAATACTTGATGTTTGCGAGGTGTAGTACGAAATAGATATTATTTTATTACGAAATACTATTAAATACGATACAATTTTTCACAAGTTATTTATTTATTTATAGAATGGATATACCTAAACCTTGCTACCACACTTATAGACAGTGTACCTAATCGTAAAGTAGTGTAGTTTTTAGTAAGTCCGATCGTTCCACAGGGATACAGCTAAGATTAACGCTATATTTATTTTAAACTATATTTGTATAAATATATATTTATATATATATATATATATATATATATATATATATATATATATATATATATATATATATATATATATATATATATATATATATATATATATATATATATATATATATAAGCAGTATTATTATTATTATAAAAAGGGGGTTTTACCGTTTAGTGACCGGTTTGTCGACTTTAAGACTTAAATCACAATTAAAACCTAATGTAAAATATTAAATATAAATACAACTTAATATAAAGCGTAAAGTAAATGACGATAAATAAAAAATGCGATAAAATAAAAGTACGATAATTTAAAGTACGATAAATAAAATGACGATAAATAAAATGACGGTAAATAAAAGTACGATGAGATATAAATTAAAGGAATTATGCTTATTTAAACTTCCGTAATCATGATGTTTGACGTGTTGATTTTAATTTATTACCATGGGTTAATTGTCCTTTGTCCTGGATTATTCGATATGTCCATCTGGTTTTGTCCATAATAGTCCATCGGTCATAATTATAAAGTACGAGAGTCTTCTCCAAATTAACCTTATACCCGAAGTCAAATATTCTAACTAATTGGGAACTTAAACTGTAACAAGGACTTAATACTTTGTTTAATGAATACACCAGGTTATCGACTGCGTGTAATCCAAGGTTTTAATACTTTGTTAACAATTACACCAATTACCCTTGAATGTAATCCACCCCTGTTTTAATGAGTCCAGTGACTATTAATCCATCCCCGTATCCGGTCAAATGAACAATTATCAGTATTTATAGATATCCCGCCCACCGTACCCAGTCAAGCGTATGTGGTTATATATAAATACGTCAAATTATAAATCTCTATATTAAATCAATGAGATATCATTTAATTAATATAAAGCCCATTAATAGCCCATAGTCCAATTTCTACAAGTGTCGGTCTTTTATTCAAACCCCAATTATGGTCCAAAGCCCAATATCCCCGTCTTTAATATTTAGTCCAACATCATGATTACTTTGGCTTAAATAAGCATAATAATAACTTAGCTACGAGACATTAATTTAAAAAGGTTGAACATAACTTACAATGAGTATTAATCGCGTAGTGTTACACGGACTGAGTTTCGACTTACAAAACTTAAAACATTTGCTACTATAACCTTATTATTATTAACTTAATATTAAAATTATAATTATAAATATTGTTAGGACCCCGAAGTTGTATAGTGTTAATGTGAAATAAGCTTAAATGATGGTTCCTTAGAAGAGGGCTATATAAGGAACCTAAGTAGTCCTAATTAGATAGCCATTGCATTGTAACTGAGTTCTAGAAGCTGTGAAATGTAAATCTTGTTAATTCTCTCTAATACCGAATCTCCTTCACACCTACTGAATCTCATTCTAACTTGTCTTTTCTTCTAATCTCAACATGATCTGACCTATCATTTGGTATCAGAGCTTCCAGGGAGTGATATTACATCACCAGATCGATTCAGAGATTGAAGATTACAGAATCTGAACACTTTTGGTATATTGAATCAGATTCGGTATAATCAAATCTGATAATCTGACGTTCAGATTCCTGTGATAAGTTCAGCGAAGGTGTATTAGGTTGATTAGAAAGAGTTTCAATCATCATTACAGCCTTTTAACATCAATTATGGAGAATCAAGTTGATTTGTAGAGTTTGTGGCTAAAACTCTCGGTATTCATCAATTACAGCTTGATTCTGTAGTTAAGTAAAGATTTGAGGTTTCAGTTGTGATCGTGAGGTGTTTAATCACATTTCTGATGGTTTAATTTCATCAATTCTTCAAGTTTTAAAGATTTGATACACATTCAGTATCGTAACTGCCATACCGAATCTGCTTCAAAGCTATTAATTCTCAATCAGTGTTATAGATTGTGGTGTGTTTGTGATTCTATCACATTTGGTTTGGTCATACGTAGCTAATTGGTGTGATTTGAGAAAGGATTCGTTTGAATTCTAAGTTTTCATACTTAGACTCGGTATTGTCAACTTCTACAGTTGATATTCGGTATCCTATACATTCGGTATCTTTGATATTTTGTGTGATACTAACTTGTTTCCTTGTGCAGCAAGGTTACAGAATCTAATTCAAAGGAACTGAATTATTTTTGAATTCAAATTCATACAGAATCTTACTACAAATCTTGTGGTTACCGAATCTATACTGAATCTGGGTGTGTTACTTGTATTTCTGATCAGTTTCTGATACAGAATCTGGTTTACCGAATCTGCTACAGTACAGAATCTGTACCGAATCTGCTACAGTACCGAATCATTTACATAATCTGACATTTGTGTTAGATTGTTGTGATTTTTCATCTTAGATTTGAGTAATACCGAATCTTTACCGAATCTACCTCATTCTCAAGATGTCTACTCAAGAGACTTTAATCATTGAATCAGATTCCCGTCTTCCAGTGTTGTTTGATGGCAAGTACACTCTGTGGCTTCACCGTATCACTCAGTATATAGACAACAAGGGTGAGAAAGCCAAGTACATATGGGCTTCTCTGAGATATGGTCCAGTTGTAGATTATCATCCGGATACTGGTATGCCAATTTCAGTCTATGAACTTCTGATGATAAACGTGAGAGAGCTCAGGGTGACATAGAGACAAAGAACATTGTTATGCAAGCTATCCCGTATGAGTTGTTTGAAAATGTTGATAGCAACACAACACAATAGCAAAAGATATATGAGATGAGATCAAACGACAACAAGAAGGTTATGACATGTCAGATGTTACCAAACTGAATAAGGCTCTGGGATTTTATAAAGATTTCAAGCAGGAACCTGATGAACCACTCAAGGATACCTACCGTCTCTTCAATGGTGTTCTAAATGAGTTGAAAAGGTGCAAGATCATAAAAGTAAATGCTGAAGTCAACATGAAATTTCTTAAAAAGCTCAATGTTGATTGGCTTCCTTATGGAACCATGGTTCGATCTACCAAAGAGATTGATAAGTTGAATATTCATGAGGTTGTTGGAGTTCTTATGCATTACCAACCTGAAGTGTCTAAACTTCAAGAAGGAAGGAAAGAGTCTTCTCCGGGCGATCTACTTGCCATAATTGCCAAAAACAAGAGCAAATAATTTACGACTTCCAAAAGCTTGTCCAAGAAAGTGCTTGTTGAAGAATCAACTGATTCTGAAGAGCTGAATCTATCTGATGTTGATGATTCTCACCTTGAATTAGTCAAGATGGCAGCCATGTTCACAAAAGCCTTGAACAAATACAAGTTCAAAGGCAAATCAAGCAATCAACGCAAGAACTCATCGTCTTCCTCGTACTACAAGAAAGCTGATCACTCAAAACAACAACAACGTGCTGATGATTCCAAGAAGGATGAATCAATCTGTTTTAATTGTGGCAAAGCTGGTCATTACTCTCGTGAGTGAAAGATGCCTAAAAAGAAGGATACAGCTTGCTACAAGGAGAAAATGTTGATGGCTAAGATTGTAGAAACTGGGGGAGAGCTGAAACCGGTTGATGATACTTGGTTTAACTGGACTGACGATTCAAATTTAGAGGTTGAACATGCAAATGTTTGCAAGGTGACTAAGCTAATCAAAGGTAAGGAAGTCATGGAGAATTCTCACTCAGCATCTGATGATGATGAGTTACAATCATCTGAAATTCCACCTGATTTTATCAAAGTGCAAAATGACATGATGAAGAATTTGGTCTCAATGTCAAAAGAAGTCAAAGGTTTAAAATCTTAAAACAAGGTTTTAAAAGATAAAATCAAACTTTTTGAGACCAAACCATCTTCATCTAAATCTCAATCGAAATTGCAAAGGTTGACTGTCCAACTCAGCTCCAGGGAAACTGAGTTGGAAGATCTTAAAAAATCAATTCATCCGATTAAAGTTGAAAGGACAGATTATCGTTTAAAATCAGAACGACTTGCAGAAAAAGTTTAATTTTTAGAAAAAGATCTTTCTGATTTGAAAATTCAACATGAATCCACACTTTCAAAGCTAAACAAGAAAATTATTTAATTGGAAAACACCATAATTGAAAAGAACTCTGAAATCTCTTCGTTGTCAAAAGAGTCTTTTCAAATGAAAGCACAACTTGCTCGATATGAGGAAAAACTCTATCGAACAGATCAATCCAAAGCTATCATGAATATGGAACTTTCAAAACAAACGATTTTCATGAATAGACCAAAAACAATTCATGGTGACAAGTGGGGGTTGGGTTATGAAGATCCTAAGAACTTAGATAATGCTTCCAAAAAGATTCCAGAATTATATCATTCTGATTACTTTCAAGCTGGTTTACCATCTCATTTTGTGCATGCTTCTTATGCCGATTTTGATGATATTATTGTTAATCGCAAATCTAGGAAATACCATCAAATTAGCTTAATGTATGAGAAAATCAATGCTAAAATGGGTAAATCAAATCCTGATTTCTTGAAGGAACTTGTTGAAACTGAAAAGAATATGCAACGTGAAAATTATGTGCCTAAGCGTAGACTGGTTTATATCCCAACACTCATGCTAGAGAAATACATTTTAATGCTTGAGAATGAAGTGTTTAATAAACCTAGTTCTAGCATTATTACCATAGATGAGGTGTTTGATGAACCAACTTTTGATGTGAAACCAATTCTACCGGCTTTACCAGCATGTTCTGATAATGTTTTCCGTGAAGACCTAGCACATGAACTAACTGTCTTCTTTGAGACAGAATCCCTAGGTCAAACTGATTTAGATGTAAAGGTAGAACCTCGAGATGAACCAAATGTTGAAAACGTGATAGACTTTGGCACACCAATTAATGAATTTTATTAAAACATACCTGTTGTATGAAACTTGAAACGTATATTAGGTATAGTTGAAAAGGAAAATATTGATTTGCAACTTAAGTGTCAATCATTAGAACAAATGCTTGCTTTGTGTGATAAATTGCCTCCACTTCCTAAGAAAAAATGTACTTATGATTTTACGGAACTTGAAGTGCTTGTTTCTGCAGAGGAATTATGTCTTGAAATTACGAGCTTAAAACAAAAAATAATTCAACTGAAACAGGCTAACACACTTAAGCAATCATCTACTGTTGAAACTGTAGTGACCCGTCCTAATCCACTTGGACGAATACATTACATTTGGTTACTTCACGAGGTTTTTGACCTCTATATGATACATTTTACAAACGTTGCATTCGAGTCGTTGAGTTCATCAAGACTGAAAGGACTCGTTCATATCGATTATAAACAATTCACAATAGTTGATTTCATTGCGAGGTATTTGACCTCTATATGATACATTTTACAAACATTGCATTCGTTTTTCAAAAGACAAGCTTTCTTTACATCGAAAGTTGATGGCATGCATACCATTTCATAATACATCTAACTATAATTGACTTAATAATAATCTTGATGAACTCAATGACTCGAATGCAACGTCTTTTGAAATATGTCATGAATGACTCCAAGTAATATCTCTAATATGAGCAAATGCACAGCGGAAGATTTCTTTCATACCTGAGAATAAACATGCTTTCAAGTGTCAACCAAAAGGTTGGTGAGTTCATTAGTTTATCATAATCATTCATTTTCATCATTTTAATAGACCACAAGATTTCAGATATTTAATTGTACACGTAACCTAAGTACATAATAACACGCGTAACCCACGAATTAAAAATCATTCATATGGTGAACGCTTGATAATCGACTTAACTTTAATGCATAGAATATCCTCGAACAGAACCTCTCATCTGTATAATAATAATAATCTCGAAGTACTAAAGCATCCGTACCCCAGATGTGACTTGTCGAGGTCCATAGATCTATCTTTAGGATTCGCGTCGATTAGGGGCCATACATGTTTCCTAATCATTAGGTTACCAAGCTAAAAAGGGGTGATATTCAATATTCATAATCCAGCCATAGAATGTAGTTTTTGATCACTTGTGTCTATTTCGTAAAACATTAGTAAAATCAGCGCATGTATTCTTAGTCCCAAACATATATATAAAAAGGGAGTAATGAAACTCACGATATTGTATTTTGTAGTAAAAATACATATGACGACATTGAACAAGTATAGGGTTGGCCTCGGATTCACGAACCTATATCATTTGTATATATATTAAAACATATACTTGAACTCGATTAAATATATATATATTATTATTAGTGATATTATTTTTATATCAATAACTTGTATATTTCATTATTTGATTATTTTATATACTTTAGTAAATAAGATATTAATATCGTTTAATTACATGTCTTAAATATATTTTTATATAAATATCATTTGTTTGTTAAAACAGTGTTTATAATAATACTAAAATAATATTAGTAATGGTAAAAATAATAATAACATTAATACTTAATATTGCTAATAAAGATAATAATGTTAATAATTCTATTAGTGATAATAATGGTGATAATAATAATAATAATTGTAAAAATATTAATTTTACTGTTAATAATAGTTATGATAATGATTTTAATAATTTTAATGATAACAGTAATAATAGTAATATTTATAATATCTATAATAATAATCTTTTCACTAATAATAGTAATAATAATATTAATAATAATAATAATAATAATAATAATAATAATAATAATAATAATAATAATAATAATAATAATAATAATAATAATAATAATAATAATAATAATAATAATGTTAATAATAATGTTAATAACAGAAATTTTTAATAAAAAGAAAAGTTTAAGAATTATGATAATGAAAATAATACTTTTGATAATAATTCCCAATACCTAATAACAATAACAATCTTATTACTAATTATAGTATTAATAATAATACAACTTAATAATAATACTATTAATAATATTAGAAATGATAAAACTACTAATTTTTCTAAATGATAATACTAATAACAATAATGATAATATCGTAATTTACATTAATGAAGTTAATGATATCAATCATAATAATAACTAACAAAATAACCATAATTAATAATATAACAATAATAATAACAATTAATAATAATAATAATAATAATAATAATAATAATAATAATAATAATAATAATAATGATAATAATAAAAATGATAAGTAAACTACCCTAAAAGCTTTTCCCAAGAAAAATGCCTCAGTCCGGGCTCGAACCCGCGACCTCCTGTTCACCTGACACACCCCTTAACCATCTACGCTGCCCTGCTTAGTGAGTTTTAAACTCTATCCAAAACTATATATATCCCGTAAAACTTTCTGCTTCTTCTTCACGCTTTAATCGCCTAACACTGACCAACACTAGCTTTCAATCTCCACATCAAATATTTGATTCATTACTTAATTATAACAACTAACATCAATTTTTTTGTTTTATTAGATCTAAAAAAAATAATAATAAAAAAAGGCTGCTTATGCTCGTCGCTGTTTTTAAAAAAAAAAATTGATTTTGCAATTTATAACGTTATAGATGAAAGTTATAACATGAAATAGATTGTAAACCACTATTAGAAACCATTGTGTAACAGACTGAAACACGGGCTAGTTGTAAGTGGACTATTTTGCCCTTAGGGTTTGTGCTTAGTCTTAAGTGCTTTTATTTTAATTATTTTATTAGTATTTTATTATAATTGTGTTGTGACCAGTTTGTGACAAGGATCCCAGAATAGGTTTGTTTATTTACTTTGGACTCCGTTAGGGCCGCCTAACGAGGTACGAAAGATATCAGATAACTGATAAATACCCGTGTGTTGCACAGTGTGGGAATTAACCCAATTAAGTGACTAGCGTGCTGTATTTTCTTCCCATTTATAGAAAATCCACCAAAAACACCGTACCTTCATCCCTCCCACCTAACCAAACCCTAATCCTTAAACATTGATCTTGAGCTTAAATTGGTGTTAGAATCGTGTTTGTTATCGTTTACTGAGTCTATCAAGGTAAGTAACATGTGTTTTTGTGTTTAATTCGTTGTTAAATTCATGGTTTTGTGTGAGTTTTATAAAAAGCTTGAATTTGTGTCAAAACAAGTGATTTAAGTGTTGTTATGGTCAAATTGTTGTGGGTTTTGAGTCTATAACAAGTAGTGAACAAGTTGTGGTTGATTTTGGTGTTTAAAACGAGCTCTAGATCGAGATTTGAGGATTTCATCGTGAAGTCCGTAGCCTTTGTTCAGTTTCTGAGGAAGATTAACACAGTCGGCTGACTGTCGGTCGACAGTCGACCGACTGAGAGTGAACCGACCGATTATTGAGTGAACCGACCGACTGAGATTTACCTTCGGCCGATTGATGTAATACCAAGTGAATCGACCGACTGGTATGGTCAGTCGACCGGTTGTGTTGACAGTCGACCGACTGTCAGTGTCAGTCGACTGACTGTGTGTCTAGGGCAGAAAGTTTTACCAAAGTGCCTTTTTCTAGCCGTTATGCTGCCCGTTTGTATTTTGGTGTTCAGGATGTAAATTTTGAAAGTGCACAAGTGTTAAGCATGAAAATTTTAGCGGACGCATTTTTTTTACTAATTTGCTATAATTCGCTGTCAGTGTGTCTAATCTTGATGGTAACACTATTCTAACTTGGTTTTTGCTGTTCTCAAGAGATAAGGACAAGGAGGAAGCTCAGAAATAATAACTGAGCCGTTGCTGGTAATTGGTGAGTGGGTCTATCTACGGATAGAGTTGTAAGACCCGAGTATTCGTAGTGTACATATGTGTATATGGGTTACTCAAGTTTGGGGTTTTTATTGCACATAATTAAAAAGACAAAAGATGCTGAACTGGGAGGGTCGCGTGCCGCGCGGCTAGGTGGCGCGCCGCGCCATATGTCTGCGACAAATTCCTTCCTTCTTTTTAAAATAGATATTTTGAGGGCAATTGTGTAATTTCACTTTGGGGTCGAATTTATTACCCTAGATCAGTTTTGGGGAGCTCATTTACTACTCCCACAAAAACCTCATCTTCTCCAATTAAACTCTAGAGAGAGAGTGCAATCCTTGAGAGAGAAAGCTCCATCAAAGGGTGAAAGAGGTTGAATCGGGTCTTAGTACGAGTTCTAAAGTCGTTCATCTAGTCGATAGCTACGTAGTGATTGTGTTGGTAAGTTCTAAAACCTAGATTCTTACTTTAATTGCATTAAGGGTTATGGTTTGGGTTAGTGATGCACACAAAACCCACTTGCTAGTAATTTGGGGGTTTTGGGTGAATTTGGGTCATGTAGACTCAAAGGTAACTAATTAGGGTTTTCAAAGTGTTAATTTATGTTTATGAACCTAATTAGTTAGTTAAAGTACTAGAACACTTCAATGATATGTAAATGGGTGTTAATTGGGCATGGATGACCCAAATGGGTGTGTTGACCTTGAAATGGGTCAAATGGGTCTTTAATGACCTAAGTGGTCTTGCATGTGTGAAAATGAGTTAAATTGGTGATTTAAAAATGTAATAAGACCATATTTGACTAGAGTTAGGGTTTTTGGTGAAGTTGACCCATTATTAGGGTTAATGGTGCATAATGGGTCGGGATTGCACTTTGGGTCAAAATGACTTAGGAATGGTGAAATAATTGGTTGACCGACTTGAGTTTGCGTTTGATAATATGTATAATGTTATAGGTACGTTACTTTGAGATTTCGCAAGCTCGGGTATCTTTTCACAAGACTTTGAGGTGAGTGGAATAATTATATGCGTATGTATATAATGTATCTATTTGTTGTAGCGTGAAAGGTGTAGTGTCGAGGTGTTAAGACACCACGTTTCACGTGAAGAGTGTAGCATCGAGGTGTTAAGATGCCACTCGGGTGTAGCATCGAGGTGTTAAGATGCCACCTAGGAGTGTAGTGTCGAGGTGTTAAGACACCACTCCGTAAAATAATGAGTGAAGCATCGAGGTGTTAAGATGCCACTCGGGGTGAAGTGCCGAGGTGTTAAGGTGCCACCCTAGGGGTTAGTGGTGTGAGGTGTTAAGTGCCCTAACGGATGTTATGAACACCGATGGCGTTTTCGCGAGCGCCGTTCCCTTGTACTATTGGTTAACCATGGTTATTTGTGTTGTAAGCATATTACATTATTCGAGTTATATTTATATGCGGATGTTATGCTAGCTTGGGGGTATTGGTGATTTATAGCTTGTTATTGCGACGATAAACTAATGTTGTTTGCTAGCATGTTTACGGTTGTGTAAGTGTATGCAAGTAGGTATAATTATATATGTATTCGTATAATTATTGCATTCACTAAGCTTTGCTTACCCTCTCGTTGTTTACCATTTTATAGGTTCGGTTTTGGACAGGGGTAAGGGCATCGTTTTGGACTAGAGATCCCGCTTGATGCTAGGGGACGCTTTTGGCTTTAGTAGCTCTTGGAGTTTGACCGATAGTTGGGTAGTTTAATCCCAAACGCCATGCTCATTGTGTAGTTTGGAACTTAAACTTTTTGGTGGTCGAAACTCGTAAACTGTATTAAACTCGTAAAACGGTCGATGTGGGCCCCGCCTGTAAAACATTGATTTTATATTTGAAACAAGTTAGTTTTACATATTTGGATGTATGGTAAAAAGCATTTCGTCTAAAAGTGTCGGGAACTAGTCAATCTTTTTCGCATTTAGAGACTTTCCGGACAGTCCACTTTGGCGCGCCGCGCCCCTATCTGGCGCGCCGCGCGGGTATGCTGCACAGGAATTTTTTTTTTTATTTTGTATTTTCGCGTGGTTTGGTCGAGGGTTGGTTTGGGTTGTTACAAGTGGTATCAGAGCATGGTCTAAGGGATTTAGGTGACTTGAGATAGGCGCCTAGACTTAGACTTTTGTGTGTGCGCTATGCGGGACTTGTAGGACTTTGGGTCGGATCGGGATTGGTTTGTGCATAGGTTTATATAAACTAATCATGCGCTATTCGTTATGTATGTTTAGCGAGCATCGAGCGAGATGGACGTTGTACTAGCAAGTTAATGCGACGTGCTCGCGTAACAATGATTAGCTACCATTGTTACGGGCGCAAATTGTGTCGAACAAGCAATGTACGACGATTGTTGAGCAAGATGGGGTAGTGTGGTGTATATGTATATACATACGTGTTATGTCTTTTTGTTTTGCCGCTTAACCTACTTCGTTTTATAGAATGAAGACGAGAAACGGACCCGATCATGATAACGGAAGTACAAGTGAGGACGCCGAGTTTTCGGCCAAGGTTGAGGCCGTCTTTAAAAAGTTAAAAGCGGATTTTCTTACGGACGTTCGAAAAGTCTTCCAAGATTCGGTCGATGGGCAAGTGACCGATTTGATAAATGAACGAATGAAGGCCACTATCGAAGAGGCCCTTGATGCTAGAAACATTTATCCTCGTGGTGAAGGAGGTGAAGGAAGGCGGGACTTCCACTACAAGAATTTCAAGGACGCTCAACCCCCGCTGTTTAATGGGGTACGAGATCCTTTAAAAAGTACATGTTGGATCTCCGACATCGAGGGAGCTTTTCGTACCTCGGAATGCCCTCCCGAGAAGAAGGCGAGGTATGGCTCTAGCATGCTACGAGAAGAGGCTAAGTTATGGTGGGATGATAAAATCAATTTGTATGGTGAGGAAAAATGTATGGGCTTGACGTGGGAAGAGTTTAAGAAGGAGTTTTTCAAGGAATACCGAACTTCTTCCGATCTCGATAGAATCCGGGACGAGTTGCACCATTTGCAACAAGGCTCAATGGACTTAGTTACTCTTAAGTCTACATTCTTGGCAAAGACTCGTTTTTGCCCGGAATATGTTGGTGATGATCATAAACTCATGAAGGATTTCTACCGTACTTTGAATGATGAGTACAAGGGGAAGATTAGTCGGGGTATGGCTAAGTCTTTTGAAGAATTGTTCGAGTTGGCTCGGGGTTTTGAGCCGGAGGTTCCAAGAAAGAGTGACTTCATGTTTTCCAAAAGAAAATTTGAGGGTTTTAGTTACTCTAACGCCTCAAGCAAGAAGAGCAAGAGCAAGAGGGGGGCCGAAAGTGTCAATAGTGCAAAGAAGGGCACTACCGGTGAGTTTTCTTATACGTGCTACAATTGTGGGCAATCGGGTCATATGGCTCGTGAGTGTCCGAAACCACGTTCCGAAAATAAAGTCACTTGTTTTAATTGCGGCAAAGAGGGGCATAAGAAGCCGGAGTGTCCCGATTTGCGAAATGATAATGTGAAGCGGTTAGAGAAGGCGGCGGGTACGGCTAGGGGTTGCAACTATTTGATGACCAATGATGAAGCCAAACAATCGCACGAAGTTGTCTCAGGTACTTACATGGTTAATTCTAATCCGGCAAGGATTCTTTTCGATAGCGGTGCAAATTTGTCGTTTGTGTCTCCTAAATTTGTACCTAAACTTAATAGACCGTTAGCTAAGTTAAGTCGTCCGATAGAAGTCGAAATAACGGACGGCAAGACGGTGCTAGTGGTTGATGTGTGTGATAATTGTGATGTTGTTTTTGGTTCCGAAACCTTTAAAATTGATCTTATTCCAATGACCTTGGGCGACTTTGATATTGTCGTTGGTATGGATTGGCTCGATCGTTATAGAGCTGATATTGCATGCCATGATAAGTTTATTCGTGTGAAGGCCCCAAGTGGGGGAGAGTTAATTATTCACGGTGATAAGCGAAGGAGACCGGTGCCGATATGCACTTTTGCACGGGCACGTCATTTTGTTGTTACCGGTGGCATGGCTTTCCTTGCTCATGTTGTTGATACTCGCAATGAGCCACCACCTATTCGTGAAATTCCGGTTGTTAGTGAATTCGAAGACGTTTTTCCGGATGAATTACCGGGTGTTCCGGCGGAAAGACAAGTTGAGTTTCGTATTGAGTTGGTTCCGGGAGCTACTCCCATTGCTAAAACTCCTTATCGTTTAGCACCAACGGAAATGCAAGAGTTGTTAAATCAAACCCAAGAGTTGCTCGAGAAGGGTTTTATTCGACCGAGTGCTTCGCCATGGGGCGCTCCGGTGTTATTTGTGAAGAAGAAAGATGGTAGTATGCGTATGTGCATTGATTACCGTGAGTTGAATAAAGTGACGATCAAGAATCGTTATCCATTACCTAGGATTGACGATTTATTTGATCAACTTCAAGGTGCAACGTATTTCTCTAAGATCGACCTACGGTCCGGCTATCACCAAATGCGGGTCCGTGAGGAAGACATAGAGAAGACGGCTTTTTGAACGCTTTACGGGAATTATGAGTTTGTAGTTATGCCCTTTGGTCTTACGAATGCACCGGCGGCATTCATGGATCTTATGAACCGAGTGTGCCAACCTATGTTGGACAAGTCGGTAATAGTGTTCATTGACGACATACTAGTCTACTCGAAAAGTGTGAACGAGCATGAACGTCATTTGCGTGAAGTATTGAAGACGCTACGAAAGGAGAAGTTGTATGCAAAGTTCTCCAAATGTGAATTTTGGCTAAGGGAAGTTCAATTCCTTGGTCATATCGTGAACGAAAACGGTATTCAAGTAGATCCGGGGAAGATCGAAACGGTGAAGAGTTGGGGACGACCGACTACGCCTACGGAAATCCGAAGTTTTCTCGGATTGGCCGGTTATTATCGTCGGTTTATCCAAGATTTTTCTAAGATCGATTCTTCGTTGACGAAATTGACAAGGAAGAATGCGAGGTTTGGTTGGGAGAACGAGCAAGAAATTGCTTTTCAATTGTTAAAAGAGAAGTTGTGTCAAGCTCCGGTGTTAGTGTTACCGGAAGGTGTTGAAGACATGGTGGTTTATTGTGATGCTTCGTTAAATGGTCTCGGGTGTGTTCTAATGCAAAGAGGTAAGGTTATCGCTTATGCCTCACGACAATTAAAGGAACATGAAACGAGGTATCCGACTCATGATCTTGAGTTGGCGGCGGTAGTGCATGCGTTGAAAATTTGGCGCCATTACTTGTATGGTGTCAAGTGTACGATTTATTCGGATCATAAGAGTTTGAAACATCTCTTTAATCAACGAGATTTGAATTATCGCCAACGTAGGTGGATGGATGTGGTGAAAGACTACGATTGTGAAATACTTTATCATCCGGGTAAGGCGAATGTGGTCGCGGATGCGTTGAGTCGAAAGAGTCAACATCCGGCAATAAAATTGGGGTCGTTACGTTTGATTATTACCAACGATTTTCTTGAAAAGCTTGGTGAGATTCAAATAGAGGCTTATGTACACAACAAGCATACGGAGCGAATCGTGGGCCAATCGGAGTTTATTACTAGGGGTCCGCGTGGGTTGTTATCCTTTCAAGGAAGGGTGTGGGTGCCTAAGATGGGTGATTACCGACGAGTGCTACTTGATGAAGCACATAAGTCAAAATACTCCATTCATCCGGGCGCGACGAAAATGTACCTTGACTTGAAGAAAGATTATTGGTGGCCGGGCATGAAACGTGATGTTGTGAAGTATGTTGAGCAATGTGTCACGTGTTTACAAGTAAAAGCCGAACATCAAAAGCCGTATGGTAAGTTGCAACCATTAGAAATCCCGAAATGGAAATGGGAGCACATTTACCATGGATTTCATTACAAAGTTACCTAAAACGGCGAGAACCCAATTCGATTCGATTTGGGTTATAGTTGACCGATTGACAAAAAGCGCTTTGTTTCTTCCCATTAAAGAAGCGATATCGTCGGAGACCTTGGCTAAGTTGTTTATCAAGGAAGTGGTCTCGCGACATGGGGTTCCTATATCTATTATTTCGGATCGAGATACTCGTTTTACATCTCGGTTTTGGGAAAAGTTTCATGAAGATATGGGTATGCAATTGAAGTTGAGCACGGCGTATCATCCTCAAACGGACGGTCAAACCGAACGTACGAATCAAACTTTGGAAGATATGCTACGAGCGTGCATCATTGACTTCGGTGGTAGTTGGGATGAGCATTTGCCTTTGGTGGAATTCTCGTACAATAATAGTTATCATACTAGTATCGGGATGCCACCTTACGAAATGCTTTATGGGCGTAGGTGTCGAACTCCCGTTTGTTGGGGAGAAGTGGGTCAAAGAGAGATCGGGAGTACCGATTTGGTCTTAGAGACCAATAGCAAGATCGATTTGATTCGGGAACATTTGAAGAAGCCTCAAGATAGGCAAAAGTCGTATGCCGATAGACGTAGGCGATCGATTGAGTTCCAAGAAGGCGATATGGTGATGCTTAAGGTTTCGCCATGGAAGGGTATTATCCGATTTCGAAAACGGGGAAAGTTAGCTCCTCGGTTTATTGGGCCATTCAAGGTTTTAGCTTGTGTTGGTGAAGTTGCATATCGATTGGAATTACCCGAAGAGCTTGCGGGGATCCATAATACATTTCATGTTTCCCACCTCCGTAAGTGTCTTGCGGATGATTCCTCATGGATGCCTTTAGACGAGATCGAGCTAAACAACAAGTTAGAATATGTCGAGGAACCAATTGCTATCCTTGACGAGAAGGTGAAATTGTTGAGAAATAAAGAGGTGAGAACTTTCAAGGTTCAATGGCGACGAAGTAAAGGTTCCGAGTTCACTTGGGAACCCGAAGAGTTCGTGTTGGTTTATCTTCCCTCGTGTCATGCGGCTTGGATTGCGAGGACGCAATCCGAATAAGTGGGGGAGAGTTGTAAGACCCGAGTATTCGTAGTGTACATATGTGTTTATGGGTTACTCAAGTTTGGGGTTTTTGTTGCACATAATTAAAAAGACAAAAGATGCTGAACTGGGAGGGTCGCGCGCCGCACGGCTAGGTGGCGCGCCGCGCCATATGTCTGCGACAGATTCCTTCCTTCTTTTTAAAATAGATATTTTGAGGGCAATTGTGTAATTTCACTTTGGGGCCGAATTTATTACCCTAGATCAGTTTTGGGGAGCTCATTTACTACTCCCACAACAACCTCATCTTCTCCAATTAAACTCTAGAGAGAGAGTGCAATCCTTGAGAGAGAAAGCTCCATCAAAGGGTGAAAGAGGTTGAATCGGGTCTTAGTGCGAGTTCTAAAGTCGTTCATCTAGTCGCTAGCTACGTAGTGATTGTGTTGGTAAGTTCTAAAACCTAGATTCTTACTTTAATTGCATTAAGGGTTAGGGTTTGGGTTAGTGATGCACACAAAACCCACTTGCTAGTAATTTGGGGGTTTTGGGTGAATTTGGGTCATGTAGACTCAAAGATAACTAATTAGGGTTTTCAAAGTGTTAATTTATGTTTATGAATCTAATTAGTTAGTTAAAGTACTAGAACACTTCAATGATATGTAAATGGGTGTTAATTGGGCATGGATGACCCAAATGGGTGTGTTGACCTTGAAATGGGTCAAATGGATCTTTAATGACCTAAGTGGTCTTGCATGTGTGAAAATGAGTTAAATTGGTGATTTAAAAATGTAATAAGACCATATTTGACTAGAGTTAGGGTTTTTGGTGAAGTTGACCCATTATTAGGGTTAATGGTGCAAAATGGGCCGGGATTGCACTTTGGGTCAAAATGACTTAGGAATGGTGAAATAATTGGTTGACCGACTTGAGTTTGCGTTTGATAATATGTATAATGTGATAGGTACGTTACTTTGAGATTTCGCAAGCTCGGGTATCTTTTCACAAGACTTTGAGGTGAGTGGAATAATTATATGCGTATGTATATAATGTATCTATTTGTTGTAGCGTGAAAGGTGTAGTGTCAAGGTGTTAAGACACCACGTTTCACGTGAAGAGTGTAGCATCGAGGTGTTAAGATGCCACTCGGGTGTAGCATCGAGGTGTTAAGATGCCACCTAGGAGTGTAGTGTCGAGGTGTTAAGACACCACTCCGTAAAATAATGAGTGAAGCATCGAGGTGTTAAGATGCCACTCGGGGTGACGTGCCGAGGTGTTAAGGTGCCACCCTAGGGGTTAGTGGTGCGAGGTGTTAAGTGCCCTAACGGATGTTATGAACACCGATGGCGTTTTCGCGAGCGCCGTTCCCTTGTACTATTGGTTAACCATGGTTATTTGTGTTGTAAGCATATTACATTATTCGAGTTATATTTATATGCGGATGTTATGCTAGCTTGGGGGTATTGGTGATTTATAGCTTGTTATTGCGACGATAAGCTAATGTTGTTTGCTAGCATGTTTACGGTTGTGTAAGTGTATGCAAGTAGGTATAATTATATATGTATTCATATAATTATAGCATTCACTAAGCTTTGCTTACCCTCTCGTTGTTTACCATTTTATAGGTTCGATTTTGGACAGGGGTAAGGGCATCGTTTTGGACTAGAGATCCCGCTTGATGCTAGGGGACGCTTTTGGCTTTAGTAGCTCTTGGAGTTTGACCGATAGTTGGGTAGTTTAATCCCAAACGCCATGCTCATTGTGTAGTTTGGAACTTAAACTTTTTGGTGGTCGAAACTCGTAAACTGTATTAAACTCGTAAAACGGCCGATGTGGGCCCCGCCTGTAAAACATTGATTTTATATTTGAAACAAGTTAGTTTTACATATTTGGATGTATGGTAAAAAGCGTTTCGTCTAAAAGTGTCGGGAACTAGTCAATCTTTTTCGCATTTAGAGACTTTTCGGACAGTCCACTTTGGCGCGCCGCGCGGGTATGCTGCAGAGGAAATTTTTTTTTATTTTGTATTTTCGCGTGGTTTGGTCGAGGGTTGGTTTGGGTTGTTTCAAGAGTTTAAGTAGCATATCATGCTACTATGGTTGACTCTTTTACCATGCATAGTGAAGAAATTGCCATGTTAGAATAATATAGTATGCCTGATGTTGTATGTGAATTATGTGTACACTGTGTGATTGGCACCAGTCGGGCCTAGGGAGACTGGGGACTCGAGACCATGCCTAGGAGAGGTTAGAGTCCGTATGAGGTCAACCGGGCCTAGGGGAGGTTAGGTCCATAGGCTACTGATTGTTGAGTATAGAGTGAACGATGCACCCCCTGCAGCTTGATAACTACACTGTGAATTGAGTAGCAGGGACTATCGGTAGACTCAGGCCCGATCAGCTGAGAGTCGTGTGCTCGTACAAGCCGCCGATCCTCGTATTGTCTTATGGTATACTAGTTGGTAGTTAGCAGGTACTGTTGATGTATATAGCTTGTGTGTGGCTTAAGCTATATCTGTTAGATAGATTCCATTCACTTAGCGGTGTGCTAATCCCCCACATATTCTCCCCTTTCAGGTTTAGGTACTGCTAGGCGGGATGGGTGCTGTTGCAGAAGACATGTTTGACAACCCAACTCTGATGTGGACTTTTGTTTAAATAATGTTTTGTAATAACGTAACACTGTTGTGTAAGTTTAAACTTAACTATACGGTTTAAAGTAATGTCGTGACTTATATTGCGTTTATTATTAAAGTCTTCCGCTGTGTTTTAAAAAAAATGATCGGTGTTATAAGTTGGTATCAGAGCATGGTTTGGCAGCAAGTGCGTGCGCGTACTTTGTTCCCAAACCCTGAGGCAAGTCAAACATGTCTATGGGAGTGGGGGGCTAAGTGAAAATAGGATATACGTGTGTTAGTTGTGATTGAACTAACTATTATCCACTAAGCTTTTGTGTGAGCTGTTTTGTAGCACAGGTATGGCTGATAGAAAAGCAACTGGCCCATCCAACCCCGGAACATTCAGAGCACCAGAAGAGGGTGTTGAGTCTGATGATGATCAGAGTAGTACAGAAGAGGGTGTTGAGTCTGATGATGATCAGAGTAGTTACATCCTTCAATTAGAAAGTAAGCTAAAAGAGGCTGAGGACAAAATTAATGAGCTTGAATTGACAAGGCATTCTGGAAATGATGATACACTACCTGATTCCCAACCGCGCAATCCCAAATGATACCTAATGTGCACCAGAACCAGTTTCAGAATCAAATACCTAACCAATATTATATGCCACCGCAAAACACTTTTACTTACCAAAATCCCATGATGATGAATCCATTGTAACACCCCGTTTTCCCATGCGCGTCTAAAGGTACGTACTTAATCAATAGTACGCTTATAACTTATTCGTTATGTGATAAATGAACTAAAGTGTTAGTTAGGTGTAAGTGCATATATGTATATGTGCGTATATATATATATATGTATATTCGAATGCGTGCGTGTACGCTTATATGAATGTGACGTGATGGCGTTAAGTCGTGTGAGACTTAAGGTTGAAGTTTAGACGTGCAAAGGAAGGGTGAATGAGGTGTGCTAGTTGTTGAACCCTTGATTCATGTTAAATTGTCGAAGTGACCAGACCTAGGCTAATGCCGCACCGCGATAAACGGGTCCGCGCCGCGATCATTGAAGCAAACCAGGATCAAAAAGAGGGTTAAGAGTGATCATTTTTCCTTCGAATCGTCGCGCCGCGACGAATGGCGCCGCGCCGCGGCATCCCTGCAGATCAGACTCCGAATTCTGCTCAAATTAAATAGGGTTTAGGGGCAATTTGGTCTTTTTGCATGTAGATCTGTTTGAAGCTTTGAATATCAGCCACTTGTTCTCCATTTCTTATTTCTTTTCCATTTTCTTTCACATTTTCCTCTCAAATCCTAAAACCCACTTAGATTAAACTCAAGATTTGAAGGTGAAGTTTTGTGAATCAATCCTAGAAGCAAGAATTAAAGTTGCTCTCCTTGTTATTAGCTATAAGAGGATAGTTTTGGTAAGTCTCAACTCTAAGTTTTGAGTTTCATTTAGTTTAAGCTAGGGTTTGGTTCATATGGAACTTGTGTGACCCATTGGAGGGTTAAATGGGTGGATTTTGGGTTGGATTGTTAAAAGGAAACCCAAAATAGCTATTATCTAGGGTTTGGTCTTGTGATTTGAGGTTGTAAGTGCTAAGTGATGTTGTTAGTCACTAATGCACTTTTAAAAGGATGAAAGAATTTTAATGTGTAAGTTTGACTTGGTTTGTGAGTCAAAGAGTCAAAAGAGCACTAGTTGACCTAATTGGGTGAAATGGTTATGAAATACACCAAGTTTATGTTAGTTGATGTTAATAGACCCTAATCACAAGCCTTAAGTGATCTATGACGAGGCGTGGCCATTAATGGGCGGTTTTGGTGTAGTTGAGTCATTTAATGCAATCGGGTCATTAAATGCTCAAGGGTTAGAAGTTAGCATTTAATTCAACTAGATGGTATGTTAATAAAATGCATAATGTAATAGGTACGTTACATTGAAGGTTTGCAAGCTCGGTTAGCTTCCATAAGAGTCTTGAGGTGAGTGGAATGATTATGCATATGTGTATATAATGTATTTACTTGTACGAGATTCGATGTGGGTTTAAGTTCGGGCGGTCGATACCACATCGGGTCAATATATGATATGGGTTTAAGTTCGGGCGTTCGATGCCATGTCATATATGTGTGTGGGCATGTAGTGTGGGTTTAATGTTCGGGCGTTCGATACCACATTACACGTGACGGGTGGGTTTAAAGTTTAGGCGATCGATACCACTCCGGGGTTAGTGTTATAATTTGTTGTGCACTAACGGTTGTTGGGAACACCAATGGGAAATTCGAAGTACCATTCCTTGTACTTTTGGTTAACCATGGCTATGTGTTTGTTGTGTGGTGTTTACACTTTATCCGAGTTATATATGTTATCGTTGTGCTAGCTTGTGGTCTTGAAGATTTAGCGTTATGCCTTATGTTGGTATGTCTTTTAAATTGCTAGCGTGTATGAGGTAACTGTGTATGTGATTGCATGTAACTAGGTTATATATGTGTGTGTACAATTATTGCATTCACTAAGCGTTAGCTTACTCTCTCGTTGTTTATCCTTTTAGATGCAGGCGCAGTTAAGGGCAAGGGGGTTATCAGACATTAGGTGTCCCGTGATGATACTTTGTTGGAGTTTTGATGTTGGCCTAACGTTTTGGGTAGTTTAGTCCCAAACCATGCTCGAAGTGTCGTTTGAATTGTAAACTATCATTTGTAATGGGTCAAACTTGTACTAAACTTTATTCGTGGCCCTCGTGCCTTTTGTAAACAATTAATTGTTGTGCGTTTTAAATGGAACTCGTGAAATGGGTTACATATTTATTTGGCGTGTAATTGTGTTGTATAAAAAAAAAAATTTATCGTATGGATTACGGGTTGGGTTGTTACAAGTGGTATCAGAGAATGGTCTAAGGGATTTAGGTGACTTGAGATATGCGCCTAGACTTAGAATTTTGTGTTGTGGAATTATATGCGGGACTTGTAGGACTACGGGTCAGTGCGGGGTTTGATTAGTTCTTTGATGCATAAGTGGACAACTATGCTATGTTATGATGTTACTAATCATGTGTTGTTGTTTTGAACATCGAGCAAGATGGTTGTGACACGTTTGAGCATGGCAAGGCATGTGAGCGTAATAGTGAGTCGCGACCACTATTACGGTTGCAAGTCAAGTCAAGCAAGGATGTGCGACAAGTATCGAGCTAGATGTGGTGTGTGTGCGGTCATATGCATAGGTATATATGTGTATTAAATTGTTGGTAATGTCTAATCCATTTTTAATCTTTAGAATGAAGACGAGAAACGGAACGAATACGAATGGCAATGGTGGTCCCTCTCATGTGGAGGAAGATGAGATGACTACCAAGATTGAGACCGCTTTAGAAAACTATGTTTCGGTTTTCTCACGAAGGGTTAAATAAATATTCGAAGAGTGGGTTTCGGAACAAATTGTCGATATGATTCAAGAACGGATGACTAATGCCGTTAAAGAAGAAGTTGAAAGGAGGTTTCCTAGACCTCAAAATGTGGGCGAGTTGGAGTTTAGCTATAAGAACTTCTTGGTGACTAAGCCTCCTCACTTTCACGGGGATCCCGACCCCATGAAGAGTGCGGCTTGGATTTCCGATGTTGAAGGTTGTTTTTGCACGACCGAGTGCCCTCCCGAAAAGAAAACAAGGCTTGCTACTAGTTTGTTAAGGGGCATGCTAAAGATTGGCTCGATGGCAAGATTGATATGGTGGGTGATGCGGCTTTTGTGGGGTTATCTTAGGCGGATTTCAAGAAGGAGTTTTTCCTTGAATATCGTACGCAAGCGGATCTTTCCAAATTGCGCAACGAGTTAAGGAACATGCGTCAAGGGTCTTTGGACCTAAACACTCTTAAAACCAACTTTCTCGCTAAGGCGCGTTTTTGCCCCGAGTATGTGGGGAATGATCAATTGTTAATGGAAGACTTTCATGCGACCCTTAGAGATGATTTGAAGGGTAAAATTAGTATTGGTCATGTTGAGACCTTTGCTAAGCTTTTGGCGGTGGCGAAGGGGTTTGAAGTGCAAGCTCCGAGTCCTGTTAGTTATGCGCCAAGTAAACGAAAGTTTGAAGCTTCTAATTTTTTGAACAAGAAGAGTAAGGGAGCATCTGAAAGTGTCGGTAGCGTGAAGAAGGGTGCTTCTAGTGGTCACATGGTCACTTGTTTCAATTGTGGGCAAAAAGGGCACTACTCTCGTGATTGCCCAAAACCGCGTACTAATGTGATCACATGTTTCAATTGTCAACAAGAAGGGCACCGAAAGTCGGAGTGCCCCGAACTCCGAAATGATCAAGTTAAGAGAATGGAGAAGGCGGTGGGTCGGCTAGGGGACATAATTATTTGATGACCAATGACGAAGCCAAGCAATCCAATGAAGTTGTTTCAGGTACTTTCATGGTTAACTCTAATCTGGCAAGGATTCTATTTGATAGCGGTGCAAATTTATCGTTTGTGTCTCCAAAATTTGTGCCTAAACTTAATAAACCGTTAGCTAAGTTAAGTCGTCCGGTAGAAGTCAAAATAGCGGATGGCAAGACGGTGCTAGTGGTTGATGTGTGTAAGAATTGTAATGTTGTGTTTGGTTCCGAGAACTTTAATATTGATCTCATTCCGATGACGTTGGGTGATTTTGATATCGTGGTTGGTATGGATTGGCTCGATCATAATAGAGCCGATATTGCATGCCATGAAAAATCTATTCGTGTGAAGACCCCAAGTGGGGGAGAGTTAATTATTCATGGTGATAAACGTAGAAGACTTGTACCGGGATGCACTTTTACACGGGCACATCGTTTCCTTGTTAGTGGTGGCATGGCTTTTCTTGCCCATGTTGTTGATACTCGTGATGAGCCACCACCCATTCGTGAAATTCCAGTAGTAAGTGAGTTTAAAGATGTTTTTCCGGATGAGTTACCGGGTGTTCCGACGGAAAGACAAGTCAAATTTCGCATTGAGTTGGTTCCGGGAGCTACTCCCATTGCTAAAACTCCTTATCATTTAGCACCGACGGAAATGCAAGAATTGTTGAATCAAATTCAAGAGTTACTTGAGAAGGGTTTCATTCGACCGAGTGCTTCGCCATGGGGTGCTCCGGTTTTATTCGTGAAAAATAAGGATGGAAGTATGCGGATGTGTATCGACTATCGGGAGTTGAATAAGGTGACGATCAAGAATCGTTATCCATTTCCTAGGATTGACGATTTGTTTGACCAACTCCAAGGTGCGACGTATTTCTCAAAAATTGACCTACGGTCCGGCTATCACCAAATGCGGGTCTGTGAGGAAGATATTGAGAAAACGGCCTTTCGAACGCGTTACGGGCATTTTGAATTTGTGGTTATGCCTTTTGGTCTTACGAATGCACCGGCGGCATTCATGGATCTTATGAACCGAGTGTGCCAACCTATGTTGGACAAGTCGGTAATTGGGTTCATTGACGATATTCTTGTCTATTCTAAGAGCATGACGGAACATGAACACCACTTGCGCGAAGTATTGAAGACGTTGAATTCCTTGGCCATATTGTGAACAAGGATGGTATTCAAGTGGATCCGGGGAAGATAGAGACGGTGAAGGATTGGGGACGACCAACTACGCCTACGGAAATACGAAGTTTCCTCGGATTGGCCGGTTACTATAGTCGGTTTATCCAAGACTTTTCCAAGATTGCTTCGCCATTAACTAAGTTGACAAGGAAGAATACGAGATTCAATTGGGAGAACGAGCAAGAAATCGCTTTTCAATTGTTGAAAGAGAAATTGTGTAAAGCTCCGGTTTTAGTATTGCCGGAAGGTGTAGTTGATATGACGGTCTATTGTGATGCTTCTTTGAATGGGCTCGGGTGTGTTCTAATGCAACGAGGTAAAGTCATCGCTTACGCCTCTCGCCAATTAAAGGAACATGAAAAGAGATACCCGACTCATGATCTCGAATTAGCGGCGGTGGTCCATGCTTTGAAAATTTGGCGCCATTACTTGTATGGTGTCAAGTGTACGATTTATTCGGATCACAAGAGTTTGAAACATCTTTTTGATCAATGGGATTTGAATTATCATCAACGTAGATGGATGGATGTGGTGAAGGATTATAATTGTGAGATACTTTATCATCCGGGCAAAGCGAATGTGGTCGCGGATGCGTTAAGTCGAAAGAGTCACCACCCGGCGTTACGATTGGGATTGTTACGTATGATTATTACTAACGATTTTCTTGAAAAAATTGTTGTGATTCAAATAAATGCTTACGTTCACAACAAGCATGCGGAACGAATTGTGGGGCAATCAGAATTCATTACGATGGGTTCGCGTGGTTTATTGTCTTTTCAAGAAAGAGTGTGGGTGCCTAAGATGGGTGATTTTTGAAAGGTGCTTCTTGATGAGGCGCACAAGTCTAAGTATTCCATACATCCGGGTGCGGCGAAGATGTACCATGATTTGAAGAAAGATTATTGGTGGCCGGGCATGAAACGCGACGTTGTTAAGTATGTTGAGCAATGCGTCACGTGTTTGCAAGTTAAAGCCAAACACCAAAAGCTGTATGGTAAGTTGCAACCGCTAGAAATTCCGATGTGGAAGTGGGAGCATATTACCATGGATTTTATTACCAAGTTGCCGAAAATGGCAAGAACCCAATTTGACACTATTTGGGTGATTGTCGATAGATTGACGAAGAGTGCGTTGTTTCTTCCTATTAAAGAAGCAATTTCGTCGAAGGCACTCGCGAAGATGTTCATTAAAGAGGTGATATCGAGGCATGGTGTTCTCGCGTCTATTGTTTCGGATCGGGGCACACGTTTTACTTCTCGATTTTGGAAGAAGTTTCATGAAGACATGGGTACGAGGGTGAATATGAGTACGGCGTATCATCCTCAAACGGATGGTCAAACTGAACATACGAATCAAACATTGGAGGATATGTTACGTGCGTGTATTATTGATTTTGGCGGTAGTTGGGACGAACATTTGCCATTGGTGGAATTCTCGTACAATAATAGTTTTCACTCTAGTATCGGAATGCCACCATATGAGATGTTATACGGTAGAAGGTGTCGAACCCCGATTTGTTGGGGTGAAGTGTGTGACGACCCGGAAATTTCCGACCAAATTAAAACTTAATCTTTATATGTTCCAACACAATAAGCAAAGCCTGTAATGTTGAGTCTCGAAATGTTTGAACTATTTATATAGATTCATTTAACCTGTGACTATTTCCGACGATTCCCGAACAATTGTGTGTAAATAAATATGTAAATATATATACATATATAAATATAAGAGTGCATATTAAGTTGTATTAATAAAATACAAAATAATCATTTGAAATGAAAATGTAAAATAATGTATAAGATAATTAAGATTAAAATTTATTTATGATTTAAACGAATTCTTATTTTTATTTATTATCATTTTTATGATATTATTTAGTTATTTTATTAGAATTATTATTAATATTATTAGGGTATTTACTATTAATATTTATTAAAAATAAAAATAGGGAATCCCATTCTGTTAGAAGTAACTATCAATTTTTTTTCTTTTTCTTCACATGAAAATAATTTACGTACTTCATGTCTCCAGTTTGTTACAAGTCTACTTCACAAATCAATTGGAAATCAATTTAACTGTTAAATCATGTACCTAATCACTCTATATAAGTTACAAACTGTAATTTGAGTTGAAAACAAAGAAAACCCAGAAAATAAGCTCGACACTCTGTACATTCATCTTTTTCACCATATTTTGATTTAGAACAAATTTTCAAAATGTAATAATGCAGTCATGTTAGGAATCGTCTATCTAAACTATCTGTAAGTTTTCAATCCTCAGTTCTTTCTATTACTTTCTAATTTGAGAGTCAAAGTTTTGGTTTTCAAAGTCAACTAAGTGTTCTTGAATCAAATTCGAGTTTGTTTTGATATCTCCAGTTAATTTGATGATCCATAAAGATTATAGGAATGATTTGCAACACAATTCATGTTGTAATCATAACCTATAACACTCTTAATCTAAAAATCAATTTTTGAGTTCTTGAGTTCTTCACAGTGATATACACTAACGTGAATTCGAAACAAATTTCAAAAACTAAAAATGTAGAGTTGTTAGGAATCATTTACTTAAACTTCCTGCAAAATCTCAAGTTCCAATTCTTGATAACGAATTCGAATTTGAGAGTCAAAGTTAAATTGTCAAAAGTCTAACTGTTTTGTTCTTGGAGAAATTAGAGCTTGTTTTGATATTTTAAGTTCAATTGACGATTTCAATAGTTTTTAGGAATGATTTGAAACATGTTTCATGTTGTAAAGATTGTCCAAAACGAACTCAAAATTGAAAACAAATTTTTTTTTTCTTGGCTACTAGCAAGCAGTAGGATTTTTTTGTTTTTTTTTTTCTCATTTTTTTATATCATGAACACATTTTTATTTTTTGTTTCATGTTTGTTTAGAAGTCCTAAAACCATTTTGATGATTGACTATTAAGAATGAAGTTGTTTGATTGTTTAGATTTTGGTGAAAAAGATGAAGTGGGTTGAAACATGTAATAGATAAGTATTTGGGTTTGTATTATAAATCAGAAAAACTGAAATGGAGGAATGGTTAAGGGTGTTGATGAGTGAGCGAGAGGTCTCGGGTTCGAGCCCGGCTTGGTGCAATTTTTTTAAAACTGACTCCTAAGGTAGTTTTATACTTTTAAAAATTATTATTATTATTATTAATATTATTATTATTATCCTTAGGTATTTCTACAATTATTAATTTTACAAAACAAAAGATATATATGTAAATATATTATTACATAAAATATACTAATATTACATAAAATTATGTTTCAACTAATATTATTGATATAAAATTAATTAAATATCAAATAAATATCATAATATATTATAAGAATAATTAATACATAACAAATATATAAACTTAATTGATTTATACTATAATGTGTTAATACTTGATATAGGTTCGTGAATCCGAGGCCAACCCTGCATTGTTCAATGTCGTCATATGTATTTTTACTACAAAATACAGTATTGTGAGTTTCATTTACCTTTTTACCCTTTATATTTTTGGGCTGAGAATACATGCGTAACTTTTATAACTGTTTTACGAAATAGACACAAGTAATCGAAATTACGTTCTATGGTTGAATGATCGAAACTGAATATGCCCCTTTTTATTAAGTCTGGTAATCTAAGAATTAGGGAACAAACACCCTAATTGACGCGAACTCTAAAGATAGATCTATCGGGCCCAACAAGCCCCATCCAAAGTACCGGATGCTTTAGTACTTCGAAATTTATATCATGTCCGAAGGAGGATCCCGAAATGATGGGGATATTCTTATATACATATTGTGAATGTCGGTTACCAGGTGTTCAATCCATATGAATGATATTTTTGTCTCTATGCATGGGACGTATGATTATGAGAAATGGAAGTATGAAATCTTGTGGTCTATTAAAATTATGAAATGATTCTTTATGATAAACTAATGAACTCACCAACCTTTTAGTTGACACTTTAAAGCATGTTTATTCTCAGGTACGAAAGAAATCTTCCGCTGTGCATTTGCTCATATTAGAGATATTACTTGGAGTCATTCATGACATATTTCAAAAGATGTTGCATTCGAGTCGTTGAGTTCATCAAGATTATTATTAAGTCAATTATATTTGGATATATTATGAAATTATTTACATGCCTGTCAACTGTCGATGTAACGAAAGTTTGTCTTTTAAAAACGAATGCAATGTTTGTAAAATTTATCATATAGAGGTCAATTACCTCGCGATGTAATCAACTGTTGTGAATCGTTTGTAATCGATATGGACTTCGTCCGGATGGATTAGGATGGGTCTCTACAGTTGGTATCAGAGCGGTGGTCTTAGCGAACCAGGTCTTGCATTAGCGTGCCTAACTGATAGTCGTTAGGATGCATTAGTGAGTCTGGACTTCGACCGTGTCTGCATGTCAAAAGTTTTGCTTATCATTTTTATCGGAAAACATCTGCTTATCATCCTTAGAAAATTACCTACTCATTATTCTTAGTCTAGACATATTTTACTGCATTGACTGCATGAATAGTGTATAGACAAAATTCATATCTTAGCGTATCTGACAATTCATATCTTAGTGTATCTGTTACTGTAGACCTTGCCTGATATCTCTCGTAAATTTCTCTTTAATTTAAGGGATCCTGGTACTATATATATCTATGCAAATTATGCATTGAGAATACCATCTAACTATCAATTGATGCCACTAAACTCTTCATACCAAAAATATTTCCTGAGATCGTTTAAGATGGCCTCTACGAATCGACCAAGTTCCTCTGACTCCGAAGACAGCGTGACAGGAGCACACTAACCAATCAACTACCGTGATTACTGGAGAAAATGGGGATGGGTTCGTGACATACTCACCCTATGGAGAAAGGAAGAAGGTACTCCATATCATGAATCAAATCTACCACCTAACCTTGGAGTACTTGACCCGCTCACCGGCGAACCAGTTCGCAATACCGTTTATACCCTATTTGCAAGAATTTTTCGTCTTGAAACTACCATTAATGGAACTAGAGAAGATATCCGACCTCTACCTCACATTGATAAACAACTCGGGTTAGTAGAAGAAGTTAGAGAACTCCGAGCTCGAGTATTAACTTTAGAGAGCACGGTATACAATTTGCAATCATCAACAGTATCACCAACACCAGTAACATCACCAGCCTTAGCACCAATGGCACCAATACCACCAACAACCCAAGTTTCAACAATCCATGCCTCAACATCTCATTCTGTACCTCGAGTATAATTATCGTTCCACAAATCATTCTACATCATTTATCTTCGTTCGACATGACGATTATGTAAAATCTAATGTTTTAGAGATTATGTATCATAGTTCTAATCGTAAATCTGATGAGTTTAATATCACATTGACTCATTAAATCCATAATTACATCTGAAGAAAATATATATGTAAATATATTTTCATAAAGATTGTGATTAAAAATTCTTTAGTACAAACTGTTAATGGTAAAAATATTTTAACGCGTAGGTAATACCCGAGAAATATTTAAGATTTCACATTAATAAGTTACACTGTACAGTCTTCGAATCTGATTCAAGGGTCGATTACCATCCAACCTACATCTATCGATATACGAATCCTTTCACCACAGAATAACCATTTTCATTCAAATTCAATTTCATATTTGGATTTTTACTTACCAGAATCCAACAAGTGGCATAATGAAGAAATAATGGACACAATAAAAATTGATTAGAAACAGACTAATTAACAATATGGAATTTTGTTAAGAAACCATGCTAACTGTTCCAGCTAACTGTTCCTAGCTAACTGATTACATTCTATTTATCGTATTTTATTTATTGCAATTTAATTATCGCAATTTACATTCCCGCAATTTTATTTATTGTCATCTAATTTCTGTTATTTACTTTACGCACTTTAGTTATAGTTATTTAATTCCTGTTATTTATTTTACGCACTTTAAATATCGGGACACGTATACAAGGTTTTGACATATCATATCGATGCATCTATATATATTATTTGGAATCACCATAGACACTCTATATGCAGTAATGATCGAGTTCTCTATACAGGGTTGAGGTTGATTCTATAATAATATATATACTTTGAGTTGTGATCGAGTCTGAGACATGTACACGGGTCCCGATACGTATTAATTAATTCGGATATTATATATTAAGCTATATATGTATTATCGGACTGTTAATTGTGGACTATCAAATATGGACTGTTGACATTGGATAATTAAAATGAATTAAAATATTGATTGTAACATATGAAACTAAACATATCTTCAAGTTTGCCACTTGATCTCATCTTAAACCTCATCTGTATCTTGACGATTACAATCTGCGTTCAAACCTTTCATGATTCTTGAAAACACCTCAATCGATAGGATGAATCAACCGCACTTCATCTACGGAAGGAAAGGTTTATGCATATAGTTATGCACCTGAGAAACTCTCGGCAACTGAGTAAAAGTTTAACACGTAGCCGCATCAGATCCTTTGGCATTTATTAGCTAAAATAACTTTGCGATCCCTTTTCAAAGTAGCCAATTTTGTCACAGCTCCAGCAAGTCAACTTCGACTTTTCATTCGAAGTAGCCTTACTATAATCCTGATATATACAATTACCCTTTTTATAACGGAGAATTCTTTTATATTCCACCATATTACCAGAAGACGTACCAGCAGCCTCGTTGTTTTTTTTGGCTTAAATCTCCCTGACAAATCATTATATTTATTCATTGAAACCCTATCATATACTCATCCGCATCTTGTAACGAGAACTGCCATACCAATTACCGGGAATCAGCAAATTTGTATTTTGAGTCTCGCAACGTTTCCACATCAACAGTTATATGTATCCATATAACATTTATCTCTTAGAACTATGATCTTCCATTCTGAAATTCAGAAAAGCACCAAGTCTGTGAATTAATGCTCTAAATTTTGAAAATTTAAATGAAGCAACAAAAACTATGGATGATTTAAAAGTCAAAAGTTTGATAAAAAAAAAAGATACGTTGGAAAATCTCAAAAGGAAGTTTGGTACTGAAAAACGAATTGAGCAAACCATGAAGGAGACTCTGAGCAAATCACAAGGACTAAACTTGTACATAAAGAACCCTGATGATTCTGTTTCTGATGAAGTCTTTAGTGAATATCTTGCTCCTTAATTATTCTAAATCCTTGCGAAAGGATTTTCTTCATCAACATTCGATCTCATAAATTCTGAAAATATCATCATAAATATCTTTTATATTTCCGAGAATATTTTCATAACAATTCTTATCTAAAATCATTAATCTCTTCGTGCTATCAGTGTTACATCATATAGAAACTGTTAGTTTCTATATTCTGTAAACTTTCGAGCTTGAAATATGAATGTTATTGAAGTAATGTTGGGAACTGATGCATGAGTTAGTATAATATAATGACACTTGATCAACGTGATTATATTACAGTAAGTCATGCTGAGTTTCTAATGGAACGTGATGATTCACAGATCATAACGTCATCATGTGCCATGTTACACGACTCTTACATTCTACCTAATCTCCAAGTATATCAAGAACATATATTCTTAATAGTTCTATCTTTTCAGATATTCTAGTAATTTGAAAAATCAAGATCGTGTCATTACGATTTCCTTCTAGAACATTAACTATGTTCATTTCAAAATCCATATCTACGAATTCCGGACCATTATTCGCTTGACTTGAAGACTGGAAGAGGAGACGAAAGTATGGAACTCTTGAATATAAAGAAAATATAAAGCTCGACAACAACACATAAATTACAAACCGTGCATATCAATACGTATTGCCACGTTAAGGCACGTAAAAAATTAAAAACACTATAACCCCAAGATAATAGTAGAAGTAAATATAATCCTCCGGTGGTAGATGAAAGAGAAGAATGACAGATATGAAAGTTAAGAGTATATCAAGGATCAGAACTGGATGGAGCATATTAATGAATGCTTTAAAAATATGAATCAGGGGAGAAAGAATGGAAGGTGTGAGCTGTGAAAATAAGGAAACGAATGGAGTGGATTTATAGTAAAATATCCGGCAGAGCAATCGAAACAGATTATTGCATGATTTCCTATATCGCCGAAGAACCAAATCTTATTACGAAGATTTTCTTTAAATCCCATGAATTCCGGAAATCAATCATAACTACGTCATCAGTTCCCTCTCTTGCGATAGCTTCGATTATACTCTTCGCGTAATCAAATTTTTTTTACCTATATTACTCACTGATGATAAAACTCTAATTTCTAGCTCGGATACGTCATGAAAACATACTTATTGTCAGCCATGACCATTCCACTCAAATTTCGGGACGAAATTTCTTTAACGGGTAGGTACTGTGACGACCCGGAAATTTCCGACCAAATTAAAACTTAATCTTTATATGTTCCAACATAATAAGCAAAGCCTGTAATGTTGAGTCTCGAAATGTTTGAACTATTTATATAGATTCATTTAACCTGTGACTATTTCTGACGATTCACGAACAATTGTGTGTAAATAAATATGTAAATATATATACATATATAAATATAAGAGTGCATATTAAGTTGTATTAATAAAATACAAAATAATCATTTGAATTGAAAATGTAAAATAATGTACAAGATAATTAAGATTAAAATTTATTTATGATTTAAACGAATTCTTATTTTTATTTATTATCATTTTTATGATATTATTTAGTTATTTTATTAGAATTATTATTAATATTATTAGGGTATTTACTATTAATATTTATTAAAAATAAAAATAGGGAATCCCATTCTGTTAGAAGTAACTATCAATTTTTTTTCTTTTTCTTCACATGAAAATAATTTACGTACTTCATGTCTCGAGTTTGTTACAAGTCTACTTCACAAATCAATTGGAAATCAATTTAACTGTTAAATCATGTACCTAATCACTCTATATAAGTTACAAACTGCAATTTGAGTTGAAAACAAAGAAAACCCAGAAAATAAGCTCGACACTCTGTACATTCATCTTTTTCACCATATTTTGATTTAGAACAAATTTTCAAAATGTAATAATGCAGTCATGTTAGGAATCGTCTATCTAAACTATCTGTAAGTTTTCAATCCTCAGTTCTTTCTATTAATTTCTAATTTGAGAGTCAAAGTTTTGGTTTTCAAAGTCAACTAAGTGTTCTTGAATCAAATTCGAGTTTGTTTTGATATCTCCAGTTAATTTGATGATCCATAAAGATTATAGGAATGATTTGCAACACAATTCATGTTGTAATCATAACCTATAACACTCTTAATCTAAAAATCAATTTTTGAGTTCTTGAGTTCTTCACAGTGATATACACTAACGTGAATTCGAAACAAATTTCAAAAACTAAAAATGTAGAGTTGTTAGGAATCATTTACTTAAACTTCCCGCAAAATCTCAAGTTCCAATTCTTGATAACGAATTCGAATTTGCGAGTCAAAGTTAAATTGTCAAAAGTCTAACTGTTTTGTTCTTGGAGAAATTAGAGCTTGTTTTGATGTTTTAAGTTCAATTGACGATTTCAATAGTTTTTAGAAATGATTTGAAACATGTTTCATGTTGTAAAGATTGTCCAAAACGAACTCAAAATTGAAAACAATTTTTTTTTTCTTGGCTACTAGCAAGCAGTAGGATTTTTTTGTTTTTTTTTTCTCATTTTTTTTATATCATGAACACATTTTTATTTTTTATTTCATGTTTGTTTAGAAGTCCTAAAACCATTTTGATGATTGACTATTAAGAATGAAGTTGTTTGATTGTTTAGATTTTGGTGAAGAAGATGAAGTGGGTTGAAACATGTAATAGATAAGTATTTGGGTTTGTATTATAAATCAGAAAAACTGAAATGGAGGAATGGTTAAGGGTGTTGATGAGTGAGCGAGAGGTCTCGGGTTCGAGCCCGGCTTGGTGCAATTTTTTTAAAACTGACTCCTAAGGTAGTTTTATACTTTTAAAAATTATTATTATTATTATTAATATTATTATTATCAGGGTTGCAAAAAACGGCCTAGACGGCCGTCTAGACGGGGGTGTAGACGGGTTTTCCAATGCCCCGTCCCGTTTATAGCTTATACGTTTGAAAAACGGTCAAAGTACGGTCAAACTCGGCCCCAGACGGGTAAAAACGGATATTCCCGATTTTTTCCAGGTTTTTTTATAAAAAAAAAAAAAAAAAAAAGCTGTGGCACCGTACTAATTAGGGTTTCTTTTATTTGGGCGCCATAAGTTCTCCTCTACACCCAATTTAGCTGCTACAATGCACGACATCACAAAACATGAGAGATTAGCAATTGATTCTTCAATTCTTCTCATTTCATCTTATTTCTCACTTACAAAGGTGTGATTTCTTCTCTAATTCACTTTATCTCTCACTTACAAGTTACAATTTATGTTTATGTATGTATATTTGGTATATATATATATATATATATATATATATATATATATATATATATATATATATATATATATATATTGCAATTAGTGTTTACTGCCTTTTCTACTAGTTGTGAGTGTGTAACTATATGTATATTATATATATGATTTTTGTGTTTGTGTATGTTGTATGACGTCATCGTGTCTACATAATATGTATATAATTATAAATTGATTTCATTGTGTGTGTACCAGTTGTTTACTGCCTTCATATGTGTTTGCTATAAAATTTAGACAATATATTTATGTCTAATTGATTTCATTGTGTGTGTACATGTTGTTTACTGTCGTCATTGTGTATGTTGCTTACTGCCTTCATATTTATGTCCGTATGAAACACTTAAACATATATAATAGTTAATAAGCACTTTTCATGACATGTCACTATGTGTTTGCTATAAAAAATTAGACATAATATTATTTGTTGTTTGTTGTGAAAAATGATTGATCAGGAGGGGTAAATGGCAACATCAAATCCATCCAATGAAACTAAAAGAAAACAAGAAGATACTGGTTGGGAGTATGGAAGATTGTTGGATCCAAATAATAGGGATAGGGTGCAATGTAAATTATGTGGCAATATTAATCGTGCAGGTATCAACAGATTGAAACACCACATCGCGGGTATTAGGGGAAATGTTGCTCCATGTTCTAAAGCCACAAAAGAAGATCAACAAAAGATGAGAAATGCTCTTGATGAAATCAAATCCAAGAAGAAAAGTAAAGTAGATGATGAAAAAGCTTTAAGAGATGAAGTGAGGATTAATAGGAATGATACCACTGACCGTGATGAAATGGAAGTCATATTTGGAGAAATGAAGTCGCGTTTGTTTGGTCCCATGGATAGATTCACTTCTACCGAAAATGTGCCGGATAAGGGAAAGGGTAAACAAGCCAAACTTGACAACCTTATGAGAAAAGAACAAGTTATCCTTCTAAAGGAGTATGTATGTAGGTGGGCTTACCAATGTGCAATTCCATTTAATGCTATCGATAATGATAGTTTTAGATCCATGGCGGAGGCCTTTGGTAGATTTGGAAGTAATCCTCCAACTCCAAGTAGATATGAGTTGGGAGAAACATATTTAAAGAAAGAGGTTGAAAGAACTAAGGACTTGTTGAAAAAAAACCAAGATGAGTGGAAGATGACGGGATGCTCTATAATGACGGATGCATGGACAGATAGAAAGAAAAGGAGTATCATGAATATGTGCGTGAACTCAAAGTCGGGCACCGTTTTCTTGTCTTCGAAAGAATGTTCAGGTGAAGCCCACACTAGCTGCTACATATTCGAGTATGTTGAGAAATGTATTATAGAAATTGGTCCCGAAGTTGTTGTACAAGTTGTGACCGACAATGCCGCGAATAATATGGGAGCAGCAAAGATTTTAAAAGAAAAAAGACCATCAATTTTTTGGACATCATGTGGCGCACATACGGTTGATCTAATGCTCGAAGGTAATATTAACCTTATGCTTATGCTATTATATATAAATCTTTTTCTATGCTATATTACTATCAATAGAATATGTGGTAACAGTTACTTAGACGACATGCTTATGCACATCTATGAATTGACTAACATTTATTAATTTCATTTACGTTTATACATTATATGCTTACATGTTATTAAATTATTAAATGGGACGGTTCTTTTAACGAAACTGAACCGAACCGTCTGGCTACTGCCCACAAGCTACTGCCATTGAAGGCAGGCTGCTGCCATTGAAGGCAGGCTACTGCCATTGCTGACCTTTTTTATGGTTTGTTTTTTCTTGAAGGCATTGGTGAGTCAGACCCATATAAATCAACAATTGAAATAGCAAAAAGGATAACGAAGTTTATTTATGCACACCACAAAACATTGGCTTTGATGAGGCGTTACACAAATAAGATGGAAATCGTGAGACCAGGAGTTACACGATTTGCTTCCGCGTTCCTTACTTTACAAAGCTTAATTGATAAGAAGGATGAATTAAGGAAAATGTTTTGTGGTAGTGAATGGGACAAATGTTATTTATCCAAGACAAAAAAAGGGAATGATATCTATAAAATGGTGATGGATAATAGAACTTGGTAAGGAATAAGCAAATGTTTAAAAGTGTTCTCACCTTTGGTCAAAATACTTCGAATGGTGGATGCCGATTGGAAGCCTTCAATAGGATTTTTACATGGTGAGCTTAAAAAAGCTCAACAAGAAATCAAGGAGGCTTTGAACAACCAGAAGATTTTTTATGAGCCGGTTATGAAGATCATTCGAATGAAGATGTCAGGTCGACTAGATTCGAGCTTACATTTGGCGGCCTATCTTTTAAACCCATATTATCTTTACAATGATATGAATATCCAGTATGATGAAAAAGTGAATGAAGCAATCAATGATGTTGTTGAAACTTTGTATCCGCAAGATCTTGATATGCAACAAAAAATATTGTTGGAGGAGTTTCCAGTTTACACGTGTAGATCAGAGAGCTTTGCTAAGTTACTTGCATTGAAATCATGTGAGGTTAACACCGAAAAATATGATCCGGGTAAAGCATTTTATATAATTATGTATTTTGTTTTAACTTGTAGTAGTTTAAGTGTATAGCAAATTAGACCTAAGTTACTTGTATTTGGTTTTAACTTGTAGCAAATTGGTGGACACGTTTTGGTAGCTCAGCACCTCATTTGAGAAAGATTGCTATTCGGATCCTTTCTCTAACAACAAGTTCATCCGGATGTGAACGCAATTGGAGCACCTTTGAAGCGGTTAGTCTTTGGTTATATATTTTGTAATTTGTTAAATGTTAGGTAATCATTTAAATTAAATATTTTTGTTGGTTACTTGGTTGTCTTTGATATTATAGATTCATACAAAAAAAAGAAATCGGTTAGAAGCCTCAAAGTTGAACAATCTTGGTTTTGTTCAATTCAATGCAAATCTGATTTTGAAAAACAAAAAAAGAAAGGAGAGAGGTCATGAAGTTCTTTTAACGGATGATACAAGTGAGGCTCAAGAATGGTTTATTGATGATGATGTGGTTGATGCAATTTCAAAACCAAAAAGAAGCGCTAGAAGACAATTTTTGGAGGACGATTTTGAGTCAGAAGATGAAGAGATGGAAATAGATGCTGAAGATGTTGAATATGGGTTTTATGGGGATCAAATCATTGAACAAAATGGACAAGATCAAGATTTGGATGAAAATGAAGTTTGAATCAGTGAAGTTAATAAATATTTGTAGTCTTTTGAACATGTAAGCTTATGTTTATGGTTGAAATATTATGTCCTTTTGAATGTTTATGTTTAAACTTTAAACTATAATGTATTTGTATTTTGAACATGTATGGAATATTGGAATGTTGGACAATATCTTTGTTTCCCTTCACTATAAACAGGTTGATGGAGTGTTGGACGATCTTATATTCTAAACTCTAAACAAGTTGATGGAGCCTGGTGGGTCTAACAAGACTACTATATTGTAGTCTTGAATTTGAAACTGAAAAAAAGTTTTGAGCAGGTATTTGTATTCTTGAACATATATATATATGTATATATATATATATATATATATATATATATATATATATATATATATATATATATATATATATATATAAATTTTATTTAAAAGTCAACGTTAGTCAACATCCGTCTCGACCCCCGTCTCGACCCCGTCTCGACCGTCTCGACCCTTTTAGGACCCTACCGTCTCGACCCCGTCTCGCGTATTTTGCAAACTTGATTATTATTATCCTTAGGTATTTCTACAATTATTAATTTTACAAAACAAAAGATATATATGTAAATATATTATTACATAAAATATACTAATATTACATAAAATTATGTTTCAACTAATATTATTGATATAACATTAATTAAATATCAAATAAGTATCATAATATATTATAAGAATAATTAATACATAACAAATATATAAACTTAATTGATTTATACTATAATGTGTTAATACTTGATATAGGTTCGTGAATCCGAGGCCAACCCTGCATTGTTCAATGTCGTCATATGTATTTTTACTACAAAATACAGTATTGTGAGTTTCATTTACCTTTTTACCCTTTATATTTTTGGGCTGAGAATACATGCGCAACTTTTATAACTGTTTTACGAAATAGACACAAGTAATCGAAATTACGTTCTATGGTTGAATGATCGAAACTGAATATGCCCCTTTTTATTAAGTCTGGTAATCTAAGAATTAGGGAACAGACACCCTAATTGACGCGAACTCTAAAGATAGATCTATCGGGACCAACAAGCCCCATCCAAAGTACCGGATGCTTTAGTACTTCGAAATTTATATCATGTCCGAAGGAGGATCCCGGAATGATGGGGATATTCTTATATGCATATTGTTAATGTCAGTTACCAGGTGTTCAATCCATATGAATGATATTTTTGTCTCTATGCATGGGACGTATGATTATGAGAAATGGAAGTATGAAATCTTGTGGTCTATTAAAATTATGAAATGATTCTTTATGATAAACTAATGAACTCACCAACCTTTTGGTTGACACTTTAAAGCATGTTTATTCTCAGGTACGAAAGAAATCTTCCGCTGTGCATTTGCTCATATTAGAGATATTACTTGGAGTCATTCATGACATATTTCAAAAGATGTTGCATTCGAGTCGTTGAGTTCATCAAGATTATTATTAAGTCAATTATATTTGGATATATTATGAAATGCTTTACATGCCTGTCAACTGTCGATGTAACGAAAGTTTGTCTTTTAAAAACGAATGCAATGTTTGTAAAATTTATCATATAGAGGACAATTACCTCACGATGTAATCAACTGTTGTGAATCGTTTCTAATCGATATGGACTTCGTCCGGATGGATTAGGACGGGTCTCTACAAAGTGGGTCAAAGGGAAGTCGGGAGCACCGACTTGGTATTGGAGACAAATAGCAAAATCGATATGATTCGGGCTCGTTTAAAGGCGGCGCAAGATAGACAAAAGTCTTACGTCGATAAACGTAGGTGACCGATCGAATTTGAAGAAGGCGATATGGTGATGCTTAAGGTTTCGCCATAGAAGGGTATCATTCGGTTTCGAAAACGGGGAAAGTTAGCTCCTCGGTTTATTGGGCCGTTTAAGGTTGTAGCTCGTGTTGGTGAAGTCGCGTATCGTTTGGAATTACCCAAAGAACTTGCGGGGATCCATAACACATTTCATGTTTCCCACCTCCGTAAGTATCTTGCGGATGATTCTTCATGGATGCCTTTAGACGAAATTGAGCTAAACAACAAGTTAGAATATGTTGAAGAGTCGATTGCTATACTCGATGAGATGGTAAAAATGTTGCGTAACAAAGAGGTGAGGACCTTTAAGGTCCAATGGCATCGTAGTAAAGGTTCCGAGTTTACTTGGGAGCCCGAAGAATTCGTGTTGGTTTACCTTCCCTCGTGTCATGCAGCTTGGATCGCGAGGACGCGCTCCGATTAAAGTGGGGGAGAGTTGTAACACCTCATTTTCCCGTGCGTGTCTAAAGGTACGTACTTAATCAATAGTACCCTTATAACTTATTCATTATGTAATTAAATGAACTAAAGTGTTAGTTAGGTGTAAGTGCATATATGTATATGTGTGTATATATATATATGGGTATATTCGAATGCGTGCGTGTACGCGTATATGAATGTGACGTGATGGCATTGAGTCGTGTGAGACTTAAGGTTGAAGTTTAGACGTGCATAGGAAGGGTGAATGAGGTGTGCTAGTTGTTGTACCCTTGATTCATGTTAAATTGTCAAAGTGACCAGACCTAGGCTAATGCCGCGCCGCGACAAACGGGTCCTCGCCGCGATCATTGAAGCAAACCAGGATCAGAAAGAGGGTTAAGAGTGATCATTTTTCCTTCGATTCGTCGCGCCGCAACGAATGGCGCCGCGTCGCGGCATCCCTGCAGATCAGACTGCGAATTCTGCTCAAATTAAATAGGGTTTAGGGGTAATTTGGTCTTTTTGCGTGTAGATCTGTTTGGAGCTTTTAATATCAGCCACTTGTTCTCCATTTCTTATTTCTTTTCCATTTTCTTTCACATTTTCCTCTCAAATCCTAAAACCCACTTAGATTAAACTCAAGATTTGAAGGTGAAGTTTTGTGAATCAATCCTAGAAGCAAGAATTAAAGTTACTCTCCTTGTTATTAGCTACAAGAGGATAGTTTTGGTAAGTCTCAACTCTAAGTTTTGAGTTTCATTTAGTTTAAGCTTGGGTTTGGTTCATATGGAACTTGTGTGACCCATTAGAGGGTTAAATGGGTGGATTTTGGGTTGGATTGTTAAAAGGAAACCCTAAATAGCTATTATCTAGGGTTTGGTCTTGTGATTTGAGGTTCTAAGTGCTAAGTGATGTTGTTAGTCACTAATGCAGTTTTAAAAGGATGAAAGAATTTTAATGTGTAAGTTTGACTTGGTTTGTGAGTCAAAGAGTCAAAAGAGCACTAGTTGACCTAATCGGGTGAAATGGTTATGAAATACACCAAGTTTATGTTAGTTGATGTTAATAGACCCTAATCACTAGCCTTAAGTGATCTATGATGAGGCGTGGCCATTAATGGGCGGTTTTGGTGTAGTTGAGTCATTTAATGCAATCGGGTCATTAAATGCTCAAGGGTTAGAAGTTGGCATTTAATTCAACTAGATGGTATGTTAATAAAATGCAAAATGTAATAGGTAAATTACATTGAAGGTTTTCAAGCTCAGTTAGCTTCCACAAGAGTCTTGAGGTGAGTGGAATGATTATGCATATGTGTATATAATGTATTTACTTGTACGAGATTCGATGTGGGTTTAAGTTCGGGCGGTCGATACCACATCGGGTCAATATATGATATGGGTTTAAGTTCGGGCGTTCGATGCCATGTCATATATGTGTGTGGGCATGTAGTGTGGGTTTAAAGTTCGGGCGTTCGATACCAAATTACACGTGACGGGTGGGTTTAAAGTTCGGGCGATCGATACCACTCCGGGGTTAGTGTTATAATTTGTTGTGCACTAACGGTTGTTGGGAACACCAATGGGAAATTCGAAGTACCATTCCATGCACTATTAGTTAACCATGGCTATGTGTTTGTTGTGTGGTGTTTACACTTTATTCGAGTTATATAAGTTATCGTTGTGCTAGCTTGTGGCCTTGGAGATTTAGCGTTATGCCTTGCGTTGGTATGTCTTTTAAATTGCTAGCGTGTATGAGGTAACTGTGTATGTGATTGCATGTAAGTAGGTTATATATGTATGTGTATAATTATTGCATTCACTAAGCATTAGCTTACTCTATCGTTGTTTATCTTTTTAGATGCAGGCGCAGTTAAGGGCAAGGGGGTTATCGGACATTAGGTGTCCCGTGATGATGCTTTGTTGGAGTTTTGATGTTGGCCTAACGTTTTGGGTAGTTTAGTCCCAAACCATGCTCGAAGTGTCGTTTGGATTGTAAACTATCATTTGTAATGGGTCAAACTTGTACTAAACTTTATTCGTGGCCCTCGTGCCTTTTGTAAACAATTAATTGTTATGCGTTTTAAATGGAACTCGTGAAATGGGTTACATATTAATTTGGCGTGTAATTGTGTTGTATAAAAAAAAAAAATTTATCGTATGGATTACGGGTTGGGTTGTTACATCCATACCAAATGCAAATGTTCCAACAACCTTACATGCAACCACCCAAAAAGTGTACTTATAAGAACTTCCGTGATTGCAAACCCTCTGAGTTTTCTGGAAGTACTGATCCGACTGTAACTCTCAATTGGTTGCGAGAAATTGAAAGGGTATTTGAAGCGTGTCAGTGTGAACCTGAGCTGAAAGTAATGCATGCTAGTCGAATGTTGAAAGGTAGGGCTATGATTTGGTGGGATTCTTTGATTTCCAGTATACCAAAAGAACAAGTGAGTATGATCACGTGGGAGCAGTTTCATGAGAAGGTGTGTGAACAGTATTGTAATTCGTTTGATATGAACCGAATCAAGATTGAATTTCTTGAAATGAAGATGACACCTCAAATGACGATCGATGAGGTAGTAGAGAAGTATATGGATAAAATGATGTTTGTACAACAATGGGTACCAGACGAAGCGTCACGTATCCAACATTTTGTTAATATCATTCTGCCAGAGTACCGAACTTTTGTTAGAACAGCTACATCGTTGTCTCAAGCTGTTGTGATGGCTAAGATGGTAGAAAGTGATGTTCAGGCCACCAGAAATAGAATGTTTGGTAATGTGCTACAACAAGGTGGGCAAGTATCTGGTCAATCAGGATCTAAATCCAAGAAGTCTAGTGGGTTTAAATCGAAGGGTAAAAGTGGTCAGAGTAGTTCTGGATCTGGATCAGGTAAAGGGAATTGGTGTCACACGTGTCGATCTTCTCACAGTGGTCAGTGTTCTGAGGCTACAAGAAGATGCTTAAAGTGTGGTGTGGTTGGGCATGAGTCTTCAGCATGTCCGTATCCGAATAGTGTGTGTTGGAGTTGTCACAAACCAGGGCATCGTGCGGTTAGATGTCCGTCTAAGAGCGGTAGTTCCGGGGCAGGGTCAGGGGTGCGTTCGGCATCAGCCGGAGGGTCAACTGCCTCGAGTGGGCAGAAGAGGAAGAACCCTCCAACAGCAGAGGCTAGAGCTTTTCAGATGTCGGTTGAGAATGCCGTGGCAACCGACGAAGTGATCACCGGTATGTTTCTAATCAACTCAATACCTGCTCGCGTATTGTTTGATTGTGGTGCCAATAGATGTTTTATGTCCCTAGATTTCTGTGTTAAGTTGAAATTACCAGTTACTGTGTTACCCAAGCCGGTTAGTGTAGAAGTAGCCGATGGTAAGATCACACCCGTCACAACATATGTGTCTGGGATTTGTATAGAGATTGAAGGGAAGTCTTTCCCGGTGACTTGTTTAGTGTTACCTATTCCTAGCTTTGATGTAGTATTAGGAATGGATTGGTTGAGCTCGCTTAGGGCTAATATTAAGTGTGATAGGAAAATGATTACCTTTCGTTCGACCGATGGAACCCGTGTTGTGGCCCGAGGGGAGCGGGGTGGGTATAATTTTCCGTTGATAACCATGATGAAAGCGAAAAAAGTCGATGGCAAAGGGCTGTGAATCATTTCTTACATATGTAATTGATGCGAAGAAAGAAAAGAAAACTGTGGATGATATTCCGGTAGTATCAGAATTTCCCGAAGTGTTCCCAGATGAGTTACCAGGTCTGCCGCCGGTAAGGGAAGTCGAATATAAGATTGAGTTGGATCCTGGAACAACTCCAGTTGCAAAAGTTCCTTACCGATTAGCGCCATCTGAAATCCGTGAAATGATGTCACAGATTCAAGAGTTATTAGATCGTGGGTTTATCCGACCGAGTTCTTCATCGTGGGGTGCTCCGGTATTGTTTGTTAAAAAGAAAGATGGGTCAATGCGTATGTGTATTGATTATCGTGAATTGAATAAAAGAACAGTGAAAAATAAGTATCCATTACCTCGAATAGACGGTTTGTTCGATTAGTTAAAGGGTGCTTCATTCTTTTCCAATATAGATTTACGATCCGGGTATCAATAGGTTCGTGTTGCTGAATTAGATATACCGAAAACTGCGTTCAGAACTAGGTATGGTCATTATGAATTTCTTGTCATGCCGTTTGGGTTGACAAATGCGCCAGCAGTCTTCATGGATCTAATGAATAGAGTGTGTCGTCCATTCTTAGATAAGTTTGTGATTGTGTTTATTGACGACATATTGGTGTATTCAAAAACAGAGAGTGAACATGCTGAACATCTGAGGTTGGTTTTGAAATTGCTGAAACGTGAGCAGCTATTTGCAAAATTTTCAAAATGTGATTTTTGGTTACGTGAAGTGCAGTTTTTGGGTCATGTGATTTGTGCTAAAGGTATAAAGGTTGATCCGATAAAGATAGAAGCGGTAATGAATTGGAATTCTCCGAAGACTCCGACGGAGATTAAGAGTTTTCTGGGGTTAGCTGGTTATTATCGCAGGTTTATCAAAGATTTTTCTAAAATAGCGGGTCCGTTGACTAAGTTGACTCGTAAAGATGTAGCCTTTCGATGGTCTGATGAACAGAAAAAAGCTTTTCAGCTTTTGAAACAGCTACTATGTCAGGAACCAGTGTTAGCTTTACCAGAAGGTTCAGACGACTTCGTGGTATACTGTGATGCGTCATTTGCTGGGTTGGGTTGTGTCTTAATGCAGAGAGATAAATTAATTGCCTACGCCTCGCGACAGTTGAAAGTTCATGAGAAGAATTATCCAGTGCATGATCTTGAAATGGCTGCAGTAGTGTTTGCTTTAAAACTGTGGAGACACTATTTGAATGGAACCCATTGTGTTATTTGTACAGATCATAAGAGTTTGCAATATATCTTCTCACAGAAAGAATTGAATATGCGTCAGAGACGGTGGCAAGAGTTGATCAAGGATTATGATTGTGAAATTAAATATCATCCGGGTAAGGCAAATGTGGTTGCAGATACGCTAAGTCATAAAAAGTCAAGTGAAAATGTGAAATTCCTTCGTTTGAATATAACTCCAGATTTGATTAACAGCTTAAGAACCATTCAAGCCTGTGCTTTGGAGGACAAACATATTAAATCTGAACAAATGATCAAACGAAAAGTGGACTTAATTGATGACTCACGTGGACTAAAGACTTTAAACAATCGTGTTTGGGTGCCTAAGCTTGGAGATTTGAGGGATTTAATTATGACAGAAGCTCACAAATCCAGATTGACAGTACATCCGGGTAGTAATAAGATGTATCATGATTTGAAAACTGTGTATTGGTGGCCGACAATGAAAACAGATATCGCTCGATATGTCGAAAAGTGTCATATTTGTGCTCAAGTGAAGGCAGAACACCAGAAACCTTATGGTTCGTTACGTCAGCTACAGATTCCAGAGTGAAAATGGGAACATATAACGATGGATTTTGTGACCAAACTACCAAGAACTCAGAAACGACACGATATGATTTGGGTAATAGTGGATCGTCTAACTAAAAGTGCTCATTTTCTTGCTACTCGTGAAACAGCTTCGTTAAGTGAGTTAGCCAATTTGTATGTGAAAGAAATAGTTAGTCGACATGGTGTGCCGTTATCGATCGTTTCAGACAGAGATTCTAGATTTGTGTCAAATTTCTGGAATAGTCTTCAACAAAATCTTGGTACACGTGTGAATTTAAGTACAGCTTATCATCCTCAGACAGACGGTCAGAGTGAAAGAACGATACAGACTTTGGAGGATATGTTAAGGGCTTGTGTGTTAGAATACGGTGGTTCGTGGGATACGCATTTGCCATTGGTTGAATTCACGTATAATAATTCATATCATTCGAGTATAGGGATGCTGCCCTATGAAATGTTGTACGGTCATCGTTGCAAAACTCTAACTTGTTGGTTAGAAGCCGGGGAGAAACAGTTTGCAGGTCCCGAAATTGTTCAAATGACAGCTGAAAAAGTTGCAATTGCGCGAGAAAAGTTGAAAGTCGCTAGAGATAGACAGAAAGTGTATGCTGATCCGCGTAGACATCCGGTAACCTTTAGTGTGGGTGAACGAGTGTATTTAAAAGTTTCGCCATGGAAAGGGGTTATCAGATTCGGTAAACGTGGTAAGTTAGCACCGAGATTTATTGGTCTATTTTCGATCAGTGAAGTGTTGAATGATCAGACTGTGGTTTTAGATCTTCCGCCAGAGTTAGCCGGTATTCATAATACATTCAACGTGTGTTATCTTCGTAAGTGTAAAGTCGACGATGAAACACAACTTCTTCCTTTAGAAGATTTAAGGGTTGATTTGAATAAGAAATTAGTGGAAGAGCCGGTCCGTGTAGTTGACTGAAAGGTGACTAAGTTGAGAAATAAAGAGATACCGATGGTGTTGATCGAGTGGAAACACAGTTTGGGTTCTAACCTTACGTGGGAAATGGAAGAGTTGATGAGAAACCGCTACCCTCATTTGTTTGAACAAGACCAGATTCCGAGGACGGAATCTCCTTAAGGGGGGTGGATTTGTAACAGACTGAAACTCGGGCTAGTTGTAAGTGGACTATTTTGCCCTTAGGGTTTGTGCTTAGTCTTAAGTGCTTTTATTTTAATTATTTTATTAGTGTTTTATTATAATTGTGTGGTGACCAGTTTGTGACAAGGGTCCCAGAACAGGTTTGTTTATTTAATTTGGACTCCGTTAGGGCCGCCTAACGAGGTACGAAAGATATCAGATAACTGATAAATACCCGTGTGTTGCACAGTGTGGGAATTAACCCAATTAAGTGACTAGTGTGCTGTATTTTCTTCCCATTTCTAGAAAATCTACCAAAAACACCGTACCTTCATCCCTCCCACCTAACCAAACCCTAATCCTTAAACATTGATCTTGAGCTCAAATTGGTGTTAGAATCGTGTTTGTTATCGTTTACTGAGTTTATCAAGGTAAGTAACATGTGTTTTTGTGTTCAATTAGTTGTTAAATTCATGGTTTTGTGTGAGTTTTGTAAAAAGCTTGAATTTGTGTCAAAACAAGTGATTTAAGTGTTGTTATGGTCAAATTATTGTGGGTTTTGAGTCTATAACAAGTAGTGAACAAGTTGTGGTCGATTTTGGTGTTTAAAACGAGCTCTAGATCGAGATTTGAGGATTTCATCGTGAAGTCCGTAGCCTTTGTTCAGTTTCTGAGGAAGATGAACACAGTCGGTCGACTGTCGATCGACAGTCGACCGACTGAGAGTGAACCGACCGATTGTTGAGTGAACCGACCGACTGAGATTTATCTTCGGCCGATTGATGTAATACCAAGTGAATCGACTGACTGGTAAGGTCAGTCGACCGGTTGTGTTGACAGTCGACCGACTGTCAGTGTCAGTCGACCGCCTGTGTGTCCTGGGCAGAAAGTTTTACCAAAGTGCTTTTTTCTAGCCGTTATACTGCCCGTTTGTATTTTGGTGTTCAGGATGTAAATTTTGAAAGTGCACAAGTGTTAAGCATGAAAATTTTAGCGGACGCATTTTTTTTACTAATTTGCTATAATTCCCTGTCAGTGTGTCTAATCTTGATGGGAACACTATTCTAACTTGGTTTTTGCTGTTCTCAGGAGATAAGGACAAGGAGGAAGCTCAGAAATAATAACTGAGCAGTTGCTGGTAATTGGTGAGTGAGTCTATCTACGAATAGAGTTTAAGTAGCATATCATGCTACTGTGGTTGACTCTTTTACCATGCATAGTGAAGAAATTGCCATGTTAGAATAATACAGTATGCCTGATGTTATATGTGAATTATGTGTACACTGTGTGATTGGCACCAGTCGGGCCTAGGGAGACTGGGGACTCGAGACCGTGCCTAGGAGAGGTTAGAGTCCGTATGAGGTCAACCGTGCCTAGGGGAGGTTGGGTCCATAGGCTACTGATTGTTGAGTATAGTGTGAACGATGCACCCCCTGCAGCTGGATAACTATACTGTGAATTGAGTAGCAGGGACTATCGGTAGACTCAGGCCCGATCAGTTGAGAGTCGTGTGCTCGTACAAGCCGCCGATCCTCGTATTGTCTTATTGTATGCTAGTTGGTAGTTAGCCGGTACTGTTGATGTATATAGCTTGTGTGTGGCTTAAGCTATATCTGTTAGATAGATTCCATTCACTTAGCGGTGCGCTAATCCCCCACATATTCTCCCCTTTCAGGTTTAGGTATTGCTAGTCGGGATGGGTGCTGCTGCAGAAGACATGTTTGACAACCCAACTCTGATGTGGACTTTTGTTTAAATAATGTTTTGTAATAACTAACACTGTTGTGTAAGTTTAAACTTAACTATACGGTTTAAAGTAATGTGGTGACTTATATTGCGTTTATTATTAAAGTCTTCCGCTGTGTTTAAAAAAAAATTGATCGGTGTTACACATTGGAATCGTTATTTGAACTTGAAACATCAAAACAAACTCTAATTTTACTAAGAACAAATCTGTTGACTTTTGACAAAATAACTTTGACTTGCAAATTCGAATTCGTTGTTAGGAATTGGGATTTGAGATTTTGCAGAAAGTTTAAGTAAATGATTCCTAACAACTTTGCATTAATACATCTTGAAAATTCGTTCGAAATCAAAATATGACGAAAATGTGTAATAACAGAGGTTTACATAATTATTTTCTGATTTTTCTCTCTTTAATTTCCAATTGCAGATAAGTTTATATATAAGGTATTGAATAATTGAAGTAGAAACGTGATTGAATTTACTAAAATCGACGGCTGATAATGCTAAAAACGAACATATATTTCATAGCATTATCCTTCAAGAAAGACAAGCTTTTAGTTGCAATTGGTCTATTTACAAGTGATATTCGTTTAAATAATAAAAAGTGAAGATAAAAGACAGATTCGACGATTTGAAGACGCAAACGACCAAAAAGCTCAAAAGTACAAAATACAATCCAAGTGGTTCAATTTATTGAGAGAAACGTCTAAAAGTTACAAGAGTACAAGCCGCAAAACGCAAAGTACAAGATATTATATTGTACACAAGGACGTTCGAAAATCCGGAACCGGGACATGAACCAACTATCAACGCGCAACTCAATGGAGCTAAAATTACAAGTCAACGATGCACAAGAATATAATATAATATATATATATATATATAATTATATAAAATTATATATATTATATTATATATTATTATAAACTCAGCAGCCCACGTTTTTGTTGCTTGGTGAGCTGGAAAAGCAGGCCATGCGATCGCATGGCCAGGAAGGTTTAAAACCATGCGATCGCATGGCTTCAAGTGTCAGGCCACATCTATAAATTGCAGCGTATTTAGGACGAATTTTACACACAAAATATTATCTACTCTCTATCTCTCAATATATATATATATTTTAATTTTAATTTTAATTTTAATTTTAAGTTAATAATAATAAGGTTATAGTGGCGAATGTTTTAAGTTTGTAATGTAACAACCCAAACCAAAACACAAACGAACCCACGAAAAATATCAAAAAAAAATTTTGTTTGTTCAGCATATGGCGCGGCGCGCCAGACCCCCGCGCGGCGCTCCAAACTGGTCTGTCAAAAAGTCTTGAAATGCGAAAAAGATTGGCCACTTCCCGACATAATTAGACAAAACGATTTTAATAACATATTCAAATATGTAAAACTAACACATTCCATTAATAAAAATGAGTTTTACGAAGAGGAGCCCACATCAGCCGTTTTACGAGTTTAATACAAAATATGAGTTTCGACCATCAAAAGTTTAAGTACCAAACTACACTACGAGCATGGTGTTTGGGATTAAACTACCCAAGTCTCGGTCAAACTCCAAAAGCTAATATCTCCAAAAGCGTTCCCTAACAACAACGGGATCTTTAATCCAAGATGATGCCCTTACCCTTATCCACAACCGAACCTATAAAAAGGTAAACAACGAAAGGGTAAGCTAACGCTTAGTGAATGCAATAATTATACACATACATATATAATATACCTACTTGCAATCACTTACACAAACACCGCATACATTCTAGCAACACAATTAGCTTATAATCTCGAATACGAGCTAGAAATCTCCAATACCACAAGCTAGCATAGCAACGCATATAAATATAACTCGAATAATATAATATGCTTACACTTACAACACAATAACCATGGTTAAGCAATCGTACAAGGGAATGGCGCAAGCGAAAGGCCATCGGAGTTCACAACATCCATTAGTGTACTTAGCACCTCGTATCACTAACCCCCGGGTGGCATCTTAACACCTCGATACTTCACCCTCGGGTGGCGTCTTAACACCTCGACACTTCACCCTTTATTATTTTACGGAGTGGTGTCTTAACACCTCGACACTACACTCCTAGGTGGCATCTTAACACCTCGATGCTTCACCCCGAGTGGCATCTTAACACCTAGATGTTTCACTCATCACGTGAAACGTGGTGTCTTAGCACCTCGACACTACACATTTCACGGTACAACAAATCGATACATTATATACCTACACATATAATTATTCCACTCACCTTACGCCTTCAGTGAATCGATAACCAAGCTTGCAAAACCTCAATGTAATGTACCTATCACATTATACATATTATCAATCATAAACTCAAGTTGGTCAACCAATTCTTTAACTATTCTAATGCCATTTTGACCCAAAGTGCAATTTCAACCCATTTGCACCCTTAACCACAATTTTGGGTCAACTCATACCAAAACCCTAACATTAGCCAAGATAGGTTTAAAACACACTTCAAAACAAGGTTTATGCATTAATTACAAACATTAACTATCTTAGGTCCACTTTGACCCATTTGACCAATTTAAGGTCAACACACCCATTTCGGGTCATACACTAACCCACACAACACCCATTTACATATATATAAGTGTGCTAGTAATTTCACTAACCAATTTAGGCTCATAAACATAAATTGATACTTTGAAAACCCTAATTAGTCATCTTTGGGTCTACATGACCCAAATTCACCCAAAACCCCTAATTCACTAACAAATGGGTTTTATGGGCAACACTACCCAAACCCTAACCCTTAATACAATTAAACAAGGAAGTTAAGATTTGAGTATACCACTACTACCAAAACGAAGCTAGAGGATAGATGAACAACTTTAAAGCTTGTACTTAGACCCGATTCAACCTTCTTCTTCCTTATTTTGAGCTCTCTCACTCTAGAAAAACCCTCTCTCTCTAAAATTGAATGGATGAGGTTGATGTAGTTGGAAATGGAGTTAATGAGGCCCCAACAATAGGTTTAGGGCCTTAAAGTTGGACCCCATGTGATTTTACCAATTTACCCCCAAAATATCTAATTTTAAAAGGAAGTGAGCTGTCACAGCATATCGGCGCGGCACGCCAAATGGCTGCGCGGCGCGCCAATTGCCCAGTCCAGATTCTGTCTTTTATTTAAAATATGAAACGAACACCCACCCAACCCATACCGTATTTACACATATGTACGATGAAATAATAGGGTCTTACTACTCTCCCCCACTTATTCGGATTGTGTCCTCTCAATCCAAGCTGCATGACAAGAGGGAAGATAAACCAACACGAACTCTTCAGGCTCCCAAGTAAACTCAGAACCTTTACTACGACGCCATAGAACTTTAAAGGTCCTAACCTCTTTATGTCTCAACCTTTTGACCTTCTCATCGAGTATGGAAATCGGTTCCTCAATATACTCTAACTTATTATTTAGCTCAATCTCGTCTAATGGTACCCAAGATGAATCAACCACGAGACACTTACGGAGATGGGAAACATGAAATGTATTATGGATCCCCGCAAGCTCTTTGGGTAATTCCAAACGATACGCGACTTCACCAACCCGAGCTAAAACCTTAAATGGTCCAATAAACCGAGGAGCTAACTTTCCCCGTTTTCGAAATCGAATAATGCCCTTCCATGGCGAAACCTTAAGCATCACCATGTCACCTTCTTGAAATTCAATCATTCGTCTACGTTTGTCGGCATACGACTTTTGCCTATCTTGAGTCTTTTTCAAATGCTCTCGAATCATATCAATTTTGCTATTCGTATCTAAGACCAAATCGGTACTCCCGATTTCCTTCTGTCCCACTTCACCCCAACAAATCGGGGTTCGACACCTACGCCCATAAAGCATCTCATATGGCGGCATCCCGATACTAGTATGATAACTATTATTGTACGAGAATTCCACCAAAGGTAAGTGCTCGTCCCAACTACCACCAAAATAAATAATACACGCCCGTAACATATCCTCCAAAGTTTGATTCGTACGTTCGATTTGACCGTCCGTTTGAGGATGATACGCCGTGCTCAATTTCAATTGTGTACCCATATCTTCATGAAACTTTTCCCAAAACCGAGATGTAAAACGAGTATCTCGATCCGAAATAATCGATATAGGAACTCCGTGTCGAGAGATGACTTCCTTGATAAACAACTTAGCCAAGGTCTCCGACGATATCGCTTCCTTAATGGGAAGAAACAAAGCACTTTTCGTCAATCGATCAACTATCACCTAAATCGAATCAAATTGGGTTCTCGCCGTTTTAGGTAACTTTGTAATGAAATCCATGGTAATGTGCTCCCATTTCCATTTCGGGATTTCTAACGGTTGTAACTTACCATACGAATTTTGGTGCTCGTCCTTAACCTGCAAACACGTGACGCATTGCTCAACATACTTTACAACATCACGTTTCATGCCCGGCCACCAATAATCCTTCCTCAAATCAAGATACATCTTCGTTGCGCCCGGATGAATGGAATACTTTGACTTATGTGCTTCATCAAGTAGCACTTATCGATACTCACCCATCTTAGGCACCCACACTCTTCCTTGAAAGGACAACAAACCACGCGAACCCATAGTAATGAATTCCGATTGCCCTACAATTCGCTCTGCATGCTTGTTGTGAACGTAAGCCTCTATTTGAATCACACCAAGTTTTTCAAGAAAATCGTTAGTAATAATCATACGTGACAATCCCAATCGTAACACCGGGTGATGACTCTTTCGACTTAACGCATCCGCGACCACATTCGCCTTGCCTGGATGATAAAGTATTTCACAATCATAATCTTTTACCACATCCATCCACCTACGTTGACGATAATTTAAATCTCGTTGATTAAAGAGATATTTCAAGCTCTTATGATCCGAATAAATCGTACTCTTAATACCATACAAGTAATGGCGCCAAATTTTCAACGCATGCACAACTGCCGCCAACTCAAGATCATGAGTCGAATATCTCGTCTCATGTTCTTTTAATTGTCGAGAGGCATAAGCGATGACTTTACCCCTTTGCATAAGAACACACCCGAGTCCATTTAACGAAGCATCACAATAAACCGTCATGTCTTTCACACCTTCTGGCAATACTAACACCGGAGCTTGGCACAACTTCTCTTTTAACAATTGAAAAACAATTTCTTGCTCGTTCTCCCAAGTAAATCTCGCGTTCTTTCTCGTCAATTTCGTCAATGAAGAAGCGATCTTAGAAAAGTCTTGGATAAACCGACGATAATAACCGGCCAATCCGAGAAAACTTCGGACTTCTGTAGGCGTAGTCGGTTGTCTCCAACTCTTCACCGTCTCTATCTTCCCCGGATCTACTTGAATACCGTCTTTGTTCACAATGTGGGCAAGGAATTGAACCTCCCTTAGCCAAAATTCACATCTGGAGAACTTAGCATACAACTTCTCCTTTCGTAACGTCTTCAATACTTCACGCAAATGACGTTCATGTTCGTTCATACTCTTCGAATAAAAAAGTATATCGTCGATGAACACAATTACCGACTTTTCCAACATAGGTTGGCACACTCGGTTCATAAGGTCCATGAATGCCGCCGGTGCATTCGTAAGACTAAAAGGCATAACCACAAACTTAAATGTCTATAACACGTTCAAAAAGCCGTTTTCTCGATGTCTTCCTCACGGACCCGCATTTGGTGATAGCCGGATTGTAGGTCAATTTTAGAGAAATACGTTGCACCTTGGATTTGGTCAAACAAATCGTCAATCCGAGGTAATGGATAACGATTCTTGATCGTCACTTTATTTAACTCCCGATAATCGATGCACATCCGCATACTACCATCATTCTTTTTCACGAATAAAACCGGAGCGCCCCATGGCGAAGCACTCGGTCGAATGAAACCCTTCTCAAGCAACTCTTGGGTTTGATTTAACAACTCTTGCATTTCCGTCGGCGCTAAACGATAAGGAGTTTTAGCAACGGGAGTAGCTCCCGGAACCAACTCAATGCGAAATTCAACTTGTCTTTCCACCGGAACACCCGGTAACTCGTCCGGAAAAACGTCTTCGAATTCACTAACCACCGGAATTTCATGAATGGGTGGTGACTCATCACGAGTATCAACAACATGGGCAAGAAAGGCCATGCCATCTCTATCGAGGAGACGACGTGCCCGTGTAAAAGTGCATATCGGCACAAGTCTTCTACGCTTATCACCGTGAATAATTAACTCTCCCCCACTTGAGGTCTTCACACGAATAAATTTTTCTTGGCATGCAATATCGGCTCTATTATGATCGAGCCAATCTATACCCACAACAATATCAAAATCGCCCAAGGTCATCGGAATGAGATCTATCTTAAAGTTTTCGGCACCAAACACAACATCACAATTTTTACACACATCAACTACTAGCACCGTCTTGCCATCCGCTATTTCGACTTCTACCAGACGACTTAACTTAGCTAACGGTCTATTAAGTTTAGGCACAAATTTAGGAGACACAAACGACAAATTTGCACCGCTATCGAAAAGAATCCTTGCCGGATTAGAATTGACCATGAAAGTACCTGAAACAACTTCGTTCGATTGTTTAGCTTCATCATTGGTCATCAAATAGTTGCGACCCCTAGCCGTACCCGCCGCCTTCTCTAACCGCTTCACATTATCGTTTCGCAAATCGGGACACTCCGGCTTCTTATGCCCTTCTTTACCACAATTAAAACAAGTGACCTTGTTTCCGAAAGATGGTTTAGGACATTCACGAGCCATATGACCCGGTTGCCCACAATTGTAGCACGCATAAGAAAAAGCCCCGGGAGCACCCTTCTTCATGCTATTAACACTCTCGGAACCCTTCTTGTTCTTGTTCTTCTTGTTTGAAAAGTTAGAATGACTAGAACCTTCAAACTTTCTTTTGGAAAACGTGAAATCGCTCTTTCTTGGAATATCCGGCTCAAAACCCCGAGCCAATTCAAATAACTCATCAAAAGACTTAGCCATACCCCGACTAATCTTGCCCTTGAACTCATCATTCAAAGTACGGTAGAAATCTTTCATTACTTGTGATCGTCACCTACATATTCTGGACAAAAACGAGTTTTTGCCAAAAAGCTAGACTTGAGTGTGACCAAGTCCATTGAACCTTGTTGCAAATGGTGCAACTCGTCTCGAATTCTATCAAGATTGGAAGAAGTTCGGTATTCTCTAAAGAATTCCTTCTTAAACTCCTCCCATGTCAAGCTCATGCATTGCTCTTCACCATATAAATTGATTTTATCGTCCCACCACAACTTGGCTTATTCCCTCAACATACTAGAACCATACCTCGCCTTCATTTCGGGAGGACACTCTGCGGTACTGAAATCCCCCTCGATATCGGAAATCCAACATGTGCTTTTCAACGGATCTCGCACCCCATTAAACATCGGGGGTTGAGCGTCCTTGAAGTTCTTGTAGTGAAAGTCCCGCCTCCCTTCGCCTCCTTCACCACGAGGATAAACATTTCTAGCGTCAAGTGCCTCTTCGACAGTGGCCTTCATTCGTTCATTAATTAAATCGGTTATTTGCTCGTCAACTGATTCTTTGAAAACTTTCCTCACGCTAACAAGAAAATCCTCCTTGTAGTTCTTCAAGATCGCCTCAACCTTGGCCGTGAATTCGGAGTCCTCGCTTGTACCTCCGATATCGTTATCGTGTCCGTTTCTCGTCTTCATTTTATAAAACGGAAAAGGTTAAACAAAGAACGAAAGGACATAACACGTAAGTATACATGTACACCACGCCACCCCATCTTGCTCAACAATCGTCGTACATTGCTTGTTTGATACGATTTGCACCCGTAACAAATGTAGCTAATCGTTGTTACGCGAGCACGTCGCATTAACTCGCTAGTACCACTTCTATCTCGCTTGATGATTGCTAAAACAACACAAAGCAATTTGTGCATGGTTAATTCACATAAACACTAGCACTAACAATTCCCTTTCCGACCCAAAGTCCTACAAGTCCCGCATAAAGCGTACACACAGTAAAGTCTAAGTCTAGGCACCTATCTCAAGTCGCCTAAATCCCTTAGACCATGCTCTGATACCACTTGTAACAACACAAACCAAAACACAAACGAACCCGCGGAAAATATCAAAAAAAAAAAATTTGTTTGTTCAGCATGTGGCGCGGTGCGCCAGACCCCCGCGCGGCGCGCCAAACTGGTCTATCCAAAAGTCTTGAAATGCGAAAAAGATTGGCTACTTCCCGAAATAATTAGACAAAACACTTTTAACAACATATTCAAATATGTAAAACTAACACATTCCATTAATAAAAATGAGTTTTATGAAGCGGGGCCCACATCGGCTGTTTTACGAGTTTAATACAAAATATGAGTTTCGACCATTAAAAGTTTAAGTACCAAACTACACTACGAGCATGGTGTTTGGGATTAAACTACCCAAGTCTCGGTCAAACTCCAAAAGCTAATATCTCCAAAAGCATTCCCTAACAACAACGGGATCTTTAATCCAAGATGATGCCCTTACCCTTGTCCACAACTGAACCTATAAAAAGGTAAACAACGAAAGGGTAAGCTAACGCTTAGTGAATGCAATAATTATACACATACATATATAATATACCTACTTGCAATCACTTACACAAACACCGCATACATGCTAGCAACACAATTAGCTTATAATCTCGAATACGAGCTAAAAATCTCCAATACCACAAGCTAGCATAGCAACGCATATAAATATAACTCGAATAATATAATATGCTTACACTTACAACACAATAATCATGGTTAACCAATCGTACAAGGGAATGGCGCCCGCGAAAGGCCATCGGAGTTCACAACATCCATTAGTGTACTTAGCACCTCGTATCACTAACCCCCGAGTGGCATCTTAACACCTCGATACTTCACCCTCGGGTGGCGTCTTAACACCTCGACACTTCACCCTTTATTATTTTACGGAGTGGTGTCTTAACACCTCGACACTACACCCCTAGGTGGCATCTTAACACCTCGATGCTTCACCCTGAGTGGCATCTTAACACCTCAATGCTTCACTCATCACATGAAACGTGGTGTCTTAGCACCTCGACACTACACATTTCACGCTACAACAAATAGATACATTATATACCTACACATATAATTATTCCACTCACCTTACGCCTTCGGTGAATCGATAACCAAGCTTGAAAAACCTCAATGTAACGTACCTATCACATTATACATATTATCAATCACAAACTCAAGTTATTCAACCAATTCTTTAACCATTCTAATGCCATTTTGACCCAAAGTGCAATTTCAACCCATTTGCACCCTTAACCCTAATTTTGGGTCAACTCATACCAAAACCCTAACATTAGCCAAGATAGGTTTAAAACACATTTCAAAACAAGGTTTATGCATTAATTACAAACATTACCTATCTTAGGTCCACTTTGACCCATTTGACCAATTTAAGGTCAACACACCCATTTCGGGTCATCCACTAACCCACACAACACCCATTTACATATATATAAGTGTGCTAGTAATTTCACTAACCAATTTAGGCTCATAAACATAAATTGATACTTTGAAAACCCTAATTAGTCATCTTTGGGTCTACATGACCCAAATTCACCCAAAACCCCTAATTCACTAACAAATGGGTTTTATGTGCAACACTACCCAAACCCTAACCCTTATTACAATTAAACAAGGAATTTAAGATTAGAGCATACCACTACTACCAAAATGAAGCTAGAGGATAGATGAACAACTTTAAAGCTTGCACTTAGACCCGATTCAACCTTCTTCTTCCTTATTTTAAGCTCTCTCACTCTAGAAAAACCCTCTCTCTCTAAAATTGAATGGATGAGGTTGATGTAGGGGGAAATGGAGTTAATGAGGCCCCAAAAACAGGTTTAGGGCCTTAAAGTCGGACCCTATGTGATTTTACCAATTTACCCCCAAAATATCTAATTTTAAAAGGAACTGAGCTGTCACAGCATATCGGCGCGGCACGCCAAATGGCTGCGCGGTGCGCCAGTCGCCCAGTCCAGATTTTGCCTTTTATTTAAAATATGAAACGAACACCCACTCAACCCATACCGTATTTACACATATGTACGATGAAATAATAGGGTCTTACATGTAAGTCGAAATTCTGTTCGTGTAACGCTACGCTATTAATACTCATTGTAAGTTATGTTCAACCTTTTTAAATTAATGTCTCGTAGCTAAATTATTATTATGCTTATTTAAGCCGAAGTAATCATGATGTTGTACTAAATATTAAATACGGGGTTATTGGGCTTTGTACCATAATTGGTGTTTGGACAAAAGATCGACACTTGTAGAAATTGGACTATGGACTATTAATAGGCTTTATATTTGTATAACTGAATGATAGTTCGTTAATTTAATATAGAGATTTACAATTTGACGTATCTATAAATAACCATATACACTCGATCGGACACGTTGTGCGGGATATTTATAAATACTAATAATCGTTCATTTAACCGGACACGGGAATGGATTAATAGTCAATGGACTCATTAAAATAGGGGTGGATTACATACAAGGACACTTGGTGTAATTGATAATAAAGTATTAAAACTTTGGATTGCACACAGTCGATAACCTGGTGTAATCAATAACAATGTATTAAAACCTTATTACGGTTTAAGTCCCCAATTAGTTGGAATATTTGACTTCGGGTATAAGGATAATTTGACGAGGACACTCGCACTTTATATTTATGACTGATGGACTGTTATGGACAAAAAACCAGATGGACATATCGAATAATCTAGGACAAAGGACAATTAAAGCATGGTAATAAACTAAAATCAACACGTCGAACATCATGATTACGGAAGTTTAAATAAGCATAATTCCTTTATTTTATATCTTATCGCACTTTTAATTATCGTACTTTTAAATTATCGCAATTTTATTTACCGTCATTTTATTTATCGCACTTTAATTTATCGCACTTTAATTATCGTCATTTACTTTACGCTTTAAATTAAGTTATATTTATTTTTAATATTTTACATTAGGTTTTAATTGTGACTTAAGACATAAAATTGACAAACCAGTCACTAAACGGTAAAAAACCCCCTTTTATAATAATAATAATATTACTTATATATATATATATATATATATATATATATATATATATATATATATATATATATATATATATATATATATATATATAGTTTTAAAAAAAAAATATAACGTTAAACTTGGCTAGCTCCCTGCGGAACGAACCGGACTTACTAAAAACTACACTACTCTACGATTAGGTACACTTCCTATAGTGTTGTAGCAAGGTTTAAGTATATCCACTATATAAATAAATAAATAACTTGTGTAAAATTGTATCGTATTTAATAGTATTTTGTAACAAAAATATAACTATTTCGTATACTACCCTGCACACATCAAGTATTTTTTGGCGCCGCTGCCGGGGACATGAGCGAAACGCTATAAAAAAAGATTTTTATTAAGTCTTAATTTACTTTTGTTAAAATATTTTGTTAAAAAAACAAAAATATAAAAACAAGAAAAAGAAAAATACATATCTATATTTCTAAGTTTAGTTAAAATTAAAAAGTTTATAACTTTATTTTTCTTTTGTTAAAAATTAAAACTAATAAGTAAGATTTTTTTTTAGTATTTAATATTATTTTGTAAAATTAAAAAAAATCAAAATAAAAAAAATAATAAGTAATTGCAATCGGGCCACAATACTGTAGCAGCCCAAGAAATGGCCTGGATCCAGAGTCCATGCGATCGCATGGAAATACCAAAGAACCCTCATGCGGTCGCATGAGGTGACTTGACAGGCCTGAAACCTTTGACTGTCGATTAGGGTTAAAGTTTTAATAATAATTATAATTAATTAAATATAGATTAGGGTTTTATATTTAATAATAATTTTTTTAGTTTTATTTAATTTGTAATTTTAGTTTTAATTAGTTTTATTAAATATAAAATTGATACTTTTATAAAATAAGTAATATAAAAATTATATATTTATAAAAATTATATTCTTAAAACTTTAAGTTTTATTTTTATATTTTGTATCTTTTTATTCGTAAATTGTATATTTTATCGTTCGTACTTAGTTTTAAATTTAGTATTTGCCGTAGTTTATTTTTATTTCTAGATTTTTAGGCTTTGCCGTAAAATCTCTTAAGTGCTTTTTCTTTAGATTAAGATTTAGGCGCTTTAGAATTCCACGACATCGCTTATCGCTTTAATATTTAATAGATTTTAGTGCCTAATTAAGTTATTGCCGTTTTGGATATAGAATTCCTTTTAAGCTTTAATTCCTTTAGACGCAATTTTTAATATTTAGTATTTAGTACTTTTTAAGTTTCGAAGCGCTAATTTCTTTTTATTTTTCAACCTTTATTTTTCAACCTTTATTTTTCGACCGTTTATTTTTCGACGTTTTTCGACGCACTCTTTTTCTTTCTTATTTCTCGACGCTCTAGTTTTTAGGACATAGAATTTTTTTTTTTTTTTCTTTAAATTTCGACGAAAAATTATTTTAAGCGGTTAAATTGATAGACATCCAAAATTTTCTGGTTCGTAGTAATATTTGGATTTGTTAGTGGCGAGTTGTGAGCTTCTGATTTAAAGGGTCTTGGTTACCTGTTGCATCTATTGGCTATTCGAAACGTGGGCAAAATCAGAAAAGTCTATTAATTTGATAGCTTATATAATTTTTATTTTGTAACTTATAGGATATTCAGTGAATGCACCGAGCAAAACGTTCACCACCTTTCATACGTTCACCACTTGTAACTCGATCAAGACATTTAGCCAACATTGTCGTCGTTGATTTTTCTTTAGAATCATCATCTAGTCGACCAAGTACTCCAATTCAAATTTTCGATAATCCATTTTTTGAACCCGACCTCACAATTGAGAATCCAGAGGATATTCAGGGACAATTCAGAGATCCTGAACCACTAATCATTCCTCATGAACCACAAATCACTCATCCAGAGATTGTCGAGGAAGAAACCATTAAGTCAGAATTCTCTAGTGATTCAGATTCAACAAATTCAATCATGGAAAATTTGGAACCTCTAAGTATGGAAGACCAAATGAGAGCTAAACGCATTGGCCAAGGTCATACAATTACTCAACCAGACATTAATGCGCCAGATTATGAAATCAAAGGACAAATCCTATACATGGTAACTAATCAATGCCAATTTAGTGGTGCACCGAAGGAAGATCTAAATGAGCATCTTCAAACCTTTAATAGGATCTGTACTCTATTCAAAATAAGGGAAGTTGAGGATGAACAGATCTATCTCATGTTATTTCCCTAGACTTTAAAAGGAGAAGCCAAAGATTGGTTAGAATCGTTACCTGAAGGGGCGATTGATACATGGGATGTTTTAGTTGAAAAATTTCTTAAATAATTCTTTTCGGCATCTAAAGCCGTGAGACTTCAAGGAGAAATAGTTACGTTCACACAGAAGCCAAATGAAACTCTATATGAGGCGTGGACAAGATTTGGAAAGTTGTTGAGAGGATGTCCTCAACATGGTTTAGACACTTATCAAATAGTACAAATATTCTACCAAGGATGCGATATTACTACACGAAAAGACATCGACATAGCAGCTGGTGGTTCCATTATGAAGAAAACCACAACTGAAGCTTACAAAATTATTGATAACACTGCTTCCCACTCACATGAGTGGCATTAAGAAAAAGATATCGTTAGATCATCTAAAGCGGCGGGAGCCGATTCTAGCCATGACTTTGATTCCATTTCCGCAAAGATAGATGCTTTTGAGAGACGAATGGAAAAGATGACTAAGGATATTCACTCAATACGAATTAGTTGTGAGCAGTGTGGAGGACCACATTTGACAAAAGATTGTCTCAGTATTGAACAAACAATGGAACAAAGAGAGAATGTTTCATACATGAACCAAAGGCCTGGAAATAATTATCAAAGTAATTATCAACCGCCAAGACCAATCTACAATCAAAATCAGAATTATAACTGAAATGTTCCATACAACAACCAACAAGGTCCTAGCAATCAACAAGTATCTAATAATACTTACAACCAGCAAAGACCTATTTTTCCAATTAAACCACCACAAACCGATGATAAAAAGCCAAATTTAGAAGATATGATGTCGAAGCTAGTTGAATCTCAAACTCAATTTTTCACATCTCAGAAACAAACTAATGAACAAAATGCTCAAGCATTTAGAAATCAACAAGCTTCTATCCAAAATCTGGAACAAGAAGTGAGTAACCTAGCAAGGTTAATAGGTGAAAGAAAACCGGGAAGTCTACCTAGCGATACAAATGCTAACCCTCGGAATGAAACAGCTAAAGCCATTACCACGAGAAGTGGTATTACACTTAATCCACCTGAAATACCTGTAAATTCTGATGACTCTATTCCTACTACACAGGCACCACAACCTGAGCAAGATAACGAATCAGAACCGGTAGTTGAAAAGGTTAATGAAGATAATACAGTTAAGGCAAAGCCTTATGTTAAACCATACCAACCACCACTTCCTTACCCAAGTAAAATGAGAAAAGAAAGACTTGAAGCCGAGCAATCCAAATTCTTGGATATGTTTAAGCAAATAAATATCAATCTTCCTTTCGTTGATGTGATTTCAGGAATGCCAAGATATGCTAAATTCTTGAAAGATCTAATCACAAATAGAAAGAAAATGGAAGAACTTTCGGCTGTTACAATGAATGCTAATTGTTCTGCAGTACTGTTGAATAAGATACCAGAAAAATTATCAGATCCAGGAAGTTTCACAATTCCATGTTTTCTGGTAGTCTTAATTCAATAGAAGCATTGGCAGATTTAGGTGATAGTATAAATTTAATGTCATATTCACTATACGCTAAACTAGACCTCGGAGAATTGAAACCAACACGAATAAGTATACAACTAGCAGATCGATCAGTAAAATATCCTAGAGGGATAATGGAAAACATGCTAGTTAAAGTTGGTACTTTAGTATTTCTAGTAGATTTTGTTATTTTGGACATGGAAGAAGATTCTCGAGTTCCTCTCATATTAGGAAGACCATTCTTAAACACAGCTAAAGCAATAATAGACGTGTTTGGCAAGAAATTGACCCTAAGTATAGAGGACGAGAGTGTTACCTTTTCTGTTGATAGAGCCATGCAACAACCGTAATCTGCAGATGATACATGTTATTATATTCAAACTATAGATTCACATGTAGAATTGTTAGAAGAATTTCCAGAATTACAAGGAACAGGAGAATGTTCTTTAGGAGAAGGAACTGAACTAATTGATGAAGCTGAAATGTTAGCTACACTGATAGCTAATGAATACGAACCAACAATAGAAGAACTTCAAATGTTAAAAGAAGAAGACGGATATCGATACAAATCATCGATAGAAGAACCACCAACATTAGAGTTAAAGCCACTTCCAAACCATTTAGAATACGCTTATTTACATGGTGAATCTGAATTACCTGTAATAATATCATCTTCTCTTACTGAAAATGAAAAATCTCAACTCATTTCTATGCTAAAAGCTCATAAACCAGCTATTGCATGGAAAATTCATGACAATAAAGGCATAAGTCCTTCGTATTGCACACATAAAATCCTTATGGAAGAAGGTCATAAAACGTATGTGCAACACCAACGAAGACTAAATCCTAATATGCAATATGTTGTTAAGAAAGAAATTATTAAACTGCTAGATGCAGGTTTAATTTATCCAATCTCTGATAGTCCATGGGTAAGCCCAGTTCAATGCGTACCTAAGAAGGATGGCATGACTGTCATCACAAATAAAAAAATGAGCTTATTCCTACTAGGACTGTAACAGGATGGCGTATCTATATTGATTATAGAAAATTAAATGACGCCACCAGAAAAGATCACTTTCTCTTACCTTTCATTGATCAAATGTTGGAAAGGTTAGCTGGGAATAGTTACTATTATTTTCTTGACGGTTTCTCCGGATACTTTCAAATTCCAATTGCACCCGAGGACCAAGAGAAAACCACGTTCACGTGCCCTTATGGTACTTTTGCTTACAAACGCATTCCATTTGGACTTTACAATGCCCCTGCAACCTTTCATAGGTGCATGATGGCGATTTTTTTTACATGATAGAAGAATGCATGGAAGTTTTCATGGATGACTTTTCAGTCTTCGATGATATGTTTGAAACATGTCTAGTTAATCTTGAACGAATGCTTATTAGATGCGAGCAATCAAATCTAGTTCTTAATTGGCAGAAATGCCATTTCATGGTTAGAGAAGGCATCGTTCTTGGTCATAAAATTTCAAAGGAAGGATTTGAAGTGGATAGAGCTAAAGTAGATGTAATTTCTAAACTTCCACATCCCACCAATGTTAGAGGAGTTAGGAGTTTTCTAGGGCATGTCGGTTTTTACCGACGTTTCATAAAAGATTTTTCTAAAATTGCCACTCCTATGAATAAACTCCTAGAAAAGGATGCTCCATTCATCTTTTTGGATGAATGCATCAAATCTTTTAATATTCTTAAAGAAAAACTCACTAATGCACCGATCATGATAACTCCAAATTGGAATCTACCATTTGAACTCATGTGCGATGCACGTGAACTCCAAATTGGAATCTTTTAATATTCGATTTCAACCTATTTATTACGCTAGTAAGACTTTACAAGGAGCACAAACGAGTTAGACAACTACTAAAAAAGAACTCCTTGGTATTGTTTTTGCTTTTGATAAATTTCGTTCATATCTCGTTCTAGCTAAAACGGTGGTCTATACCGACCATTCTGCTCTTAGATACCTATTTTCAAAACAAGATGCTAAACCACGATTAATTCGTTGGATCTTACTCTTACAAGAGTTCAATATTGAAATCCGAGACAAAAAGGGAGCAGAAAATCTCGCAGCTGATCATCTTTCTCGTCTTAAAAATCCTGAATTAGAAGTTCTAAATGAATCGGCCATACAAGACAAATTTCCTGATGAATATCTATTGAGAATCGATTCTAATGAAATTCCATGGTTTGCAGACTATGCAAACTACTTAGTATGTGGATTCCTTGAAAAAGGGTTGTCGTACCAAAAACGAAAGAAATTCTTTAGTGATATAAAACACTATTTTTGGGAAGATCCACATTTGTTTAAAAGTTGTCCCGATGGAATAATACGCCGATGTGTATTCGGGGATGAAGCTAGTCAAATCTTAAACCATTGTCACACAGGACCAACAGGAGGGCATTATGGGCCTCAACTCACATCAAGAAAAGTTTACGACGCTGGATTCTATTGGCCTACAATTTTCAAAGACGCGCACCTTCTTTGTAAATCCTGTGATGCTTGTCAAAGGGCCAGAAAAATAAGTCAACGTGATGAAATGCCACATAATGTCATTCAAGTATGTGAAGTATTTGATGTTTGGGGTATTGACTTTATGGGTCCATTTCCAAAATCTCATAATAATCTCTACATTCTTGTTGCCATTGATTATGTATCTAAATGGGCGGAAGCACAAGCTCTCCCAACTAACGATGCACGAGTTGTAGTCAATTTTTTAAAACGTCTTTTTGCTAGGTTCGGAACACTAAAAGCTTTAATAAGTGATCGGGGTACTCATTTTTGTAATAATCAACTTGAGAAAGTTCTCAAAAGATATGGAGTGACTCATAAAATCTCAACCGCTTATCATCCACAAACAAGTGGACAAGTTGAAAATACCAACCCAACTTTAAAACGTATTCTAGAGAAAATCGTAGGATCAAATCCGAAGGAATGGTCCATGAAATTGGAGGATGCACTCTGGGCTTTTAGAACAGCCTACAAAACTCCAATTGGCACCACACCTTTTAGACTCGTTTACGGAAAAGCATGTCACCTTCCAGTAGAAATTGAGCACAAAGCATTTTGGGCTTTGAAGACATGCAATCTTGATTTGCATGAAGCTGAACGTCTGCGGTTAAGTCAACTAAACGAATTAGAAGAATTAAGACATGAAGCATAAGAAAATTCGTTAATCTATAAGGAAAGAACAAAGAAATGGCATGATAAAAGAATCAGAAGTTCAAAAGAATTTAAGGAAGGAGACAGATTTCTTCTTTTCAATTCACGATTCAAGCTATTTCCTAGAAAATTGAAATCAAGATGGTCTAGACCATTCATAGTCAAAAGAGTTTTCGCATACGGAATAGTAGAATTAATAAAATCAAATGGGATTGAATTTAAAGTAAATGCTCACGGAGTTAAACATTACATAGATAATCCGATGGAAGTTGAAGATGAAGTTAATCACAATTTCGACACCACAGCTAACTAAGTGTGGAAAGATTCGAATCTTTTAAGGGTAATATGTATTTCTGTTAGAGTTAGATTTTCTGTTTTCGTATAGTTCTCAAAAATGGAATCCGAAAGGTCTTTCCCTAGCAGACCCTAAAGAACTAGTCTTCTCCCTCCATTCTGAATTTATATTTCTTTTAGGTTTTACGAGATGAAGAATTCCTTTGATCTGAACCATGGTCTACTACTACACGCTATGATTACTAAACGTAATAATAACATCTTCCCGAGTGAACTGGTATCATTTATAAGAGGAAAAATGGACGAAGTAAGGAAAGAACTCAGGAAAGATCATCATAAGACACATTTTGGTAAAGGAAAATCAAAATCCGCAATAAAAAGAAGAGCACGACACCTTGAAAGATGTCATAAATGCGGAAAATGGTCACACGAAGGTAAATGTTTGAACAATCAAACATATTCAAATACCGAATTTGTTACTCTATGCGGAGAAGGACCTTTCATATGTTTAGAAGAAAAGTTATTGAAGAATCGAGGTTACGCTTATGTAGCATTGGAAAACCAAATCACACGACTCTCCTATGAGTCGGCTAAAGCAGGTCTCTGAGAATTCTTTCTCATTGGTAAGTATGTACAATTTTTATTTGTTTTTATTTATTGCTTTTAACCTTTTGATAATAAACGCTGAATCATTCGCTATAAAGTATTAAATTGATATTCAATAAAATTAGGTATGCGAAACCGAAATTATTGATATCATACAAAAATTTATTACATCACTGCGAAATTTACCATTTATTCTTAAGGTATAAATATCTTTAATCAATCAATCCAAAATATTTCAGAAATTCGTCAGGAGTAAAACTAGGTAAAATAGCTGAAATTACTTTACCCAAAAGAGGGGGCGTATATTTTTGATAATATTTGATTGATTAAAGTGGGATAAAAGACCAAAAAGATTTTTCATTTTAATTTTTACCTTGTTTTTAAATTAATATTAAATTATTATTGTAAATTTTTAAAATCAATATATTTAAGTTTTTAAATATTTTAAAAATTGATATTTTCAATATAAGTTTGTAAAATTAATGTATAAAAATATTAATAATATTAATATGAATTTTTAATTTTATGCATTTTAAATTTAAGTTTGGTGTGAATTTAAAAACCAAAATTTACTTTATTTCATTAAGTTAAAAATTTGATATTTAAAATTCGCCGTGAGTTGAAGACTAGGTCGTTGAACCGAAATTGCTTTACCCAAGGGAGGGACGAGAAATTTTATTATCATTATTTTTAATCTCATTGATCTAAAGTATGCAAAAACATTAAAAAACCCCAAAAATATTTGCTTTTAAAACAACGCTTAAAAATGACAAATTTTAAAATTTTGTCGAGAGACGAACTAGGACAACGATCCAAAACGCCCTCATTCTAAAAGAAAACAATTTTTTAAAATTAATTATTTGTTTTATAAGTAAAAGGTTTTATAAAAAAAAAAACAGGGACCCCATGCGATCGCATGGGGTTTACCATTCCAAACCATGCGGTCGCATGGGAGTAAAAAACTGGGCAGATTACATTCCCATCGACCTGCTTCTTTTTTCACAAATAACACACACACATACATACGAAAACTGAAAGGACCCGTTCATATACATCATAAACGATTCACAATAGTTGATTTCATTGCGAGGTACTTGACCTCTATATGATACATTTTCACAAACATTGCATTCGGTTTTAAAAGACAAACTTTCATTTACATCGAAAGTTGACGGCATGCATACTCTTTCATAATATATCCATCTATAATTGACTTAATAATAATCTTGATGAACTCGACGACTCGAATGCAACGTCTTTTGAAATATGTCATGAATGACTCCAAGTAATATCTCTAATATGAGCAAATGCACAGCGGGAGATTTCTTTTATACCTGAGAATAAACATGCTTTCAAGTGTCAACCAAAAGGTTGGTGAGTTCATAGGTTTATCATAAAATAATAAAATTCATCATTTTGATAGCCCACAAGATTTAAATGCTGCATGGTACAAATGGGCCCGAATCCTATACCCACATGTAATGTACATGCGATATCTTTTAAATACAGTACACACTTCTTGTGTACGAAACCATTTTTCATAAACCTTAGTAACCGTACACATATCTTGTGCACAAAAATAACATACACATAACCTGTGTATAAAATCATTCTCTCGATACATAACATTCACTTTGCTTTCATAGCTTGGCTTGGTAACCGACCTTAACATATAATGCGCATAATAATATCCCTAAAACAGAACATCTCGTATGTATAATAATCATATAAACTTCGAAGTACTAAACACCACGCCCACTAGCCCTTCCGTCTAGTGAACATTCTGGGTGGGGGTGTTAAACCCGGTAGCTACCTTTAGGATTCGCGTCAATTAGGCGTGCACTAATTCTCAAAATTAGTGATGTTCCCTAATTCTTAGGTTACCAAGCAATAATAATCAGGGGGAAAATATTCATATCAATTGTGGCAATTATCACGTCCACATAATTCATTCGAGGAATGTTTTGCTTGTGTCTATCTCGTCAAATATTTATAAAAGCATTTCATGTATTCGCAGTTCAAAATGTATTTCAAAAAGCATTTAGTAAAGCAGTTGTAAAAGTAGCGCAAGTATTCTCAGTCCCAAAAATGTAAAGAGTAAAAGGGAATCAAATGAACTCACCTATTGTATTTTGTAGTAAAAATACATATGACGACATTTAACAAGTGTAGGGATGGCCTCGGATTCACGAACCTATATTATTCATATATTTATTAAAACATATACTTGTAATCGAACAAATTTACATTTTATTAGTGATATAATTGTTATTTTAATAATTTATCTGTTTCATTAATAACTTAATTAGATATATTTATTTTTTATATACTTTAAATAGATAATTAATATTTATTACAAAAATATTAATATTGTTAGGTTTTATGTCCTGAATATATTTTTATACAGAAAATCTTCATTTGATATGTTAATAATTTAATAATACTAATAATAATAATGATAAAAATAATACTAATTATGATAAAATTTATGATAATTCTGATAATAATATTAATGATAGTTTTAATAATAATTTTAAAAACAGCTTTAATAAAAATAATAACTTTACTAAGAATGATTCTTTTAATAATATTATAGTTGTAATAATAATAATGATAATATTAGTAGTAAAAATGATAATAATAATAATAATAATGTTAAAAATAATAATATTAATTTTAAAATAATAATAATGATAATAAAAATAATAATGATAAAAATAACAAAAAAAGTAACAATAATAATAATAATAATAATAACAACAACAACAACAACAATAATAATAATAATAATAATAATAATAATAATAATAATAATAATAATAATAATAATAATAATAATAATAATAATAATAATAATAATAATAATAATAATAATAATAATAATAATAATAATAATAATACTAATACTACCTTAAGAGATAAGCAAGCTTTCATAAAAAGAAAATAAACTGTCACTGCCCAGATTCGAACCCTCAACCTCTCGAATATTACCAACAGCCTTAAACCACTACACCATTTCTGTTTTTCTTATTTAATCTATAATCAAATTATATTTAATCTATTTTCTGTCTCATTCTTCTTCATGCTTCACCAATTCATCATCGATCTCATACGTAATAGAAAAAAAATGGCTGTAGATAACTCTTCAATATCATTAGCTTAATTCGGCCCAGATTACAATGGCCTATCATTTATGAAGCCCAAGTTACAAAAACCCAAATAAATTCCGTTGGTAAAGTCCATAATTAGTCATACTGGAATTCTTTAATCGATCCAACCCAAAAAAATATATATATAATTCGTACAACGGGAGTAAACGAAGAAAAAGAATAGGGTTTTTGGGTTCTTCCTTATTTCATCATCATGTCGTCATTTTCCATTAACGTAAGCAGACAAATTGCCGACACTTGATGATAGTGCATCGTATAATTAGATAAATAATCAAGTAGGGTCGTAAATATATCTTCTATATTATGAAGTTATCTTTATCATCATCATTCACCTCACTCCTCAAAATATTCGAATATGATCACACAAAGAAACGGCACAAGAAGTTAAATAAAGGAATCAGGTGGCGACAGTGGTGGTTTTCAACCAACAGAAACCTACAAGAGTGAAACGAGTTGATGGTTGATGAGGTGTTATTGGTGGTGATTTGTTATGGGTCGAAGGAGGAATTCGTAGGGTTTTAAATAAGAAGCAGCATTAGGTGTACATCGAAGAGGTTATCGGTTTTGTGAGGATCTTCGAACAATCAATACCATGGCAGCAACAATACGTAATTATATCGAGCATGTGCGTGTTGTGGTTTTGATTCAAGATGAAACAAAAATCAAATAGGAACAATGGTGATGAGTTAAATGGGTTTTGAAAAAGAATGGAGGAGAGAGACAGAGGTATTTCGATGGTGTTAGATGATCATTTGATCGAGTAAGTTTAGAAAGTGAGAGAGAGATAGAGAGAGAGAATGGTGATTAAAGATAGTGATGATCAACCTTTGAATAGTAGTAGAAACGAAGGTGTGTTAATGGATGTGCCTCATCAGAAAACAGAAGTATATGAGCTGCTGTAGCAGTGATCGATTTGCAGATGTCTAAAGAGGTGATTTTCTTTCGTTTACTGTAGCAAAAATGAGATTTTTGCAGCAACAGGTCAGTAGTTTAATTAAAAACGAAAACAGACTGGATAGTAGCATTGGTGTCGAGTTGTTGATAGTTTTCATGGAGTACAGCAGCTGCAATGATGGTTTAATGGTGAGGGTTTTGTGGTTTTCGGTGATGGTGATCATATGTATTGTAATATTTCTGTTTCCTTTTCTTTATTTTGGTTTAATTTATGAGATGTAGTGATTTGTTTGATTTTTCTGTTTTCTCTCTTCTTGAATTGTTTTAGGTGTTAAATAGCACGTAATATAGATATTAACACAGTATTGGAATCGTTTGCAGTTGTTTTATATCAAAAGGCAATTGACAGCTAAATCATTCGTACAGATATTTAGAAAAAAAAAATTATAAGTGACATCAATGGTTAACAGCTTTTGGAATTACTCTTATAATTAATCACAGATTTGTACTACCAATTACACAAAGAATCAATCACCTACAGCAATTGAAAATGATTGATAACATAATACTAGTTTCATGTATACATATAATTAACCATATAAATATAATTATATAAGTATATATATATATATTTATATATATTTATATATTTGTATTTGTATCTGTATATATATGTATATCTTTATATCTCTGTATCTATGTTTAAGTATGTATATCAGTATCTATATATCGTTTGTATATGTAATATGTTACTTAATATTAATAATAATACTTAATAATAATTGATAATTATATTTATAAAAAAAATTAAAATTCTATTAATATTCATAATAATATTAATGTAAAAAAATTGATATTATTAATATTACTAATGATAATAATGAATTGTATCATTTTCTAATAATAAAAATGATAATGATAACAATAATTTATAATAATAATAATAATAATTATTTATAATAATGATGTTCAATAATAATACTAATACTTATCAAAATGACAAAATAAAAAAATATATAATTACTGATTATGATATTAACAATGATAACTATATTATTAATAATAATAGTAATATAAAAATTCTTATGTATCAAATTTCATAAAATAACTTTTTAGTATAAATAGTATTATTAATAATCATAATAATGAATATAATAATATTCATATATTAACCATAATTAAACTTGTAATTCCATTTAATATATTTATATTACAATTTATATTATATATATATATATATATATATATATATATATATATATATATATATATATATATATACCTTTACCTAATCATTTAACACATTTGTTCGTGAATCGTCGGGCACAGTCAGAGGGTAATTGATTATATGAACAAAGTTCAAATTTTTTTCGAGACTCACCATTACAGACTTTGCTTATCGTGTCAAATTAATATAAAGATTAAGTTTAAATTTGGTCGGAAATTCCGGGTCATCACAGTACCTACCCGTTAAAGAAATTTCATCTCGAAATTTGAGTGAGGTCATCATGGATAACAATAAAAATGTTTTTATGACGAATTTGAGTCGATAAATAGAGTTTTATTATTGTTGACTAATACAGATAAAACAATTCAATTATGTGAAGCGTTCGAGTGAAGCTGTCACAAAAGATTAAGATAGAGATTTAACTTTAAATCATGCGAATAATGGTCTAAAATTCGTAGATATAGAGTTTTGAATGATTATAATGTTCTAAGCAGGAAGGAACGTGATAGGACGATTTGATTTTCAAATTTATCAACATCACAGAAGATAAAACCATCAAGAATACATTTTCTTGATATGTTCAGAAGTTAAGTAGAATGATAGGGTTATGTAACATGACACATGATGGTGGTATGATCTACTGTGAACCATCATCACGTTTCATTAGAAACTCAGCATGACCTACTGTAATATAATCATGTTGGCCAAGCGTCATTATATTATACTAACCCATGCTTCAGTTCCCAACACTTCTCCACAATTCATTCATAATTTATACTTAGATATTACAGAAGTTTCCAATATAATGTAATACAGAAAACACGAAGAGGTAGATAATTTCGGACGAGAATATTTATAAAAATATCTTCCAAAGTATCGAAGATATTTATGTTGATATTTTGGAATTTCTAAGTTCGAAAGTTGATAAGGAAAAATTTTCCGCAAGATTTTAACATGACTTCGGAGTAGGATATTCTCTAAAGATTTCATCGGAAACAGAATCATCAGGATTCTTTATGTACAAGTTTAGTCCTTGTGATTTGTTCAGGGTCTCCTTCATGGTTAGCTCAATCCGTTTTTCAGTACCAAATTTTTAATCGAGCGTTCCCAACACTACATTATTTATCATCAAACCCTTGGCCATTTAGGCCATTTACAAATTTACTGTTTCGTCTCCATTTAATGCAGCCATATCTAAATTGTCGGTTATCAATCCGAGGTGTTTTAAGGAGAATTGTGTTTTTAGATGATTAAACGCTGATGGTAGTATGGTAGAATATAAAAGGTTCTATGTTAACAATAAAGGAGCACGCATATATATCATGGTTATAATAAGGTTGTTTTGAATGAAAAGTCGAAGTTGTCTTGCTGGAGCTGTGACAAATTTGGATATTTTGAAAAAGAACTGCAAAGTTATTTTGGGTAATAATAACACTAAAGGAATTAGCACAGCTACGTGTTAAACGTTTACTCAGTTTTCGAGAGTTTTTCAGGTGCATAACTATATGCATAAATCTTTCCTTCCGTAGATGAAGTGAGGTTGGTCCATCCTCTCGATTGAGGTGTTTTCAAGAATCATGAAAGGTTTGAATGAAGATTGTAATTGTCAAGATTCAATGATGTTTAAGATGGAATCAAGTGGCAAACTTGAAGAATTGTTTAGTTTCATATGTTATAATTAATATTTTAATTCATTTTAATTGTCCAATATTATTAGTCGATAGTCCACAGTTAACAGTCCAATAATTCATATATAGTTTAATATATAATATTCGAATTAATTAATACGTATCGTGACCCGTGTACATGTCTCAGACTCGATCACAACTCAAAGTATATATATTATTATAGAATCAACCTCAACCCTGTATAGCTAACTCCAGCATTACTGCATATAGAGTGTCTATGGTTATTCCAAATAATATATATAGATACGTCGATATGATATGTCAAAACTGAAAGGACCCGTCCTAATCCATCCGGACAAAGTCCATATCGATTACAAACGATTCACAATAGTTGGTTACATCGCGAGGTACTTGACCTCTATATGATACATTTTACAAACATTGCATTCGTTTTTAAAAGACAAATTTTCTTTACATCGAAAATTGACAAGCATGTATACCATTTCATAATATCCACTATCCGACTATAAATTGACTTAATAATAATCTTTGATGAACTCAAAGACTCGAATGCGACGTTCTTCGAAATATGATATGAAAGACTCCAAGTAATATCTTTAAAATGAGCAAATGCACAGCGGAAGATTTCTTTAACACCTGAGAATAAACATGCTTTCAAGTGTCAACCAAAAGGTTGGTGAGTTCATTAGTTTAACATAAATAATCATTTCACAATTTTATTAGACCACAAGATTTCATATATCCATTTCTCATTAACATACGTCTCATGCATAGAGACAAAAATATCATTCATATGGATTGAACACCTGGTAATCTACATTTACAATATACATATAAGAATATCCCCATCATTCCGGGATCCTCCTTCGGACATGATATAAATTTCGAAGTACTAAAGCATCCATTACTTTGGATGGGGCTTGTTGGGCCCTATAGATCTATCTTTAGAGTTCGCGTCAATTAGGGTGTCTGTTCCCTAATTCTTAGATTACCAGACTTAATAAAAAGGGCATATTCGATTAGATAATCCAACCATAGAATGTAGTTTTGATTACTTGTGTCTATTCCGTAAAGCATTTATAAAAACAGCGCATGTATTCTCAGTCCCAAAATATATATTGCAAAAGCATTTAAAAAGGGAATAATGAAACTCACCATACTGTATTTTGTAGTAAAAATACATATGACTATATGGAACAATTGAACAATGCAGGGTTGGCATCGAATTCATGAACCTATATCAATTGTATTTTTATTAAAACATATAATAGAAATATCATAATTTCATTTATTAATATATATTGTTTATATATATAATTTGTAGTTATATAGAATTTACTAAGTTCCCTTTTTAAAACATATACTTTGTATTTATATATTCTTTCTTAAGTTATATGTTATATATATTTTCAAAAACAATTAAGATTTATTCATTTAGTTATATTCATGTTTTAAAAAAAAAAAAAAATGAACATTTGTTATACGTAATTATTTATATAACTATTGCTAATATGTTTGATATATAGTTATATGAAATATTAATATAGTTATAGATATTTATTTGTATAACTATTGCTAATATGTAATAACTATATTTTACATACAAAATATTTATTTGTTAAAATGATAGTTTTTGATAGTAATGATTTACTAATAATAATAATAATACTTAATACTTAATGATAATAATAATGATTATAACATTCTTAATGGTAATTTTAATAATAATACATATATATTACTTGTAATAATGATAATACTAACTAATATTAATAATACTAGGAACCATAATAATATTTATTAGTAATAATCATACTATAAGTAATACATAACAATATTAATGATTATAAAATTAATGTTAATAATAATAATGATAATAATAATAATAATAAAACTTGGTAAAGAAAAACTGCCTCCAAGACCTTAAAAAAAATTTATGCCATTCCCGAGGCTCGAACCCGCAACCTCTTGCTAATTCAACTTCACACCAAACTATTACACTGTTTCAGCTTTTCTCATTAGAGTCGACTACTATTAGTATATAACCGGTAAATGTCTCGATTTCATTTTCTTATTTATAATCTTCGGCCCAACAGCGTTATACACGACCCAATAACCAAGGCAGCTTTCGGCCAACCCACAATTAAAAGCCCTCGGCCCAATCTTCGGCCCAACATCAGTTTTATAAGCCCAAGTTTTTGTTGTAAAAAAAAATACAGTCGACTAGGCCTAGTATTGAACCCATGACATCTAGGTTCTTAACACACCTCCTAACCATCTCCTCTGTTGTTTCCTTTATGAATTATTTAGGATTTTAAATTCTTTAAACACGATTTCTGTCATCTTTGTTTCATCACTATCGTTGCTCAGAATCTTTATCATCATCATTCTTAATCATCTAACATCATAACCGTTTTATCATCATCATCTATATCATAAAATTATAATCATCATCGCTAATTATCATCACCTATATCATAAAATCATAATCATCATATGCATAATTACTACATAAAATCATGATCATAATACCCTCCTCTATACGATCAATATATCATAATTCCCGTCATCATTAAGGCATCGATCTTCTGTACTATTATTATTTTTGTTTTCGTACATCTGTTGCAGGTGTGTGTGTGTGTTATTTAATCACAAAGAAACAGAATCTTACAGCTGCAATAATTATTCAGGAAACATGATGTTTAATAGTGGGTTTGATTCGAAACAGATATGGTCGTATCCGTTGTAGCAGCAGCCTTCCTCATCGTCAATCTTACACGTCATCGATGTATTCTACTGTTCATCGTCTCCTTCATTCATCCATATTAATGTTTCAGTCTAATAGTAGCTGCAATAGCAGCTTTTTATTCGCGAGCAAAGTAGGCTGTTTGAATAAAACAGGCAGCAGTTTTGTAGCTGCAATTGGTGATTGTTTGGTGGTCTGGTTTGACAGAAAAAAAACTGAATAGGAAGAAACACTAATAAAACTTGATGGTTATGGTGGTTTAGGTGGCGGTGATGGTGAGGGTGGAGGAGGGAATGAAAGTGGTTTTGGGGGTTGTCGATCAGAAACAAAAGAGACCGAAGCAGATTCAGATTATTCCATGGTTTTCATCATATATCAGGATGTATATATTTTATTATATGTAGGATTAGAATATAATATATAATATTAATATTAATTATAATATATTATTAAAATATAATGTGTGATTTTTATCAATCAGAAATAGTTCCTCAATTAGAAATAGTTCCGCAGCCTCTATTATTAGTTGTACTAGTAGTTTAATTTATTTGCTTTTATTTATTTGAAAAAGTTGAAGAGTGCATTATGTGCAAACTTGATTACCCTTATGATTAGATGAAAAGGTGATGATGGTTTTATGGGTGTCGACTAGGAGTAGAAGTTAAAGTAGAAACAAACAACATTTAGCAAGTGGGTGTTGTTCTTTTAATGATATTTGATTAGTGGTTGGAGATTAAGATGGATTAACAGAACTAGTTGATATGTGAGGTTTTAAAGTGGTAATTCATATAGCATATTTATGTATATAAACATAACTCATATATGATTGTTTCTGGGGTGTTGTATAGTGAAAGTTAAATAACAAATAGAAAGGGACGAGTAATAAGTGGTGGATGTGGGGTTTGTGAGATGCATGCATGCTACATACATAGATATAATATAGATAAGATAATTTACCAATCAAAAATTGTAATCAATCATATTTCAAATTTTAATTCACGGATACAAAGATGATATGAAACAAGTGGGGTAATGTTTGTTTTCAATCACAATTAATATAATATTATATAGTTTTATAATTAAAACGTGTGGATTGATTAGTTAACCATCATACATTTGTTTATTGACATTTTTATCATGGAGAGTATATCGTATTCATTTGCTAAACAGTTACGGATAATATTTTTCAGAAAAAAATCCATAGTTTTAAATTAACTACATTTATTTATTTTAGTCATTGAATAAGAAAAGCGTGATCAAAAGGCTCGTCTAATATTTATTTTATTTACATAATTAATTAACTCATATAATATTTTAAATCATATTTCAAATTAGTATATATATATATATATATATATATATATATATATATATATATATATATATATATATATATATATATATATATATAAGTATCTATTTACAATTAATGGTTCGTGAATCGTCGGGAGCAGTCAAAGGGTAAATACATTCATGTAACTGTTCCAAAGTTTTCGAGACTCAACATTACAGACTTTGCTTATCGTATCGGAAACATATAAAGATTAAAGTTTAAATTTGGTCGAAAATTTCCTGGTCATCACAGTACCTACCCGTTAAAGAAATTTAGTCCCGAAATTTGAGTGAGGAGGTCATGGTTAACAATAAAATTGTTTTCATGACGAATATGAGTTGATAAATTGAGTTTTATCATTATGGAGTAATACAGATAAAACAATTCAATTATTCGAAGAGTACGAATGAAACTATCATGAGAGAGGTCCCAACGGGCATCGTCCACCTTCGCCCAAAAATTTGCCCAAATTTTTAGCCGTTAGTAAAATAAAAAAAAAATAAAATTCCAACGGCTATCCCAACGGTCACTTTTTTTACTATAAAAACACCAACCATATACTTCATTTTATACACTCAAACATATATTTCTTTTATATTTCCACCTTTCTCAAAATCAAAATCAAACACTCCCAAACTGCAAAATGTTAACACTTCCCCCAATGATTGTTTCATTCGATGTTCATTACGGAGGTGATTTCCGTAATCAAATGAAGGAATATAAGTGGGGCGACAGTATTTCATTTGAAGATATCGACATTCGTGATGTTGGTTTACAAGACTTGCTATTCAGTCCTTTCTTAAGGAAAAAGTTCCGTGTGAATTCACGTCTGTGTTCTTTTATAAAGACGATTATGATGCGGATTGTAGGGCAAGTTTTCTGTGTACCGATGATCAATGGTACTTTATAAAAGATACCATTGAAGATCGCGGTAAACGCATTTCTTTGTATGCGGTTCTTGAAGATAAAGAGACGTTGGGTTATCGTTACCTCGATGAATCAGCTGAAACAGCAGTTGAGGCATCAAGAGAAATACCGATGTCTCCAGAGTACCTCACGGATGGTGAAATGACTGGTGAACGCTACTTTGCAGATGACAATTGACGACGACGAGTAGTTTGATTGTAATCTTTTAATTTTTAATTGTCGTGATGTTTTAATTTTTAATTATTGTAAGTTCAGTGTTTTTGTCGAGTTTTATATCTTCCTTTGTGTTTCGGAGCTCTTCGTATTTTTAATCTCCTCTCGATCTCTAGTAAAACGAGTAATGGTATAGAATTTGTAACTATGGAGTTTCGAATGAATTTAATGTTATAATCAAGAAAGAACGTAATAGCACGATTTGATTCGTCAAATTACCAGAATCATTGAGAATAGAGCTATCAAGAATATACTTTCTTGATATGTTCAGAAGTTAATTAGAATGAAAGAGTTATGTAACATGACACATGATGGTGGTATGATCTACTGTGAACCATCATGTCCCATTAGAACTCAGCACGACTTACTATAATATAATCACGTTGATCAAGTGTCATTATATTATACTAACTCATGCATCAGTTCCCAACATTACTTCAATAACATTCATATTTTAAGCTTGAAAGTTTACAGAATATAGAAACTAACAGTTTCTATATGATGTAACACTGATAGCACGAAGAGATAAATGATTTCAGATAGTATTAGTTATAAAAATATATTCAGAAATATCGAGGATATTTATAATGAAAGATACGATAATATCTTTGAATATCTAAGATCAGAGGATGATGGAGACTATTCTCCGCAAGGGTTTAGAGTAATGAGCAAAATATTCGCTAAAGACTTCAGCAGACATTGAATCATTTAGATTCTTTGAAGTCAAACTTATTCTTTGTGATTTGTCCACGGTTTCTTTCATAGTTTCGCATAATCTGCTTTTCGGTACTAAATTTTCTATTGAATGTTTCCAATATAATGATACACAGGAAGCACGAGGAGGTATATAATTTCGGACGAGAATATTTATGAAAATATCCTCAGAAATATCGAAGATATTGATGATGATATTTTGGAATTTCTAAGTTCGATGGTTGATGGAGAAAGATTTTTCCTCAAGATTTTAACATGACTTCGGAGCAAGATATTCTCTAAAGGTTTCAACGGATCCAGAATTACCTGAATCCTTTAAATATAGGGTTTGGTCCTTGTATTTGTCCTTGGTCTCCTTCGTGGTTAGTTCAATCCGTTTTCCAGTTCCATCTTTTCTGAGTTTTTCCAACACACTATTCTTTATCATCAAACTTCCGATGATTAAGGTCGTTTACGGTTGTCTATGGTTTCCGCTGCTTCATTCAGCTTTTTCAACATTTAGAGTATTGACTTGTGACTGAGTGATTTTTCAGAATTCCAGAAGGAGAGATCATAATTCTAAGAGGTAAATGTCATACATATAACTGTTGATGTAGATATGCTGTGAGTTTTCAAAGTACTGATTGCTGATTCCCGGTAATTGGTATGGCAGTTCTTGTTACAAGATGTGGATGATTATATGATAGGGTTTCAATGAATAAATATAATGATTTGTCAGAGAGATTTATGCCAAGAAGCAACGAGGTTACTGGTACGTCTGCTGGTGATATGGTGGGATATAAAAGAATTCTCTGGTATCAAAAGGGTAATCGTATATATCAGGATTATAGTAAGGCTACTTCGAATGAAAAGTCAAAATTGATTTGCTGAAGCTGTGACAAAATTTGCTACTTTGAAAGGAATTACCAAGTTATTTTGGGTAATAATAACATTAAAGGAATTAGCACAGCTACGCGTTAAACGTTTACTCAATTTTCGAGAGTTTTCAGGTGCTTAACTATATGCATCAATCTTTTCTTTCATGGGTAATGTGCAGTTGGTTCATCCTTTCGATTGAGGTATTTTCAAGAATCATGAAAGATTTTGAACGCAGATTTGTAATCGTCAAGATACAAATGAAGTTTAAGATGAAATCAAGTGGCAAACTTGAAGAATTGTTTAGCTTCATATGTTATAATCAATATTTTAATTCATTTTAATTGTCCAATGTCATTAGTCCATAGTCGATAGTCTACAGTTAACAATATATAATATTCGAATTAATTAATATGTGTCGTGACCCGTGTACATGTCTCAGACTCGATCACAACTCAAAGTATATATATTATTGTAGAATCAACCTCAACCCTGTATAGAGAACTCGATCATTACTACATATAGAGTGTCTATGGTGATTCTAAATAATATATATAGATGCGTCGATATGATATGTCAAAACCTTGTATACGTGTCCCGATATTTAAAGTGCGTAAAATAAATAACAGAATTTAAATAACGATAAATAAAATTACGAGAATGTAAATTGCGATAATTAAATTGCGATAAATAAATTGCGATAAATATGATGTAATATGGAATTAACAGTTAGTTAGGAACAGTTAGCTAGGATCTTGTTAGCGCGGTTTCTTAACAAAATTTCATATTGTCAATTAGTCTGTTTCTAATCAATTTTTATTGTGTCCATTATTTCTTCATTATGTCACTTGTTGGATTCTAATAGGTCAAAATCCACATATAAAATTGAATGAAAATGGTTATTTTGTGGTGAACGGATTCGTATAGCTATGGTTGTAAGTAGGATAGTAAATAACAGTTGAATCAGATTCGTAGAATGTACAGTGTAACTTATTAATGCGAAATCTAAATATTCCTCGGGTATTACCTACCAGTTAAAATATTTTCACCATTAACAGTTTGTACAATAAAAATTTTAATTACAATCTTTATGAAAACATATATATATATATATATATATATATATATATATATATATATATATATATATATATATATATATATATATATATATATATACACACACACACATATATATATATATATATATACATATATATATATATATATATATATATATATATATATATATATATATATTTTCTTCAAACGTAATCATGGATTTAATGAGTCAATGTGATATTAAACTCATCAGATTTACGGCTAGAACTAGAGTACATAATCTCTAAAACGTTAGAGATTACATAATCGCCATGTAGAACGAAGATAGTTTATGTAGAACGATGATTATACTCGAGGTACAGAGTGAGGTGTCGAAACTGGTGATGCGGATGTTGTTGTTGGTGGTACTAGTGCTGTCGGTGCTACCAGTGTTGTTGGTGTTGTGGTTGGTGATGTTATTGGTGTGGTAAGTATAGCTTGTAGATCACGCACTGTTCTTGTCAGGGTTTCTATCCTACCTTCTATCATTTCTATCCATCCACTCATCTGATTCGATAGATCTTGATTATCAATTTGAAGTTCCCTAACTTCTTCTAATAGTCCCCTTCGATTGGTATTCGGAAGTAGAGGTTGAATATTTTCTGAGATTGCAGTAACGCGACCTTCGAGGCGGAATATTTTAGCGAGAAGGGTGAATACAGTGTTGCGTATAGGTTCACCGGTGAGTACATCGTTTTCTCCGATGTTAGGAGGTAAGTTTGGTTCGAGGTAGGGCTCGCCTTCTTCATTTCTCCATCGAGTGAGTAAGTCTCAGACCCACCCCCATCTCCTCCAGAAAGAAAAATAACTAAATAGTTGAGGCACTTCTGGTTCATTGACTTCGGAGTCTACTTCAATACGCATCTCGAAATTGCTTCCGGAACTAATGGAATCCAAACTAGGTGTAGGATCCATCTCTTATGATTAGTTAGAGGATATTCGATATGAAATGATTTTCGGTTATCGGATAATATTCTAATTATATAGAATATCTAATATAGTACAGAAGATCCCAAAGATTAAGGAGGGAATTAAGGAAACGTATCAGATAAAGTCTACAGTGACAGATACGCTAAGATACGAATTTTTGTCTATACACTATTCATGCAATCATTGCAGTAAGATGTATCTAGACTAAGAATGATAAGCAGGTAATTTTCTAAGAATGATAAGCAGATGATTTCCGACTAGAAATGATAAGCAAAACTTATGACATGCAGACACGGTCGAAGTCCAGACTCACTAATGCCTCCTAACGACTTATCAGTTAGACACACTAATGCAGACCTGGTTCGCTAGGACCTCTGCTCTGATACCAACTGAAAGGACCCGTCCTAATCTATCCGGACAAAGTCCATATCGATTACAAACGATTCACAATAGTTGGTTACATCGCGAGGTACTTGACCTCTATATGATACATTTTTCAAACATTGCATTCGTTTTTAAAAGACAAATTTTCTTTACATCGAAAATTGACAAGCATGTATACCATTTCATAATATCCACTATCCGACTATAAATTGACTTAATAATAATCTTTGATGAACTCAAAGACTCGAATGCAACGTTCTTCGAAATATGCTATGAAAGACTCCAAGTAATATCTTTAAAATGAGCAAATGCACAGCGGAAGATTTCTTTAACACCTGAGAATAAACATGCTTTCAAGTGTCAACCAAAAGATTGGTGAGTTCATTAGTTTAACATAAATAATCATTTCACAATTTTATTAGACCACAAGATTTCATATATCCATTTCTCATAAACATACGTCCCATGCATAGAGACAAAAATATCATTCATATGTATTGAACACCTGGTAATCTACATTCACAATATACATATAAGAATATCCCCATCATTCCGGGATCCTCCTTCGGACATGATATAAATTTCGAAGTACAAAAACATCCGTTACTTTGGATGGGGCTTGTTGGGCCCGATAGATCTATCTTTAGAGTTCGCGTCAATTAGGGTGTCTGTTCCCTAATTCTTAGATTACCAGACTTAATAAAAAGGGCATATTCGATTAGATAATCCAACCATAGAATGTAGTTTTGATTACTTGTGTCTATTCCGTAAAGCATTTATAAAAACAGCGCATGTATTCTCAGTCCCAAAATATATATTGCAAAAGCATTTAAAAGGGAATAATGAAACTCACCATACTGTATTTTGTAGTAAAAATACATATGACTATATGGAATAATTGAACAATGCAGGGTTGGCATCGAATTCACGAACCTATATCAATTGTATTTCTATTAAAACATATAATAGAAATATCATAATTTCATTTATTAATATATATTGTTTATATATATAATTTGTAGTTATATAGAATTTACTAAGTTCCCTTTTTAAAACATATACTTTGTATTTATATATTCTTTCTTAAGTTATATGTTATATATATTTTCAAAAACAATTAAGATTTATTCATTTAGTTATATTCATGTTTTAAAAGAAAAAAAAAACTGAACATTTGTTATACGTAATTATTTATATAACTATTGCTAATATGTTTGATATATAGTTATATGAAATATTAATATAGTTATAGATATTTATTTGTATAACTATTGCTAATATGTAATAACTATATTTTACATACAAAATATTTATTTGTTAAAATGATAGTTTTTGATAGTAATGATTTACTAATAATAATAATAATACTTAATACTTAATGATAATAATAATGATTATAACATTCTTAATGGTAATTTTAATAATAATACATATATATTACTTGTAATAATGATAATACTAACTAATATTAATAATACTAGGAACGATAATAATATTTATTAGTAATAATCATACTATAAGTAATACATAACAATATTAATGATTATAAAATTAATGTTAATAATAATAATAATGATAATAATAAAAATAATAAAACTTGGTAAAGAAAAACTACCTCCAAGACCTTAAAAAAAAATTATGCCATTCCCGAGGCTCGAACCCGCAACCTCTTGCTAATTCAACTTCACACCAAACTATTACACTGTTTCAGCTTTTCTCATTAGAGTCAACTGCTATTAGTATATAATCGGTAAATGTCTCGATTTCATTTTCTTATTTATAATCTTCGGCCCAACAGCGTTATACACGACCCAATAACCAAGGCAGCTTTTGGCCAACCCACAATTAAAAGCCCTCGGCCCAATCTTCGGCCCAACATCAGTTTTATAAGCCCAAGTTTTTGTTGTAAAAAAAAATACAGTCGACTAGGCCTAGTATTGAACCCATGACCTCTAGGTTCTTAACACACCTCCTAACCATCTGCTCTGTTGTTTCCTTTATGAATTATTTAGGATTTTAAATTCTTTAAACAAGATTTCTATCATCTTTGTTTCATCACTATCGTTGCTCAGAATCTTTATCATCATCATTCTTAATCATCTAACATCATAACCGTTTTATCATCATCATCTATATCATAAAATTATAATCATCGTCGCTAATTATCATCACGTATATCATAAAATCATAATCATCATATGCTTAATTACTACATAAAATCATGATCATAATACCCTCCTCTATACGATCAATATATCATAACTCTCGTCATCATTAAGGCATCGATCTTCTGTACTATTATTATTTTAGTTTTCGTACATCTGTTGCAGGTGTGTGTGTGTGTGTGTGTGTGTGTGTGTTATTTAATCACAAAGAAACAGAATCTTACAGCTGCAATAATTACTCAGGAAACATGATGTTTAACAGTGGGTTTGATTCGAAACAGATATGGTCATATCCGTTGTAGCAGCAGCCTTTCTCATCGTCAATCTTACACGTCATCGATGTATTCTACTATTCATCGTCTCCTTCATTCATCCATATTAATGTTTCAGTCGAATAGTAGCTGCAATAGCAGCTTTTTATTCGCGAGCAAAGTGGGCTGTTTGAATAAAATAGACAACAGTTTTGTAGCTGCAATTGGTGATTGTTTGGTGGTCTGGTTCGACAGAAAAAAAAACTGAATAGGAAGAAACACTAATAAAACTTGATGGTTATGGTGGTTTAGTGGCGGTGATGGTGAGGGTGGAGGAGGGAATGAAAGTGGTTTTGGGGATTGTCGATCAGAAACAGAAGAGACCGAAGCAGATTCAGATTATTCCATGGTTTTCATCATATATCAGGATGTATATATTTTATTATATGTAGGATTAGAATATAATATATAATATTAATATTAATTATAATATATTATTAAAATATAACGTGTGATTTTTATCAATTAGAAATAGTTCCTCAATTTGAAATAGTTCTGCAGCCTCTATTATTAGTTGTACTAGTAGTTCAATTTATTTGCCTTTATTTATTTGAAGAAGTTGAAGAGTGCATTATGTGCAAACTTGATTACCCTTATGATTAGATGAAAAGGTGATGATGGTTTTATGGGTGTCGACTAGGAGTAGAAGTTAAAGTAGAAACAAACAACATTTAGCAAGTGGGTGTTGTGCTTTTAATGATATTTGATTAGTGGTTGGAGATTAAGATGGATTAACAGAACTAGTTGATATGTGAGGTTTTAAAGTGGTAATTCATATAGCATATTTATGTATATAAACATAACTCATATATGATTGTTACTGGGGTGTTGTATAGTGAAAGTTAAATAACAAATAGAAAGGGACGGGTAATAAGTGGTGGATGTGGGGTTTGTGAGATGCATGCATGCTACATACATAGATATAATATAGATAAGATAATTTACCAATCAAAAATAGTAATCAATCATATTTCAAACTTTAATTCACGGATACAAAGATGATATGAAACAAGTGGGGTAATGTTTGTTTTCAATCACAATTAATATAATATTATATAGTTTTATAATTAAAACGTGTGGATTGATTAGTTAACCATCATACATTTGTTTATTGACATTTTTATCATGGAGAGTATATCGTATTCATTTGCTAAACAGTTACGGATAATATTTTTCAGAAAAAAATCCATAGTTTTAAATTAACTACATTTATTTATTTTAGTCATTGAATAAGAAAAGCGTGATCAAAAGGCTCATCTAATATTTATTTTATTTACATAATTAATTAACTCATATAATATTTTAAATCATATTTCAAATTAGTATATATATATATATATATATATATATATATATATATATATATATATATATATATATATATATATATATATATATATATATATATAAGTATCTATTTACAATTAATGGTTCGTGAATCGTCGGGAGCAGTCAAAGGGTAAATACATTCATGTAACTGTTCCAAAGTTTTCGAGACTCAACATTACAGACTTTGCTTATCGTGTCGGAAACATATAATGATTAAAGTTTAAATTTGGTCGAAAATTTCCTGGTCATCACAAAAACCTTGTATACGTGTCCCGATATTTAAAGTGCGTAAAATAAATAACAGAAATTAAATGACGATAAATAAAATTGCGAGAATATAAATTGCGATAAATAAAATGTAACCAGTTAGCTAGGAACAGTTTGCGTGGACTCTTAACAAAATTCTTTATAATTAATTTGTTTGTTTCTAATAAATTTTATTTTGTCCAATGTTTTCTTCATTATGCCACTTGTTGGATTCTGATAAGTCAAAACCAAAATATGAAATTGAATGAAAATGGTTATTCTGTGGTGAACGGATTCGTATATCGGTGAATGTAAGTAGGATAGTAAACGACTGTTGAATCAGATTCGAAGAATGTACAGTGTAACTTATTAATGTGAAATCTAAATATTCCTCGAGTATTACCTACCCGTTAAAATACTTTCACCATCAACAGTTTGTACAAAAGAATTTTTAATTACAATCTTTATGAAAACATATATACATATATATATTTTCTTCAGATGTAATCATGAATTTTAATGAGTCAATATGATATTAATCTCATTTGATTTATCGTTAGATCTAGAATTCATAATCTCTAAAACATTAGAGATTACATAATCACCATGAAGAATGAAGGTAATTGATGTAGAAAGATACGTAGAACGATGATTATACTCGAGATACAGAATGAGATGTTGAGGCGTGTGTTGTTGATGGTACGAATGCTGTTGCTGATGGTTCTGTTGATGTCGATGATGTTGTTGAAGCTGGTAAATTTTGCACCATATTCTCCAAATTTATTACTTGAGTGCGAAGCTCGTTGACTTCTTCTGTTACACCGGGGTGATTGTCGGTTCGGACGAGCGAATAAATAAAATCTAGAATTTGATGTAGTATATAATCGTGACGAGATACTCTGGAAATGAGAGAGAAAATAGTGTTTCGGACAGGTTCACCGGTAAGTGCTTCAGGTTCTTCACCAAGAGGTGAATTCAGTTGGTGGAAGGGATCGCCTTCTTCTTGTCTCCAATGACTAAGTAGACTACGAACTCATCAGATGAATTGGGGATAGATGATTGGTTGATTCATTCTGGTGACACTGCTTTTGGAGCTTAGGTGAAACTCCATATCGGAGTAGCTGTCAGAATCCGAGGAATTCAAACTGGTTGAGGGATTCATCTCATACGATCAGATGAAGGAGTTTCGATAAGAAATAAATTATATAATGTAGATTAGTACCCTGCAATACATAATTTACATATGCATATATAATACTAAAATCCCATAAGTTACGAAGGAATCTTCAGAAGCTGCCAGGCAAAGGTAACAATAACAAATACGCTAAGATATGAATTTTTGTCTATACACTATTCATGCAATCAATGCTGTAAGATGTATCTAGACTAGGAATGATAAGCAGGTAATTTCCTAAGGATAATAAGTAGATGATTTTTGACACGAAATGATAAGCAAAATCTTTGACATGCAGACACGGTCGAAGTTCAGACCCACTAATGAATCTAAGCAACTATCAGTTAGACACACTAATGCAAGACCTGGTTCGCTAAGACCACCGCTCTGATACCAACTGAAAAGACCCATTCATATACATTATAAATGATTCACAATAGTTGATTTCATTGCGAGACACTTGACCTCTATATAATACATTTTTACAAACATTGCATTCGTTTTTAAAAGACAAACTTTCATTTACATCGAAAGTTGACGGCATGCATACTCTTTCATAATATATCCATCTATAATTGACTTAATAATAATCTTGATGAACTCGACGACTCGAATGCAACGTCTTTTGAAATATGTCATGAATGACTCCAAGTAATATCTCTAATATGAGCAAATGCACAGCGGTAGATTTCTTTTATACCTGAGAATAAACATGCTTTCAAGTGTCAACCAAAAGGTTGGTGAGTTCATACGTTTATCATAAAACAATAAAATTCATCATTTTGATAGACCACAAGATTTAAATACTGCATGGTACAAATGGGCCCGAATCCTATACCCACCTGTAATGTACATGCGATATCTTTTAAATACAGCACACATTTCTTGTGTACGAAACCATTTTTCATAAACCTTAGTAACCGTACACATATCTTGTGCACAAAAATAACATACACATAACCTGTGTATAAAATCATTCTCTCGATACATAACATTCACTTTGCTTTCATATCTTGGCTTGGTAACCGATCTTAACATATAATGCGCATAATAATATCCCCAAAACAGAACATCTCGTCTGTATAATAATCATATAAACTTCGAAGTACTAAACACCATGCCCACTAGCCCTTCCGTCTAGTGAACATTCTTGGTGGGGGTGTTAAACCCGGTAGCTACCTTTAGGATTCGCGTCAATTAGGCGTGCACTAATTCTCAAAATTAGTGATGTTCCCTAATTCTTAGGTTACCAAGCAATAATAATCAGGGGAAAATATTCATATCAATTGTGGCAGTTATCACGTCCACATAATTCAATGGTGGCAATTATCACGTCCACATAATTCATTCGAGGAATGTTTTGCTTGTGTCTATCTCGTCAAACATTTATAAAAGCATTTCATGTATTCGCAGTTCAAAATGTATTTCAAAAAGCATTTAATAAAGCAGTTGTAAAAGTAGCGCATGTATTCTCAGTCCCAAAAATGTAAAGAGTAAAAGGGAATCAAATGAACTCACCTATTGTATTTTGTAGTAAAAATACATATGACGATATTTAACAAGTGTAGGGTTGGCCTCGGATTCACGAACCTATATTATTCATATATTTATTAAAACATATACTTGTAATCGAACGAATTTACATTTTATTAGTGATATAATTGTTATTTTAATAATTTATCTGTTTCATTAATAACTTAATTAGATATATTTATTTTATATATACTTTAAATAGATAATTAATATTTATTACAAAAATATTAATATGGTTAGGTTTTATGTCCTAAATATATTTTTATACAGAAAATCTTCATTTGATATATTAATAATTTAATAATACTAATAATAATAATGATAAAAATAATACTAATTATGATAAAATTTATGATAATTCTGATAATAATATTAATGATAGTTTTAATAATAATTTTAAAAACAACTTTAATAAAAATAATAACTTTACTAAGAATGATTCTTTTAATAATATTATAGTTGTAATAATAATAATAATGACACTAGTAGTAAAAATGATAATGATAATAATAATAATGTTAAAAATAATGATATTAATTTTAAAAATAATAATAATGATAATAAAAATAATAATGATAAAAATAACAATAAGAGTAATAATAATAATAATAATAATAATAATAATAATAATAATAATAATAATAATAATAATAATAATAATAATAATAATAATACTACCTTAAGAGATAAGCAAGCTTCCATAAAAAGAAAATAAACTGTCACTGCCCAGGTTCGAACCCTCGACCTCTCGAATATTACCAACAGCCTTAAACCACTACACCATTTCTGTTTTTCTTATTTAATCTATAATCAGATTATATTTAATCTATTTTCTGTCTCATTTTTCTTCATGCTTCACCAATTCATCATCGATCTCATACGTAATAGGAAAAAAACGGCTGTAGATAACTCTTTAATATCATTAGCTTAATTCGGGCCCAGATTACAATGGCCTATCATTTATGAAGCCCAAGTTACAAAAACCCAAATCAATTCCGTTGGTAAAGTCCATAATTAGTCATACTGGAATTCTTTAATCGATCCAACCCAAAAAAAATATAATTCGTACAGCGGGAGTAAACAAAGAAAAAGAATAGGGTTTTTGGGTTCTTCCTTGTTTCATCATCATGTCGTCATTTTCCATTAACGTAAGCAGACAAATTGCCGACACTTGATGATAGTGCATCGTATAATTAGATAAATAATCAAGTATGGTCGTAAATATATCTTCTATATTATGAAGTTATCTTTATCATCGTCATTCACTCCTCAAAATATTCGAATAAGATCACACAAAGAAACGGCACAAGAAGTTAAATAAAGGAATCAGGTGGTGACGGTGGTGGTTTTCAACCAACAGAAACCTACAAGAGTGGAACGAGTTCATGGTTGATGAGGTGTTATTGGTGGTGATTTGTTATGGGTCGAAGGAGGAATTCGTAGGGTTTTAAATAAGAAGCAACATTAGGTGTACATCGAAGAGGTTATCGGCTTTATGAGGATCTTCGAACAATCAATACCATGGCAGCAATAATACGTAATTATATCGAGCATGTGCTTGTTGTGGTTTTGATTCAAGATGAAACAAAAATCAAATAGGAACAATGGTGATGAGTTAAATGGGTTTTGAAAAAGAATGGAGGAGAGAGACAGAGGTATTTCTATGGTGTTAGATGATCATTTGATCGAGTAAGTTTAGAAAGTGAGAGAGAGAGATAGAGAGAGAGAGAATGGTGATTAAAGATAGTGATGATCAACCTTCGAATAGTAGTAGAAATGAAGGTGTGTTAATGGATGTGCCTGATCAGAAAACAGAAGTATGTGAGCTGCTGTAGCAGTGATCGATTTGCAGATGTTTAAAGAGGTGATTTTCTTTCGTTTACTGCAGCAAAAATGAGATTTTTGCAGCAACAGGTCAGTAGTTTAATTAAAACTAAAAACAGACTGGATAGCAGCATTGGTGTCGAGTTGTTGATAGTTTTCATGGAGTACAGCAGCTGTAATGATGGTTTAATGGTGAGGGTTTTGTGGTTTTCGATGATGGTGATCATATGTATATGTATTGTAATATTTCTGTTTCCTTTTCTTTATTTTGGTTTAATTTATGAGATGTAGTGATTTGTTTGATTTTTCTGTTTTCTCTCTTCTTGAATTGTTTTAGGTGTTAAATAGCACGTAATATAGATATTAACACAGTATTGGAATCGTTTGTAGTTGTTTTGTATCAAAAGGCAATCGACAGCTAAATCGTTCGTACAGATATTTAGAAAAAAAAATTTATAAGTGACATCAATGGTTAACAGCTTTTGAAATTACTCTTATAATTAATCACAGATTTGTACTACCAATTACACAAAGAATCAATCACCTACAGCAATTGAAAATGATTGATAACATAATACTAGTTTCATGTATACATATAATTAACCGTATAAATATAATTGTATAAGTATATATATATATATATATATATATATATATATATATATATATATATATATATATATATATATATATATATATATATATATATATATATATATATATATATATATATATATATATATATATATATATATATATATTATATATCTATATTTGTATCTGTATATATATGTATATCTTTATATCTCTGTATCTATGTTTAAGTATGTATATCAGTATCTATATATCGTTTGCATATGTAATATGTTACTTAATATTAATAATAATACTTAATAATAATAATTGATAATTGTATTTATAATAAAAATTAAAATTCTATTAATATTCATAATAATATTAATGTAAAAAATGATATTATTAATATTACTAATGATAATAATGAATTGTATCATTTTCTAATAATAAAAATGATAATGATAACAATAATTTATAATAATAATAATAATAATAATAATAATAATAATAATAATAATAATAATAATAATAATAATAATAATAATAATTATTTATAATAATGATGTTCAATAATAATACTAATACTTATCAAAATGACAAAATAAAAAAAATATATAATTACTGATTATGACATTAACAATGATAACTATATTATTAATAATAATAGTAATATAAAAATTCTTATGTATCAAATTTCATAAAATAACTTTTAAGTATAAATAGTATTTTTAATAATCATAATAATGAATATAATAATATTCATATATTAACCATAATTAAACTTGTAATTCCATTTAATATATTTATATTACAATTTATATTATATATTATACGAATATATATATATATATATATATATATATATATATATATATATATATATATATATATATATATATATATAGCTTTACTTAATTATTTAACACATTTTTTCGTGAATCGTCGGGCACAGTTAGAGGCTAACTGATTATATGAACAAAGTTCAAAAAAATTTCGAGACTCACCATTACAGACTTTGCTTATCGTGTCGAATTAATATAAAGATTAAGTTTAAATTGGTCGGAAATTCCGGGTCGTCACAAAAACTCTCCCAAACACCCTCAAATTTCACCAATTTTTCACCAAAATCAACGAAATTTGTCACAATAATCCGCTATAATCATGTCTTTTCTCATATGGGGAAGCAGGAAGGTAAAAATTTCACCCCTAAACTCATAAATTTTCTACTTTTTGTGATAATTTTAATTAATTGCAATAATTTAATTTTGTTAATTTCTAGTATAATTAAAGTTAAATTGTTAGTATATTATGCATGTATAACCTAGATTGATGCTATTTAACATGATTTGAAGCCAAAAACTTCAAAATATTTAGAAATCTAGGGTTTGTGTTCTTGAACAATTTGGGGCTTTTTGATATAAATAGGTTATGACCGATTTTTATCATGAATTATTGCTAAATTAAGTAGTGTAGCATGTTTAGGTTGCTAATTGATCCAAACTTTGATCATAAACATGATTTTTGAGAATTAAAGTGGACTTTTTAAGTCTAAAAATTCATGAACTTGATTAATTTGATATAAATGCCATTTGAAACTTGTTTAATTGCTAGTAATGATTATTTTAACATGTTATTTAAGTTGAATGCTTATAAACTTTGTAAACATTTTCATATATGATTATTTGAAAAATTTAGAATTGATAAAAATATGAAAATGAGTATAAGTTTAATATGGATTAAACATGTTATTGTAATTATTTTAATTTGTTATTTTGCTAACACTAATGCATATTTGGATGCACAAATTTTGTGTTTAATGTGTTTTGCAGAGAAATACAGGTACGGACGGTGCATCATCGTCTAGGCAACCTGATCCGGAACCACAGCCAGAGATGCAATATCATGAACCGAAACACCAACCTGAACAACAATTACATTATGATCAACACGTGCCATACTATGAGACGGAGCCACAATTTTTTATTGCCTATGTAGTATTTCCCATTCACCATATAATAGAACACCCAACAATTCATAAAGAACAGTTGCATCCCAATTTAAGGATTGATAGAAGTTGGAGAGATTACCCGACGTACCAAAGTAACAAATTTAAGCTTTGGACCAAAAATATAGAAGTATCAAGGGTAATAAATTGGGAGCCTTTGGAAAGGGTCCACCTAGCTAACCCAATTAGGCAGCATCTAATCCAAAGGTATGGCAGCTCTTCTTATTCCGATTGGGAACGTTTATTTACCACTCGTAGGCATGTATATAAAGAGTGGTGTGTTGAGCTAATGAGTACTATAGCTTTTAATAAGGATGTAGATAGGTTAGACGATAAGAGTTTTCTTAGATTTTTATTTGGCCGTAGGATGTGCAGGATGTGCAGGATGTCCATGCTGGACATGGCCAGGGCTTTACAGATTTACACTCCCGCTGAATTACTGTCACCTGATTGTACAAATTTGATTTATCATGGTGAGCGGGTAGATAGAAATTTTGACGCTAACGCCATCTGGAGGCGTATGTCAAATTTTAATGTGTTTACGCGGGGAGGAAGACACTCCTATTTAGATATTAATAAACCCGAGCTTCGTATAATACATAGATTCTTAGCAAACTCGATTACACAAAGAGGTAACAACAAGGAGAAAATGACCTTACACGATTTATTTTACCTTAAGTGCATTCGAAACACTAGAAGCTTTGTTAATATCTCCTACTGTGTTGGTTTTTATCTGTCCAAAATGGTGGAAGGTATACAGGAAGGGGGAATAATAGGAGGAGGTATTTTTGTTACTCTCATTGGAGAGTATTTAGGTGTAGATAGGGATCAAGTGGGTCCGATGATGGTATGTAGGGAACAGGACGAGACTTTAGGTTTGCAAGTTGATAGTGCTCCAAATGAACATATATTTAGTAGCAATATCCTTCCGATATGTAAAGTTTTCAGTTGAAATTGTTCTATTTTCAAGTAATATTCATTTAAATAAATAAGTGCAAAGACAAAAGGCGAAAACGAAGATTTGAAGACAAAAACGTCCAAAAAGCTCAAATGTACAAGATACAATCCAAGTGGTTCAATTTAATGATGAGAAACGTCTAAAAATTACAAGAGTACAAGTTATAAAACGCAAAGTACACGATATAAAAATAGTACGCAAGGACGTTCGAAAATTCAGAACCGGGACATGAGTCAACTCTCAACGCGCGACGCAACGGTGCAAAAATTACAAGTCAACTATGCACATAAATATCATATAATATATAAATAATTCTTAAAAATTATATATATATTATATTATTATTTAATAACGTCGACAAGCAAAGATCCAAAATGATGTGAGCTGGAAAATCAAACTCCGCGAGTCGCAGAGTTTGAAGGCTTAAAATGCCGCGACTCGCGGAGCTGCAAAATTCAGAAATGGCCTATAAAAGCTTGAGCATTCTGTCGATATTTTTACACAATAATAATAATACTCTGTAAGATATAATAAATAAATATATATATATATACATATATATATATATATAGTATAGGGTAGTTTTATATTAGATTAGTTCGGGTTATGTAAAGGTTATTTTACGGGTTTTTGAAGTCGAAATTCTGTCCGTGTAACACTACGCGATAAATACTCAATGTAAGTTATTTTCTCCTTTTTAAATTAATATCTCGTACTTAAGTTATTATTATGCTTATTTGAGCCAAAGTAATCATGATGTTGGACTAAATATTAAAGACGGGGTAATTGGGCTTTGTACCATAATTGGGGTTTGGACAAAAGAACGACACTTGTGGAAATTAGACTATGGGCTATTAATGGACTTTATATTTGTTTAACTAAATGATAGTTTGTTAATTTTAATATAAAGATTTACAATTAGATGTACCTAGAAATAACTATATACACTCGATCGGACACGATGGGAGGGATATTTATATGTACGAATAATCGTTCATTTAACCGGATACGGGAATGGATTAATAGTCACTAGAATTATTAAAACAGGGGTGAAATTATGTACAAGGACACTTGGCATAATTGATAACAAAGTATTAAAACCTTGGCTTACACGCAGTCGATAACCTGGTGTAATTATTAAACAAAGTATTAAAACCTTGTTACAGTTTAAGTCCCCAATTAGTTGGAATATTTGACTTCGGGTATAAGGATAATTTGACGAGGACACTCGCACTTTATATTTATGACTGATGGACTGTTATGGACAAAACCAGACGGACATATTAAATAATCCAGGACAAAGGACAATTAACCCATGGGCATAAAACTAAAATCAACACGTCAAACATCATGATTACGGAAGTTTAAATAAGCATAATTATTTTATTTTATATTTCATCGCACCTTTAATTATTCGTCATTTATATTTTTTGTTATTTATTTTATTTTATTAATTAAATTTACTTTACGCTTCGCTTAAAATATAAAATCGACAAATCGGTCATTAAACGGTAAAACCCCCTTTTATATATTATTATATATATATATATATATATATATATATTTATATATTTTTGTACAAATGTAATTATATAAAAATATAGTGTAACTGTCTCCCTGTATAACGAACTGGACTTACTAAAAACTATACTACTCTACGATTAGGTACACTGCCTATAGTGTTGTAGCAAGGTTTAGGTATATCCATTCTGTAAATAAATATCTTGTGTAAAATTGTATCGTATTTAATAGTTTTTTCGTGGAAAATTTAATAGTATTTTATACCCCTTAGCTTTGACATCAAGTTTTTGGCGCCGCTGCCGGGGAAATTGGCGAAACGCTATATTTTTTAATTTATTTTTGTATAAATATATTTATTTATATTTTTAGAAAAACAATATAAAATTTAAAAAAAAAAAAAAAATACGTTTTTCAACCTCCGCTTTTCGCGAAGATTTTCTGGAACGGGACATCGCGACTCGCGGAGCCGCCCCGTCAGGCCACAAAGAAACCCTAAAAAGCATTAATTACGGGGTATTATTAATTATTATTATTATTTAACCCTAATTACTTTATTATTATTATTATTATTTAGTTTAAGTTTTTAAATTAATTAGTTATAATTAATTATATTTAGTTTTAATATATAAAAAATTAATACTTTTATAAAATATAAAAATAAAAATATAAAAATAATATTTTTTATAAAAATAAGTAATTTTATCACTTTTTATAATTTGTATCCTTTTATTTATTGTAATCGTAATATTTTGTATATTTTTCGTTCACAATTAGTTTTAAAATTAGTTTTTCCGTAGTTATTTTATATGTATAGATTCCTAGGCTTTGCCGTAAAATCCCTTAAGTGCTTTTTCTTTAGATTAAGATTTAGGCTCTTAGAAATTTTGCGACGCCGTTTTTTGCTTTAGTTTTAAATAGATTTTAGTGCCTTTAAGTAATTGCCGTTTTCTGAATAAAATTGCATTTACCTTTAGACCTTTAGGCGCAACTTTTTAGATATAATTTTTAGACTTTTAAGTTTCGACGTTTTTCTTTCTTATTTTTATTTTTCAACGTTTTTCGACGCGTATTCTTTTTCTTTCTTATTTCTCGACGATCTAGTTTTTAGGACTTAGAATTTTCTCTATTTCTTCTCTATAATTTCTTTAAAATTTCAACGAAAAATTATTTTAAGCGGTTAAATTGATAGACATCCAAATTTTCTGCTTCGTAGTAATAGTTGGATTTGTTAGTGGCTGAGTTGTGAGCTTCCGATTTAAAGGGTTCTGGCTCCCTGCTGCATCTATTGGCTATTCGAAACGTGGGCAAAAGCAGAAAAGTCTATTAATTTGATAACTTATATAATTTTTTTTTTATTTTATAACTAATAGGATAATTAGTAAATGCACCACATTGTAGCTAAAATTTGGTAATAAACGCATTATGGAAAATCTCGAAAATATCTTAGAAACTCTTTATGACATCCGAAATCAATTTCATCAATACTCTCAAACAGGTGTTGATGACAATTCATTCGGTCAATCTTGGATCACGAATGACGAAACAATAACTAGTTGTGAAATCTGTGAAGATTATCACTCAACATGGGAATGTTATTATTACGTTCCTATGGAAAATTATGCACCCATGGAACCTGAATGGAACGATTATGAGGAATACAATTCTAATTGGGATTATTCACAAGAATATATCCAAACTCAACAACCAGAAGACGAGGAAAATTATGTGCCTGAAAATTCTTTAGATTATATGAAAATCAAACTCGAAGAACTTGATGCTCAAAATGAACAAATGAGAGAGTTTGTAAATCGGCAAGCTGAAACCCTATCAGATTACACACCTGTTGATCTGAGGAGTATTGTGCAAAAAAATTTTATATCATCGAATTTTGATGAATTCGAGAGCTCCGAAATCACCAACTATCCCGATGATACTTTTTATTCAGTTTTACCAATTTCACAACATATCGACACATTAGCCTCTACCGACAAAATCATCGATCCATCAATGAATGAAGAAGAAGTAAGGGTGACAAATTGGTACTCTTGGGAAAACGATAACGTTGAAAATTTTACCCCCGAGACCAAAATGGTGAGACCAATAAGTACCATTAATGAAGAAGAATTTGCTTTGATCCCGAAATTTACCATTCCACAACCTTCCAACCCAATATTCTCAATAGACGAGTCATCTACCGGAAATGAACTACGAGCTGTAATAGATAATGACACCTCGAATTTCACCCAATTGAGTAATAGAGGTGAAACCTTTGATCCCGAGAATGAACGGAAGGAAATGTTAGGAATTGTCCGCCCTATAATATGTATGTCGATGTATATCGATCCATTTGACCAAGAACCAAAAAAGAGACATATCCATTTACTAAAAGCTACACTTAAAAAAGAATTAAGTAGTGACGATCGGGAGAGTCTAAACTTTAAACCCATTGATATATTATACACCACCCGAGATGTATATAACTGGTTCACTATTCTAATTCGTGGAACTTATTCTACTGACTTCACATGTCGTCAGCTAAGTGTGGGGAAGTCTAACCCCACTTAATGTTAAATTAGGGGTTCGGGTTAATGCATAACTAGTTAATAAAAATGCACTATTAGGGTAAAAGACGCATTTTCAAAAATTAGCAAACAGTCCAGAAAAGCAACCGTTTTTGAAGAAAAACATGTGTGATAAAACAAGAAGGAATGAACGATGAGGCGCGCCATCTATCATTCGACGAGCTTTGTAATTACAAACTGGGTATTCTTAATCACTTTTCTACACTTATCACCCTCGTGAATTTATAATTATAGTCTGATTTCATGCAAATGAGGGCATTGCATGATCTCAAGTGTGGGGAAGGGTTATAAATTCTCTCGGGTTTGCAATTAGTTTATTTGCCAAATTTTGTGAAAATTTTAAAAATTTTTAAATAAATGAATTCAAAATCATGTTTATACATATTTATGAACGATGAAAATTAGGTGTTAATACCGAAATTATCGTTACCTCGGAAAGGACATAAATTGAGAAACACCCTAAAACGATTGAATTCATTTAAAATGGAATAAAGGAGAATAAAAAGGCAAAGAAAGAAACTAAGTGTGGGGAGAATGTACCAAGTTATTCAATTAAAAACTATCTATCACATGATTCTGTAAAGTTATTGAAGGTACTTTTGTTTTGGACGATTTTAATGAGTTTTACCCGATTTACTGTAATATATTTGAAAGAAAAAATAGATCTACACGATGAATCAATTCCATCATTAAAAGGAAGTAAAGTCTTCCGAAAAAGACACGTGCTTCTTGATTTAGGTCAGGAAGTTGTCGTCCAGACCAGCTGTAGGTTGACGAAAAATCTAGAAAAGTCATCACTAAAATCAGCAGGAAATCCACGGACCTCAGCATCAAACAGGGTCGCCAAGTGGTCAGACTTATCCTAACCATGAGAGGATCTGTCTCGTAAAATGGGGAGGGCGCCGTGCAAATTAGCTTTATAAGACTAATGAATCAGACCCCCAGAAATTATAATCTCCTTAAAGATTAAAAATCAGCTTTTAAGCCTAATATTACTCAATCCTTGAGATTGACCTTAAAGATTGAGAATTACAAACTCATGGAATTCGATGATATCTAAACTCGAGCTTGAACGAGAAAATATTTTGATCAAAATTACAAACCGATTTATTTTCTGAAAACCTATTTTCAATGCGTTCATTACCATTGAACGTAAAATCCTAGGAATTCACCTGGAATTCATTAGGTCACCTGAACTAAATCGGGTGTCAACCGTAAGAACGGTGGTTGCATAGCATGGTCGAAGACAGGACCTTGTGCCAGACCGAAAAAATTATAAGGGTGAGCTTTACTATTGCTCCTACAAAGGATAGTAATTGCGTCCGACACGTTATAGACCATAATTAAAAGCATGTCAGGGGACATTGCCTTAACAGTTGCTTGTTCAACGCTTTCCTTTACAACCGGACGGTAGTTTACCGAAAGGTAATATACGGAGCAAGTATACTGGACGTGTTGCTTTCCTAATACAAGGTTAGCAAGTGGGTGACACAAAACCATAAGTTTTGAGCCAAAATTTTCAAATCTGAAATCCACAAAACCCACAAAAACATTTTGCAAACACCGGTGAAGGGTTATTCCGGAAAACTTATCTAGGGGAAAAGCTAGAATAAATTTTCAAAAGATCAAATATTTTCATAAAAATCCAATTTCCTTAAGGATCTAAATTTTCATAGTCATGTGGGACTGTAAACCACATCGTTACTACCATTGTTCATACCGCCATATCAAAATCACTGATGTACAAAGTGTGAAGAATAAAGAAGTGATTCGTGTGATGTATTATTTCAAGTTATGTATTGCTTGAGGACAAGCAACGTTCAAGTGTAGGGATATTTGATAGTGCTCCAAATGAACATATATTTAGTAGCAATATCCTTCCGATATGTAAAGTTTTCAGTTGCAATTGTTCTATTTTCAAGTAATATTCGTTTAAATAAATAAGTGCTAAGACAAAACGCGAAAACGAAGATTTGAAGACAAAAACGTCCAAAAAGCTCAAATGTACAAGATACAATCCAAGTGGTTCAATTTAATGATGAGAAACGTCTAAAAATTACAAGAGTACAAGTTACAAAATGCAAAGTACACGATATAAAATAGTACGCAAGGACGTTCGAAAATTCAGAACCGGGACATGAGTCAACTCTCAACGCGCGACGCAACGGTGCAAAAATTACAAGTCAACTATGCACAGAAATAAAATATAATATATAAATAATTCTTAAAAATTATATATATATATTATATTATTATTTAATAACGTCTACAAGCAAAGATCCAAAATGATGTGAGCTGGAAAATCAAACTCCGCGAGTCGCGGAGTTTGAAGGCTTAAAATGCCGCGACTCGCGGAGCTGCAAAATTCAGAAATGGCCTATAAAAGCTCGAGCATTCTGTCGATATTTTTACACAATAATAATAATACTCTGTAAGATATAATAAATATATATATATATATAGTATAGTATAGGGTAGTTTTATATTAGATTAGTTCGGGTTATGTAAAGGTTATTTTACGGGTTTTTGAAGTCGAAATTCTGTCCGTGTAACACTACGCGATAAATACTCAATGTAAGTTATTTTCTACTTTTAAATTAATGTCTCGTACTTAAGTTATTATTATGCTTATTTGAGCCAAAGTAATCATGATGTTGGACTAAATATTAAAGACGGGGTAATTGGGCTTTGTACCATAATTGGGGTTTGGACAAAAGAATGACACTTGTGAAAATTAGACTATGGGCTATTAATGGACTTTATATTTGTTTAACTAAATGATAGTTTGTTAATTTTAATATAAAGATTTACAATTGGACGTACCTAGAAATAACTATATACACTCGATCGGACACGATGGGCGGGATATTTATATGTACGAATAATCGTTCATTTAACCGGACACGGGAATGGATTAATAGTCGCTAGAATTATTAAAACAGGGGTGAAATTATGTACAAGGACACTTGGCATAATTGATAACAAAGTATTAAAACCTTGGGTTACACGCAGTCGATAACCTGGTGTAATTATTAAACAAAGTATTAAAACCTTGTTACAGTTTAAGTCCCCAATTAGTTGGAATATTTGACTTCGGGTATAAGGATAATTAGACGAGGACACTCACACTTTATATTTATGACTGATGGACTGTTATGGACAAAAACCAGACGGACATATTAAATAATCCAGGACAAAGGACAATTAACCCATGGGCATAAAACTAAAATCAACACGTCAAACATCATGATTACGGAAGTTTAAATAAGCATAATTATTTTATTTTATATTTCATCGCACCTTTAATTATTCGTCATTTATATTTTTTGTTATTTATTTTATTTTTTTAATTAAATTTACTTTACGCTTCGCTTAAAAAATAAAATCGACAAACCGGTCATTAAACGGTAAACCCCCCTTTTATATATTATTATATATATATATATATATTTATATATATATTTATATATTTTTGTACAAATGTAATTATATAAAAATATAGTGTAACCGTCTCCCTGTGGAACGAACCGGACTTACTAAAAACTATACTACTCTACTATTAGGTACACTGCCTATAGTGTTGTAGCAAGGTTTAGGTATATCCATTCTATAAATAAATAAATATCTTGTGTAAAATTGTATCGTATTTAATAGTTTTTTCGTGGAAAATTTAATAGTATTTTATACCCCTTAGCTTTGACATCACAAGTCTATCAAGGTGCAAAGGTATTGACTAGGAGACGCAATCAGGCAGTACAATATCAGGGCCGCCATCCACAGGTAGAGAGGGGTTCGGATGAGGAAATGGAGGAGGCGGATGACATTAGGGATGTCATTAGGGATAGTGCTACTGACATTTTCCAGCGTATAGATGAGGCAGAAATGACTAATGAGGATAGGCATCGTCGGTATGAGCAGTGGCAAGCCGCGAATGAGTATGAGACTTCCAGGAAATGCCAACACGATAGCTGGCAAGTTCATCAGCACCAAATCATGAGCCAGCTATCATATTAGGTACCAAATAACTACATCCCGACTTGGTGTGCTTACTATCCACCGCATCAGCCTGACATGTGACCACCCTATGACCTGTACGACCCCAATCAAGCATACCAGAATACCTATCACCAACCATGGAACCCAAACGATGATATGAACTGGAACCCCTATCCAAATCAATAGTGATCCATTGGTGATGTCTTCTCTTTTATTATTTTTATCTATTTATGCTAAACATTTAACATTTTGATACTTTAATGTAATGTTTAATATTTTTATTATTTTGTACTAATATTTCACTTTTGTAATTTGAAAGTGGGATATTAAGTCCCATTTCAAATTACCATGCATGTTTATATTTGTATTATATGTATTTTATCTCATGTACACAACAGGGTAAAACAACACATTTTTAAAGACTGGCATTAAGTTCAGCAAAAGCTATTAATTTTGATGACAAAACGAAAACCAAGTGTGATGTAACAACAGACGGAATGAACAAATGATGTGCACCATTTATCATTCAACACAAACAACAATATGTTTGGAAACTTAGGTAAAATTTAATCATTTTTCTACGCTAATCACCCTCAATAATTTAAATTGCTACAGATTTCTTGCAAATAAGGGCATTGCAAGATCTTAAGTGTGGGAAGGGGTTAAATTCTTTCGGATTTTAAAAAAAAAATTAATTTAAACACTTGGTTACCATTAAAAATACTAGTAACGCAGTAGCTCTATTATAATCTAGTGCTCTCTGATAATAAAGAACAGCCCTAGTCTTATATACTGACTACCCAATTCTAGTAAATTTTTTAAAAAAAAATTTCAAATAAATAAATTCAAAATCATGTTTATACATATTTATGAACGATAAAACTAGGTGTTAACACCGAAATTATTATTACCTCAGAAAGGACATAAATTGAGAAACAACCCAAAATGCTTGAATTCATTTAAAATGGAATAGAGAAGAATAAAAAGGCAAAGAAAGGAAAATAAAAGCCAAGTGTGGGAAAAATTTACCAAGTTATTTAGAACATATATCACATATTTGTGTACAAATAATTAAAGATACTTTTGTTTTGAATAATATTAATCAGTTTTACCCAGTTTATTGTAATATAAATAGAATTTATAAGGAAGTAAAGTCTTCCGAGAAAAAGACACGCGCTTCTTGATTTAGGTCAGGAAGTTTTCGTCCAGACCAGTTGTAGAGACTACGAAAAACCTTGAAAAGTTTTCTCGAAAATCAGCTGGAAATCCACGGACCTCGGCATCAAACAGGGTCGCCAATTGGTCAGACTTATCCTAACCATGAGAGGATCTGTCTCGTACATTGGGGGGGCACCGTGCAAATTAGCTTATAAGACTAATGAATCAGATCCCCAGAAAGGATAATCTCCTTAAAGCTCAAAAATCAGCTTTTAAGACTGACATTACTCAATTCTTGAGATTGACCTTAAAGATTGAGAATTACAAACTCATGGAATTCGATGATATCTAAACTCGAGCTTGAACGAGAAAATATTTTGATCAAATTACAAACTGATTTGGTTTCTGAAAGCCCATTTTTAATGTGTTCATTACCATTGAACGTAAAATCCTAAGAATTCACCAGAATTCATTAGGTCACCTGAACCAAATCGGGTATCAACCGTAAGAACGGTGGTTGCATAGCATGGTCGAAGATAGGACCTTGTGGCAGACCAAAAAACTATAGGGTGATCTTTACTATTGCTCCTACAATGGATAGTAATTGCATCCGACACGCTTTTGACCATAATCATCTGCATGTCACGGGACATTGCCTTAACAGTTGCTTGTTCAACGCTTTCCTTTACAACCGGACGGTAGTTTACTGAAAGGTAATATACGGAGCAAGTAATCTGGACGTGTTGCTTTCCCAATACAAGGTTAGCAACTGGGTGACACAAAACCATAAGTTTTGAGCTAAAATTTTCAAATCTGAAACCCACAAAACCCACAAAAACAATTTGCAAACACCGGTGAAGGGTTATTCCGGAAAACTTATCTAGGGTAAAAGCTAGATTGAATTTTCAAAAAGATAAAATGTTTTCATAAAGATCCAATTTCCTAAAGGATCTAAATTTTTATAGTCATGTCGGACTGTAAACCACATCGTTACTACCATTGTTCATACGGCCGTATTAAAATCACTGATGTACAAAGTGTGAAGAATAAAGAAGTGATTCTAGTAAAGTTATATTCAAGTTCTATATTGCTTGAGGACAAGCAACGCTCAAGTGTGGAAATATTTGATAATGCTAAAAATGAACATATATTTCATAGCATTATCCTTCAAGAAAGACAAGCTTTTAGTTGTAATTGTTCTATTTACAAGTGATATTCGTTTAAATAATAAAAGGTGAAGACAAAAGACAGATTCGACGATTTGAAGACGCAAACGACCAAAAAGCTCAAAAGTACAAAATACAATCCAAGTAGTTCAATTTATTGATGAGAAACGTCTAAAAGTTACAAGAGTACAAGCCGCAAAACGCAAAGTATAAGATATTAAATTGTACGCAAGGACGTTCGAAAATCCGGAACCGGGACATGAACCAACTATCAACGCGCAACTCAACGGAGCTAAAATTACAAGTTAACGATGCACAAGAATATAATAGAATATATATATAATTATATAAAATTATATATATTATATTATATATTATTATAAACTCAGCAGCCCACGTTTTTGTTGCTTGGTGAGCTGGAAAAGCAGGCCATGCGATCCCATGGCCAGGAAGGTTTAAAACCATGCAATCGCATGGCTTCAAGTGTCAGGCCACATCTATAAATTGCAGCGTATTTCGGACGAATTTTACACACAAAATATTATCTACTCTCTATCTCTCAATATATATATATTTTAATTTTAATTTTAATTTTAATTTTAAGTTAATAATAATAAGGTTATAGTGGCGAATGTTTTAAGTTTGTAAGTCGAAATTATGTTCGTGTAACGCTACGCTATTAATACTCATTGTAAGTTATGTTCAACCTTTTTAAATTAATATCTCGTAGCTAAATTATTATTATGCTTATTTTAGCCGAAGTAATCATGATGTTGGACTAAATATTAAAGACGGGGTTATTGGGCTTTGTACCATAATTGGGGTTTGGACAAAAGACTGACACTTGTAAAAATTGGACTATGGACTATTAATGGGCTTTATATTTGTTTAACTGAATGATTGTTCGTTAATTTAATATAGATATTTACAATTTGACGTATCTATAAATAACCATATACACTCGATCGGACACGATGGGCGGGATATTTATAAATACTAATAATCGTTCATTTAACTGGACACGGGAATGGATTAATAGTCAATGGACTCATTAAAACAGGGGTGGATTACATACAAGGACACTTGGTGTAATTGATAATAAAGTATTAAAACCTTAGATTGCACACAGTCGATAACCTGGTGTAATCATTAACAATGTATTAAAACCTTATTACAGTTTAAGTCCCCAATTAGTTAGAATATTTAACTTCGGGTATAAGGATAATTTGACGAGGACACTCGCACTTTATATTTATGACTGATGGACTGTTATGGACAAAAAACCAGATGGACATATCGAATAATCCAGGACAAAGGACAATTAACCCATGGTAATAAACTAAAATCAAGATGTCGAACATCACGATTACGGAAGTTTAAATAGGCATAATTCCTTTATTTTATATCTTATCGCACTTTTAATTATCGTAATTTTAAATTATCGCAATTTTATTTACCGTCATTTTATTTATCGCACTTTAATTAATCGTACTTTAATTATCGTCATTTACTTTACGCTTTAAATTAAGTTATATTTATTTTTAATATTTTAGATTAGGTTTTAATTGTGACTTAAGACATAAAATTGACATACCGGTCACTAAACGGTAAAAACCCCCTTTTAGAATAATAATAATATTACTTATATATATATATATATATATATATATATATATATATATATATATATATATATATATACAAATATAGTTTTTTTTTAAAAAGCGTTAAACTTGGCTAGCTCCCTGTGGAACAAACCGGACTTACTAAAAACTACACTACTCTACGATTAGGTACACTGCCTATAGTGCTGTAGCAAGGTTTAGGTATATCCACTCTATAAATAAATAAATAACTTGTGTAAAATTGTATCATATTTAATAGTATTTTGTAACAAAAATATAACTAGTTCGTATACTACCCTGCACACATCAACGGCTAACAGATTGGAGACAGGAAGGACAGGGTTCGCAATCAGAAGGACAAACAAAAATAAAAAAAATTACCCAGATAATGATGTGTAACAAATATCTGATTCTGTATTTGATTCTATGTATAATAAACCTAATATTAGTAATAATTAATTAATTATAATATTTGTTAGTAAATTTGTATTAATAATAATAGAATTAATAATAATATTAATGATAATCTTACCAAAATAATACTAATAATAATAATAGTAATTTTATTAATAATAAATATACTAATATTACTAATATTAATTGATAATAAGAATTAAAAAAATTTGATATTGATAGTATTATTAATGATAATAAAAAAATAATGATTTTTAATGATAATACAAGTAACAATTAAGATATAACAAGTTACATGTATCAAATTTCATACATATATATTATATATTGAAAATATTAATATAATTAATACTGATTTCGATATTAATAATAATTTTAATATTAATAAGAATAATGAAAGTGATAATAATTTTAGTATAACACTTAATTTTAGTATAACACTTGTATTTCTAACATGTAATTATACTTAATATATTAATATTACAATTTATTAAATCTGTAATATTTAACCGTTATATAATATAATAACATATATTTAATATTTAATATTTTACATTACAATATATATATACTATTAATAATAATAACAATCTATTTAATAATATTATTAATAATACTATTTAATAAAATAATGGTAATGATAATAACATTAACATAACATTTATAGAAATCATATATATTAATAATCATTCATAGAAATCATATATATTTATATATAGGTTCATTTTAAATTATACTTAACTATTTTGTATCTTATTTTACATAGTTAATTCTAATGTTTAAATTATATTTTATAATTTCAAATTCTTATATATTCTTACATTTATATATATATATATATATATATATATATATATATATATATATATACATATTTATTTATAATTAATTGTTCGTAAATCGTCGGGAGTAGTCGAAGGTCAATTGATTATATGAAGCAGTTCAATATTTTTAGACTCAACCTAATAGACTTTGCTTATCGTGTCGAACTCATATAAAGATTAAGTTTAAATTTGGTCGAAACTTCCGGGTCGTAACAGTACCTACCCGTTAAAGAAATTTCGTCCCGAAATTTGATTGGGATCGTCATGGCTGACAATACATATGTTTTCATGACGAATACGAGTTGAAAATTAGAGTCTCATCATGGTTGAATTCCGGTATTCAAAGATTTAGAGAAAATCTTCATAATAAGATTTGATTCTTCAGTAATTAAGGGAATTAAGATTCGCTTTAAATGCGATCATCCGTTTTGATTGCTCCGTCGGATATTTTACTAAAAATCCACCCCCTTCGTTTCCTTTATATTTTGGAGTTCCATCTTTTTGTTTTCTCTTCCAGATTTTAAGTAAAGCGAATAATGGTCCAGAATTCGTAGGTATGAAGTTCGGATGAACATGACTAATGTTCTAAGAATGAAATGGTAATAGCACAATCTGACTTGTCAAATTATCAGAATTCAAGGGAAAAGATAGGACTATCAAGAAAATATGTTCTTGATATGTTTATAGATTAGATAGAATGTAAGAGTCGTGTAACATGGCACATGATGACGGTATGGTCTGTGAATCATCACGTTTCATTAAAAACTCAGCATGACTTACTGTTATATAATCAGGTTGATCAAGTGCCATTATATTATACTAACTCATGCTTCAGTTCCCAACACTACTTCAAAAATATTCATATTTTAAACTCGATGGTTTCAGAACTTAGACACTAAAATAGTTTCTTTTATGATGTAACACAGATAACACGGAGAGGTAATTAATATCGGATCAGAATAGTTATGAAGATTTCTCCAGAAATATTTAGGATATTCATAATGAAAGATACGATAATATCTTAGAATTTTAAAATCATAGTGTGATGAAGAAATTCATTCACAATGATTTAGAGCAATTAAGAAGTAAGGTATTCGCTAAAGATTTCATCAAAAACCGAATCATCAAGATTCTTTAAAGGCAGATTTAGTCTTTGTGATTTATCTGCGGCCTCCTTCATAGTTTCGCATAATCCGCTTTTTGGTACTAAATTTTCCATTGATTGTTTCCAACACTCCATTCTTTATCATCATACTTTTGATTGTTAAGGTCGTTTACAGTTTTGCTGCTTCATCAACATTTTCAACATTCAGAGTATTCATTCGTAAACTGGGTGCTTTTCAGAATTTTAGAATGGAAGATCATAATTCTAAAAGATAAATGTTATATGTATACATATAACTGTTGATGTAGAAACGTTGAGAGATTCAAAATACTGATTGCTGATTTTTGGTGATTGGTATCGCAATTCTCGTTACAAGGTGCGTATGAGTTCCTGATAAGATTTCAATATATAAATATCATGATTTATCGGAGAGATTTAAGCCAAGGAGCAACGAGGTTGCTGGTACATCTGATGGTAATATGGTAGAATATAAAAGGTTCCCCGATAACAATAAAAGAGCACACATATATATCAAGGTTATAATTCGAACGAAAAGTCGAAGTTGATTTGCTGGAGCTGTGACAAAATTTGCTAATTTGAAAAGGGATTGCAATGTTATTTTTGGTAATAACAATGCCAAAGGAGCTAGCACAGATACGTGTTAAACGTTTACTCAGGTTCCGAGTGTTTTTAGCTGCATAACTATCTGCATCAATCTTTTCTTCCGTAGATGAAGTGCGGTTGGTTCATCCTCTCGATTGAGGTGTTTTCAAGAATCATGAAATGTTTGAACGCAAATTATAATCATCAAGATACAAATGAGGTTTAAGATGAAATCAAGTGGAAAACTTGAAGAAATGTTTAGTTTCATATGTTATAATCAATATTTTAATTCATTTTAATTGTCCAATGTTGGTAGTCCACAGTTAATAGTTCCATAATTCATATGTAGTTTAATATATAATATTCAAATTAATTAATACGTATCGTGACCCATTGTATACATGTCTCAGACTCGATCACAACACAAAGTATATATATTATTTTGGAATCAACCTCAACCCTGTATAGCTAACTCGATCATTATCGCATATAGAGTGTCTATGGTTATTCCAAATAATATATATAGATGCGTCGATATGATACGTCAAAACATTGTATATGTGTCCCGATATTTAAAGTGCGTAAAATAAATAACAGATATTAAATGACGATAAATAAAATTGCTAGAATTTAAATTGCGATAAATAAATTGCGATAATTAAATTGCGATAAATAAACTGCGATAAATAAAATGTAATCAGTTAGCTAGGAACAGTTAGCTGGAAACAGTTAGCGTGGATTCTTAACAAAATTTTTCTCATAGTTTATTCGTTTGTTTCTAACAAATTTTATTTTGTCCAATGTTTTTCTTTATTATGCCACTTGTTGGATTCTGATAAGTCAAAATCCAAATATGAAATTGAATGAAAATGGTTATTCTGCGGTGATTGGATACGTATATTGGTGGTTGTAAGTAGGATAGTAAATGACTGTTGAATCAAATTTGAAAGAATGTACAGTGTAACTTATTAATGTGAAATCTAAATATTCCTCGGGTATTATCTACCCGTTAAAATATTTTCACCATTAACAGTTGGTACAAAAGAATTTTTATTTACAATCTTTATGAAAAAATATATACATATATATTTTATTCAGATGTAATCATGGATTTAATGAGTCAATATGATATTAAATTCATTTGATTTACCGTTAGAACAAGAATATATAATCTCTAAAATATTAGAGATTACATAATCATCATGAAGAACAAAGATAACTGATGTAGAATAAGATGTAGAACGAAGATTATGTTCGAGGTATAGATTGTGATGTTGAAGCATGTGATGTTGAAACTTGGATTGTTGGTGGTACTGTTGGTGCCGGTGGTGTTGTTGAAGCTGGTACATTTTCAACCACGTTTTTCAAATTGATTACTCGAGCGCGAAGCTCGTTGACTTCTTTCATTATTCCGAGATGATTATCATTCGGGACGAGCGGATGAATAAGGTTTAGAATTGTGGATAGAATATAATCGTGTCGAGCGCTGAAAATGGTGTTTCGGATAGGTTCGCCGGTAAGTGCTCCAGGTTCTTCACCAAGAGGTGTATTCGGTTGGTGAAAGGGATCACCTTCTTCGCGTCTCCATTGATTAAGTCGGCTACGAACCCATCCCTAATTCATCCAGAATAGATTATGGTTAATTGGTTAATCCATTCCGGTCACACTGCTTTCGGAGCTTGAGTGGGATTCCATTTCGGAATCCGAGGGACTTGAACTAATGACGAATTCCATTTCGTACGATTGAATAAATGATTTTTCGATATGAAACGATTTTCCGGCTATCGGGTGGTATTCTAATTACATAGAATATCTATATATATAGATCAAAAGATTTCGTAGATTACGAAGGAATTTACGGAATATGTCAGGCAAAGTTTACAGTAATAGATACGATAACATATGATTTAGCAGATACGCTAAGATATGAATTTTGTCTATACACTATTCATGCAATCAATGCAGCAAGACGTGTCTAGATTAAGGATGATAAGCAGATATTTCCTAAGGATGATAAATAGGTAATTTTCGACATAAAATGATAAGCAAAACTTTTGACATGCAGACACGGTCGAAGTCCAGACTCACTAATGCATCCTAACGACTATCAGTTAGACACACTAATGTAGACCTGGTTCGCTAAGACCACCACTCTGATACCAACTGAAAGGACCCGTTCATATCGATTATAAACGATTCACAATAGTTGATTTCATTACGAGGTATTTGACCTCTATATGATACGTTTTACAAACATTGCATTCGTTTTTCAAAAGACAAGCTTTCTTTACATCGAAAGTTGACGGCATGCATACCATTTCATAATACATCTAACTATAATTGATTTAATAATAATCTTGATGAACTCAATGACTCGAATGCAACGTCTTTTGAAATATGTCATGAATGACTCCAAGTAATATCTCTAATATGAGCAAATGCACAGCGGAAGATTTCTTTCATACCTGAGAATAAACATGCTTTCAAGTGTCAACCAAAAGGTTGGTGAGTTCATTAGTTTATCATAATCATTCATTTTCATCATTTTAATAGACCGCAAGATTTCAGATATTTAATTGTACACGTAACCCGAGTACATAATAACACGCGTAACTCGCGAATTAAAAATCATTCATATGGTGAACACTTTATAACCGACTTAACTTTAATGCATAGAATATACCCGAACAGAACCCCTCGTCTGTATAATAATAATAATCTCGAAGTACTAAAGCATCCATACCCCGGATGGGACTTGTCGAGGTCCATAGATCTATCTTTAGGATTTTCGTCGATTAGGGGCCATACCCGTTTCCTAATCATTAGGTTACCAAGCTAAAAAGGGGTGATATTCAATATTCATAATCCAGCCATAGAATGTAGTTTTTGATCACTTGTGTCTATTTCGTAAAACATTAGTAAAATCAGCGCATGTATTCTCAGTCTCAAAAAATATATATAAAAAGGGAGTAATGAAACTCACGATATTGTATTTTGTAGTAAAAATACATATGACGACATTGAACAAGTGTAGGGTTGGCCTCGGATTCACGAACCTATATCATTTGTATATATATTAAAACATATACTTGAAATCGATCAAATATATATATATTATTATTATTAGTGATATTATTTTTGTATCAATAACTTGTATATTTCATTATTTGATTATTTTATATACTTTAGTAAATAAGATATTAATATAGTTTAATTACATGTCTTAAATATATTTTTATATAAATATCATTTGTTTGTTAAAACAGTATTTATAATAATACTAAAATAATATTAGTAATGGTAAAAATAATAATAACATTAAAATTTAATATTGCTAATAAAGATAATAATGTTAATAATTCTATTGGTGATAATAATGGTGATAATAATAATAATAATAATAATAATAATAATAATAATAATAATAATAATAATAATAATAATAATAATAATAATAATAATAATAATAATTGTAAAAATATTAATTTTACTGTTAATAATAGTTATGATAATGATTTTAATAATTTTAATGATAACAGTAATAATAGTAATATTTATAATATCTATAATAATAATCCTTTCACTAATAATAGTAATAATAATATTAACAATAATAATAATACTTATAATAATAATAATAAGAATAATAATAATAATAATAATAATAATAATAATAATAATAATAATAATAATAATAATAATTAATAATAATAATAATAATAAAAATAATAATAATAATAATAAAAATAATAATAATAATAATAATAATAATAATAATAATAATAATAATAATAATAATAATAATAATAATAATGCTAATAACAGAAATTTTTAATAAAAAGAAAAGTTTAAGAATTATGATAATGAAAATAATACTTTTGATAATAATTCCTAATACCTAATAACAATAACAATCTTATTACTAAATATAATATTAATAATAATACTATTAATAATATTAGAAATGATAAAACTACTACTTTTTCTAAATGATAATACTAATAACAATAATGATAATATCGTAATTTACATTAATGAAGTTAATGATATCAATCATAATAAAAACTAACAAAATGACCATAATTAATAATATAAAAATAATAATAATAATAATAATATTAATAATATTAATAATAATAATAATAATAATAATAATAATAATAATAATAATAATAATAATAATAATAATAATAATAATAATAATAATAATAATGATGATAATAATAATAAAAATGATAAGTAAACTACCTTAAAAGCTTTTCCTAAGAAAAATGCCTCAGTCCGGGCTCGCACCCGCGACCTCCTGTTCACCTGACACACCCCTAAACCATCTACGCTGCCCTGGTTAATGAGTTTTAAACTCTATCCTAAACTATATATATCCCGTAAAACTTTCTGCTTCTTCTTCATGCTTTAATCGCCTAACACTGACCAACACTAGCTTTCAATCTCCACATCAAATATTTGATTCATTACTTAATTATAACAACTAACATCAATTATTTTGTTTTATTAGATCTAAAAAAAATAATAAAAAAAGGCTGCTTATGCTCGTCGCTGTTTTAAAAAAAAAATTGATTTTGCAATTTATAACGTTATAGATGAAAGTTATAACATGAAATAGATTGTAATCCACTACTAGAAACCATTGGAATCGTTATTTGAACTTGAAACATCAAAACAAACTCTAATTTTACCAAGAACAAATCTGTTGACTTTGCATTAATACATTTTGTTAGGAATTGGGATTTGAGATTTTTGCAGAAAATTTAAGTAAACGATTCCTAACAACTTTGCATTAATACATTTTGAAAATTCGTTCAAAATCAAAATATGACCAAAATGTGTAAGAACAAAGGTTTACATAATTATTTTCTGATTTTTCTCTCTTTAATTTCCAATTGCAGATAAGTTTATATATAAGGTATTGAATAATTGAAGTAGAAACGTGATTGAATTTACTGAAATTGACAGCTAACAGATTGGAGACAGGAAGGACAGGGTTTGCAATCAGAAGGACAAACAAAAATAAAAAAATTACCCAGATAATGATGTGTAACAAATATCTGATTCTGTATTTGATTCTATGTATAATAAACCTAATATTAGTAATAATTAATTAATTATAATATTTGTTAGTAAATTTGTATTAATAATAATAGAATTAATAATAATAATGATAATCTTAGTAAAATAATACTAATAATAATAATAGTAATTTATTAATAATAAATATACTAATATTACTAATATTAATTGATAATAAGAATTATATTTTTTTTTATATTGAGAGTATTATTAATGAAAAATAAAAAAAAATTATTTTTAATGATAATACAAGTAACAATTAAGATATAACAAGTTACATGTATCAAATTTCATATCTATATATTATATATTAAAAATATTAATATAATTAATACTGATTTCGATATTAATAATAATTTTAATATTAATAAGAATAATGAAAGTAATAATAATTTTAGTATAACACTTATATTTCTAACATGTAATTATACTTAATATATTAATATTACAATTTATTAAATCGGTAATATTTAACAGTTATATAAAATAATAACATATATTTAATATTTAATATTTATACATTACAATATATATATATACTATTAATAATAATAACAATCTATTTAATAATAATATTAATAATACTACTTAATAAAATAATGGTAATGATAATAATATTAATATAACATTTATATTCAAACTTATAATTAAATTTAATAAATACCATCTACTATCTAATATTTACTGATTATATAATTTATTAAATCTTTAATATATATATATATATATATATATATATATATATATATATATATATATATATATATTAATAATCATTCATAGAAATCATATATATTTATATATAGGTTCTTTTTAAATTATACTTAACTATTTTGTATCTTATTTTACATAGTTAATTCTAATGTTTAAATTATATTTTATAATTTCAAATTCTTATATATTATTACATTTATATATATATATATATATATATATATATATATATATATATATATATATATATATATATATATATATATATATATATATACATATTTATTTATAATTAATTGTTTGTGAATCGTCGGGATTAGTCGAAGGTCAATTGAATATATGAAGCAGTTCAATATTTTTGAGACTCAACCTAACAGACTTTGTTAATCGTGTCGAACTCATATAAAGATTAAGTTTAAATTTGGTCAGAACTTCCGGGTCGTCACAGAAACTAATGTGTCTGAATGTATTGGTGGGATTCATAAGAAGGGGAAGGGAACAACAACATCTACGGATGCAAAACCCATTACTATTCTTAAAAACCCATTACATTCTCAATTTAGTAAACGTGTTTCAAAAGATGCACCTTCAACACAATTTGTTGTCAAGAGAGTTCATTCTCAAAATGGTTCTATGTTCACTAAAAAGATTCCTATGATTCCAATGTCAAATCAATCAAAGGAAAGTCTTTTAACGAAATCAGTCAAGTAAACACAACACACGAGTCCAAAACCTGATTTGAATTAGTATGATGCAAAGGAACGTAAAATCAAATTGGAAATTTTGCAAAATCAATCATCTCATGTGTCAACTGAAAAGTTTGGACGTCTAACTAACAGAGGTGTTTTTCGTGTCACATGTCATATTCCAAATTTGACTTACAAGTCTGTATGGGTTCCTAAGTCCACGACTAAGAAAGTAGCAATCAAACCAAAGAAATCTGTTAGTCGACCTAGGAAATTATCTCATATTTTTCTATTTTCGTCTGTGAACAAAACATCTACTTGGAATAAGTTGTGTGTTAAGACTTCTGATAACGATGTAAAACTTGATATTGCGTATGATGCTTCATGTAATGTGGTTTTAAAAGATGCTTTATTGTCTAAATTGCATGATGTTTTACGTGATTATCTCATTGTTGATCCAAAGTTTATTGTTGGTACTAACCGTAGAGGACTCAAGAAACTTTGGGTACCTAAACTCTAGGATATTAACGATTACAGGGTTTTGACATCTGTGTTTGGTATATCGATTCCGATTGCCCTCGACACATGACGGGTGATAAATCCTTGCTTGTCAATTTCGTTGAAAAATTCCTAGGAATGGTTACTTATGGAAATGATGAGATTGCAGCAATAACGGGTTATGGAGATTTTGTGAAAAATGGCAAAACGATCAAACGGGTCTCATATGTTGAGGGTTTGGGGTGCAGTTTATTTAGTGTCAGCCAATTTTGTGATGGAGATCTCAAGGTTTTGTTTGAACGCCGTCAATTCTCGGTGCAATCCACTGATGGAAACAATCTCCTTGTTGGTAAACGTTGTGCTTCACTTTATACTATTGACCACAATGATGCACCATCACATGGGACCATGTGTTTGGTCACTCGTTCAACAAAGGAAAATTCATGGGTATGGCATCTCCGGATGTCTCACCTGAATTACAAGGGTATTAATCGACTCGTCTCTAAAGACTTAGTTGATGGTATTCCAAGCTTTCAATATAATAAGCATCATGTGTGTCCATCATGTGCGATGGGTAAGCTGAAACGGACTAATCATCCGCTTAAGCAAAACCTCAGTACTTCATCGTCCTTGCAATTATTGCATATGGACTTATGTGGACCCATGAGGATTTCTAGTCTTGGTGGCCGAAAATGTGTGCTTGTCACTGTTGATGATTATACCCGATTTACATGGATTTTCCTTCTACGAACAAAGTCAGAAACCCCCGCCATTATCATTGAGTTCATTAAAAAGACTCAACGCTCTTTTAACAAACATGTTAAGAGTATTCGAACTGATAATGGGACGGAATTTAAAAATGACCTGCTTGATAGTTATTTGAAAGACCAAGGCATTGAACATTTGTTCTCTGCTGCACGAACCCCTCAACAGAATGGAGTAGTTGAACGACGTAATCATACGTTGTGCGAAGCAGCTCGAACGATTCTTGCTTACTCCAAACTAGCTCCGAAAATGTGGGGGGAAGCCATTTCTACTGCATGTTATACCCAAAATCGCTGCATCATTAATAAACGTTTTGATAAAACTCCTTATGAGTTACTATATGGTAGACGCCCGAATGTCAAATATTTCTGTGTCTTTGGTTGTATATGCTATGTGCTTAACGATTTTGACAGCCTCAGAAAATTTGATCCTCATGGCGATCAGGCCATATTTCTCGGTTATTCTTCGGACAAAGTTGCCTATCGTGTTTATCACAAACGGACAAAGACGATCAAGGAAAGCATTAATGTAAAGTTCGATGAGTTATCGGGAATGGCTTTTGAACAACTCGGTTCAAAACCCGATCCTAGCCTGGCTACTTCTTCTTCCGCGTAAAACTCAATTTTCTTGAAGAAGGGTGTTCCTACGGTAACAACAGAGGAACTGGATGTCTTGTTTGATAGTCTTTATGCTCCTCAACGGAATTCAAATGTTCAAACTGTACCGGTTACACCATCACATTCAACTACTGTGGAGACTCAATCAAGTCTTTTTGATGAAGATACAACACCAACTGATTCACCCGTTGCTTCTTCATCTTCCCTCCCACCTCCAGATACAGATAATCTTGAACCAATTCAAGATTCATCGGTTGATACAACTCTAGTTGTTTCTCCAGATACTCAATTGAATCCATTAGATGGTGTTACATCAGATCAAGAAGATCAAGGCTCAACGTCAACAACGGTTGATGTTTCAACGGATACCACTGATGTACAACCTCTTCCACATAACAACCGATGGACTAAAAGTCATCCAATTGATCTTATCATTGGTGATGCATCTGTTCCAGTCTCAACTCGAAAGGCAACTCAGAATATGTGTCTATACACTGCCTTTCTTAGTAAGATTGTACCAACAATAGTTGCTCAAGCTTTACTAGATCCGAACTGGGTAGTAGCAATGTAAGAAGAGATCAGTCAATTTGATCATTTGAAAGTATGGCGATTAGTTCCAAGACCAACGGGTCAACGACCAATAGGGATTAAGTGGATTTTTAAGAACAATAAGGATTCTGATGGAATTGTGGTTCGAAATAAAGCACGTCTTGTGAGCAAGGGATATCGACAACAAGAGGGTATTGATTATGAAGAAACGTTTGCTCCGGTTGCTAGGATTGAGGCTATTCATCTTTTCCTTGCATTTGCTTCTCATATGAAGTTCACGGTGTTTCAAATGGATGTTAAAACTGCTTTTCTGAATGGTCATATTCAAGAGGAAGTTTATGTGGATCAACTAGAAGGCTTTGTCGATCCCATTCATCCAAACCACGTCAACTACTTGGAGGAAGCTTTGTATGGTCTGAAGCAAGCACCGTGTGCATGGTACGAGACCTTAACAAAGTATTTGCTGGACAATGGCTTTTCTCGTGGAATGATTGATACAACACTATTCATCCATAAAAACCACGGTCACATTCTCTTGGTTCAAATTTACGTTGATGATATTATTTTTGGTTCCACGTCCCCGACTTATGCAAAGAATTTGGTGACCTTATGGCCAACAAATTTGAAATGAGCACGCTTGACCAGTTAGATTTCTTCTTGGGGTTACAAGTAAAACAATTACCAAATGGGATTTTTATCAGTCAAACAAAGTATATCAATGATATGCTAAAACGTTTTAAAAAGACTGCTTTAAAACCAATGACAAACCCAATGAGAACTCTACTGGATGATGATGCTAATGGGGAACCCTTTGACGTTACGCATTATCGAAGCATGGTTGGTTCTTTAATGTATCTGACTGCAAGTCGACCAGACATTACACTTGCTGTAACTGTATATGCCCGCTTTCAGTCAAACCCTAAGAAATCCCACTCCAAAGCGGTTGTTAGGATTTTTCAGTACCTTAAAGGTACACCTAACCTTGGGATCTGGTATCCTCATAGATCCGATTTCAATCTCACTGCTTATACTGATGCGGATCATGGCGGTTGCCATGTTGATAGAAAAAGCACATCTGGATCAATTCAGATGTTGGGGAATAGGCTAGATTGTTGGTCATCCAAAAAGCAGAACTGTATGTCTTTATCAATAGTTGTATCTGAGTACATTGTTGTCGCTCACTGTTGTTCACAAGTTTTGTAGATGCAAACTCAACTTTTGGACTATGGCTTTAAGATTTCTAAGACCCTAATTTACTCTGATTCACAAAGTGCTATTGCAATTACGAGCAACCCGGTCCAGCATTCTAAGACTAAACACATTGATATTCGTTATCATTTCATTAAGGACCATGTAGAAAAAGGGGATGTAGAGTTATACTTTGTGCCTACCAAAGTGCAATTAGCTGACATGTTCACTAAGCCCTTAGATGAACTTAGGCTAAAGTTCTTTATCAAAGAGATTGGCATGGTAGAGTATAGTGCTTGACATTCCTTAGATCTGTTGGGACTTATACTTAGGATCTTGTGTTTAGGGAGAGTAGATACATTCTAGGGGGAGCAACTACTTCTTATGCTTTAGATAACATCTTTCAAGGAGAAGCCTTACTTTTAGAATTTTGTTAACTTCCTGGGATTAAATTTCAATGGTTTCGAAAGGGGGAGGTAACTCATTGATATCATATTTCAAGGGGGAGTTAACTCATTTTCTTGGGAATATATCAAAATGGTGATTTACTTTCTTGTATATCACATTTTGAGGGGGAGAAAAAGGGAGAAAATGAAAAGAAAATTATTTTTCAAAAGTGAATTTCATAAACTCTTTGTTTTTTTATCTGAAATAATTCACTAAGGCTTGTATACATCTCAGTATGCAACCCGTTTTAACAATTGGTATCACTGAAGATTTGTACTTTGTACATAATTCAAAATTTTCTAAGTACAAATCTTTTTTTGATAATATTCATAAAAATTGGAAAAGATAAAATCCAAAAAGATTTGAATTTAAATGAATAAATGCTAATTTTAGCATTATACCGAATCTGACAACCAACAGTACAGATTCGGTAAGTTCAAAATTTTCAACAATTGTCTCAGAAATGTTTTTATCAAAAATGTGATAATCTTGAATGATTTTTGATAAAGATTTGTCAAAGTTTGAAGTGCAATGTGTCTAAATTTGAAAATGGACTGCATTCGGTACTTAAGGCCCATTCGGTAAAGCCCATTTCTTTAAAACATTCGGTATCTATAAATAGCAGGGTCAAAGTCAAACTTTCTTTTACTTTTACCTAATTGCTTACCGAATCTGATAAAACCTACCGAGTCTGCCTAATCTACCAAATCCATCTCTCTGTATCTTCAAATCTTTGGTATATTCTTGTTTTAATTGAATTTAAGTATTACATGTTGTAGATCTGAGATAATTGAACATTTATAAACCAGAAAATCAAGCAAATAACATGATTGTGAGACTTAATTTTGAAAAATGTTGCTTATACCGAATCTGAGTCGTATTTCTTAATTCTTTGATTAAACTCATCTGATTTGGTTGATTAACATGAAATCTTGTCAAATCCATGTTAAATTAGTTGATCTATCAATTGACCGAATCTGATTACATGTTTAAGTGAGTATTTGATAGATTCTGTACATACTGAATGTGTTCTTGCTACAGTACCGAGTCTATTCAAGTCATTAACGTTTTTCTGATTTGTTTGAGTTGTTAATTGATTGTGACTATGTTTTTGCATGATATAAGACTGAATATGAATGTTTGGGTGATTATGTATGATTTTTGAAGATACCGAATCTGTTCTTGGCATTATACCGAATCTGTAATTTGGTACCTTCAAAATCTGAGATTTTCAACTTGATAAATCTTACATGCTTTATTTAAGTCTTTGGTATGAAAACTCAAGCTTATTTGGTTAAAGTATCTCAAGTTTTCATGACTACCGAGTGTTGATCTGATTCTTTTTGTTATATAATTGACTTTGCATGATGATTTTGTACTGAAATGAATATCATATGAATATCATGTTTGTCAATTACTTGTTCATATTTGGAATAAATGATTTTTATAACTTAGAAAAATCATAAAAATTATAAAACTTGAAAAATACAAAGGACTTCAAAGGCAAATAAGAATAGAGATATGTACTTTTTGTTAAATATCTTGTGGTCTTCTATTTCTTATTTATACAGCTAAATGGCGAACAATCACTTCATCAACTCTGAAACCAACATTCCGTGCAATTACTGGACTGCAATACTAGAGAGGCATACACTGTGGCCTGCTCTAATGTGATGACCCATCCAAATCCATTTGGACGAATACATCATTCATTGATTTCATAGTGAGGTTTTGACATCTATATGATACGTTTTGTAAACATTGCATTCTTTTGAAAAGGCACACCATAAATGAATATATAAATCCAAGGTTTTCGACATTTGATGATTTCTATGTATAGACAATCACCGTATATAATAGTTTTTAACAATACATCCGTTGACAATACAATCAAATAAGATACATGGTGATGATTTTGTGAATGCAAAGTTTTCTCGAATAAAACATGTATGACTCCATGCACATAGCTTGTATAACGTATAAGCAAACAGCGGAAGACTTCTAGGAACCTGAGAATAAACATGCTTAAAAGTTTCAACACAAAGGTTGGTGAGTTCATAGTTTTAATGTTGCGCATTATCTGTATATAAAGGTGGATCACAAGATTTCATTTGTTTCATCCAGAAACGTTTATCAAAATATTCTACGAAATGGAGCACCTTGGTAACTAAGCTTTAACGTTATAATAAGTACCCTTGTTTTAACATACATGCAACCAACATGTACAATACACGCAATCCAACATGTACTAAACTCAAATAGCATACGTATGTTTTATAGTTCAGGCTAGGGTTTCTATACCTGGAACAGACGGGGATGTCAAGCCCTATGGATCCATATATAACTACTCGCGCCGATCAGTTCTTATAACCGGCAGTTACTATTTACCAAAGCTAAGGGATTTTTGGTTCAAACTTGGTGTAGAATTTAGTATGTACTTGTATCCATTGCGTTTAAAATACAGTGCATGTATTCTCAGCCCAAAAATATAGATTGCAAAAGCAATTTAAAAGGGAGCAAATGAAACTCACCTTAGCAGCACATAAGGTCATTCACCGAAATGTGACCGAAACTCGGAAAGCAAAATAATCGTAGATCTCAACGTATCAATATTGTGATTCAATATTGCAGGAGAGTACGTAGACGCAACGGAATAGATAGATATTAGGTTGACCTCACGAACAATACTCATGAATATTACCCATAACCTCCATATCCATAACCCATAATTTCCTTAGCTCTGTCCCGCTCGAAAACCCATTTTGAAAAATAAAAATAAAATTGATGCGGAGTAAATATAGATAAAATGATACGGAGTAATATTTCTGTGTTTGTGTTATATGTTTCTGCGAACTCCTCATTCATATTTATACACATAAATTAATAATATAATAATATAAATTAATAATATAATAATTATGATAAGATAATATAATAATATAATAATAATAAACGTGTTAAATTAAAAGCCGCCATCACTTTTTATGTCGACAAACATTACGCGTTTCGCATAGATAGGTACGCGATCTGCATATGGTGTCTTCACAAAAGTTGTAGATTTTTGAGTTACGGATGTCTGGACACTGGAATCACCCTTTTTCGAGTCAGTATGATTTAGTTATGATTTTTCTCGTGCAAGTGCGCAGGTTTAGTGATTTCCATCATTTTAACTTGCAATCTTGAGATGAAATGTTGTAGTCTTTTGGTCCTCATTAGAAATCTTTATTTTATCTTTATTTTTATTTTCATATCATTGAAAATCCATAAAAACATTTTATAATCAAATTCTATTATATCGAAAAACGTGTTCGTACTAAATCGAATAAATATAATTTAGTTTTCCAGAATTAGTTATATTCAAAATCATTCTTTAAAAGGTTTAAATAATAGAAATTGTTATATCATAAAACATTTTCATTTAATAAAGTAAAATCATGTAATATATAAGTCATAATGATTTCCAATTTTTACTTACAGTTTATTCGTGAATCGTAGGGTTAAGTCCAATGGACAATTAAATGTATGAAATCATTTTAAATCAACATATCCATTTGCTTATCTTGTTCTACATCCTTTTACATTTCATGTTCTTACTATTAATTTTATGAAAGTTAAATAATTAACTTATCAAGAGTCATGAGGAATTTATTGTATAGCATGCATTGAAAATTTAATAGAAATCTCCACTAACTTTTGTCTAGTTCCCGTTAATTGACACATTTGTTTTTACTTGTAAATCACTTTACCATTTTCAGAATATTATTAAAAAAACAGATTTCTTAAATCACAGTGGACCTCACAACAGAGACCCGTAATCATATCACGATGTATCTGATAATTCAATCGTTTGATATTATCATTTAATTCCGTCGATAAATATATTAAACATATATTGAAACAATTATGTTCATGTAAAGTATTATACCTATAATACTTTGTTAACATTTTCAATTAATGTAACTATATATTATATATACATATCTACATACACATAAATGTTCGTGAATTGTCGAGCACAGTAAAAAGGGTAATTGGTTACATGAATATAGTTCCAAAGTTTTTGAGACTCAACATTACAGACTTTGCTTATCATGTCGAAATTATACAAAGATTAAGTTTAAATTAGATCAAAAATTTTCGGGTCGTCACATCTAAGCTCAACTGTCAGTGTACCTGTGACAGATCTGGAGCTACTTAACAGAACCATTAGGTTTGTAGAAGCTACACAACCTACTGTTGCAAATCCAGAGGGTACACAAGCTCGATTTGAGTTTGAGCTAAGAGGAGTTCAAGGGATGAGGAGTATCACTAAGGCTGATTTTAGGAGGATCTTTAGGCTTCCTCTTGTACAGAATGCTCCTACTTTCCCTGCTACTCAGCAGATGATGTCATCAATCTTTGATCCTGGCTATGTTGGAGCAAACAATGTTCCACCGGTTAAGTTTCAGAAGAAATACTTGCACTCAAGGTGGTATGTGATCTTCTCAATCATCAACAGATGCTTGCTGATGACAAGAAGTGGATCCGACAGCTTGACTGTGCCGATGCTGAAAGTGTTCTACTCTTTCATAAGAGTAGAGACTCATGATTATGCAGAACTATTATGGGATTTGGTTCAAGTTCAAGTTGATAAGCCAATGGGTTCATACATCCCCTGTGAAAGGTTTTTCTGTATCTTTATCCATGACGCAATCACTGCTTGCAGTAATGCAAATATATTTGTTCCATGTACACATGGATTACAGATGAAAAGATTTGGGGAGCTGAAGATGAATACCCCGATGGTATCTGACAATCAATTCACTGCACCGATTCTAAATTGGCTTGTGGGGCTAGCTACACCCCAAGACGCTCGAATGCGTTCATATTTTGAGGCTGTAGGAATACCTCTTCTAAACCTGGTACAACAAGAACAAGTTAAACCCGCCGTGGTTCCAGCCCCAGAGGTTGTAGAGGAACCTGTAGTACAACCACCCGGGCCAGCTAATCCTCCACTTAGGGTGAACCTCAAACGTTCTAGGGCAGCACACTAAGCTCAACCAGTGAGGATCAGGGAACCTAGTTCACCTAGGATTGAACCAACCCTTTTAATAACACTCGAAGTGAGCAGTGACACTGATTCTTTAGCAACTGAATCATCTCCTGAATATTTTCCTAAGAGAACTCGATTTATGCCTGATGAGATGATTCAGACTCCGCCAACCCAACGAGTAACTAGATCTAGGACTTCGACACCCATGGTCCGCCAAACAGTTACTCCAATCGTTGGTGATACGGATCAAGACCTAGAGCCATGTAGGTCACCCTCACCCATATCCGTATCACATCCAATAATAACAGTAAGCCCTACGCTAAATGAAGCGCAAGCTTCGGTAGGCAAGAGAGCTAAACGCAAGGATGGTAAAAAGACCACTAAGCCCATCCAATCTAAACAGGACTTAATAATAAATCTTACACAGCAAGATGCTTCGGCATCTAAGGAAGTAAAGTCTTCCTCTGTAGTAAAGTCTGTGTTGACTCAATCGATTGAGGAAACTCAATCATTGAAGTCCAGAATGGCCGAAGGGGAGCCGAAAAGTCTTGAAAAAGCACCCTGTGTATCAGCTGGAAATCCTCCTGTGCCTTAACGTACAACAGGGTCTCGAGGTCCAGCTTATCTTGATGAGGGAGATCTGCCGCGTCCCATGGAAATGAGTCAACATGACAATCCTTTGGGATATTTATCAGACTTCCAGCAGACTGATCCCTTGGTTCATGAAAGTGATCTATTGGTTCAAACCACTTCTCTTTCAGATTCTGAAACTCAGGGTCTGGAGGAAGAGTCACTAACTAAAAGAGATGTACCACCTTATAGTATATCAATGATTTCAGGAGTCGGAGATAGCAATATCTCTACGAGATCTAAACCAACGAGTAGTTCTACTACTTTGTCAGGGTCCCATGAGACTAAAGTCATGGAGGTGGATGCTTCGAAAGAAACTTCGTCGGCGACAACTCCGGTTGTTGCCTAACCTCCATCAGAAGGTGATATCACGAATGTAACTAGTAGTATGTACAGCCCTACATATAAGTATAATACCACACGTATATCCTTACCTGCCCTCATGGCAAATCAAACACTTCCACCGACATCGCCTCCAACCGCTGCTGATGCTGCTGTTCCTTTTGTTACATTACCACCATCACCCTCGCGTTCACCAAATTTCTATGATGCTTTGGAGCAAGAATATTTCAGTCGTATGTTTTCTCGAGTTAATCTTGATGTACTTCGACGCACCTCGCTACAAGCATTGTTTCACGCTAGAGTATGATATTCACTTACTTCATGCTCTTCTCCTCTAGGTCCTCAATGTGATGATGAACATGACGATTCTGATCTTCAGAATAGCCATGAGGGGGAGATAGGAGTAGATGGAGAATATCTAATGGTGAACATTTCGACTAAGGGTGGTGGTGTGAGGTCTTCATCAGCTTCTCAAGCTCAACGGGTTCAGACAGAATCAGAAATGGTTTCTACTAATGATGAAATTGATGATAAGGAGCCTGAGCAAGTTATAATTCCAATTGTGCATTCAGAGGCTGATAGTGGACTGGTAGATGAGGATTTGAACTTAAGTGATTTCTATCTTAAAGAAACAGATGATGATGGGTTTGTCATTCTAAGCAAATTATCTTCAGTATCTTCAATCCCGAAAAATGTAGAGATTGTAGATGAAGGGAATCCTGATCCAGTAACTGAAAGTGATGATGAAATGGATTCTTCTGATGACGATGAAGACAATCTTTATGTTAATCCAAATGATGATGATATCTTTGATCATATTGAAGATGATAATGTTCCAACTGATGATGCGACAAATCCTACTGATCATTCATCTAATTCTACACCTTCATCGAATCAAATCCAACAAATGCTAATGAAAGCTCAACTTCTGGTACATCTACATCAAGTGAAACAGTGAATTCCAGATTCAAATACAACCATGGTATATTCTTTAAGAATCGAGAACAAAGATTGTTATTAGTAGTTGAACATGATTTCATAACTTTACGAAACACATTCATCGAGGAGAATGCTTAAAAGATCTTCCGCATTAACGAAACACCAAGGAGTAAAAGATTTACTTATATAGGTTCACGATTGCTTCCAGCAAGTGAAAGAAACTGGTATGAGTTTATGTGGAGGAAACACATCAACAAAGATGAAGATTACTTGTGGCTTCAAAGAAAATATCGTATTTCAGAAGTGTTGAATATTACTCGAGTCGGAGTAGATATAAGCGAGAAAAAAAGATGAGAAGGAATACAAGTTCACAGAAGTAGATTTTCATAATCTAGATATGCTTGATATCATTCACATCTACAACTACCTCCGTATCATCACCATTTGACCTTTTGCTAAGGCTCAAGCTTTGGAAGCTGTGAAAAGATACATGATGGAGACAATCGAACTGATGAGACGTGAAGATTTTCAAATTGGTCTCGAAGCTAATAGGAAAAAGATTCGAATAATCTGTCCGAATCAATACACAGAGGGACTAAAGGATATGAGAACGTTTCAAATGCAATTCGAACCCGAAGGGTTTGTATTTGTGAATTCTCAGAAAGAAAAAGTGTTCATCCGCACTGATGAGTTGAACAAATACTCAGATGGTACACTTAAGGCTGCACTGAAGTATCTTAAAATTCGTCAAAGCAAGTTTGATGACATTGACATGAAAATGGGTCTTGGAGAGTTTATAAAGCATATCAGAGATCGTCTGAAGCTCTGGATTAGTACAAGACAGTTTGAGATTCTTCGTGGCTAAAGAAAGAGAAGATATTTCAAAGAAATGGATGAATATCCATTACATGAGGGAGATCCAAGAAAAGCATGGGGCGTCTGGAAACCTTCTAAGCAGATTTCAGAAAATCAAGTAGAAGTTTCGAAACCAGATGGCACACAATGGAAACTAACGTTTGGACCTCTCAAGATTACTCAATAGGATTATATTGTAAAGTTCACATTTAACACTAAGGGGGAGATTGTTAGGACCCCGAAGTTGTATAGTGTTAATGTGAAATAAGCTTAAATGATAGTTCCTTAGAAGAGGGCTATATAAGGAACCTAAGTAGTCCTAATTAGATAGCCATTGCATTGTAACTGAGTTCTAGAAGCTGTGCAATGTAAAACTTGTTAATTCTCTCTAATACCAAATCTCCTTCACACCTACTGAATCTCATTCTAACTTGTCTTTTCTTCTAATCTCAACATGATCTGACCTATCAAATATATAAATTATTGAGAGAGTGAGAGATAATAGTGATGAAGGTGTATCAAACTCGTCCGAAAATTGCTGAATTTATAAACCTGTCCCAACTTTTCAACCCATGCGATCGCATGGGTTTAAGGCACCCGGGCCATGCAATCGCATGGCAGCCTTTTCCTGGTTACATATGATTCCAAAACGTGGGCTGCTCGTATTTAAATATTATATAATATAATATATATAATTATATATAATTATATATATTATATTATATTCTTGTGCATCGTTGACTTGTAATTTTAGCTCCGTTGAGTCGTACGTTTCTTCTCAGTTTATGTCTCGGTTCTGGATTTTCGAACGTCCTTTCGTACGCTTAGATATCTTGTACTTTTGCGTTTCGTGGCTTGTACTCTTGTAATTTTTAGACGTTTCTCATCAATAAATTGTAGCGTTTTGGTCATTTGCGTCTTCAAATCGTCGAATCTGCCTTTTGTCTTCACCTTTTATTATTTAAACAAATATTACTTGTAAATAGAACAATTGCAACTAAAAGCTTGTCTTTCTTGAAGGATAATACTATGAAATATATGTTCGTTTTTAGCATTATCACTTAGCGAGTAACATAAGAAGTTAAGAAATAAATAATCATAAACTTGGCATAAATTAAATAGTAACAAATCTCATTCATAACCCGTCTTCTTGGTAACTAATCCATTAAGCGGAGATTTAACCCTTGATCATTTCTCCATGCATCATGACATGACGTACTACATTATATCTAAGACATGTTAAATCATTAATTTCCACAATGTAATACATGCATAAAACATTATAACATTTCGTATATCGACTTTAATAAAATACTTACCTCACTTACCCATTTATGTGCAACATATGTTGTATTCTCACATACCTCTTTTGGTCTTTTAGCTGGCGCGTCCTCTCGGGCCTACCTCAACATTTAGTCCATCAGGGACTCATTATTCATTAATACACCCGGGCCTATTTTCTACCCCAATCCTTTAAAGACTTCTTCAACATCTTAAAATTGTGTTAGTGAATTTAACACATTCAAATCATAACATTATTCACGATTTTCATCACCAACTAGTCATTAACATTTGTAACTTTAATAATTTAACTATCTTAATACTCTTTTATGCACTCACAAGTTAGTCGATAGACACTTTCCACTTACTTAACTGTATTTTAATACACTATACAACTAATCACAATCATATTGTACAACAAACAATATTATCATATTCATTCCTAATTTGAATCATGAAACAATCAAGTATTGCAATATATTTGAACATATAACACGTTAAACTCTTGATTTGTTAAGAAGCGCATCTTTCTCAATTTTGCAATCGTGCATAACTAACAAAAACTTAATACATCAAAACCTTTATGTTATTAGTTTATCACAAACAAAATACTTACTCTATTCAACAATAATATTCATAACCTAGCGAGCAACACATCATGTTATAAAAACATATAATTAACACATTAGTTAATAAATGAATTTACCTATGAAACACACCTTGGCCTATTTACCTATGAACTTCTTTTTCGTATCATCATTTATATAAATAGTTAACATGACTAACGAGTAAACAAACCTTACTTAATGTGTGCATGGCAGGATATTGGTAGTCTTTCATTACTTATTGTTCAACCCTTAATGTAAAATTCCTCTAAATAATGATACACTGATCAACAGAGTTCGTTCAGTTGCCTTCGCGTCCTTTCATCCATCAATTATGCACTTCATAGTTCCTGCTACTTATAATCCTCACACGTTACAGATTCTTTGATATAAAACTTAGATTTCATCATTTACATAAATATCATTTAACGACCACATTAACATTTATATCTTTGCAACTTTGACTTTTTCCCAAACATTTAAACTTTAACTCGTTTATTATATCTTATTGCCTCAATCTTATCATCATTAGACTTAGTTGAAACTCATTAATCACATTAACGTAATTTAATCGTTCATTATTATCTCATAAGAGTACATTCATTCTACCTTTGGTAACTTAATTTTTTTAGCATGAAACTTTTGATTCTCTTTTCAAACATACACATATTAAACTCATATCGAGTTAAAGGTCTTGCCAAGTCAATACGATTCTTTTAACGTAAAATCTTACCTCATGCTCATTAACTTGTTTAATCTCGTGCCATATTTTAAAAACTATATATGGTTGCTTGGAAATTTGCTAAGTCTTATACCTACTCATGTGGTTGCTTAGTCACGCGCTAAGTCTTACACCTCGTCATATGGTTGCTTAGACATTTGCTAAGTCTTACACCTAACATACTAGTGATCATGGTCTCCTCTTATACGTATACAAAAACTCATGAGCACTCTTTTCATAAACATAGTCATAACCTTTCAACCCGAAGGTTGCTTTTCTTTAATCGGACTTGATCATCTCACATCATAGACATGCGTCTAAGCTTAGTACATGACATGGACATAGTCCAAGCTTAACACATTAACATGGATATAGATCCTAACTCATCACATAATAACATGGATATAAATCCAAGCTCATCACATAACATGGGCATCGTCCAAGCTTTAACATAACATGGATATAAATCCAAGCTCATCACATAACATGGACATCGTCCAAGCTTTCACATAACATGGATATAAATCCAAGCCCATCACATAACATGCACATCGTCCAAGCTTAACTCATTAACATAGACATAAAGTCTAAGTTTTTCACCTTGACATAAACACAAAGTCTAAGCTTTTCACTTTAACATAGACATATCGTCGAAGCTTTTCACCTTGACATAGACAAAAAGTCTAAGCTTTTCACTTTAACATAGACATATCGTCTAAGCTTTTCACTTTGTGAACTTAATCGACACCCTCTTACACGGATGCAATCCGGGAGCATCAAGCCACTCATATCATCATATCTCATGTTCATGATAAAACTATGTGCACTCTTTCATACATAAATTCGAAAATGTAAAATAAATCTTAAACACCTCTTTTACATAATTTGTGAGCACGGAACTCCATGATCACCCTTAACTCGCCCATAATACCCCCATATAACTCACAAGGGTTGACCTAAGTCTCGCTTCTTTCATCATTAATCTTACAAGGGTTTGACCGAAGTCTCACCACTTGCATCATTAATCTTACGAGTTTGACCAATGTCTCGCCCTCCTTGCATCATTATCTTACCTTATGCGCATTCGTAATCATAACATAGCATAATAACTACCCTTTTCCCGTGTGATTATAGGCGACCTCTTGCACGGGTGCAATCCGGAACACTTATAACCACACCTTTCCTGCCCAAATTTCCATACAACTCGCTCTTTAGCAAATTTTAATTTTTACCTTTGTTCATAAGATACATACTTTTATTAATGTTGACATCATGCATACCACATTTCAATTATAATTCACGTAAGCATTTACTTCATTTGATCATCACATATCATACATAAAGCATAGACTACTCATATAAACCATTACAATTAGTAATTGTCCGATCATATACGTCTAATCATAGATATACTTAGGTTTAAGTCTAGATAATCCTAATGCGGATTACCTAAATCTATTAAACCACCGCTCTGATACCAACTTATAACGTTCTAAAACTCAGACCAGAAAAATGACAATTTTTTTGGGCATAACCGCGGCGCGGCAACAAGGACCCGCGGCCCGACCTGATGTGGTACGTGATGGTCAGGTTATTACTAAATTCTGTTACGAGTTTACAAGTGATGCTACGACGCGGCCATGGGGACCCGCGACGCGACCTTAGACTGGAACTGGTGCCAAATTTTTTCATTCTTAAAATTCCATTGCAACATCAAACAACTTCATACCTTATCATTTTCAAACATAACACATTAAAAACTTTTATCTACATAAACCAACACTTTTGAACATCATATCAAACATTAAATTCACTTGGTCGCGCACGACCCGTTCCACAATCAAACATATAGTTTTGACCCATTTCGACTCATATATAAAACTTGACCCATTTCGACTCATTCCATTATCTATCATACTTCATTTGAACTTAGTTAAACCTTTCATCGACCTTATTACAAAACCTTTAACCACTTAGTTCAATCCAAAACATTCAACAGACATAACTCAAATGACTACACATGCATCTATTCAAACATAGATCGATTAGGGACTTACATACCATTTCCAATACCATAATTCTTCATCTAGCCCATTGTCGGACCTTAATCATCTTGATGCACTTTAGAACCTACCATTTCCAATTCCATAATGCTTAATCTAGCCCATTGTCAGTCCTTAATCATCTTGATGCACTTTAGAACCTATAAAAACATAAGTAACATTACAGGGTAAGATACAATGCTTAGTGAGTAACATAAGAAGTTAAGAAATAATTAATCATAAACTTGGCACAAATTAAATAGTAACAAATCTCATTCATAACCTGTCTTCTTGGTAACTAATCCATTTAATGGAGATTTAACCCTTGATCATTTCTCCATGCCTCAGCATTTAAAGACTTGTTCATTGGAAATGAGACTCAAATCCCTTTCTGAAAATTGCTCACACGCCCTAAACGGAGCCACGATTAACTTTATATGATTTTTACAAATCAAGTTTTGTGCAGTTTTTCTTAGTTACGAGTTTGACATCATTGACTCCATTTTTAGCTCAAATCAACACAAAAACATTTCCAACAAAACCAAGCTACTTACATGTATTAATAACACTATTATGAATGATTTTTAGGACCATTTAATCATCATATATAGCTAATAACATCATGAACATTATTAGCTCTTCTCTTAGGCATTTTAACAAACACTTGGTGTGCATCATCATATTTCACACAAAAACTCAACTTTATAGCAACAACATGACCATGTATATATATATATATATATATATATATATCCCTCCAAGCCGTACATACGACTTTCATCGAATACGGCTTTCCGCAGAATTCTATATGTATCTATGAGATCGAGTATGGAATTCTGTTTACTCACTTTAAATTGAGTATCTGTTTCCCTCCTTTTCCTGCAAACGAAGACGCATAGCATATAAACAAACGGAAAAACTAGTTAAATATTCGGAAGTTTAATGGGAATCAAACTTTACCATTAAATACAACCTTGAAACTTGATTTCATTGGTCTTTTTCGTCTTTCTCAGTCACAAAGGGTTTTCAGGGGGGGTTATCTTGACGTAGGTCTGCCTCTGGCCTAGAAGGTTTCAACCTCCATTCAAACCCATCTTAACATAATAATTCAGATTTTTGCATAATCCCAACATAAACTTACATTTAAAACATGTTCTTGGTATAACATTAGCATCAAAACTCATACTTGATATATATATATATAATCATACCTTTCTTATAGGGTTACAAAAACCCCTAAATGTGCATAAATAATGAGTAGATGGTGATTTCTTTGTTCCTTTTAGAGTTTATATTCTAGTCTCCCAATTTTGTTATTGCATGAACTTGAATTCACCAATTTCGCTCCCTCTTGAAATGCCCCGTTCATATACAATATAAACGATTCACAATAGTTGATTACATCTCGAGGTAATTGACCTCTATATGATACATTTTACAAACATTGCATTCGTTTTTAAAAGACAAACTTTCTTTACATGAAAGTTGAAGGCAAGCATACTATTTCATAATACCTCCAACTATAATTGACTTAATAATAATCTTGATGAACTCGACGACTCGAATGCAACGTCTTTTGAAATATGTCATGAATGACTCCAAGTAATATCTCTAATATGAGCAAATGCACAGCGGAAGAATTCTTTCATACCTGAGAATAAACATGCTTTCAAGTGTCAACCAAAAGGTTGGTGAGTTCATAGGTTTATCATAAAACAATAAAATTCATCATTTTGATAGACCACAAGATTTAAATGCTGCATGGTACAAATGGGCCCGAATCCTATACACACCTGTAATGTACATGCGATATCTTTTAAATACAGTACACCTTTCTCGTGTATGAAATCATCTTTCATAAATCTTAGTAACCGTACACATATCTTGTGCACAAAAATAACATACACATAACCTGTGTATAAAATCATTCTCTCGATACATAACATTCACTTTTCATTTCTTTCATAGCTTGGCTTGGTAACCGGCCTTAACATATAATGCGCATAATAATATCCCCAAAACAGAACAACTCGTCTGTATAATAATCATATAAACTTAGAAGTACTAAACACCATGCCCACTAACCCTTCCATCTAGTGAACATTCTGGGTGGGGGTGTTAAACCCGGTAGCTACCTTTAGGATTCGCGTCAATTAGGCATGCACTAATTCTCAAAATTAGTGATGTTCCCTAATTCTTATGTTACCAAGCAATAATAATCAGGGAAAAAATATTCATATCAATTGTGGCAATTATCACGTCCACACAATTCAATGGTGGCAATTATCACGTCCACATAATTCATTCGAGGAAAGTTTTGCTTGTGTCTATCTCGTCAAACATTTATAAAAGCATTTCATGTATTCGCAGTTCAAAATTTATTTCAAAAGCATTTAATAAAGCAGTTGTAAAAGTAGCGCATGTATTCTCAATCCCAAAAATGTAAAGAGTAAAAGAGAATCAAATGAACTCACAATACGATATTTTTGTAGTAAAAATATGCATACGACGAAACTGAACAATGCAGGGTTGGCCTCGGATTCACGAACCTATATCAATATTATATATCAGATCATATCATAAACATATAATAGTAATAAATCAAATATTAATTATATAATATTTATAAAAGTTTTATGTTAAATTCCAATATATACTTTATTTGTTTATTACATCCTTAAATTATATGTTATATATATATATATATATATATATATATATATATATATATATATATATATATATATATATATATATATATATATATATATATATATATATATATATATATATATATATATATATATATATATATATATTATTTTATAATATTAAGTTATCATAATATTCAATTATTAATACCAAGACAGTGATTCTTTATTAAAATATTTTGATAATTTATTCTTAACTTGTTATAATGTATTTATGTTTATGTTATTAATATTGTATTATATTTTAATGGTTATAATTGTTATATAATGTTTTAATCTATGTCTATATATATAAATTTTATAAAAATGTCTAATTAATATTATATCAATGTTCTATAATATATATTACAATTTATTTTTAATGAATATATTTAGTTAATATATAATAACTATATACATGTTATTAATAATATTATACGCAAATTTACATACTATTAATGTATTAAATATAATAATTTGTAATGTATTTTGAAATCTCTATATGAAAGTCTTAATAATAGTAAAAATAATTATCATAATCATACAAATTTTAGTGGTAATTCTATTAGTAATGTTTATAAAAATAATAATAATAATAATAATAATAATAATAATAATAATAATAATAATAATAATAATAATAATAATATAATAATAATAATAATAATAGTAATAATAATAGTAATAATAATAATTTAATAATAATAATAATACCTAATAAAAACTATACGCGTTTTATGTGCCTGTCCAAATAAGATCAAGAAAGCAGAAAAAAAAAATGCAAAGGAGAAGCGTAACACTATTTTAGAGTTTTTCGATTCTTCAACGGATCAATCAATCAAAGATTACAAATGTTTAATAGTGCATCGATTCATTATCAACATCGTTCAGTAGTCATCATCAACCCTAATCATCTTCGTCATCGAATAACAATCAAAGAAGATGAAGCAGTAATTGGTGTTTAGATGGTGTTCGTTCAATTTAAGAAGGAAGATTAATCACGCATCGTGTAGTAACAAGGATTGCATCAAATCGTCATCCATCGATCATGAAATCGGTCAGTAATTGGTGTTCTTTTATTATTTATTTATATAAATATAAATTTTTATAAACTATCATCGATTATCATAAATTATTAACCAATTCATTCAGATTTATTGAGGTGTAGACTATTTGTTTGAGTCAATTGTTTGTATCTGCTATATAAAATAGAACAACAGGGAGTAGCAGAAGTTGCTAAGAAATTTTTGGTTGGGTGAATAAGTTATGAGATAATGAACCTAATTGTATTCATTAATAGGTACTAAGGTTGTGGCTGTGTGTTTTTAGTTCTTGATTACTCCCTATAATGGTATTAATGAATGGTTGATGTTTTGATTCGTATGTGATATTGTTATAGTGTATTGTGAAGTGAAGAAGGAAACCGAAACATGAAAAATTATCAATATCATCATTATTCTCCCTATACTCGTAGTTTTATGTATCATAGTGTAGGTGTTTTCAGTAATTAATTGTGTTGTGTTTTGGTTTGAGCAGGAACCAGAAAACATTACAGTAGTAGCAGTTAAAAGGAGTTCGAGTGTTTTGTTTTTTTTTTTTTTTTTTTTGGGTTTTAAATTTGGACAGAAGTAAGTGAAATAGCAGTTGCAGGAAACAAGCACCAATTGTATATGTGTGGTTTGTAATGAGGACTGATTGAAAACAGAAGTAACCTCGTAGTAGCAGCAGCAAGAAGACCATGGTGACTGTTTTGGTGGTTATTCACAAAGGTTTGCAGGGGTGTACGTATAGTAGCAGCTTGAGCATACTAGTAGTTTGATAGATGGGTGGTCTATGCTCGATCAAAACAGAAAACGGTTACAGACAATGATAGTACTAAGTTGCAGGCTTCGTAAGTGTTGTACAAGCTCGAAGGTGGTGATGATTGTAATGTAATCATGCGTATGTATATAAATATATATATATATATATATATATATATATATATATATATATATATATATATATATATATATATAGAGGTGGATTTGGAAGAAGAAGAAGGTGGTTCGAAGGTGTGTTGTTTTTGATAGGAAAAGAAATGAGTCTATGGTTTTGATATTCTTGTATCAACTTGGATTATAATTTATTTGCGAAAAAGACCTCTAACAAATTTTAAACAAGCATCGACAGAGACAAGAAAAAAAATAAAAAAAATAAAAGTTTGATCTGATTGTTGACTAAATTGAATTGTTTTGATCTTGGTTCCAACAAGTAGAAGTAGTGATTGCCAATCAATAATAGTTCGATAATGATTTGATACAGACTTTGGATTTTTATAAAATATCCATACGCATTTATCTATATATATAAATGTATGTGCATTTATCAGTATTTATATATTTTTAACCGTATATGTATTTATAATTGTATTTCATATATATAGATATATTTATATATCTTATTTATATATTTATATTAAATATCAAATTCTTAATTTTTATAATTAACTAGCATAATTATATTAATATTATTAGTAATAATAATAATTTATACTAGACTTAATACTATATATAATTAATATTAATATTAACAATAAAATCATGAAAGTAATGATAATAATTTTAATATAACTACTATAATACAATTTATTAATTATATCGTCTTTACTAACTATAATATATTGAATCTTTAATATTTATTAATTACACTATATATAACATTACTTGTATATAGAATTTATAAATATATATAATTACACATATATTTACACAATTGTTCGTGAATCGTCGGAAATAGTCAAAGGTTAATTGAACACATGAACATAGTTTTCAAAGTTTATGAGACTTCAACATTACAGACTTTGCTTATCGTGTCGGAGATATATAAAGATTAAGTTTAAATTTGGTCGGAAATTTTCGAGTCTTCACAGTACCTACCCGTTAAAGAAATTCCGTCCCGAAATTTGAGTGGGATTGTCAAGACTGACATCAAGTATGTTTTCATGACTCATATGAGCTGATAATAGATTTTTATTACCATTGAGTAATAAAGATAAAATAATTCGATTATACGAAGCGTATGAGTGAAGTTATCACAAAAGAGTGAATTGAATAAATGTAAGTTCGTCTTAACCGGTGACGTAGTCACAGCTGATATTCTGGAATTCCATGGAATTAAAGATAATCTTCGAAATCTAATAGATTTGATTCTTCGGCGAATAAGGAAATTAAGATCTCTATAATTAAATACGGTGATCTGCCTCGATTACTCTGTTTGATATTTCCATTATAAATTAAGCTTTTCCGTTCCATTATTCTCACCATTCCTATATCTTCTTTCTTAATTCGTACCTCCAAAAGATTTTGAAAATGCTTAATCCAGTTCTAATCCTTGGTATTTTTTCCTATTTATCATTTATGTCATCCTTCTTTTCGATCTTCCACCAGAAAAATCTGTTTATTTTTACTATTACCTTAGAGTGATACTATTCTTAATTTTACCGTGTCTTTATATTGTTATTCATATTAATATCCACAGTTTGTAACCTCCGTGTTGTTATTGGGCTTTATATTTTCTCTTATATTTTGGAGCTCTTTGCCTTTTTATTCTCACCTCGACCTCTAGTAAAGCGAGTAATGATTCAGAATTCGTAAGTATGGAGTTTTGAATGATTATAGTATTCTAAGCAGAAAGGAATGTATTAGCACGATTTGATTTGTTAAATTACCATAATCCTTGAGGATGGAACTATCAAGAATATATTTTCTTGATATGTTCAGAGGTTAAGTAGAATGAAAGAGTTATGTAATATGGTTCATGATAAAGGTATGATATGTGATCCTTTATCACGTTTCATTAGAAACTCAGCATGACTTACTGTAATATAATCACGTTGGCCGGGTGTCATTATATTATACTAACCCATGCTTAAATTCTCAACACTTCTCCACAGTTCATTCATAATTTATACTTAGATTTTATAGAAGTATCCAATATAATGGAATACAGAAAACACGAAGAGGTAGATAATTTCGGACAAGAATATTTATGAAAATATCCTCAGAAATATCAAAGATATTTATGATGATAATTTAGAATTTCTAAGTTCGAAGGTTGATGAGGAAAAATTTTCCGCAAGATTTTAACATGACTTCGGAGCAGGATATTTTCTAAAGATTTCATCGGATCCAGAATTCCCTAGATTCTTTGAATATAGCGTTTGGTCCTTGTATTTATCCTTGGTCTCCTTCATGGTTAGCTCAATTTTTTTAAGTGTACCAAATTTTCTATCGAGCGTTCCCAACATTCCATTCTTTATTATCAAACTTTTAGCCGTTTAGACAATCTACAATTTTGCTGTTTCCTCTGCATTTAATGCTACCATATCTGAATCATCGGTTATCAATCCACGGTGGTTTCAAGAGAATTGTGTTTTTAGATGATTAAACGCTGATGGTGATATGGTGGAATATAAAAGGTTCTCCAGTAACAATAAATGAGCACGTATATATATCAAGGTTATAATAAGGTTGTTTTGAATGAAAAGTCGAAGTTGTCTTGCTGGAGATGTGACAAAATTGACTATTTTGAAAAAGAACTGCAATGTTATTTTGGGTAATAATAACACTAAAGAAATTAGCACAGCTACGTGTTAAACATTTACTCAGTTTCCGAGAGTTTTTCAGGTGCATAACTATATGCATCAATCTTTTCTTTCATAGATGAAGTACGGTTGGTTCATCCTCTCAATTGAGGTGTTTTCAAGAATTATGAAAGGTTTGGACGCAGATTATAATCGTCATGATACAAATGAGGTTTAAAATGAAATCAAGTGGCAAACTTGAATAAATGTTTAGTTTCATATGTTATAATCAATATTTTAATTCATTTTAATTGTCCAATGTTGGTAGTCCTCAGTTGATAGTCCACAGTTAGCAATTCAATAATTCATATATAGTTAAATATATAATATTCGAATTAATCAATACGTATCGTGACCCGTGTACATGTCTCAGACACGATCACAACTCAAAGTATATATATTATTGTAGAATCAACCTCAACCCTATATAGAGAACTCGATCATTACTGCATATAGAGTGTCTATGGTTATTCTAAATAATATATATATATGCGTCGATAAGATATGTCAAAACCTTGTATACGTGTCCCGATATTTAAAGTGCGTAAAATAAATACAGAAATTAAATGACGATAAATAAAATGCGTAAAGTAAATAACAGAAATTAAATGACGATAAATAAAATTGCGATAATTAAATTGTGATAAATAAACGTAATCGGTTAGCTAGGAATAGTTAGCTAGGAATAGTTAGCTAGGAACAGTTAGCGTGGATTCTTAACAAAATTCTTCTCATAGTTAAATTGTTTGTTTCTAACAAATTTTATTTTGTCCAATGTTTACATCATTATGCCACTTGTTGGATTCTGATAGGTCAAAATCCAAGTATGAAATTGAATGAAAATGGTTATTCTGCGGTGAACGGATACGTATATTTGTGGATGTAAGTAGGATAGTAAATGATCATTGAATCAGATTCGAATAATGCAGAGTGTAACTTATTAATGTGAAATCTAAATATTCCTCGGGTATTACCTACCCGTTAAAATATTTTCATCATTAACGGTTTGTACAAAAGAATTTTTAATTACAATCTTTATGAAAACATATATACATATATATTTTCTTTAGATGTAATTGATGATGTAGCGTGAGGGTACGAAATAGTATTATTTTTAATACAAAATACTACAAAATATGACACAAGTTTTATTAATTTACGGATGGGATATACCTAAACCTTGCTACAACACTATAGGCAGTGTACCTAATCGTAGAGTAGTGTAGTTTTTAGTAAGTCCGGTTCGTTCCACAGGGAGCTGGTGAAGTTAACGCTATATTATTAAGTTTATTTGTAAAAATATATATATAAATAAGTAGTAGTATTATTATAAAATGGGGGTTTTACCGTTTAATGACCGGTTTGTCGATTTTAAACGTAAAAATAAATGACAAAAATTAAAGTGCGTAAAATAAATTGCGATAAATAAAATGACAGAAAATAAAATTGCGAGTAATAAAATGACAGTAAATAAAGATACGATGAGAAATATAATAAAAGAATTATGCTTATTTAAACTTCCGTAATCATGATGTTTGACGTGTTGATTTTAATTTATTACCATGGGTTAATTGTCCTTTGTCCTGGTTTATTTGATACGTCTATCTGGTTTTTGTCCATAATAGTCCATCGGTCATAAATATAAAGTGCGAGTATCCTCGTCAAATTACCCTTATACCCGAAGTCAAATATTCCAACTGATTAAGGATTTAAACTGTGACGCAGTTATCACTTCTGTCAACAATTACACCAGTTATCACTGTATGTAATTCACCCCTGTTTTAATTAGTTTATGAATATTAATTCATCCACTTGATCAGAATGAATAATCAATTACCCAACCCAATTGATTAATTAAATGATTATAACAGATTCCATATGAACATCACTAAATAGGACAACCATAATCATTATTAATTATTAGGTTAATTAATTTGAAGATAGCTTCGACAGACTCCAATGAGTTGTCACTCAATTAGACAATACCCCCCATCTATTAATAGTCAATAGTTCAATTTCCACAAGTGTCGGTCTTTTGCCCAAACCTTAATTATGGTACAAAGCCCAATTACCCAATTTTAGTAATTAGCCCAACATCATGATTACTTCGTTTTAAATAAGCATAATAATAACTTAGCTACGAGACATTAATGTAAAAAGGTTGAACATAACTTACAATGATTAAAAATAGCGTAGCGTTACACGGACAGAATTTCGACTTACACACTCAAATGATCTCTATCATAAATCTTATTATTATCATAATTTAAACTTAAAATTAAGATTATTGTTATATCTTATTACATTAACATTATGATAGAGATATAGAATATAGATATTGATAATTGAAAAATAAGAAAAAGATAGAAGAAAAAAAAAAGAGCGAAAAAAATATCTTCTCCTCATTCATCGAACATAGATCATCGCTTTATAGGAAAATTAGAATTTGAAATTTTCATTTACGACCCCTGAACTATGCTCAATTAACAACTTTTTATTATTTAATATTATTCTTATTATGATTTATTTAAATATTATATTTTATTCTTGTGCATAGTTGACTCGTAATTTTTACACCGTTGCGTCGAGCTTTGAGAGTTGGTTCATGTCCTGGTTTCGGATTTTCGAACGTCCTTTCGTATAATTTAATATCTTGTACTTTGCGTTTTGTAACTTGTACTCTTGTCATTTTTAGACGTTTCTCATCAATAAATTGAACCTTTTGAATTGTATCTTGTACATTTGAGCTTTTTGGATGTTTTGGTCTTTCAAATCTTCGTTTTTGTCTTTAAATCTTCATTTTCGAGCGATTTGCGTCTTTCGTCTTCGCACTTATTTATTTAACTATTACAACTAAAAATAAGGAAATTACATTTAAAAACTTTACATATTGGAACGATATTGCTACTAAATATATGTTCATTTGGAACACTATCAAATATCCCCACACTTGAGCGTTGCTTGTCCTCAAGCAATACAGAACTTGAAATAAAAACATACATGAATCACTTTTTTATTCATCACATTTTGTACATCAGTGATTTTGATATAGCGGTATAAACAATGACAGTAATGATGGTTAAAGGTGGGTGTGTCATCCACAGTTGCCTTGGGTTTAGGTCAACGACACTTGCAATCAAATAGCCGATTTACTTTCGGTTTCCAAAGCAAAGTGCACATTTGAAAGGCGGTTTACAGTCCCACATGACTATAAAAATTTAGATCCTTTAGGAAATAGGATCTTTATGAAAACATTTGATCTTTTGAAAATTCAATCTAGCTTTTACCCTAGATAAGTTTTCTGATTTGATCCACCATTGGTGTTGCAAAATATATTTGTGGATCAATATTTTGGCTAAAAACATTTAGGTTCGTGTAATCCACTGCTATCCCGGTATCGGAAAGCACACATCCAGTTTACGTGTTCCGTATATTACCTTTCGGCAAACTACCGTCCGGTTGTAAAGGAAAGCGATGAACAAGAAACTGTTAAGGCAATGTCCCGTGACATGCAGATGATTATGGTCTTTTAACGTGTCGGATGCTAGAACTATCCTTGGTAGGAGCGATAGTAAAGATCATCCTATGATTTTTCGGTCTGGCACAAGGTCCTGTCTCCGACCATGCTATGCAACCACCGTTCTTACGGTTGACACCCGATTTGGTTCAGGTGACCTAATGAATTCCAGGTGAATTCCTAGGATTTTACGTTCAATGGTAATGAACGCATTGAAAATGGGTTTCAGAAAACAAATCGGTTTGTATTTTTGATCAAAATATTTTCTCGTTCAAGCTCGAGTTTAGATATCATCGAATTCCATGAGTTTGAATTCTCAATCTTTAAGGTCAATCTCAAGGATTGAGTAATATCAGACTTAAAAGCTGATTTTTAATCTTTAAGGAGATTATCCTTTCTGGGGATCTGATTCATTAGTCTTATCAAGCTAATTTGCACGGTGCCTCCCCATTGTACGAGATAAATCCTTCTCATGGTTAGGATAAATCTGACCACTTGGCGACCCTGTTTGATGCTGAGGTCCGTGGATTTCCTGCTGATTTTAGTGATGACTTTTCTAGATTTTTCGTCAACCTACAGCTGGTCTGGATGACAACTTCATGACCTAAATCAAGAAGCGCGTGTCTTTTTCGGAAGACTTTACTTCCTTTTAATGATGGAATTGATTCATCGTGTAGATCCATCTTTCTTTCAAATGTATTATAGTAAACCGGGTAAAAATGATTAGTATGGTCCAAAGCAAAAGTACCTGCAATAATCTTGTACAAAAATATGTGATATATGTTTTAAATTGAATAACTTGGTACATTCTTCCCACACTTAGTTTCTTTCTTTGCCTTTTTATTTTCTTCTATTTCATTTTAAATGAATTCAAGCGTTTTAGGTTGTTTCTCAATTTATGTCCTTTTCGAGGTAACGATAATTTCGGTATTATCACCTAGTTTTCATCGTTCATAAATATGTATAAACATGATTTTGAGTTCATTTAATTGAAAATTTTTCAAATTTTCACAAAATTTGGCAATTAAACTAAGTGTAAACCCGAGAGAATTTATAACCCTTCCCTACACTTAAGATCATGCAATGCCCTCATTTGCATGAAATCAGACTATAATTATAAATTCATGAGGGTGATTAACGTAGAAAAGTGATTAAAAATACCGAGTTTGCAAACATATTGTTATTTCACATTTGATTTTTTGCGTCTTGTCAAAATCAGTAGCTTTTGCTGAACTTCATGACAGTCTTTGAAAGTGCGCTGTTTTACCCTGTTGTGTACATAACATAAAATACAAACATATATATATATACATATTTTTGAAGTTTGGTACATAACCCCACGTTCAAAAATTTATAATATATAATATTTTTGGCATCCTTTAGATCAATAAAATTAAAAATAATGATAACAAAATTTGTCGCCCCGCCCTCGGGTAAAGCAATTTCGATTCAATGACCTAGTGTTCAACTTACGACGAATTTTAAAAATCATATTTTTAACTTAAAGAAATAAAGTAAATTTTGTTTTTTAAAATCACAATAAAACATAAATTAAAATGCATATTAATTTCAAATAAAACCTAAAAAAAATAAAAATTCAGAATAGAGGGAGAAAACTAGTTCTTTAGTGTCTGCTAGCGGAAAAGACCAATCGAATTCCATTCTCGGAACTACACGAGAACAGAACAACTAACTCCAAACAGCATTTTCTTTTTAGAATATTTGAATCTCCCCACACTTAGGTAGCTGTGGTGTCGAAATTGTGATTAACTTCATCGTCAATTTCTTTTGGTCCATAATCAACTTGCCTATCTGTGACTTTTTCTTTAAGCCAGTGCCCGGCTTCTTCCGTAATATCCCAAAATTCAACTAGTTTCGCCTTTTCTTTAGGCGACAGATTGGATACTAACCGGTTACATAACTTAAAGTTCCCCTTACTTCTAGCATCGATAGCCCGTTTAAAAAGTTTCTTCATTGAACTGTTAATAACGGGGTCATTTAATTTCGTATCAACAACGGGGTTCTTTATTATCAAGTCATCATTAGGTTTTACTTCATTTTCCCCACACTTAGGCGTTTTATTATTGCTAAGCACTACCGTTGGAGTTGGTAAAACAACATGGTTATTACCAATCGTTTTTACTGGTTCAACGGTTTTAGTTGGTGGAGATTTAGACTTTCGAATCATAAAGGTGATTGATTTGTTACCACTTTTAAGTGTCATTCTTCCATTTCCTACATCAAATAACGCCCCGGTGGACGCAAAGAATGGTCGACCTAAAATTAGAGGAACGTTTGGGTCCTCTTCTATGTCAATGACAATAAATTCGACTAGAAAGGTTAAATTGCCTACTTGAACGGGTAGGTTGTCAGCAATTCCAACTGGGTGCTTAATGGTTTGATCAAAGAGTCGAACACTCATATCCGTTGGACTTAACTTACCTACACCTAATCTCTTATATAAGGAAAGAGGCATAACACTTACACTTGCACCTAAATCTGCTAGTGCATCATACATGACACAATCACTAAGTAGACAAAGAACAATAAATTCACCCGGATCACCTACCCTAGGTGGAGGTTTTGGTGGAACTGTCTTCACCGGGTTTACTTCTACTGTTTTTGTTTCTTGCATTTTTTTATTCTTCTTCTTCTTCTTTCCAGAGGTATCACAAACTTTATTACCTATTACTTGCTCATACTCAACTCCTTTTCTTGGAAACGGGATGGGTGGTCTGTATGGTGCCACCACTGGCTTTACATACTCGGGTGGTGGTGGTGGTGTAACTTCTTCATTGTTACTTACATCTAAAACTTTCCCATCTTCTGGTATTGGTTTTTCAGAATTTGTTGATATCATGTTAACATTCTCATTCCGAGGATTTACTTCAGTATTACTCGGTAGCTTTCCTTGTTCCCTCTCACTCATCATGCTAGCAAGAGTACCTACGTGTTTTTCTAGATTCAAAATGGAAGCTTGTTGAGTTCTTAATGACTGATCAAATCTCTCGTTCGTTTGGGTTTGAGTTTCAATAAATTGTGTTTGAGATTCAACTAGCTTAAATACCACTTCTTCCAGATTTGACTTCTTCTCGTCGGTTTGTTGTGGTGGTTTATACAAGCCAGGTCTTTGTTGATTGAAAGTGTTGTTTTGAGTTGGTTGGTTATTCGGACCTTGTTGGTTATATGAGTTGTTGTTTGGTCCATTTGGATTGTAAAGAATGTTTTGATTTCGATTGAAGTTTGGCCTTGGCGGTTGATAATTATTCTGATAACTATTTTCCAGCCTTTTGTACATGTAGACAACATTCTCACGTTGTTCCATCGTTTGTTCAATGTGACAGTCTTTCATTAAGTGTGGTCCACCGCATTGCTCACAATTGATTCGTATTGCGTGAATATCTTTATTCATCTTTTTCATTCGTCTCTCGAAAGCATCTATTTTTGCGGAAACGGAATCAAAGTTATGGCTAGAATCGGCTCTAGCCGCTTTAGATGAGAGATATATATCTTTCTCTTGGTGCCACTCATGAGAGTGGGAGGCTGTGTTATCAATAATTTTGTAAGCTTCAGTTGCGGTTTTCTTCATAATGGAACCACCAGCTGTTATGTCGATGTCTTTTCGTGTAGCAACGTTGACACCTTGGTAGAATATTTGTACTATTTGATAAGTGTCTAAACCGTGTTGAGGACATCCTCTCAACATCCTTCCGAATCTTGTCCACGCCTCATATAATGTTTCATTTGGCTTTTGCGCGAACGTAACAATTTCTCCTTGAAGTCTCACGGCTTTAGATGCCGGAAAGAATTGTTTAAGAAATTTTTCAACTAAAACATCCCATGTGTCAATTGCCCCTTCAGGTAACGATTCTAACCAATCTTTGGCTTCTCCCTTTAAAGTCCAGGGAAACAACATGAGATAGATCTGCTCATCTTCCACTTCTCGGATTTTGAATAGTGTACAAATTCTTTTAAACGTACGAAGGTGTTCGTTAGGATCTTCATTCGGTGCACCACTGAATTGACATTGGTTAGTTACCATGTGTAGAATTTGTCCTTTGATTTCATAATCTGGCGCATTAACTTCTGGCTTAATAATGGCGTGACCTTGGCCCGTGCGTGTGGCTCTCATTCGGTCTTCCATACTGAGAGGTTCCAGATTTTCCATAATTGAATTTGTTGAATACGAATCACTAGAAGATTCTGATTTAATGGTTTGTGGTTCAGGAGGAATGATTAGTGGTTCTGGATCTTGGAATTGTCCCTGAATATTCTCCGAATTCTCAATTGTGAGGTCGGGTTCAAAAGATGGATTATCGGAAATTTGAGTTGGAGTTCTTGGTCGACTAGATGATGATTCTAAAGAAAAATCAACGGCGACAATATTGGCTAGATGTCTTGATCGAGTTATAGGTGGTGAACGTATGAAAGGTGGTGAACGTTTTACTCGGTGCATTCACTGAATATCCTATTAGTTTTTAAAAGGAAAGAAAAATTATATAAGTTATCCAATTAATAGACTTTTCTGATTTTGCCCACGTTTCGAATAGCCAAAAGATGCAGCAGAGGGGCAGGATTCGTCTGGTCTCAATATAATTGAGTACTGTTTGGCTCCAATAACCCGGTCCACGTACAAATCCAACTATTACTACGAACCAGAAAATTTTGATGTCTATCAATTTAACCACTTAAAATAAATTTTCGTAATTTTAAGAAATTTAGAGAAGAAGTAGAAAAAATTCTAAGTCCTAAAAACTAGAATGGCGAGAAATAAGAGAGAAAAAGAGTGCGCGTCGAAAAAGGTCGAAAAATAAAAAGGTCGAATAATAGGCGTCGAAAAATAAAAATAAGAAAGTAGTGCGAAATACGGCGTCGTAAAATTCTAAAGCACCTAAAACTTAATCTAAGGAATAAGCACTTAAGGGATTTTACGGCAAAGCCTAAAAATTCTAGAAGTAAAAATAACTATGGCAAAACTAAACTTAATACTAAAAGTTGCGACTATAGTCTAAAAATCTAAAGGTAATAAAACTAAAAAAAAACATTTTTTTTTTTTTATAGACAAAATTTTAAAAATATATATATTTTTTTTTTAATAATTTTTTTTTTTTTTTTTTTTTTTTTTACGTTTTTTTTTTTTTTTTTTTTTTACGTTTTTGTTTTTTTTTTTTTTTTTTTTTTTTTTTTTTTTTTTCGTTTTTTTTTTTTAAATTTTTTTAAAAAAAACGATTTTTTTTTTTTTTTTTTTTTTACACAAATTTTTTTTTTTTTTTTTTTTTTTTTTTTTTAAAAAACGAAATTTTTTTTTTTTTTTTTTTTTTTTTTTTAAAAAAACGATTTTTTTTTTTTTTTTTTTTTTAAACGATTTTTTTTTTAAATTAATAATTTTTTTATAATTATAATTTTTTTTAAAACTTTTTTTTTTTAATTCATTTACTATTCATGAATAGTAAATGAAAATAAATTAATTAATTTACTATTCACATGAAAGCGACATGATAGCAATTATTAATTATAAGTTACATAATATACCCCTGAAGTATTTAATAAATACGACTTTTTTTTTAAAAAATTTACGTAAAGATTCTTAAATATTTTTATATTATTATATTCTATTTCAATATTATTATATTATTATATTCTATTTCAATATTATTATATTATTATATTTTATTTCAATATTATTATAATTAAAAATATAGCGTTTTAGCGCTCCCCGGCAGCGGCGCCAAAAACTTGATGATGTAGCGTGAGGGTACGAAATAGTATTATTTTTAATACAAAATACTACAAAATATGACACAAGTTTTATTAATTTACGGATGGGATATACCTAAACCTTGCTACAACACTATAGGCAGTGTACCTAATCGTAGAGTAGTGTAGTTTTTAGTAAGTCCGGTTCGTTCCACAGGGAGCTGGTGAAGTTAACGCTATATTATTAAGTTTATTTGTAAAAATATATATATAAATAAGTAGTAGTATTATTATAAAATGGGGGTTTTACCGTTTAATGACCGGTTTGTCGATTTTAAACGTAAAAATAAATGACAAAAATTAAAGTGCGTAAAATAAATTGCGATAAATAAAATGACAGAAAATAAAATTGCGAGTAATAAAATGACAGTAAATAAAGATACGATGAGAAATATAATAAAAGAATTATGCTTATTTAAACTTCCGTAATCATGATGTTTGACGTGTTGATTTTAATTTATTACCATGGGTTAATTGTCCTTTGTCCTGGTTTATTTGATACGTCTATCTGGTTTTTGTCCATAATAGTCCATCGGTCATAAATATAAAGTGCGAGTATCCTCGTCAAATTACCCTTATACCCGAAGTCAAATATTCCAACTGATTAAGGATTTAAACTGTGACGCAGTTATCACTTCTGTCAACAATTACACCAGTTATCACTGTATGTAATTCACCCCTGTTTTAATTAGTTTATGAATATTAATTCATCCACTTGATCAGAATGAATAATCAATTACCCAACCCAATTGATTAATTAAATGATTATAACAGATTCCATATGAACATCACTAAATAGGACAACCATAATCATTATTAATTATTAGGTTAATTAATTTGAAGATAGCTTCGACAGACTCCAATGAGTTGTCACTCAATTAGACAATACCCCCCATCTATTAATAGTCAATAGTTCAATTTCCACAAGTGTCGGTCTTTTGCCCAAACCTTAATTATGGTACAAAGCCCAATTACCCAATTTTAGTAATTAGCCCAACATCATGATTACTTCGTTTTAAATAAGCATAATAATAACTTAGCTACGAGACATTAATGTAAAAAGGTTGAACATAACTTACAATGATTAAAAATAGCGTAGCGTTACACGGACAGAATTTCGACTTACACACTCAAATGATCTCTATCATAAATCTTATTATTATCATAATTTAAACTTAAAATTAAGATTATTGTTATATCTTATTACATTAACATTATGATAGAGATATAGAATATAGATATTGATAATTGAAAAATAAGAAAAAGATAGAAGAAAAAAAAAAGAGCGAAAAAAATATCTTCTCCTCATTCATCGAACATAGATCATCGCTTTATAGGAAAATTAGAATTTGAAATTTTCATTTACGACCCCTGAACTATGCTCAATTAACAACTTTTTATTATTTAATATTATTCTTATTATGATTTATTTAAATATTATATTTTATTCTTGTGCATAGTTGACTCGTAATTTTTACACCGTTGCGTCGAGCTTTGAGAGTTGGTTCATGTCCTGGTTTCGGATTTTCGAACGTCCTTTCGTATAATTTAATATCTTGTACTTTGCGTTTTGTAACTTGTACTCTTGTCATTTTTAGACGTTTCTCATCAATAAATTGAACCTTTTGAATTGTATCTTGTACATTTGAGCTTTTTGGATGTTTTGGTCTTTCAAATCTTCGTTTTTGTCTTTAAATCTTCATTTTCGAGCGATTTGCGTCTTTCGTCTTCGCACTTATTTATTTAACTATTACAACTAAAAATAAGGAAATTACATTTAAAAACTTTACATATTGGAACGATATTGCTACTAAATATATGTTCATTTGGAACACTATCAGTAATCATGGATTTAATGAGTCAATGTGATATTGAATTCATCTAATTTATGATTAGAACTATGATACATAATCTCTATAAAAAAAATTAGAGATTACATAATCGCCATGTAGAATGAAGATAAATGATGTAGATAGATTCGTAGAACGATGATTAGGTGTGTGATGTTGAAACTTGGGTTGTTGGTGGTACTGTTGGTGCCGGTGATGTTGCTGAAGCTGTTAAGTTTTGCACCATATTCTCCAAATTAATTACTCGAGCGCGAAGTTCGTTGATTTCTTATATTATTCTGGGATGATTGTCGGTTTGGACGAGTGGATGAATGAGGTTTAGAATCTGAGATAGTATATGATCGTGACGAGATACTCTGGAAATGAGAGAGAAAATGGTGTCTCGAACAGGTTCGCCGGTAAACGCTTCAGGTTCATTTTAAAGAGGTGAATTCGGTTGGTGGAAGGGATCGCCTTCTTTGCGTCTCCATTGATTAAGTCGACTACGAACCCATCAGATGAATTGGGGATGGCTGATTGATTGATTCATTCTGGTGACACCGCTTTCGGAGCTTAGATGAATATCCCTGTTGGAATAGCTGTCAGAATAATAATCGGAATAGCTATCGAAATCTGAGGGACTCGAACTGGTTGAGGGATTCATCTCGTACGATCAGATGAAGGATTTTTGATAAGAAATAGATTATAGGATGTAGATTAGTACCCTGGAATACATAATTTACATATGCATATATAATACTAAAATCCCATAAGTTACGGAGGAATCTACGGAAGCTGTCAGGCAAAGGTAACAATAACAGATACGCTAAGATATAAATTAGCAGATACGCTAAGATATGAATTTTGTCTTTACACTATTCATGCAATTAATGCAATAAGATGTGTCTAGACTAAGAATGATAAGCAGGCAATTTCTGACAAAAATGATAAGCAAAACTTTTGACATGCAGACATGGTCGAAGTCCAGACCCACTAATGCATCTAAACAACTATCAGTTAGACACACTAATGCAAGACCTGGTTCGCTAAGACCACCGCTCTGATACCAACTGAAATACCCCATTCATATTCAATATAAACGATTCACAATAGTTGATTACATCGCGAGGTAATTGACCTCTATATGATACATTTTACAAACATTGCATTCGTTTTTAAAAGACAAACTTTCTTTACATCGAAAGTTGAAGGCAAGCATACTATTTCATAATACCTCCAACTATAATTGACTTAATAATAATCTTGATGAACTCGATGACTCGAATGCAACGTCTTTTGAAATATGTCATGAATGACTCCAAGTAATATCTCTAATATGAGAAAATGCACATCGAAAGATTTCTTTCATACCTGAGAATAAACATGCTTTCAAGTGTCAACCAAAAGGTTGGTGAGTTCATAGGTTTATCATAAAACAATAAAATTCATCATTTTGATATACCACAAGATTTAAATGCTGCATGGTATAAATGGGCCCGAATCCTATACACACCTGTAATGTACATGCGATATCTTTTAAATACAGTACACCTTTCTCGTGTATGAAATCATCTTTCATAAATCTTAGTAACCGTACACATATCTTGTGCACAAAAATTACATACATATAACCTGTGTATAAAATCATTCTCTCGATACATAACATTCACTTTTCATTTCTTTCATAGCTTGGCTTGGTAACCGACCTTAACATATAATGCGCATAATAATATCCCCAAAACCGAACAACTCGTCTGTATAATAATCGTATAAACTTCGAAGTACTAAACACCACGCCCACTAACCCTTCCGTCTAGTGAACATTCTGGGTGGGGGTGTTAAACCCGGTAGCTACCTTTAGGATTCACGTCAATTAGGCGTGCACTAATTCTCAAAATTAGTGATGTTCCTAATTCTTATGTTACCAAGCAATAATAATCAGGGGAAAAATATTCATATCAATTGTGGCAATTATCACGTCCACATAATTCAATGGTGGCAATTATCACGTCCACATAATTCATTCGAGGAAAGTTTTGCTTGTGTCTATCTCGTCAAACATTTATAAAAGCATTTTATGTATTCGCAGTTCAAAATGTATTTCAAAAGCATTTAATAAAGCAGTTGTAAAAGTAGCGCATGTATTCTCAGACCCAAAAATGTAAAGAGTAAAAGGGAATCAAATTAACTCACAATACGATATTTTTGTAGTAAAAATATGCATACGACGAAACTGAACATTGCAGGGTTGGCCTCGGATTCACGAACCTATATCAATATTATATATCAGATCATATCAAAAACATATAATAGTAATAAATCAAATATTAATTATATAATATTTATAAAAGTTTTATGTTAAATTCCAATATATACTTTATTTGTTTATTACATCCTTAAATTATATGTTATATATATATATATATATATATATATATATATATATATATATATATATATATATATATATTATATTTTATAATATTAAGTTATCATAATATTCAATTATTAATACCAAGACAGTGATTCTTTATTAAAATATTTTGATAATTTATTCTTAACTTGTTATAATATATTTATGTTTATGTTATTAATATTGTATTATATTTTAATGGTTATAATTGTTATATAATGTTTTAATCTATGTCTATATATATGAATTTTATAAAAATGTCTAATTAATATTATATCAATGTTCTGTAATATATATTACAATTTATTTTTAATGAATATATTTAGTTAATATATAATAACTATATACATGTTATTAATAATATTATACGCAAATTTACATACTATTAATGTATTAAATATAATAATTTGTAATGTATTTTGAAATCTCTATATGAAAGTCTTAATAATAGTAAAAATAATTATCATAATCATACAAATTTTAGTGATAATTCTATTAGTAATGTTTATAATAATAATAATAATAATAATAATAGTAATAATAATAATAATAATAATAATAATAATAATAATAATAATAATAATAATAATAGTAATAATAATATTAATAATAATAATTTAATAATAATAATAATACCTAATAAAAACTATACGCGTTTTATGTGCCTGTCCAAATCAGATCAAGAAAGCAGAAAAAAAAATGCAGAGGAGAAGCGTAACACTATTTTAGGGTTTTTCGATTCTTCAATGGATCAATCAATCAATGATTACAAATGTTTAATAGTGCATCAATTCATTATCATCATCGTTCAGTAGTCATCATCAACCCTAATCATCTTCGTCATCGAATAACAATCAAAGAAGATGAAGCAGTAATTGGTGTTTAGATGGTGTTCGTTCAATTTAAGAAGGAAGATTAATCACGCATCGTGTAGTAACAAGGATTGCATCAAATCGTCATCCATCGATCATGAAATCGGTCGGTAATTGGTGTTCTTTTATTATTTATTTATATAAATATAAATTTTTATAAACTATCATCGATTATCATAAATTATTAACCAATTCATTCAGATTTATTGAGGTCTAGACTATTTGTTTGAGTCGATTGTTTGTATCTGCTATATAAAATAGAACAACAGGGAGTAGCAGAAGTTGCTAAGAAATTTTTGGTTGGGTGAATAAGTTATGAGATAATGAACCTAATTGTATTCATTAATAGGTACTAAGGTTGTGGCTGTGTGTTTTTAGTTCTTGATTACTCCATATAATGGTATTAATGAATGGTTGATGTTTTGATTCGTATGTGATATTGTTATAGTGTATTGTGAAGTGAAGAAGGAAACCGAAACATGAAAAATTATCAATATCATCATTATTCTCCCTATACTCGTAGTTTTATGTATCATAGTGTAGGTGTTTTCAGTAATTAATTGTGTTGTGTTTTGGTTTGAGCAGGAACCAGAAAACATTACAGTAGTAGCAGTTAAAAGGAGTTCGATTGTTTTGTTTTTTTTTTTTGGGTTTTAAATTTGGACAGAAGTAAGTGAAATAGCAGTTGCAGGAAACAAGCACCAATTGTATATGTGTGGTTCGTAATGAGGACTGATTGAAAACAGAAGTAACCTCGTAGTAGCAGCAACAAGAAGACCATGGTGACGGTTTTGGTGGTTGTTCACAAAGGTTTGCAGGGGCGTATGTATAGTAGCAGCTTGAGCATACTAGTAGTTCGATAGATGGGTGGTCTATGCTCGATCAAAATAGAAAACGGTTACAGATAATGATAGTACTAAGTTGCAGGCTTCGTAAGTGTTGTACAAGCTCGAAGGTGGTGATGATTGTAATGTAATCATGTGTATGTATATATATATATATATAGAGGTGGAGTTGGAAGAAGAAGAAGGTGGTTCGAAGGTGTGTTGTTTTTTATAGGAAAAGAGATGAGTCTATGGTTTTGATATGCTTGTATCAACTTGGATTATAATTTATTTGAGAAAAAGACCTCTAACAAATTTTAAACAAGCATCGACAGAGAGAAGAAAAAAATAAAAAAAATAAAAGTTTGATCTGATTGTTGACTAAATTAAATTGTTTTGATCTTGGTTCCAACAAGTAGAAGTAGTGATTGCCAATCAATAATAGTTCGATAATGATTTGATACAGACTTTGGATTTTTATAAAATATCCATAAGCATTTATCTATATATATATATATATATATATATATATATAAATGTATGTGCATTTATCAGTATTTATATATTTTTAACCGTATATGTATTTATAATTGTATTTCATATATATAGATATATTTCTATATCTTATTTATATATTTGTATTAAATATCAAATTCTTAATTTTTATAATTAACCAGTATAATTATATTAATATTATTAGTAATAATAATAATTTATACTAGACTTAATACTATATATAATTAATATTAATATTAACAATAAAATCATGAAAGTAATGATAATAATTTTAATATAACTACTATAATACAATTTATTAATTATATCGTCTTTACTAACTATAATATATTGAATCTTTAATATTTATTAATTACACTATATATAACATTACTTGTATATAGAATTTATAAATATATATAATTACACATATATTTACACAATTGTTCGTGAATCGTCGGAAATAGTCAAAGGTTAATTGAACACATGAACATAGTTTTCAAAGTTTTTGAGACTTCAACATTACAGACTTTGCTTATCGTGTCGAAGACATATAAAGATTAAGTTTAAATTTGGTCAGAAATTTCTGGGTCGTCACACCTCTCCTCCTCTTGCTCGACAACACTAAAACCCCCACCAAGAAACTAATTTTGGGACTTCTTTTTCCATTCCTAATCAACCCCATGTTTTAATTTAGTCAATCTTTGCTAACTTGTCACTTTTAACCCTTCCCTTAACTCACTTGATCAAAACAACCCATAAATTTTTAGCTGGTCGATTTTTGTCCAATAACCATGGACTTGGGATCAATCTCTAAAAACTTATAATGTACAATCGTAGTCGATTAATATACGGACGTCTGGGCTTTTGATTCACCCAAAACGGGTTCCGGATGAGCAAGTTATGCCCAAAACTGTAACATCGCGTGAAACGACTAATTAAACAACTTAAACTTTCATGAAATGTAATAAAATAAAATACATCGAGATTTGGGGTGTCACACATTTCACCAGCCCAGCCCAATCTTTCCCACCCACATACATATCTAGACCATACTCCTCGGCCCACTAACATCAAAACCCAATTAGCTCCCAATTTCTTCGTGGAGCCCAACTTGTCAACGAACCCCATAAGCCCAAATTCGAAACCCTGTTTTACTCCTGACCCCACCACAAAGCATACATCTAACACACCGATTCATAACCCAACAATTCTATTTTGCTCTTCTGATAATCGTTCATCATCACAACACCTAAACGATAATTCGAGCATCAAAAATTCCAAATTCAGACGAGATCATCTAAATCCTCGACTACACCTTCACCCAAATTACAACAAAAATATTCTGAAGATTATTCACCGATTATAGGGCCCCATCTGTTATGCTCCAACTCTTCGAATTCAATTGACTGCCAAGCTGATATTGATCTCTCTAAACTCAAAGAAGCTTTCGAATCAATAAAGAAAAAACCCTTCATCAAAGGAGATCGCATGATTAGAGATGAAGAAATGAGAAATTTCAAAAAATGTGCACGTAACCCGATCTCTTCCCAATCAACGAAAGCCAACAATAAGAAGACTGCACAAACGGCAGGAACCTATGGCAAATGGTCTAAAGGTAAATCTTAATTTCTATATGTTACAAACATGTCCAGAAACGACACAATATGCGTAAACCACTTACCATCAACAAGGGTGTTTCAAAGAACGGTAAACCCTCATCACTTGAGGTGAATCCCTTCTTTGGCCTGCTTCCCTCATATCAGCTAGAAAACTACTACCATTATCTTCCTCATCAATTTCTTTAGCCATTAAACACAACTTTATGCCAGATGAATAACTAGTGCACTTCTCATCACTTTCACTGTCTGAAAATGAAGATGATGAATTGGTTTTATCCCAATCATGATGTCCTACAACTAAAACCTTCTCTGATTTCTTATCCTTCTTTTTAACCTTTGAGTTCTCCTTCATCTGGGCCTTCATAGCTTTATACTTGTTCTTGTACTTATCAGCTTTTGAAAATGAGTTGGCATGTATGGAAGGTTTTCTGGACATGCACTCAGATGCAAAGTGTCCTACCTTCCCACAATTATAACATTCAGATTTAGGGCTAGCTACTGACTTGCTTGAATACCAAGAACTGATCTTCTTGCTGATTCGGTATGGATTGTTAGTCCTACTACGGTTGAATTTCTTAAAACGCCTAGCTAGTAATGTCATACCCTCAGCAAACCCTTCCACATCATCACCATCAATGCTTTCCTCTGACTCGGTCATACTCACTTCATCATCCTCTGCTTCCTCTTCTTCTGCCAATATCTTTTGAACTAGTAAGGCTTTTGTGCCTTCTTTTTGGAGGTAGCAATAAGAGCAGCATCCTCTGAATCAGAAGATTTTGAGGTGATTGTGAAAGACTTAAAAATTTTCGTTTAGGTTCAACTCAAGTTTTGCTTTTGCCCTCTCATGATTCCAAAGAGTGTCATACATAGAAGACATGTCAAAGTTCTTTAAGGTCTAAGTTGTCCTAAGCGGGTCAGTGACAGGTTTCTACTTGGCAGGTAATGAGTCAATGAATTTGTTAACCTGTTTAAAGTCAGTGTAAGTGACTTTTAGGCAGTCCAGGCAGAGAATTAGATCTGAGTGGGGGTGAGAAAAAGATAGTGGGTAGTGGCGGCGAACGGCAATTGAATGTTGGTGATATAATTATGTATGATGATATGGTGTTTGATAATTTGTTGGTAGGTAAAGACGAAGAAGGAAAAGTTGGTACTATTTTATCCTTATGTGTCTTGCATGTAAGAGAAGTTAACGTAGGTTTTGAAATTTCATTAGTCAAAGTGGCTCCCCGCATAACTTATACATAACATTGTCTAGAAAAATTTAATTAAATAGGAATAAACCACGAGACTATCTGCGTAATTGTGTATTCAATAGAAACTCTTTGGAAATATAGTTAGTTGCTCGTGGCGATGTCACAGGAACCTTGGCCAGAAATTTTACCAGAAATACTTCGCCATCAATTTTGTCAAAAACTTCAATGAAATTGGTGATGACGTGTGATAAGGCTAAAAAGGAACATATATTTCATAGCAAAATCCCCCAAGAAAGATAAGATTTTAGTTGCAATTGTTCCATTTTCAAGTAATATTCGTTTATATTTAATAAGTGCGAAGACAAAAGGCGAAAACGAAGATTTGAAGACAAAAAGGTCCAAAATGCTCAAATGTACAAGATACAATTAAAAAGGTTCAAATTATTGATGAGGAACGTCTAAAAATGACAAAAGTACAAGTTACAAAACGCAAAGTACACGATATAAAATTGTACGAAAGGACGTTCAAAAATCCGGAACCGGGACATGAGTCAACTCTCAACGCTCGACGCAACGGTGTAAAAATTACGAGTCAACTATGCACAAGAATAAAATATAATATTTAAATAATTCATAATAAGAATAATATTAAATAATAAAAAGTTATTAATTGAGCATAGTTCAGGGGTCATAAATGAAAATTCAAATTTATAATTTGCCTATAAAAGGCTATGTAATTCGATCGATATAGGGAGACCTTTTTTCTATCATTTTTTCTATCGATCCATCTATCTATTATCAATATCAATTATCAATATCTATATTCTATATCTCTATCATAATGTTAACTTAATAAGATATAACAATAATCTTAATTTTAATTTTAAATTATGATAATAATAAGATTTATGATAGAGATCGTTTGAGTGTGTAAGTCGAAATTCTGTCCGTGTAACGCTACGCTATTTTTAATCATTGTAAGTTATGTTCAACCTTTTTACATTAATGTCTCGTAGCTAAGTTATTATTATGCTTATTTAAAACGAAGTAATCATGATGTTGGGCCAATTACTAAAATTGGGTAATTGGGCTTTGTACCATAATTGGGGTTTGGACAAAAGAACGACACTTGTGGAAATTAGACTATGGGCTATTAATGGGCTTTATATTTGTTTAACTAAATGATAGTTTGTTAATGTTAATATAAAGATTTACAATTGGGCGTCCCTATAAATTACCATATACACTCAATCGGACACGATGGGCGGGGTATTTATATGTACGAATAATCGTTCATCTAACCGGACACGGGAATGGATTAATAGCCACTAGAATAATTAAAACAGGGGTGAAATTATGTACAAGGACACTTGGTATAATTGATAACAAAATATTAAAACCTTGGGTTACACTCAGTCGACATCCTGGTGTAATTACTAAATAAAGTATTAAAATCTTGTTACAGTTTAAGTCCCAATTAGTTGGAATATTTAACTTCGGGTATAAGAATAATTTGACGAGGACACTCGCACTTTATATTTATGACTGATGGACTGTTATGGACAAAAACCAGACGGACATATTAAATAATCCAGGACAAAGGACAATTAACCCATGGGCATAAAACTAAAATCAACACGTCAAACATCATGATTACGGAAGTTTAAATAAGCATAATTCTTTTATTTCATATTTAATTTCCTTTATTTTATATTTAATTGCACTTCTAATTATCGCATTTTTATTGTTATTGTATTTAATTGCACTTTTAATTATCGTACTTTTTAATTATCGCAAGTTTATTTTATCGCACTTTTATTATTCGCAATTTCATTATCGTTATTTACTTTATGCTTTAATTTAAGTCTTGTATTTATTTTTAATATTTTACATTTGGTTTTAACTGCGACTAAAGTTTTAAAATCGACAAACCGGTCATTAAACGGTAAAAACCCCCCTTTATAATAATAATACTACTTATATTATATATTTTTGTAAAAATATAGTTTTATAAAAATATAGTGTTAAACTTCACTGCGTCCCTGTGGAACGAACTGGACTTACTAAAAACTACACTACAGTACGATTAGGTACACTGCCTATAAGTGTTGTAGCAAGGTTTAGGTATTTCCCATCCGTAAAAATAATAAAACTTGTGTAAAATTTCGTCGAATTTCGTATTAAAAATAAACACTATTTCGTACCCTCACGCTACATCATCAAGTTTTTGGCGCCGCTGCCGGGGACCGCTAAAACGCTATATTTTTAATTTATATTTGTGAAAATATAAGTTTGTAAAAAAAAAAAAAAAAAAAACGTAAAAAAAAAAAAAAAAAAAAAACACGAGTTTTGAATCTGCATCAGTTTTGAGCCTGCATAATTTTGAATCTGCATCAGTTTTGAACCTGCATCAGCTTTTGAACTTGCATTCAATTTTGAATCTGCACTCCCATTTTGAGCCTGCATATAAAAAAAAAATTATTAAAAAAAATATATATTTTTTTAAGATTTTGTCTATAAAAAAAAATGTTTTTTTTAGTTTTATTACCTTTAGATTTTTAGACTATAGTCGCAACTTTTAGTATTAAGTTTAGTTTTGCCATAGTTATTTTCTTATTTTTATTTTTCGACGCCTTTTACCTATGTATCAATTACAATTCCAATTAGTAATCTCTATTTGTAGTTTTAATTTTAAGATAGTGATAGTTATAAGGTTGGATTAATCGCGTGTTTTTAAAGTCTTATAAGCCACTCTTCGCCTTTTTCGTTTTTCGACACTTTTCGACGCGCAATCTATTTCTTCCTTATTTCTCGTCATTCTAGTTATAGGACATAGAATTTTATCTACATCTAATCTAATATTTCTTAAACGAAAAGAGAAATTATTTAAGCGGTTAAAATAATAGACGTTGACATTTTTCTGGTTCGTAGTAATAGTTGGATTTGTACGTGGACCGGGTTGTTGGAGCCAAACAGTCCTCAATTATATTGAGACCAAACGAATCCTGCCCCTCTGCTGCATCTTTTGGCTATTCGAAACGTGGGCAAAAATCAGAAAAGTCTATTAATTGGACAACTTATATAAATTTTTCTTATTATTTTTTTATAACTAATAGGATAATTCTGTGAATGCACCGAGCAAGACGTTCGCCGCCGGTCATACGTTCACCACCCGTAACTCGATCAAGACATCGTTTAACAAATATAGCTGCCGTTGATTTTTCTTTAGACTCGTCATCAAGTCGACCGAGTACTTCAACTCAAATTTCCGATAATCCAGTTTTTGAAACCAATATCACAATTGAGAATCCGGAGAATACTCAGGGACAATTCCGAGACCCTGATCCATTAATTATTCCTCCGGAACCACCAATCATTCAAACAGAGATTGTTGAGGAAGAAACCATTAAATCAGAAACCTCTAGTGATTCAGATACAACACTTCCAATCATGGAAAATCTAGAACCTCTAAGTATGGAAGACCGAATGAGAACTACACGCACGGGCCAAGGTCATGCCATTATTAAACCAGAAGTTAATGCTCCAGATTATGAAATCAAAGGACAAATTCTACACATGGTGACTAATCAATGCCAATTCAGTGGTGCGCCGAATGAAGACCCAAACGAACATCTTCGTACGTTTAATAGAATTTGTACACTATTCAAAATCCGAGAAGTGGAAGACGAACAAATCTATCTCATGTTATTTCCCTGGACTTTAAAGGGAGAAGCCAAAGATTGGTTAGAATCGTTACCTGAAGGGGCGATTGACACATGGGATGTTTTAGTTGAAAAATTTCTTAAACAATTCTTTCCGGCATCCAAAGTCGTGAGACTTCAAGGAGAAATTGTTACGTTCGCGCAAAATCCAAATGAAACATTATATGAGGCGTGGACAAGATTCGAAAGGATGTTGAGAGGATGTCCTCAACACGGATTAGATACTTTTCAAATAGTACAAATCTTCTATAAAGGCGTAGACATCGCCACACGAAAAGACATCGACATAACCGTTGGTGGATCCATTATGAAGAAAACCGCAACTGAAGCTTACAAAATTATTGATAACACAGCCTCCCACTCACATGAGTGGCACCAAGAAAAAGATATCTTTCGATCATCTAAAGCGGCTAGAGTCGATTCTAGCCATGACTTTGATTCCGTTTCCGCAAAAATAGATGCTTTCGAAAGACGAATGGAAAAGATGAATAAAGATATTCACGCAATACGAATCAGTTGTGAGCAATGCGGTGGACCACACTTATTGAAAGATTGTCACATTGAACCAACGATGGAACAACGAGAGAATGTTTCCTATATGAACCAAAGGCCGGGAAATAATTATCAAAATAATTATCAACCGCCAAGGCTAAACTTAAATCGAAATCAAAACATTCTTTACAATCCAAAAGGACCCGAAAATAACTGGTATAACCAACAAGGTCCGAATAACCAACCGACTCAAAACAACACTTTCAATCAACAAAGACCTAGCTTGTATAAACCACCACAACAACCCGAAGAGAAAAAGCCAAATCTAGAAGAAATGATGGCAAAGCTGATTGAATCTCAAACACAATTCATTACATCTCAAACCCAAACGAACGAGAGGTTTGATCAGTCATTAAGAACTCAACAAGCTTCCATTTTGAATCTTTAAAAACACGTAGGTACTCTTGCTAGCATGATGAGTGAGAGGGAACAAGGAAAGCTACCGAGTAATACTGAAGTAAATCCTCGGAATGAGAATGTTAATATGGTTTCAACGAATTCTGAAAAACCAGCACCAGAAGATGGGAAGGTTTTAGATGAGAGTAACAATGAAGAAGTTACACCACCACCACCCGAGTATGTAAAGCCAGTGGTGGCACCATACAAACCACCCATCCCGTTTCCAAGAAAAGGAGTTGAGTATGAGCAAGTGATAGGTAATAAAGATTGTGATACCTCTGGAAAGAAGAAGAAGAAAAAGAATAAGAAAGTGCAAGAAACAAAAGCCGTAAATATAAACCCGGTGAAGACAGTTCCACCAAAACCTCCACCTAGGGTAGGTGATCCGGGTGAATTTATTGTTCCTTGTCTACTTAGTGATTGTGTCATGTATGATGCACTAGCAGATTTAGGTGCAAGTGTAAGTGTTATGCCTCTTTCCTTATATAAGAGATTAGGTGTAGGTAAGTTAAGTCCAACGGATATGAGTGTTCGACTCTTTGATCAAACCATTAAGCACCCAGTTGGAATTACTGACAACCTACCCGTTCAAGTAGGCAATTTAACCTTTCTAGTCGAATTTATTGTCATTGACATAGAAGAGGACCCAAACATTCCTCTAATTTTAGGTCGGCCATTCTTAGCGTCCACCAAGGCGTTATTTGATGTAGGAAATGGAAGAATGACACTTAAAAGTGGTGACAAATCGATCACCTTTATGATTCGAAAGTCTAAATCTCCACCAGCCAAAACCGTTGAACCAGTAAAAACAATTGGTAAGAACCATGTGCTTTTACCAACTCCAACGGTAATACTTAGCAATAATGAAATGCCAAAGTGTGGGGAAAATGAAGTAACACCTAATGATGACATGATAACAAAGAACCCCGTTGTTGATACGAAATTAAATGATCCCGTTATTAATAGTTCAATGAAGAAACTTATTAAACGGATTCGCGATGCTAGAACCAAGGGGAACTTTAAGTTATGTAACCGGTTAGTATCCAATCTATCACCTAAAGAAAAGGAGAAACTAGTTGAAATTGTGGATATTACACAGGAATCCGACCAATGGCTTAAAGAAAAAGTCACGGATATGCAAGTTGATTATGGACCAAGAGAAATTAACGATGAAGTTAATCACAATTTTGACACCACGGCTACCTAAGTGTGGGGAGATTCAAATGTTCTAAAAAGAAAATGCTATCTAGAGTTAGTTGTTCTGTTCTCGTGTAGTTCCGAGAATGGAACCCGATTGGTCTTTTCCGCTAGCAGACACTAAAGAACTAGTTTTCTCCCTCCATTCTGAATTTTTGTTTTGTAGGTTTTTTTATGAAATTAATATGCATTTTAATTTAAGTTTTTAAAAACAAAATTTACTTTAATTCATTAAGTTTAAAAAATGATTTCTAAAATTCGTCGTGAGTTAAAGACTAGGTCGTTGAGCCGAAATTGCTTTACCCGAGGGCGGGGCGACAAATTTTGTTATCATTTAATTTTATTGATCTAAAGTATGCAAAAAAAAATATATATATTATATTAATTTTTGAACGTAGGGGTTATATACCAAACTTCAAAAATATGTATATATGTTTTTATTTTATGTTATGTACACAACAGGGTAAAACAGCGCACTTTCAAAGACTGTCATTAAGTTCAACAAAAAGCTACTAATTTTGATGACAAGGCGCAAAATATCAAATGTGATGTAAAATAATATGCTTACAAACTGGGTATTTTTAATCACTTTTCTACACTAATCACCCTCATGAATTTATAATTATAGTCTGATTTCATGCAAATGAGGGCATTGCATGATCTCAAGTGTGGGGAAGGGTTATAAATTCTCTCGGGTTTACACTTAGTTTATTTGCCAAATTTTATGAAAATTTGAAAAAATTTCAATTAAATGAACTCAAAATCATGTTTATACATATTTATGAACGATGAAAACTAGGTGATAATACCGAAATTATCGTTACCTCGAAAAGGACATAAATTGAGAAACACCCTAAAACGCTTGAATTCATTTAAAATGAAATAGAAGAAAATAAAAAGGCAAAGAAAGAAACTAAGTGTGGGAAGAATGTATCAAGTTATTCAATTTAAAACATATATCACATATTTTTGTACAAGATTATTGCAGGTACTTTTGCTTTGGACGATACTAATCAGTTTTACCCGGTTTACTGTAATACATTTGAAAGAAAGATGGATCTACACGATGAATCAATTCCATCATTAAAAGGAAGTAAAGTCTTCCGAAAAAGACACGCGCTTCTTGATTTAGGTCATGAAGTTGTCGTCCAGACCAGCTGTAGGTTGACGAAAAATCTAGAAAAGTCATCACTAAAATCAGCAGGAAATCCACGGACCTCAGCATCAAACAGGGTCGCCAAGTGGTCAGATTTATCCTAACCATGAGAAGGATTTATCTCGTACAATGGGGAGGCACCGTGCAAATTAGCTTGATAAGACTAATGAATCAGATCCCCAGAAAAGGATAATCTCCTTAAAGATTAAAAATCAGCTTTTAAGACTGATAATACTCAATCCTAGAGATTGACCTTAAAGATTGAGAATTCAAACTCATGGAATTCGATGATATCTAAACTCGAGCATGAACGAGAAAATATTTTGATCAAAAATACAAACCGATTTGTTTTCTGAAAAACCATTTTCAATGCGTTCATTACCATTGAACGTAAAATCCTAAGAAATTCACCTGGAATTCATTAGGTCACCTGAACCAAATCGGGTGTCAACCGTAAGAACGGTGGTTGCATAGCATGGTCGGAGACAGGACCTTGTGCCAGACCGAAAAATTATAGGATGATCTTTACTATCGCTCCTACCAAGGATAGTTCTAGCATCCGACACGTTAATAAGACCATAATCATCTGCATGTCACGGGACATTGCCTTAACAGTTTCTTGTTCATCGCTTTCCTTTACAACCGGACGGTAGTTTACCGAAAGGTAATATACGGAACAAGTAAACTGGATGTGTGCTTTCCGATACCGGGATAGCAGTGGATTACACGAACCTAAAAGTTTTTAGCCAAAATATTGATCCACAAATATATTTTGCAACACCGATGATGGATCAACTCAGAAAACTTGTCTAGAGTAAAATCTAGCTTGAATTTTCAAAAGATCAAATGTTTTCATAAAGATCCAATTTCCTTAAGGATCTACATTTTCATAGTCATGTGGGACTGTAAACCGCCTTTCAAATGTGCACTTTGCTTTGGAAACCGAAAGTAAATCGGCTATTTGATTGCAAGTGTCGTTGTCCTAAACCCAAGGCAACTGTGGATGACACACCCACCTTTAACCATATCGTTACTATCATTGTTTATACCGCTCTATCAAAATCACTGATGTACAAAGTGTGAATAATAAAGAAGTGATTCGTGTGATGTATTATATTATTTCAAGACTGTATTGCTTGAGGACAAGCAACGCTCAAGTGTGGGGATATTGATAAGGCTAAAAAGGAACATATATTTCATAGCAAAATCCCCCAAGAAAGATAAGATTTTAGTTGCAATTGTTCCATTTTCAAGTAATATTCGTTTATATTTAATAAGTGCGAAGACAAAAGGCAAAAACGAAGATTTGAAGACAAAAAGGTCCAAAATGCTCAAATGTACAAGATACAATTAAAAAGGTTCAAATTATTGATGAGGAACGTCTAAAAATGACAAAAGTACAAGTTACAAAACGCAAAGTACACGATATAAAATTGTACGAAAGGACGTTCGAAAATCCGGAACCGGGACATGAGTCAACTCTCAACGCTCGACGCAACGGTGTAAAAATTACGAGTCAACTATGCACAAGAATAAAATATAATATTTAAATAATTCATAATAAGAATAATATTAAATAATAAAAAGTTGTTAATTGAGCATAGTTCAGGGGTCATAAATGAAAATTCAAATTTATAATTTGCCTATAAAAGGCTATGTAATTCGATCGATATAGGGAGACCTTTTTTCTATCATTTTTTCTATCGATCCATCTATCTATTATCAATATCAATTATCAATATCTATATTCTATATCTCTATCATAATGTTAACTTAATAAGATATAACAATAATCTTAATTTTAATTTTAAATTATGATAATAATAAGATTTATGATAGAGATCGTTTGAGTGTGTAAGTCGAAATTCTGTCCGTGTAACGCTATGCTATTTTTAATCATTGTAAGTTATGTTCAACCTTTTTACATTAATGTCTCGTAGCTAAGTTATTATTATGCTTATTTAAAACGAAGTAATCATGATGTTGGGCTAATTACTAAAATTGGGTAATTGGGCTTTGTACCATAATTGGGGTTTGGACAAAAGAACGACACTTGTGGAAATTAGACTATGGGCTATTAATGGGCTTTATATTTGTTTAACTAAATGATAGTTTGTTAATGTTAATATAAAGATTTACAATTGGGCGTCCCTATAAATTACCATATACACTCAATCGGACACGATGGGCGGGGTATTTATATGTACGAATAATCGTTCATCTAACCGGACACGGGAATGGATTAATAGCCACTAGAATAATTAAAACAGGGGTGAAATTATGTACAAGGACACTTGGTATAATTGATAACAAAATATTAAAACCTTGGGTTACACTCAGTCGACATCCTGGTGTAATTACTAAACAAAGTATTAAAATCTTGTTACAGTTTAAGTCCCCAATTAGTTAGAATATTTAACTTCGGGTATAAGAATAATTTGACGAGGACACTCGCACTTTATATTTATGACTGATGGACTGTTATGGACAAAAACCAGACGGACATATTAAATAATCCAGGACAAAGGACAATTAACCCATGGGCATAAAACTAAAATCAACACGTCAAACATCATGATTACGGAAGTTTAAATAAGCATAATTCTTTTATTTCATATTTAATTTCCTTTATTTTATATTTAATTGCACTTCTAATTATCGCATTTTTATTGTTATTGTATTTAATTGCACTTTTAATTATCGTACTTTTTAATTATCGCAAGTTTATTTTATCGCACTTTTATTATTCGCAATTTCATTATCGTTATTTACTTTATGCTTTAATTTAAGTCTTGTATTTATTTTTAATATTTTACATTTGGTTTTAACTGCGACTAAAGTTTTAAAATCGACAAACCGGTCATTAAACGGTAAAAACCCCCCTTTATAATAATAATACTACTTATATTATATATTTTTGTAAAAATATAGTTTTATAAAAATATAGTGTTAAACTTCACTGCGTCCCTGTGGAACGAACCGGACTTACTAAAAACTACACTACAGTACGATTAGGTACACTGCCTATAAGTGTTGTAGCAAGGTTTAGGTATTTCCCATCCATAAAAATAATAAAACTTGTGTAAAATTTCGTCGAATTTCGTATTAAAAATAAACACTATTTCGTACCCTCACGCTACATCATCAACGTGAAAACTGATCAAGCCTAGATTCAACTATATAGAATAACACTAAGATTGAGTGCAATGAGGTAAATGTTGTTGTGACGTTTTGAAGACCTTATGATCGTCTTTGATTCTAAAACGATTTTTAGAATCATAAATCACCATGTCCTGGTCTTGAACATTTGAATTACCTTGGATTGTATACGAATGACTTGAATGAACGAGTTGATAATGATGTACTCTCAAATTATCCAAGTTTAACAACCTTCAAATGAAAGCCATGAACCCTTATTTATAGTATTCTGATTTTATGCGGACTGTGTTTTGTTATCAACAATTCATGCGCACTACCCGCTAATTCTTGCGAGTCATCCGCTAATTCTTGCGCAATTATTTGTTACTTCCGCAATTTATATTTTAGTAGCTTATGGCGTGTATTTCATATGCGTAATCACGCATATGATCAGAAACCACCTGATCAAATTTGATGAGGTGGCAACCACTTGGATGCCCATGTGATTACCACTTGACAAATATTACATCGATTCCATTTTCTAAATATATAAATTCTTTTTATTCACTAAAATCAGACTCTATTTAGAGAAATGTTGAAGTGATATTTTAGGGCAATGTTAAAGTGATATTAACGTACTATCTATTAGACAAAAATGATGAATAGTTTAAGAGCAATGTTGAAGTGATATCACCTTTTTTTTTCTTAAAAAGGCCACCCACAGTTCGTTCTTAACAACTAATAATTAATTAGTTTTTCAGGCCACCAAACAGATAAAACTCACCACCACTACCGCAAACACCACCGCACCTGCCAAACCACCACCGATAACCACCCTCACCCGCTTCTTATGTACAAACCACCATCATAATCCAACACAACTTGACAACCTTAGAGCCAAACCGTCGCCCGCCGCCACCACCACCACGACGCCGCTGTTACCAAACTTAAAAGATAAATGCAAAACTATATCACATCTGAAAAAGAAAAACTAAGATTTGAAAAAAATACTCAGATTTGAAGGGAAAAAATTAGATTCCTAAGGGAGTTCAACTTATTTGAAAATCAAGGCGATTTGAACGGTTAGCCGGAAAAAGAGACTGGTTTGGGCGGTTATGGGCTTTATTGATGGACCGCCTTCGATGACCGTCATAGAGGGCGATGGAGTGAGGTTTTTAGAGACCATCTACGGCCGAGTATAGTGTCCAACGGCGTAGGGTGGCCGGTGGTGGCACCTCTGGTAGATTATAGAAAATGCACTGTATAATATTTTTTATTTTTTCAGTTATATTAAGAATAAGAATGAAACAGGAAAAAAAGATACTAAGATAGTGAAACAAAAGAGACACATGAGAGAGAGTAGTCAAACTTGGTTTTTTAAAGTAAAGTTGGTGAAATGGACGTGAAAGTCTTTATAAATTGGTTTGGACTAAGAAAAGGAAGGCATGGATGACTTGCAATTTGCAAAATCCATCCATTATGAAAATAAATTATTAAATCAAAATTATAAAATCAAACTTCCAAGTAAAATAATGAGGAATATTCATTTGAGTCCATAAATTAAGTTGAGATTCAAGGGATCAATGAGAGCGCAACATGTGTCGCGAAAATCACATGTGATTGGAAAAAAATTCAAAAATTTTTTTTTGAAAAAAAAAATTTTAAATTTTTTTTTGAAAAAAAAAATTTTAAATTTTTTTTTCGAAATTTTTTTAAAAATAAAAAAAATTTTAAAATTTTTCTTTTTTAGAATCAAATGTGATTTACATGCACAATCACATGTGATTAAATTGTACAATCACATGTGATTGGATTTGCCATGCATAATCACATGTGATTGACATGCATAATCACATGTGATTTTTAAAAAAAAATTCGAAAAAAAAAATTTTGAAAAAAAAATTCGAAAAAAAAAATTTTGAAAAAAAAAATTTCAAAAAAAAATGTTTTCGAATTTTTTTTTTTTCAATCACATGTGATTTTCGCGCCACATGTCGCGTTCTCATTGGTTCCTTTGTTTTCAAGCAAATTTATGGATGCAAGTGATTACAACTCATAAATAATACGTAGACTTTTAAAAATAATAGAGGAAGTATTATTTGTGACTTAGTAGTATATTATATATAAATAAATAATGTTAACAATGATGAGGTATATGTTATACACTAATATGAGTAGCATGATAAATAAGGGGAAAATGTAATTTAAATAATGGAGGAAGGTAAGTTAAATAAGGGAACAAGGTAAGTTACTAGCATGGAGGGATTGTATGGTAGAGTATAGGTGCACAAAAACCGGATCCGGACCGGATCCGGATTTAAAAAAACCGGACAAAAAAAATCCGGATTTTTCCGGATCCAGTTCCGGTTCCGGATCCGGTTCTCGGGGTCGGTTTTTTTTCGGATTTTTTTTCGGAATCGGATTTTTTTCGGATCTCGACCGGATTTTTTTCGGACTAAGATCTTTGTCGGATTTTGTTTTTTACTGGTTATATTTTTACCGGTTCGATTTTTATAACTTTTGAACAACAATAATATAATCAATATAAACAAAATATATAACGCTACAACAATTATAAATAATACAACAACATTTTTATTCAAATGATTAACCACTAAAGATAATATAAATAACAATAACAATACATTTATTTGAACGATACAAGTTACAACTATAAGTATACAAAAGTTAATACATTATTCGAGCTTCGGCATGGCCATCACCCGATAATGTATTACGAGCAAAGTATATTGAGCTTCGGCATTGCCATCACCCATTATACATTACTCGACTACTCGTCTTGCCTTCGTCGTTCGAAATAGTCTTCACTTGCTTCAAATTCGGGGTCATCAACCGCAAATGTTCGTTGGTAATTTGCAATATATTCTTCCATGTTAATGGGATCATATTCACCTTCCTCCACTTCGGTCTCGGTATTTCCTTCGGTTGATGAAGGTGATAATCCCGCTTCTATTTCTTCCATCTCTATAAAATCTTCAACGTCATTATCTAACGGACATTCTAATGACGTTTGATCTTGTATCCTATCTACCCCGTCCAAATAATCCTTCAAACATACGCATACTTCCACGGCTTGGGGGGTAAGTCTTGACCTTCTTTCCGAAATAATTCGACCGCTAAGAGAAAAAGCCGATTCGGAAGCTACGGTTGAGGCTTGAACGGCTAATAAGTCACGAACCATAGCGGATAATATTGGATAGGTGTCTTCTTTTGTTTTCCACCAAGCCAAAACATCAAAGTTGTGAAATTGTTCGGGATTCATGTTTAGTGCAAAGTTTCCAATTTTGTAATTTCCCAACTCGCTTGTGGGTGCCGATGTTCGGGCACGTTTTGAAGCGTCTTCACGTAATTGGTTAAAAAGAGTAATATTAAGGTCTCGGGCCCTTCGAGAAGATGATCCGCTCTCAAATTGGTCAACAATTGGGTTTGATTGTCGACCATAAGTTGTTGCATAAATTGAAAATAATTGCTCAAAGGTGTCATTAAATGCGAATATTTGGTTGTTTATATAGTTGGGTTCGGCGTCTTCGGGACCATGAATACAATCCAAATTTTGATATATTGTTGTCATCAAAAGTTCCACCCCACTAAAATTGATTTTCGGGTCAACAGCGGCCGCAAATAAAAAAACTTTGGGTATTGTTCCAAAATATTTTTTTAGTTTTTTTCTTATGTGAAAAACGGTTTGTCTAAAAATACGATTATTTGAGTTCGCAAATTCGTTAATTTTTTCCGTCATTATATAAAGTTGTTGTAAAACTAGTGAGCTAGTTGGGTAATAAACACCCGAAACTTTTGTCGTTGCCTCTTTAAAAACTTGTAAAAAATTTGTTAATGCTTCCAAGTCATCCCATTCGTCGTTATCAATCGGTTCGGAATATCCCTTTCTAATTAGTCTATTATTAAAACCGATTAAAGTTTCTTTTTGTCGTAATATATTTTCAAACATAAGACAAGTAGAATTCCACCTAGTATTATTATCAAAATAAGGACCTAACCAAGTGCCATTACAATTTTTAACAAAATTTTTATAGTTTTTATGTCGTTCGTTGCTCGTACGATATATCGTTACTAATAATTTTCTAAATTTATCTTTTAACGAACTACAATAAGTTAAACAATCTTGAACGGCCAAGTTTATAATATGAGCAACACAACGTGTATGTATAAACGCACCATTTAAAACCGGTTGCATTCGTATTTTTAACATATCCATGGCACTAGTATTATTAGAAGCATTATCTAGCGAAATAGTAAAAACTTTATCGATTAAATTATATTCAGTCAAAGTGTCTTGTATAATTTTTCTTAAATTATTACCATTATGCGGATAAGCAAATAATTTAAAAGCGATAGTCCGTTTCATTAATAACCACGAATCGGGATGGAACCAATGAGCGGTAACGGCTAAATAAGAATTTGCCGTTCCGTGTGGTGCGGTCCAAACATCACAAGTTATAGAAACTTTATGTTTATATGTTCGAAAACCTTCAATTATATCATTTTTAGCTTTTTTCCATAATTTAAAAGCGTCACGTCTAAGAGTAGTACGACTTACATTGTCATATCGCGGTTGTAGTCGGTTGCGAATTAGCTCCGTAAGCTTTGGATTGTCGAAGTGGTTGAAAGGAAGCCCTTGTTGAATGACAAACCTTGCCAAATCTTGACGAAGAGCTTCTTGATCGTATACAAAAATCGAACCATCCCGACCAAGTGTAGGTTGTGTCGGGTCTTGAGCGGCCCCCGAACAACTTTTTGCAAGATGTTTTCTTAAAGTAGAGTTACCCGAAACACCTAGGAACTTACCACATCTCTTGCAACGAGCTTTTTCTTGATTATCGGTCATCACGCACAAGTCGAAATTAGCCCAAACGTCGCCTTTACGACTCGTATTTTTGATCGTACGAACATCGTTGTTGGTATAACGTTGTGAAGATTGGGCAACGGAAGCGGCATCGGAAGCGGATGCTTGTGAGTTATCCATTATAGGATTAGTAAGTAGAGTTTAGTGAGTAATTATAGTGTAATTATAGAGTTTTTTGAGATTTAGAGAGAATAGAGAGAATTAGATGGTGTGTTTTCAACCAAAACCCAATACCATCTATTTATACTACACTTGAAGGGGTAAAATGGTCAAAAAAAGTTCAAAAAACTGCAAAAAAAACGCTCCAAACGGCTAGTTTTTTTTTGATTTTCGAACAGCAAAAAAAAAAAAAAAAAAAAAAAAAAAAAATCCGGTTTTTATCCGGTTTTCAAAAATCCGGATAAAATCCGGTTTTTATCCGGTATTTATCCGGTTCTGGGGCAACGGCTAGATCCGGTCGGATCCGGATCGGATCCAGGAACCGGATCCGGTTCTGACAGGATCCGGATCTGACAAGATCCGGTTTCGGATTTTTTTTCGGATTTTTTTCGGATCCGGTTTTTTTGTTCACCTGTATGGTAGAGTATGGATGAATATGTATTACACATGCAAGTGGGTGGATCTATAACCCACATAACATTGCCTACAAATAACGTAGGTGTCTATATCTATATTGCATATAAAGAACGTAGGTATCTTTGCCTATAAAAGAGGTAGGAAATGAGAAGCAAAGAAAGGCAACAACTAAATCACCACTTGCACTTTACTTTCTAAAACAATTAAAAAACATAAAAGTGTTGCAAGTATGTTTGAACTCAATGGAAGAGTCAATAAAACACTATTGTCATATACATCTAACAGAGCAACGATTTCTCATTCAATTCATAATCGTTCGGTTCCCATTAGGAATTAGTGGGGTAAAACCAATTACACTCGAAGTGTAATATGAGTTACCAAATAAGGAATCGCCACCCGACACGATAAAACACTCATAAACCCTCATATTAACTTAAGGAATATAACCCCTCTTTGTGAGTGATACCGTTAATCAAGTCAAACGAGTACGGTCATTACGAGCCATATTCTTGTCTTGTAATTTGACGTATCATCAAAAAACAATAACAGTAAATGATATTTTGTATAATTTATTTAATTTAACAATTACTAAAACATTATATTATAAGTATTATAATAATTATAATTATATACATATTTTATATATATCATCCTCTATTTCCCAAAAAAAAAATATTTTTACTTTTAATTAAAATTAAAATACAATTGTTAATTGTTGATTATGCTCTTCGTTTAATGAACTATCTTAAATCTTAATCTTAATTAAAACACTTATTATAGATAATAAATTATCTACCATATTGAATGCATTATGTTAAAGATGGGGGCATTTTAGAGGGGTTAACAAAAATTAGACCTTAACTCTTCGATAAATTAAGTTTATTGGGTTATAGACTTTGGATAAATTACGGTGATTGATGAAGATACAAACAACTAATAGTATACATCGGTTTAAAATGGGAGGGATATTAGATTTTAATATTACGAGTAGTATTCGGACATAAAAAAGGGAAAGGAGTGTTCATCCAAACATATATATAGAACGGTTTTAGATGGGTTTGGGTACCTAAAACTGAGTTTCTTTTGGTCCCGCAATTATTTCAACCAACTTTAATTTATTTTAGCAGAGATATTGGCTACAAAAGTATGCAGTTAACTTGCTACATGTATACATTCAAAACATTATCGTTTCATAATTTTGGAAATTATATTTTGCAAACTATCAAAAACTTACAAATCCGGCGCAACACAAGGTTCAACCACTAGTTTAAATTTATTTAAATTTAAATTTAAATTTAATTTTAAATTAAATTAAAACAAATTCCCCCCACCTCCTCCAAACTTTATGCAACTCACAACTTCAGTCCCTAATTCAGGGGTACAAAATGTAAAATTATTACTTTAATTAAAAAACATAACCAAACTCTACCCAAATTTTTAACGGGACATATCTCCCCGCTCGCCACGCGTTAAATTTTTTCGAACCCACCGTTCAACTCGAAAAAAATTTACGAACACAAACGGGACTAACTATACGCAAAACGGACATTTCTAAAAAACGTTAAATACCTTGAACTATCTTCAATACATATACATACACCTATAATAAACAACCCAAACTACCTACATCATATCGATAGTTCGGTTTCCCTTTTTTTCGCAGTCTTCCTGACCGTTTTGACCCTCCCATGCTTTCCAAACCACATGGCAAAAACAAAACAAATTCCCCCCACCCCCTCCAAACTTTATGCAACTCACAACTTCAGTCCCCAATTCAGGGGTACAAAATGTAAAATTATTACTTTAATTAAAAAACATAACCAAACTCTACACAAATTTTTAACGGGACATATCTTCCCGCTCGTCACGCGTTAAATTTTTTCGAACCCACCGTTCAACTTGAAAAAAATTTACGAACACAAACGGGACTAACTATACGCAAAACGGATATTTCTAAAAAACGTTAAATACCTTGGACTATCTTCAATACATATACATACACCTATAATAAACAACCCAAACTACCTACATCATATCGATGGTTCGGTTTCCCTTTTTTCGCAGTCTTCATGACGTTAAAAACGCATAGGCCATTAGGTATACTAGGTACTAACTACGTGTATCCAAAAACACCCGTAACAAAGCGCTTTTACTTCTGTAAATACATAACGCTACGTTAACTATGAATATGCAACCCGAAAGGCACCGTGGCATTGCGCGGGCTACTATTACTAGTTTGTCACTAAAATCAGACTATATTTAGGGCAATGTTAAAGTGTATTTTTATTAATCGAGTCAACAGCAAGCGTCGATTTATTGGCGACTTAACTATCGCTTAGAGCCTAAATTGAATTTCAGGCAGAATTTAAAACCCATGGAAATTTGATTCTACCATTTTTATGGCGTCTCATTTTTTATTTTTATTTTATTTTATTATTATTTTTTTAAAAATTTTGTACTTATGGGCCGAAGGTCTTTATAGTATCAATCTCTCTATCAATAGAACATTGAGAGGGATGACTTTCTCTACTCTTGAGAATGTTTCACTTCGGGTGAAGAAATGACTTGTCTTTATTCTAAAATAGTGGAATGATTGTCTACATCTCTCCTACCCCATACCTCGCATATGCAGAATTGGATTTTGTTGTTGTTAAAGTGATATTTTTTTTTAGAAAATTTGGTCTTTTACATTATTATTTTGCTATTTGCTCTTTTGCATATAACTGGTTGATTATGCAACAAATCTAGACCAATTAACACGTAATTCATACTTCATACTGAGGCTCTACTGATCGATACCCATATACAAGAATAATTGTTGTAATTGAACACTCACGTGGAATTCATACTTCATACTGAGACGTAGTTTTCTAGAGCGGCCTCTATCTTGGTAGTCATTTCATCTTCCTCCACATGAGAGGGACCACCACCGTTATTTGTATCCGTTCCATTTCTCGTCTTCATTCAAAAAATTGAAACGGATTAGACATCACGTCGAAAACAATAAGGATATATACATACATATGTCCGCACGCACAACACACCTAGCTCAATACTTGTCGCACGTCCTTGCTTGACTTGACTTGCAACCGTAATAGTGGTCGCGACTCACTATTATGCTCGCATGCCGTGCCATGCTCAAACGTATCACAACCATTTTGCTCGATGTTCAAAACAATAACGCATGATTAGTAACATCACAACATAGCATAGTTAGTCCACCTATGCACCAAGGCACTAATCAAAACTCATACCGACCCGTAGTCCTACAAGTCCCGCATATAAAATAATAACACAAAAGTCTAAGTCTAGGCGCCTATCTCAAGTCACCTAAATCCCTTAGACCATGCTCTGATACCACTTGTAACGACCTAACCCGTTATATCAATAAAAACGTACATATATTTTTTTTTAGTATAACATGTCGTTGTACACATCAATCATCAATCATAATTAATTGCTACATGTTTCAAATGGCGCATACGCTCAATTAAAAGTTTACATCAACATTCGGGTTCGATGACCCATTTTACAGTTCCCAAAAATATAAGTTCCGACCAATTAGTTTAAGTTCCAAACATCACTAGAGCATGGGTTTGGGGTTAAACTACCCAAACATTAGGTCGAACTTCTAAAAGCATCCACTAGGCACCTAAGAGGAAAAGCCTAGTCCACAACCTTACCCTTGCCACGATCCGCGCCCACATCTAAAAATGTAAACAACGAGAGGGTAAGCTAAAGCTTAGTGAGTAGAATAAATATATACATGCATATACAACTTACCTACTCACATCCACAACATCATACAATGCATATAATCACATATCTTCTCATAACAAATGCTAGTATCGTCAAATCGTACAACTAACAACATCATTAGCATAATACAATAATCATAATAAAATGAAATGCTAAACATCAATAAGTACAAACCATGGTTAACCAATAATCGCAAGGGAATGACCTCGCGAACAAGTCATCGGTGTTCATAATAACCGTTAGCGCCCAAAAACGGCTATGGTATGCTAACCCCCGAGGTGTTCCAAAAACGGCTATGGCATCACCCCCAAGTGTTCCAAAAACTGCTATGGCATCACTTGATCAACGTGTGAGTAAAACACGGCTATTACTCACAATCATGTGCACAAACACGGCTATGTGCACAATTAATACGGGCAAACAACGTGTGAGTAAAACACGGCTATTACTCACAACCATGTGCACAAACACGGCTATGTGCATAATTAATACGGGCAAACAACGTGTGAGTAAAATACAGCTATTACTCACAACCATGTGCACAAACACGGCTATGTGCACAATTAATACGGGCAAATAAATCATATACATACATACATACATAGATATTCCACTCACCTTGTCGTCTTGGTGAGATTTTCCACACAACTTGTAACCTTCAAAGCAAGTCACCTAGTACAATTAATGCCCAATCAATACACATAACAAGTTGGACTATTCACCAACTAACCACACTAGTGCATTTATGACCTAAAAGGGTATTTACGACCTATTTGCACTAGAATCACACAAACAAGGTCAAATCCACAACTAATCACTAAAAGCTAGTGATTATGATTCTAAGACCTCCATTAATACAAGTCTAGGGTATATTCATACACAATTTAACTCATTAGGTCAAACTTACCCATTTGACTCATTTCAAGTCAACCATTAACCTCAACAACCATTCTTTCACTAACACATGAGTGTGTTAGTGATCCAACATCACAAACAACCCTACAACTTCAAGTTTCATGGCCAAACCCTAGATTATAAGCCTTAGGGTTTCCATTCAACCATTTCACCCCAAAATCGCCCATTTAACCCTAAAATGAGTCTTACAACAAAACCCATAACCAAATCACTAGTCATAAAACAATTAAGAGTTAAAAATCGGAATTAACACTTACCAATACTACCAAAACGTAGCTAGAGATGTAGCGAACAACTTTAATACTTGGCTCGGGCAAGATTTGGCCTCCTTCTTCCCCAAAGTAAGCTTTCTCTCTCTAAAACCCTAACTCTCTCTCTCTAGAATGAAGGTGTGTAGGTGAAAGAGTAAGAAATGAGATAAAGATAAGCTTTGAGTCAGTTCTTATGGCCTCAAACCTTCCACAATGTGAAAAGACCATTACACCCTCAAAAGTTGCATTAACAATCGAATTTAATACCAGATCTGCACACTTATCGCGTTTCGTGATGATGGGTCATGGTCCGCTATAAACCCAAACCCGACTCACCCGACTAAAACGCGATAATTTGGTCAGGGATGGGATTTTCTAGTCTTAGCGTTCCAATCATGTATGTCGCGCTTCGCGACAATCCAAAATGCGATAAAGCCGTTTCAGACGCGACAGTTTACCAGTTTGCACCTTAAACTAAATTTCCAATCATTTTAAGTCATATACAACTATGTAGAAGCATTTTAAAGATTAAATTACATACCTTAGGACTACGTGAGATATCCCAAGTGACTTTTCAGAAAACGGGTGTTACAACTCTCCCACACTTGAATCGGAGCGCGTCCTCGCAATCCAAGCCACATGACAAGCCGGAAGATACAACAACATAAACACTTCGGGTTCCCACGTGAACTCAAAACCCTTTCGATGTCGCCATTGCACTTTGTAAGTTCTAACTTCTTTGTTTCGCAACCTCTTCACTTTCTCATCTAGAATTGCAATTGGCTCTTCAAAATACTCTAATTTGTTATTCAAAGCAATCTCATCTAACGGCACCCAAGTCGAGTCATCCGTAAGACACTTACGAAGATAGGAAACATGAAATGTGTTATGAATTCCCACAAGCTCTTCGGGTAACTCTAGTCTATAAGCGACCTCACCAACACGAGCCAAAATTTTGAAAGGTCCAATAAACCGAGGAGCTAATTTTCCTCGTTTTCGAAACCGTATAATACCTTTCCATGGCGAAACCTTAAGCATCATCATGTTGCCTTCTTGGAACTCAATCGGTAGCCTTCGTTTATCGACATAAGACTTTTGTCTATCTTGCGTCGCTTTCAAACGAGCTCGGATCATTTCGATTTTACCATTTGTCTCCAATACCAAGTCGGTGCTCCCGACTTCCCTTTGACCCACTTCACCCCAACAAATCGGGGTTCGATACCTTCTACCATATAACATCTCATATGGTGGCATTCCAATACTAGTGTGAAAACTATTATTGTACGAGAATTCCACCAATGGTAGATGTTCGTCCCAACTTCCACCAAAATCTATTATGCATGCTCTCAACATATCTTCCAACGTTTGATTGGTACGCTCTGTTTGACCATCCGTTTGAGGATGATATGTCGTACTCATATTCAACCTCGTACCCATATCTTCATGAAACTTTTTCTAAAATCGAGAAGTAAAACACGTGTCCCGATCCGAAATGATAGACGCGGGAACACCATGTCTCGATATCACTTCTTTAATAAACATTTTCGCAAGTGCCTCCGACATAATTGCTTATTTAATAGGAAGAAACAAAGCACTTTTCGTCAATCTATCAACGATCACATAGTATCATATTGGGTCCTCGCCGTTTTTGGCAACTTTGTAATAAAATCCATGGTAATATGCTCCCACTTCCACATCGGGATTTCTAGCGGTTACAACTTACCATACGGTTTTTGGTGTTCGGCTTTAACTTGCAAACACGTGACACAATGCTCAACATACTTAACCACATCACGTTTCATGTGAAATGTCCCGTTCATATTTATTATAAACGTTCCATATTAATTGATTTCGTTGCGAGGTTTTGACCTCTATATGTGTAACAGACTGAAACTCGGGCTAGTTGTAAGTTGCCTATTTTGCCCTTAGGGTTTGTGCTTAGTCTTAAGTGCTTTTATTTTAATTATTTTATTAGTTTTTTATTATAATTGTGTTGTAACCAGTTTGTGACAAGGGTCCCAGAACAGGTTGGTTTATTTAATTTGGACTCCGTTAGGACCGCCTAAGGAGATACGAAAGGTTATCAGATAAGATAACTGGTAAATACCTGTGTGATATGGGGTATGAGTTTGTAACTCATTTAAGTGTATGTATCTGGATAGTTCTATCCATTTCTCATTTCATCAAACACACACACGAACGCATACACAAACACACACATAAACCCTAATTTGATTTTGTGAGCCTTTGGATTAATTGAAGCTAGAGATATATTCCTTGTGATTTCGTGATCAATATAAGGTATGCATATCATAGATTCATGTATTAATTCTTGTACAAAATGGGTTTTGGGTTCATATGGGTTTTATGCATTTTGATGCTTGATTCTTGATTATATGTGTTTGTGATGCTCAATTGATGTTAGAAATAGGTTGTATATATGTTTAGTAACTTTCTTGTGCTTAAAATTTGGTCAAAAACACTTAGAAATCGAGTTTTTGGGGAAAAAATCGCAAAATCAGCGAACTTGTTCGAAACCCAGTTGCTACAGTATTTTGTACCAGTACCCGAGTTGCTACAGTGTCACTATTTGCTACAGTACCGAGTTGCTACAGTGTCGCTATTTGCTACAGTACCGGGTTGCTGCAGTGTCACTATTTGCTACAGTACCGAGTTGCTACAGTGCCACTATTTGCTACAGTGCCCGAATTGCTACAGTGCCACTATTTGCTACAGTACCTTTTATGAAATTGAAACGGGCGTAACTTTCTAAACGTAACTCTGATTTTGATGAATAAACTATCGTTAGAATCGTAATAAAGAATACTTTTCAATGGTGAACTTTTAAGAAACTAAATCAAAATGTTTTTGGGCCAAAAAAGGAGTTTTAGTGTGTATGTCGTGTTTTGCACGCACCTGTATGCCATTATTGAGTGGAGTCATAATGTAGACTCATAAAATTATGAATATATGGTGTTATGACCTAGTTAATCATATGAAATGATTATATTATTTGTTGGATATGTATATTAACTTTGTTTGTGTTGTTCTCAGGTTATAAGGACAAGGAGGAAGCTCAGAAATAATAACTGAGCAGTTGCTGGTAATTGGTGAGTGGGTCTATCTCCGAATAGAGTTTAAGTAGCATATCATACTACTGTGGTTGACTCTTTTACCATGCATAGTGTAGAAATTGCCATGTTAGAATAATATAGTATGCCTGATGTTGTATGTGATTTATGTGTACACTGTGTGAATGGCACCAGTCGGGCCTAGGGAGACTGGGGACTCGAGACCGTGCCTGGAAGAGGTTAGAGTCCGTATGAGGTCAACCGTGCTTAGGGGAGGTTGGGTCCATAGGCTACTAATTGTGGAGTATAGTGTGAACGATGCATCACCTGCATCTGGATAACTATACTGCGAATTGAGTAGCAGGGACTATCGGTAGACTCAAGTCCGATCAGCTAGGAGTCGTGTGCTCGTACAAGCCGTCGATCCTCGTATTGTCTTATTGTATGCTATTTGGTAGTTAGCATGTGTTGTTGTTAGAATATAGCTTTTGTGTGACCTAAGCTATATCTGTTAGATAGATTCCATTCACTTAGCGGTACGCTAATCCCCCACATATTCTCCCCTTGCAGGTTTAGGTACTGCTAGTCGGGATGGGTGCTGATGCAGAAGACATGTTTGACAACCCTACTCTGATGTGGACTTTTGTTTAAATAATGTTTTGTTATAACGTAACACCGTTGTGTAAACTTAAACTTAATTACTCAGATTAATGTAATGACGTGACCTTTACTGTGTTTATTAATAAAGTCTTCTGCTGTGTTTAAAAAAAAAATTTGCCGGTGTTACAAGTTGGTATCAGAGCATGGTTTGGCAGCAAATACGTGCGCGTATTTTGTTCCCAAACCCTGAGGCAAGTCAAACATGTCTGTGGGAGTGGGGGCTAAGTGAAAAATAGGATATACGTGTGTTAGTTGTGATTGAACTAACTGTTATCCACTAAGCTTTTGTGTGAGATGTTTTGTAGCACAGGTATGGCTGATAGAAACGCAACTGGTCCCTCTAACCCCGGAACATTCAGAGCACCAGAAGAGGGTGTTGAGTCAGATGATGATCAGAGTAGTTACATCCTTCGGTTAGAAAGCAAGCTAAAAGAGGCTGAGGACAAAATTAATGAGCTTGAATTGGCGAGGCATTCTGGAAATGATGATACACCACCTGAATTCCCAACCGCGCAATCTCAAACGATACCTAATGTGCCCCAGAACCAGTTTCAGAATTAAATACCTAACCAATATTATATGCCACCACAAAACACCTTTACTTACCAAAATCCCATGATGATGAATCCATATCAAATGCAAATGTTCCATCAACCTTACATGCAACCACCCAAAAGATGTACTTATAAGAACTTCCGTGATTGCAAACCCTCCGAGTTCTCTGGAAGTACTGATCCAACTGTAACTCTCAATTGGTTGCGAGAAGTTGAAAGGGTATTTGAAGCGTGTAAGTGTGAACCCAAGCTGAAGGTAACATATGCTAGTAGACTGTTGAACGGTAGGACTATGATTTGGTGGGATTTTTTGATTTCCAGTATACCGAAAGAGCAAGTGAGTATGATCACATGGGAGCAGTTTTATGGGAAGGTGTGTGAACAGTATTGTAATCCGTTTGAGATGAACCGAATCAAGACTGAGTTTCTTGAAATGAAGATGACACCTCAAATGACGATCGATGAGGTAGTAGAGAAGTTTATGGATAAACTGAGGTTTGTACAACAATGGGTGCCAGACGAAGCATCTTGTATTCAGCATTTTGTTAATATTATTCTGCCAGAGTACCGAACTTTTGTTAGAACAGCTACATCGTTGTCTCAAGCTGTTGTGATGGCTAAGATGGTAGAAAGTGATGTTCAGGCCGCCAGAAACAGAAAGTTTGGTAATGTGCTAGAACAAGGTGGGCAAGTATCTGGTCAATCGGGATCTAAATCCAAGAAGTCTAGTAGGTTTAAATCGAAGGGTAAAAGTGGTCAGAGTAGTACTGGATCTGGATCAGGTAAAGGGAATTGGTGTCACACGTGTCGATCTTCTCAAAGTGGTCAGTGTTCTGAGGCTACAAGAAGATGCTTAAAGTGTGGTGTTGTTGGGCATGAGTCTTCAGGATGTCCATATCCGAATAGTGTATGTTGGACTTGTCACAAACCAGGGCATCGTGCAGTTAGTTGTCCGTCGAAGAGTGGTAGTTCCGGGGCAGGGTCAGGGGCGCGTTCAGCATCAGCTGGAGGGTCAACTACCTCGAGTGGGCAGAAGAGAAAGAACCCTTCAACAGCAGAGGCTAGAGATTTTCAGATGTCGGTTGAGAATGCTGTGGTAACCGACGAAGTGATCACCGGTATGTTTCTAATCAACTCAATACCTGCTCGCGTATTGTTTGATTGTGGTGCCAATAGGTGTTTTATGTCCCTAGATTTCTGTGCTAAGTTGAATTTACCAGCTACTGTGTTACCCAAGCCAGTTAGTGTAGAAGTAGCCGATGGTAAGACCACACCCGTCACAACCTATGTGACTGGGGTTTGTATAGAGATCGAAGGGAAGACTTTCCCGGTGACTTGTTTAGTGTTACCTATTCCTAGCTTTGATGTAGTACTAGGAATGGATTGGTTGAGCTCGCTTAGGGCTAATATTAAGTGCAATAGGAAAATGATTACCTTTCGTCCGACCTATGGAACCCGTGTTGTGGCCCGAGGGGAGCAGAGCGGGTATAATCTTCCATTGATAACCATGATGAAAGCGAAAAAGTCGATGGGAAAGGGTTGTGAATCATTTCTTGCATATGTAATTGATACGAAGAAAGAAAAGAAAACAGTGGCTGATATTCCGGTAGTATCAGAATTTTCCGAAGTGTTCCCAGATGAGTTACCAGGTCTGCCGCAGGTAAGGGAAGTCGAATATAAGATTGAGTTGGTTCCTGGAACAACTCCAGTTGCAAAAGCTCCATACCGATTAGCGCCGTCTGAAATCCGTGAAATGATGTCACAGATTCAAGAACTATTAGATCGTGGGTTTATCCGACCGAGTTCTTCACCGTGGGGTGCTCCGGTATTGTTTGTTAAAAATAAAGATGGGTCAATGTGTATGTGTATTGATTATCGTGAATTGAACAAAAGAACAGTGAAGAATAAGTATCCGTTACCTCGAATAGACGATTTGTTCGATCAGTTACAGGGTGCTTCATTCTTTTCTAAGATAGAATTATGATCCGGATATCATCAGGTTCATGTTGCTAAATCAGATATACCGAAAACAGCGTTCAGAACAAGGTATGGTCATTATGAATTTCTTGTCATGCCGTTGGGTTGACGAATGTGCCAGCAATCTTCATGGATCTAATGAATAGAGTGTGTCGCTCGTTCTTAGATAAGTTTGTGATTGTGTTTATAGATGATATACTAGTGTATTCAAAGACCGAAAGTGAACATGCTGAACATCTGAGACAGGTTTTGAACATGTTGAAACGTGAACAACTATTTGCAAAATTTTCAAAGTGTGAATTTTGGTTACGTGAAGTGCAGTTTTTGGGTCATGTGATTTGTGCCGAGGGTATAAAAGTTGATCCGACAATGATAGAAGCGGTAATTAATTGGAATTCTCCGAAGACTCCGACTGAGATTAAGAGTTTTGTGGGATTAGCCGGTTATTATCGCATATTTATCAAGGATTTCTCAAAAATAGCGGGTCAGTTGACTAAGTTGACTCGTAAAGATGTAGCCTTTCGATGGACTGATGAACAGGAAAAGGCTTTTCAGATTTTGAAACAGCTACTGTGTCAGGCACCAGTATTAGCTTTACCAGAAGGTTCAGACTACTTCGTGGTATACTGTGATGTGTCATTTGCTGGGTTGGGTTGTGTATTAATGCAAAGAGATAAAGTAATCGCTTACGCCTCGCGACAGTTGAAAGTTCATGAGAAGAATTATCCAGTGCATGATCTTGAAATGGCTGCAGTAGTGTTTGCTTTGAAACTGTGGAGACACTATTTGTATGGAACCCATTGTGTTATATGTACAGATTACAAGAGTTTACAGTATATCTTCTCACAGAAAGAATTGAATATGAAATGTCCCGTTCTTATTGATTAAAAACGTTCCATATTAATTGATTTCGTTGCGAGGTTTTGACCTCTATATGAGACGTTTTTCAAAGACTGCATTCATTTTTAAAACAAACCATAACCTTTATTTTATCAATAAAGGTTTCAAAAGCATTACGTAGATTATCAAATAATGATAATCTAAAATATACTGTTTACACACGACCATTACATAATGGTTTACAATACAAATATGTTACATCGAAATCAGTTTCTTGAATGCAGTTTTTACACAATATCATACAAACATGGACTCCAAATCTTGTCCTTATTTTAGTATGCAACAGCGGAAGCTCTTAGTATTCACCTGAGAATAAACATGCTTTAAACGTCAACAAAACTGTAGGTGAGTTATAGGTTTAACCTATATATATCAAATCGTAACAATAGACCACAAGATTTCATATTTCAATACACATCCCATACATAGAGATAAAAATCATTCATATGGTGAACACCTGGTAATCGACATTAACAAGATGCATATATAAGAATATCCCCATCATTCCGGGACACCCTTCGAATATGATATAAATTTTGAAGTACTAAAGCATCCGGTACTTTGGATGGGGTTTGTTAGGCCCAATAGATCTATCTTTAGGATTCGCGTCAATTAAGGTGTCTGTTCCCTAATTATTAGATTACCAGACTTAATAAAAAGGGGCATATTCGATTTCGATAATTCAACCATAGAATGTAGTTTCACGTACTTGTGTCTATTTTGTAAATCATTTATAAAACCTGCATGTATTCTCATCCTAAAAATATTAGATTTTAAAAGTGGGACTATAACTCACTTTCACAGATTTTTACTTCGTCGGGAAGTAAGACTTGGCCACTGGTTGATTCACGAACCTATAACAATATATACATATATATCAAAGTATGTTCAAAATATATTTACAACACTTTTAATATATTTTGATGTTTTAAGTTTATTAAGTCAGCTGTCCTCGTTAGTAACCTACAACTAGTTGTCCACAGTTAGATGTACAGAAATAAATTGATAAATATTATCTTGAATCAATCCACGACCCAGTGTATGCGTATCTCAGTATTGATCACAACTCAAACTATATATATTTTGGAATCAACCTCAACCCTGTATAGCTAACTCCAACATTCACATATAGAGTGTCTATGGTTGTTCCGAAATATATATAGATGTGTCGACATGATAGGTCGAAACATTGTATACGTGTCTATGGTATCTCAAGATTACATAATATACAATACAAGTTGATTAAGTTATGGTTAGAATAGATTTGTTACCAATTTTCACGTAGCTAAAATGAGAAAAATTATCCAATCTTGTTTTACCCATAACTTCTTCATTTTAAATCCGTTTTGAGTGAATCAAATTGCTATGGTTTCATATTAAACTCTATTTTATGAATCTAAACAGAAAAATTATAGGTTTATAGTCAGAAAAATAAGTTACAAGTCATTTTTGTAAAGGTAGTCATTTCAGTCGAAAGAACGACGTCTAGATGACCATTTTAGAAAACATACTTCCACTTTGAGTTTAACCATAATTTTTTGATATAGTTTCACGTTAATAATAAAAATCATTTTCCCAGAATAACAACTTTTAAATCAAAGTTTATCATAGTTTTTAATTAACTAACCCAAAACAGCCCGCGGTGTTACTACGACGGCGTAAATCCGATTTTACGGTGTTTTTCGTGTTTCCAGGTTTTAAATCATTAAGTTACCATATCATATAGATATAGAACATGTGTTTAGTTGATTTTAAAAGTCAAGTTAGAAGGATTAACTTTTATTTGCTAACAATTTTAGAATTAACTAAACTATGTTCTAGTGATTACAAGTTTAAACCTTCGAATAAGATAGCTTTATATGTATGAATCGAATGATGTTATGAACATCATTACTACCTCAAGTTCCTTGGATAAACCTACTGGAAATGAGAAAAATGGATCTAGCTTCAAAGGATCCTTGGATGGCTTGAAAGTTCTTGAAGCAGAATCATGACACGAAAACAATTTCAAGTAAGATTTCCACTCGAAATAAGATTGTTATAGTTATAGAAATTGAATTAAAGTTTGAATATGATTATTACCTTGTATTATAAAGATAACCTACTGTATGTAACAAAGGTTTCTTGATCTTGGATGATTACTTGGAATGGATTTAGAAAACTTGGAAGTAAACTTGCAATCTTGGAAGTATTCTTGATTTTATGAAACTAGAACTTTTGGAATTTATGAAGAACACTTAGAACTTAAAGATAGAACTTGAGAGAGATCAATTAGATGAAGAAAATTGAAGAATGAAAGTGTTTGTAGGTGTTTTTGGTCGTTGGTGTATGGATTAGATATAAAGGATATGTAATTTTGTTTTCATGTAAATAAGTCATGAATGATTACTCATATTTTTGTAATTTTATGAGATATTTCATGCTAGTTGCCAAATGATGGTTCCCACATATTTTAGATGACTCACATGGGCTGCTAATAGCTGATCATTGGAGTGTATATACCAATAGTACGTACATCTAAAAGCTGTGTATTGTACGAGTACGAATACGGGTGCATACGAGTAGAATTGTTGATGAAACTGAACGAGGATGTAATTGTAAGAATTTTTGTTAAGTAGAAGTATTTTGATAATTGTCTTGAAGTCTTTCAAAAGTGTATGAATACATATTAAAACACTACATGTATATACATTTTAACTGAGTCGTTAAGTCATCGTTAGTCGTTACATGTAAGTGTTGTTTTGAAACCTTTAGGTTAACGATCTTGTTAAGTGTTGTTAACCCAATGTTTATAATATCAAATGAGATTTTAAATTATTATATTATCATGATATTATGATGTATAAATATCTCTTAATATGATATATATACATTAAATGTCGTTACAACGATAATCGTTACATATATGTCTCGTTTCAAAATCATTAAGTTAGTAGTCTTGTTTTTACATATGTAGTTCATTGTTAATATACTTAATGATATGTTTAATTATCATAATATCATGTTAACTATATATATATATCCATATATATATATATATGTCATCATATAGTTTTTACAAGTTTTAACGTTCGTGAATCACCGGTCAACTTGGGTGGTCAATTGTCTATATGAAACCTATTTCAATTAATTAAGTCTTAACTAGTTTGATTGCTTAATATGTTGAAAACACTTAATCATGTAAATAACAATTTCATTTAATATATATATATATATATATATATATATATATATATATATATATATATATATATATAACATGGAAAAGTTCGGGTCACTACAGTACCTACCCGTTAAATAAATTTCGTCCCGAAATTTTAAGCAGTTGGAGGTGTTGACGTATCTTCTGGAAATAAATGCGGGTATTTCTTCTTCATCTGATCTTCTCGTTCCCAGGTGAACTCGGGTCCTCTACAAGCATTCCATCGAACCTTAACAATTGGTATCTTGTTTTGCTTAAGTCTTTTAACCTCACGATCCATTATTTCGACGGGTTCTTCAATGAATTGAAGTTTTTCATTGATTTGGATTTCGTCCAACGGAATAGTGAGATCTTCTTTAGCAAAACATTTCTTCAAATTTGAGACGTGGAAAGTGTTATGTACAGCCGCGAGTTGTTGAGGTAGCTCCAGTTGGTAAGCTACTGGTCCGACACGATCTATAATCTTGAATGGTCTAATGTACCTTGGATTTAGTTTCCACCGTTTACCAAATCGAACAACGCCTTTCCAAGGTGAAACCTTAAGCATGACCATTTCTCCAATTTCAAACTCTATATCTTTTCTTTTACTGTCCGCGTAGCTCTTTTGTCGACTCTGGGCGGTTTTCAATCTTTGTTGAATTTGGATGATTTTCTCGGTAGTTTCTTGTATTATCTCCGGACCCGTAATCTGTCTATCCCCCACTTCACTCCAACAAATCAGAGACCTGCACTTTCTACCATAAAGTGCTTCAAACGGTGCCATCTCAATGCTTGAATGGTAGCTGTTGTTGTAGGAAAATTCTGCTAACGGTAGATGTCGATCCCAACTGTTTCCAAAATCAATAACACATGCTCGTAGCATGTCTTCAAGTGTTTGTATCGTCCTTTTGCTCTCCCCATCAGTTTGTGGATGATAGGCAGTACTCATGTCTAGACGAGTTCCTAATGCTTGCTGTAATGTCTGCCAGAATCTTGAAATAAATCTGCCATCCCTATCAGAGATAATAGAGATTGGTATTCCATGTCTGGAGACGACTTCCTTCAAATACAGTCGTGCTAACTTCTCCATCTTGTCATCTTCTCTTATTGGCAGGAAGTGTGCTGATTTGGTGAGACGATCAACTATTACCCAAATAGTATCAAAACCACTTGCAGTCCTTGGCAATTTAGTGATGAAATCCATGGTAATGTTTTCCCATTTCCATTCCGGGATTTCGGGTTGTTGAAGTAGACCTGATGGTTTCTGATGCTCAGCTTTGACCTTAGAACACGTCAAACATTCTCCTACGTATTTAGGAACATCGGCTTTCATACCCGGCCACCAAAAATGTTTCTTGAGATCCTTGTACATCTTCCCCGTTCCAGGATGTATTGAGTATCTGGTTTTATGAGCTTCTCTAAGTACCATTTCTCTCATATCTCCAAATTTTGGTACCCAAATCCTTTCAGCCCTATACCGAGTTCCGTCTTTCCGAATATTAAGATGCTTCTCCGATCCTTTGGGTATTTCATCCTTTAAATTTCCTTCTTTTAAAACTCCTTGTTGCGCCTCCTTTATTTGAGTAGTAAGGTTATTGTGAATCATTATATTCATAGAATTTACTCGAATGGGTTCTCTGTCCTTCCTGCTCAAGGCGTCGGCTACCACATTTGCCTTCCCCGGGTGGTAACGAATCTCAAAGTCGTAATCATTCAATAATTCAATCCACCTACGCTGCCTCATATTCAGTTGTTTCTGATTAAATATGTGCTGAAGACTTTTGTGGTCAGTATATATATACTTTTGACCCCATATAAGTAGTGCCTCCAAGTCTTTAATGCAAAAACAACCGCGCCTAATTCCAAATCATGCGTCGTATAATTTTGTTCGTGAATCTTCAATTGTTTAGATGCATAAGCAATCACCTTCGTTCGTTACATTAATACACAACCGAGACCTTGCTTTGATGTGTCACAATAAATCACAAAATCATCATTCCCTTCAGGCAATGACAATATAGGTGCCGTAGTTAGCTTTTTCTTCAATAACTAAAACTCTTTCTCTTGTTCATCCTTCCATTCAAATTTCTTCCCTTTATGCGTTAATATAGTCAAGGGTTTTGCTATTCTGGAAAATTCTTGGATGAACCTTCTGTAGTAACCAGCTAGTCCTAAAAACTGGCGTATGTGTTTTGGAGTTTTCGGGGTTTCCCACTTTTCAACAGTTTCTATCTTTGCCGGATCTACCTTAATACCTTCTTTGTTCACTATGTGACCGAGGAATTGAACTTCTTTCAACCAAAATGCACACTTTGAAAACTTAGCGTACAATTCTTCCTTCCTCAATACTTCTAACACCTTTCTCAAATGTTCACCATGTTCTTGGTCATTCTTTGAGTAAATAAGTATGTCATCAATGAAAACAATGACAAACTTGTCAAGGTATGGTCCACACACTCAGTTCATAAGGTCCATGAACACAGCTGGTGCATTAGTTAAACCAAACGGCATGGCCATAAACTCGTAATGACCGTAACGTGTTCTGAAAGCAGTCTTTGGAATATCATCTTCTTTCACCCGCATTTGATGATACCCGGAACGTAAGTCAATCTTTGAATAAACAGACGAGCCTTGTAGTTGATCAAATAAGTCGTCGATTCTCGGTAGTGGGTAGCGGTTCTTGACGGTAAGTTTGTTCAACTCTCGGTAGTCGATACACAACCTGAAAGTACCATCTTTGTTCTTGACAAACAAAACAGGAGCTCCCCATGGTGATGTGCTTGGTCGAATGAAACCACGCTCTAAAAGTTCTTGTAATTGGCTTTGCAGTTCTTTCATCTCGCTGGGTGTGAGTCTGTAAGGAGCACGAGCTATTGGTGCAGCTCCTGGTACATGATCTATTTGAAATTCAACAGATCGATGTGGAGGTAGTCCCGGTAATTCTTTCGAAAATACATCGGGAAATTCTTTTGCGACAAAAACATCATTGATGCTCTTTTCTTCAGTTTGTACTTTCTCGACGTGTGCTAGAACAGCATAGCAACCTTTTCTTATTAGTTTTTGTGCCTTCAAATTACTAATAAGATGTAGTTTCGTGTTGCCCTTTTCTCCGTACACCATTAAGGGTTCTCCTTCTTCTCGTACAATGCGAATTGCATTTTTATAACATACGATCTCTGCTTTCACCTTCTTCAGCCAGTCCATGCCAACTATTACATCAAAACTCCCTAACTCTACGGGTATCAAATCAATCTTAAATATTTCGCTACCCAGTTTAATTTTTCGATTCCGGCATATATAATCTGCTGAAATTAATTTACCGTTTGCTAATTCGAGTAAAAATTTACTATCCAATGGCGTCAATGGACAACTTAATTTAGCACAAAAATCTCTACTCATATAGCTTCTATCCGCACCCGAATCAAATAAAACGTAAGCAGATTTATTGTCAATAAGAAACGTACCCGTAACAAGCTCCGGGTCCTCCTGTGCCTCTGCCACATTAATATTGAAAACTCTTCCGCGGCCTTGTCCATTCGTGTTCTCCTTGTTCGGGCAATTTCTAATATTGTGGCCCGATTTTCCACATTTATAACAAACTACATTGGCATAACTTGCTCCGACACTACTTGCTCCGCCATTACTCGTTCCGACACCATTTGATCCTTTCGTTCTGTTAACCCCTGGTCCGTAGACCTCACACTTCGCCGCGCTATGACCATTTCTTTTACACTTGTTGCAAAATTTGGTGCAGAACCCCGAGTGATACTTTTCACACCTTTGGCATAGCTGCTTCTGATTGTTGTTGTTGTTGCGGTTGTTATTGTTGTTGGGATGATTGTTGTAGTTGCTGTTGTTGTTGTTGTTGTTGTTGTTGTTGTTGTTGTTGTTGTTGTTGTTGTTGTTGTTGTTGGACCGTTTGTTGTAATTGCGATTGATGTTGCGATTGTTGGGATAATTGTTGCGATTATTATTGTAATTGCTGTTGTTGTTGTATTGGTGATTCTTATCACCGTTTTCCTCCTACTTTCTTTTGACTTGCTTCACATTGGCCTCTTCAGCCGTCTGTTCTTTAATTCTTTCCTCAATCTGGTTCACTAGTTTGTGAGCCATTCTACATGCCTGTTGTATGGAGGCGGGCTCGTGTGAACTTATATCTTCTTGGATTCTTTCCGGTAATCCTTTCACAAACGCGTCGATCTTCTCTTCCTCATCTTCGAACGCTCCCGGACACCATAGGCACAATTCTGTGAATCGTCTTTCGTACGTGGTAATATTAAATCCTTGGGTTCGTAACCCTCTAAGTTCTGTCTTGAGCTTATTGACCTCGGTTCTGGGACGGTACTTCTCGTTCGTCAAGTGCTTGAATGCTGACCACGGTAGTGCGTACGCATCATTTTGTCCCACTTGCTCTAGATAGGTATTCCACCATGTTAACGCAGAACCTGTGAAGGTATGCGTAGCATACTTCACTTTGTCCTCTTCAGTACACTTACTTATGGCAAACACCGATTCGACCTTCTCGGTCCACCGTTTCAATCCGATCGGTCCTTCGGTTCCATCAAATATCAAAGGTTTGCAGGCAGTGAATTCTTTGTAGGTGCATCCTACACGATTTCCTGTACTGCTAAATCCAAGGTTATTGTTGGTATGTAGCGCAGCCTGTACTGCGGCTATGTTTGAAGCTAGAAAAGTACGGAATTCCTCTTCATTCATATTCACGGTGTGTCGAGTAGTCGGTGCCATTTCCTTCAAAATAGTCAAATGGAACAAGTTAATCATACATAATATTAAGAGTAGTTAATAGTATTTTGTAGCATAATATGAACTCATTTATAAAAGCTTTTTCTTCATATTAGCGTTTTATAAGTTTAAATTCGGGTAGTACCTACCCGTTAAGTTCATACTTAGTAGCTAATATACAATTCAACTACTACAATTCTATATGAAAAACTGATTATAATAATATTTCGCGTTCAAACTTTTATACAATATTTTACAAACTTACAATACCGCTTATTTTACATAAAGCATGAAATATAGCACACAATAACTTTGATACAAGATAGTTGTCAAGATAATTCTAGCTAGTACACAAGTCGTTCAGCAAAGGCAATAAAGACACGTAATTCATACGTCCAGAAACAAGTCATGCATTCTGGTTTTACTAGGACTACTTCCCATCCTTGGTCTTGTGGAACATAACTGTTATGGCCGTTGATAAGACAGTGTGTTGTAACGTCGTCAAAGGGACGAGGGTTACGTAATGACCAACAGTCTCGTAATAACCTAAAAACCTCATTTCTTACCCCAATTACCGACTCCTTCACTTGTGGGAACGTTTTGTTTAATAGTTGTAGCCCGATGTTCTTTTTCTCACTTTGGTGAGAAGCGAGCATTACTAACCCGTAAGCATAGCATGCTTCTTTATGTTGCATGTTAGCCGCTTTTTCTAAATTATGAAGTCCTATATTCGGATACATTGAGTCAAAATAATTTCTTAACCCGTTGCGTAAAACAGCATTTGGGTTCCCCGCAATATATGCGTCAAAGTAAACACATCGTAACTTATGGGTTTCCCAATGTGATATCCCCCATCTTTCAAACGAAAGTCTCTTATAAACCAAGACATTCTTGGAACATTCTTCGAATGTCTTACAAACTGATTTCGCCGTAAATAGTTGTGCCGAAGAATTCTGACCGACTCTAGACAAGATTTCATCAATCATGTCTCCGGGTAGGTCTCTTAAAATATTGGGTTGTCTATCCATTTTGTGTTTTTATACTGTAAAATAGACAAGAGTTAGATTCATAAAAAAAATACTTATTAATACAAGCAATTTTTACATATATCATAAAGCATAAGCACACTATATTACATATATTACACCATACGAATACAACTATCTTATTCCGACTCGCTCGTTTCTTCTTCTTTGGTTTTGGTTCGTTTTGCCAAGTTTCTAGGGATATATGATGTTCCCCTAATACGAGCCGTCGTTTTCCACATTGGTTTAGAAAAACCTGGTGGTTTAGAGGTTCCCGGGTTATTGTCACAACTTAAGAAATACGGGTGTTGACGATACATATAAAGTTCGTCGGGTTTGGAATCAAATTTCTCTATTTTTATGCCCTTTCCCTTATTGTTCTCTTTTTCCTTATTAAATTGTGTTGGGGTAATTTTTATAACATCATCGGAATCCTTGTCGGGATCCGATTCATCGGAGAATTGGTAATCCTCCCAATACTTTGCTTCCTTGGCGGAAACATCATTGACCATAATTAACTTTGGTCGGTTGGTTGAGGATTTTCTTCTACTTAACTGTTTTATTATTTCCCCCACTAGTTCTATTTCCTCCTCCGGTTCCTCCTCTTCCGGTTCTGATTCTTCTTCCGGTTCCTCTTCGGGAACTTGTGAATCAGTCCAATATATATTCGACTCTTCGTTATTATTAGGTGAGTCAATGGGATTTGTGCTAGAGGTAGACATCTATCACACAATATCAAACATGTTAAGAGATTAATATATCACATAATATATACATGTTAATAATATATAGTTTCCAACAAAAATGTTAAGCAATCATTTTTAAAGAAAACACGATCGAAGTCCAGACTCACTAATGCATCCTAACAAACTTGATAAGACACACTAATGCAAATTTTCTGGTTCTCTAAGACCAACGCTCGGATACCAACTGAAATGTCCCGTTCTTATTGATTAAAAACATTCCATATTAATTGATTTCGTTGCGAGGTTTTGACCTCTATATGAGACGTTTTTCAAAGACTGCATTCATTTTTAAAACAAACCATAACCTTTATTTTATCAATAAAGGTTTCAAAAGCATTACGTAGATTATCAAATAATGATAATCTAAAATATACTGTTTACACACGACCATTACATAATGGTTTACAATACAAATATGTTACATCGAAATCAGTTTCTTGAATGCAGTTTTCACACAATATCATACAAACATGGACTCCAAATCTTGTCCTTATTTTAGTATGCAACAGCGGAAGCTCTTAGTATTCACCTGAGAATAAACATGCTTTAAACATCAACAAAAATGTTGATGAGTTATAGGTTTAACCTATATATATCAAATCGTAACAATAGACCACAAGATTTCATATTTCAATACACATCCCATACATAGAGATAAAAATCATTCATATGGTGAACACCTGGTAATCGACATTAACAAGATGCATATATAAGAATATCCCCATCATTCTGGGACACCCTTCGGATATGATATAAATTTCGAAGTACTAAAGCATCCGGTACTTTGGATGGGGTTTGTTAGGCCCAATAGATCTATCTTTAGGATTCGCGTCAATTAGGGTGTCTGTTCCCTAATTCTTAGATTACCAGACTTAATAAAAAGGGGCATATTCGATTTCGATAATTCAACCATAGAATGTAGTTTCACGTACTTGTGTCTATTTTGTAAATCATTTATAAAACCTGCATGTATTCTCATCCCAAAAATATTAGATTTTAAAAGTGGGACTATAACTCACTTTCACAGATTTTTACTTCGTCGGGAAGTAAGACTTGGCCACTGGTTGATTCACGAACCTATAACAATATATACATATATATCAAAGTATGTTCAAAATATATTTACAGCACTTTTAATATATTTTGATGTTTTAAGTTTATTAAGTCAGCTGTCCTCGTTAGTAACCTACAACTAGTTGTCCACAGTTAGATGTACAGAAATAAATTGATAAATATTATCTTGAATCAATCCACGACCCAGTGTATACGTATCTCAGTATTGATCACAACTCAAATTATATATATTTTGGAATCAACCTCAACCCTGTATAGCTAACTCCAACATTCACATATAGAGTGTCTATGGTTGTTCCGAAATATATATAGATGTGTCGACATGATAGGTCGAAACATTGTATACGTGTCTATGGTATCTCAAGATTACATAATAAACAATACAAGTTGATTAAGTTATGGTTAGAATAGATTTGTTACCAATTTTCACGTAGCTAAAATGAGAAAAATTATCCAATCTTGTTTTACCCATAACTTCTTCATTTTAAATCCGTTTTGAGTGAATCAAATTGCTATGGTTTCATATTGAACTCTATTTTATGAATCTAAACAGAAAAAGTATAGGTTTATAGTCGGAAAAATAAGTTACAAGTCATTTTTGTAAAGGTAGTCATTTCAGTCGAAAGAACGACGTCTAGATGACCATTTTAGAAAACATACTTCCACTTTGAGTTTAACCATAATTTTTGGATATAGTTTCATGTTCATAATAAAAATCATTTTCCCAGAATAACAACTTTTAAATCAAAGTTTATCATAGTTTTTAATTAACTAACCCAAAACAGCCCGTGGTGTTACTACGACGGCGTAAATCCGATTTTACGGTGTTTTTTGTGTTTCCAGGTTTTAAATCATTAAGTTAGCATATCATATAGATATAGAACATGTGTTTAGTTGATTTTAAAAGTCAAGTTAGAAGGATTAACTTTTATTTGCGAACAAGTTTAGAATTAACTAAACTATGTTCTAGTGATTACAAGTTTAAACCTTCGAATAAGATAGCTTTATATGTATGAATCGAATGATGTTATGAACATCATTACTACCTCAAGTTCCTTGGATAAACCTACTGGAAATTAGAAAAATGGATCTAGCTTCAAAGGATCCTTGGATGGCTTGAAAGTTCTTGAAGCAGAATCATGACACGAAAACAATTTCAAGTAAGATTTCCACTCGAAATAAGATTGTTATAGTTATAGAAATTGAATTAAAGTTTGAATATGATTATTACCTTGTATTAGAAAGATAACCTACTGTAAGTAACAAAGGTTTCTTGATCTTGGATGATTACTTGGAATGGATTTAGAAAACTTGGAAGTAAACTTGCAATCTTGGAAGTATTCTTGATTTTATGAAACTAGAACTTTTGGAATTTATGAAGAACACTTAGAACTTGAAGATAGAACTTGAGAGAGATCAATTAGATGAAGAAAATTGAAGAATGAAAGTGTTTGTAGGTGTTTTTGGTCGTTGGTGTATGGATTAGATATAAAGGATATGTAATTTTGTTTTCATGTAAATAAGTCATGAATGATTACTCATATTTTTGTTATTTTATGAGATATTTCATGCTAGTTGCCAAATGATGGTTCCCACATGTGTTAGGTGACTCACATGGGCTGCTAAGAGCTGATCATTGGAGTGTATATACCAATAGTACATACATCTAAAAGCTGTGTATTGTACGAGTACGAATACGGGTGCATACGAGTAGAATTGTTGATGAAACTGAACGAGGATGTAATTGTAAGCATTTTTGTTAAGTAGAAGTATTTTGATAAGTGTATTGAAGTCTTTCAAAAGTTTATGAATACATATTAAAACACTACATGTATATACATTTTAACTTAGTCGTTAAGTCATCGTTAGTCGTTACATGTAAGTGTTGTTTTGAAACCTTTAGGTTAACGATCTTGTTAAGTGTTGTTAACCCAATGTTTATAATATCAAATGAGATTTTAAATTATTATATTATCATGATATTATGATGTATAAATATCTCTTAATATGATATATATACATTAAATGTCGTTACAACGATAATCGTTACATATATGTCTCGTTTCAAAATCATTAAGTTAGTAGTCTTGTTTTTACATATGTAGTTCATCGTTAATATACTTAATGATATGTTTAATTATCATAATATCATGTAAACTATATATATATCCATATATATGTCATCATATAGTTTTTACAAGTTTTAACGTTCGTGAATCACCGGTCAACTTGGGTGGTCAATTGTCTATATGAAACCTATTTCAATTAATCAAGTCTTAACAAGTTTGATTGCTTAACATGTTGGAAACACTTAATCATGTAAATAAAAATTTCATTTAATATATATATATATATATATGTATATATATATATATATATATATATATATATATATATATATATATATATATATATATATATATATATATATATATAAACATGGAAAAGTTCGGGTCACTACAGAATATGCGTCAGAGACGATGGCAAGAGTTGATCAAAGATTACGATTGTGAAATTAAATACCATCCAGGTAAGGCAAATGTGGTTGCAGATGCGCTAAGTCGTAAAAAGTCAAGTGAAAATGTGAAATTTCTTCGTTTGAATATAACTTTAGATTTGATTAACAGCATAGAAACCATTCAGGCCTGTGCTTTAGAGGACGAACATATTAAATCTGAACAAATGACCAAACAAAAAGTGGACTTAATTGATGACTCACGTGGACTAAAGACCTTAAACAATCGTGTTTGGGTGCCTAAGCTTGGAGATTTGAGGGATTTAATCATGACAGAAGCTCACAAATCCAGATTGACAGTACATCCGGGTAGTAATAAGATGTACCATGATTTGAAAACAGTGTATTAGTGGCCAACAATGAAATCAGATATCTCCTGTTATATCGAAAAGTGTCATATATGTGCTCAAGTGAAGGCAGAACATCAGAAACCTTATGGTTCGTTACGTCAGTTACAGATTCCAGATTGGAAATGGGAACATATAACGATGGATTTTGTGACCAAATTACCTCGAACTCAGAAAAGACATGATATGATTTGGGTAATAGTGGATCGTCTAACTAAAAGTGCTCATTTTCTTGCTACTCGTGAGACAACTTCGTTAAGTGAGTTAGCCGAATTGTATGTGAAAGAAATAGTTAGTCGTCATGGTGTGCCGTTATCGATCCTTTCAGACAGAGATTCCAGATTTGTGTCAAATTTTTGGAATAGTCTTCAACAGAATCTGGGTACACGTGTGAATTTAAGTATAGCTTATCATCCTTAGACAGACGAACAGAGTGAAAGAACGATACAGACTTTGGAGGATATGTTAAGGGCTTGTGTGTTAGAATACAATGGTTCGTGGGATACACATTTGCCGTTGGTCGAATTCGCGTATAATAATTCATATCATTCGAGTATAGGGATGCTGCCCTATGAAATATTATACGGTCGTCGTTGCAGAACTCCAACTTGTTGGTTAGAAGCCGGGGAGAAACAGTTTGCTGGTCCCGAAATTGTTCAAATGACAGCCAAAAAAGTTGCAATTGCGAGAGAAAAGTTGAAAGCCGCTAGAGATAGGCAGAAAATGTATGCTGATCCGCGTAGACGTCAGGTAACCTTTAATGTGGGTGAACGAGTGTATCTGAAAGTTTCGCCGTGGAAAGGGGTTATCAGATTCGGTAAACGTGGTAAGTTAGCACCGAGATTTATTGGTCCGTTTCCGATCAGTGAAGTGTTGAATGATCAGACTGTGGTGTTAGATCTTCCGTCAGAGTTAGCCGGTATTCATATTACATTCAACGTGTGTTATCTTCGTAAGTGTAAAGTTGATGATGAAACACAACTTCTTCCTTTAGAAGATTTAAGGGTCGATTTGAATAAGAAATTGGTGGAAGAGCCGGTCCGTGTGGTTGACCAAAAGGTGACTAAGCTGAGAAAGAAAGAGATTCCGATGGTGTTGATTGAGTGGAAACACAGTTTGGGTTCTAATCTTACGTAGGAAACGGAAGAGTTGATGAGAAAATGCTACCCTCATTTGTTTGACCAAGACCAGATTCCGAGGACGGAATCTTCTTAAGGGGGGTGGATTTGTAACAGACTGAAACCCGGGCTAGTTGTAAGTTGCCTATTTTGCCCTTAGGTTTGTGCTTAGTCTTAAGTGCTTTTATTTTAATTATTTTATTAGTGTTTTATTATAATTGTGTTGTGACCAGTTTGTGACAAGGGTCCCAGAACAAGTTGGTTTATTTAATTTGGACTCCGTTAGGACCGCCTAAGGAGATACGAAAGGTTATCAGATAAGATAACTGGTAAATACCTGTGTGATATGGGGTATGAGTTTGTAACTCATTTAAGTGTATGTATCTGGATAGTTCTATCCATTTCTCATTTCATCAAACACACACATAAACCCTAATTTGATTTTGTGAGCCTTTGGATTAATTGAAGCTAGAGATATATTCCTTGTGATTTCGTGATCAATATAAGATATGCATATCATAGATTCATGTATTAATTCTTGCTCAAAATGGGTTTTGGGTTCATATGGGTTTTATGCATTTTGATGCTTGATTCTTGATTATATGTGTTTGTGATGCTCAATTGATGTTAGAAATAGGTTGTATATATGTTTAGTAACTTTCTTGTGCTTAAAATTTGGTCAAAAACACTTAGAAATCAAATTTTTGTGGAAAAATCGCAAAATCAGTGAACTTGTTCGAAAACCAGTTGCTACAGTATTTTGCTACAGTACCCGAGTTGCTACAGTGTCACTATTTGCTACAGTACCGAGTTGCTACAGTGTCGCTATTTACTACAATACCCGAGTTGTTGCAGTGTCACTATTTGCTACAGTTTCACTATTTGCTACAGTGCCCGAGTTAGTGTCAGTACCACTATTTGCTACAGTTCCCGAGTTGCTACAGTACCACTATTTGCTACAGTACCTTTTATGAAATTGCAACGAGCGTAACTTTCAAAACGTAACTCCGATTTTGATGAATAAACTATCGTTAGAATCGTAATAAAGAATACTTTTTAATGGTGAACTTTTAAGAAACTAGATCAAACTTTTTTAGGCCAGAAAAGGAGTTTTAGTGTGTATATCGTGTTTTGCACGCACCTGTATGCCATTATTGAGTGGAGTCATGATGTAGACTCATAAAATTATGAATATATGGTTTTATGACCTAGTTAATTGTATGAAATGATTATATTATTTATTGGATATGTATATTAACTTTGTTTGTGTTGTTCTCAGGTTATAAGGACAAGGAGGAAGCTCAGAAATAATAACTGAGCAGTTGCTGGTAATTGGAGAGTGGGTCTATCTCCGGATAGAGTTTAAGTAGCATATCATGCTACTGTGGTTGAATCTTTTACCATTCATAGTGTAGAAATTGCCATGTTAGAATAATATAGTATGCCTGATGTTGTATGTGATTTATGTGTACACTGTGTGAATGGCACCAGTCGGGCCTAGTGAGACTGGGGACTCGAGACCGTGCCTGGAAGAGGTTAGAGTCCGTATGAGGTCAACCGTGCCTAGGGGAGGTTGGGTCCATAGGCTACTAATTGTGGAGTATAGTGTGAACGATGCATCACCTGCATCTGGATAACTATACTGCGAATTGAGTAGCAGGGACTATCGGTAGACTCAAGTCCGATCAGCTAGGAGTCGTGTGCTCGTACAAGCCGACGATCCTCGTATTGTCTTATTGTATGCTAGTTGGTAGTTAGCATGTGTTGTTGTTAGTATATAGCTTGTGTGTGACTTAAGCTATATCTGTTAGATAGATTCCATTCACTTAGCGATGCGCTAATCCCCCACATATTCTCCCCTTGCAGGTTTAGGTACTGCTAGTCGGGATGGGTGCTGATGCAGAAGACATGTTTGACAACCCTACTCTGATGTGAACTTTTGTTTAAATAATGTTTTGTTATAACGTAACACCGTTGTGTAAACTTAAACTTAATTACTCAGATTAATGTAATGACGTGACCTTTACTGTGTTTATTAATAAAGTCTTCCGCTGTGTTTAAAAAAAAAATTGCCGGTGTTACAATATGAGACGTTATTCAAAGACTGCATTCGTTTTTAAAACAAACTATAACCTTTATTTTATCGACAAGGTTAAAAGGACACCACCTAGATTATCAGAAATGATAATCTAAAAATATCACACTTACACACTACCAATAAATATTGGTTTACAATATTAATATGTCACAACAAAGTAAATTTTGAATATAGTTTTAAACAATATAATACAAGCATGCTGACTCCAAATCTTATCTATATATTAGCATGCAACAGTGGAAGCTCTTAATAATCACCTAAGAATAAACATGTTTTAAACGTCAACAAAAATGTTGGTGAGTTATAGGTTTAACCTATATATTTATCAAATCGTAATAATAGACCACAAGATTTCATATTTCAATATACATCCCATACATAGAGATAAAAATCATTCATATGGTGAACACCTGGTAACCGACATTAACAAGATGCATATAAGAATATCTCCATCATTCCGGGACATCCATCGGACATGATATAAAACTCGAAGTACTAAAGCATCTGGTACTTTGGATGGGGTTTGTTAGGCCCAATAGATCTATCTTTAGGATTCGCGTCAATTAGGCGTGCACTAATTCTCAAAATTAGTAATGTTCCCAAATTCTTAGGCTACAAAGCAAAAAGGGGCACATTCGGCTTTGATCATTCAACCATAGAAAGTAGTTTCATGTACTTGTGTCTATTTTGTAAAACATTTATAAAGCTGCATGTATTCTCATCTCAAAAATATTAGATTTTAAAAGTGGGACTATAACTCACTTTCACAGATTTTTACTTCGTCGGGAAGTAAGACTTGGCCACTGGTCGATTCACGAACCTACAACAAATATGTACATATATATCAAAGTATGATCAAAATATATTTACAACATTTTTTAATACGTTTTACTTTTTTAAGTTTATTAAGTCAGCTGTCCTCGTTAGTAACCTACAACTAGTTGTCCACAGTTAGATGTACAGAAATAAATCGATATATATTATCTTGAATCAATACAAGACCCAGTGTATACACGTCTCAGGCTTGACCACACCTCAAAGCATATATATTTTTGGAATCAACATCAACCATGTATAGCTAACTCCAACATTACTGCATATAGAGTGTCTATGGTTGTTCCAAATAATATATATACATGGGTCGATATGATATGTCAAAACATTTGCATACGTGTCTATGGTATCCCAAGATTATATACTATATTAGAATACATGTATAATACAATATGAGTTAGCTAAGATATGATTAATATAGATTTATTGCCAATTTTCACGTAGTTACAACAAGCAAAAATATCCGATCTTGTTTTACCCATAACTTCTTCGTTTTAAATCCGTTTTGAGTGTTTCAAGTTGCTATGGTTTCATATTGAACTTAAGTTTATGAATATAAATAGAAAAAGTATAAGTTTATAGTCAGAAATACAGGTTACAAGTTGTTTTTGTAAAGGTAGTCATTTCAGTCGAAAGAACGACGTCTAGATGACCATTTTGGAAAACATACTTCCACTTTGAGTTTAACCATGATTTTTGGATATAGTTTCATGTTCATAAGAAAAATCATTTTCTCAGAAGAACAACTTTTAAATAAAATTTTATCATAGTTTTTAATTAACTAACCCAAAACAGCCCGCGGTGTTACTATGACGGCGTATATTCGGTTTTAGGGTGTTTTTTGTGATTCCAGGTTTTAAATCATTAAGTTAGCATATCATATAGATATAGAACATGTGTATATTTGATTTTAAAAGTCAAGTTAGAAGGATTAACTTTTGTTTGCGAACAAGTTTAGAATTAACTAAACTATGTTCTAGTGATTACAAGTTTAAACCTTCGAATAAGGTAGTTTTATATATATGAATCGAATGACATTATGAACATCATTACTACCTTAGGTTTTGTGGATAAACCTACTAGAAATGATAAAATTAGATCTAGATCTAAAGGATCCTTGGATGGCTTGAAAGTTCTTGAAGCAAAATCAAGACACGAAAACAAGTTCAAGTAAGATTTCCACTTGAAATAAGATTGTTATAGTTATAGAAATTGAATCAAAGTTTGAGTATGAGTATTACCTTGTATTAGAAAGATATATTACTGTAAATAAGAAAGATTTCTTGAGGTTGGATGATCACTCAAAGTGGATTTGCAAGATTGGAAGTAAGCTAGCAAACTTGGAAGTGTTGTTGGTGTGTTCTTGAGTAGTTGTTTTGTAACTTGGTTTATGTATGGATTTATGAACTAGATTGAGCTAGATTTTGTTGAAGATAATGAAGAACACTTAGAACAAAGTAAGAACACTTGAGAGAGAGTAGTTTGATGCATGTAAGTTGCAAAATGAAAGTGTTTGTGGTCTTCAACATTCACGTGAATATGGAGTGTCATATAGGCTCCATTAGTTTGTTATTTTTTAGATATTTCATACTAGATGTTAAATGATGGTTCCCACATGGTTAGTTGACTCACATGGGATGCTAAGAGATGATAATTGGAGTGTATATACCAATAGTAAATACATTTAGAAGCTATGTATTGTACGAGTACAAATATGAGTGCATACGAGTAGAATTGTTGATGAAAATGAATGAGGATGTAATTGTAAGCATTTTTGTTAAGTAGAAGTACTTTGATAAGTGTCTTGAAGTCTTTCAAAAGTGTATGAATACATATTAAAACACTACATGTATATACATTTTAACTGAGTCGTTAAGTCATCGTTAGTCGTTACATGTAAGTGTTGTTTTGAAACCTTTAGGTTAACGATCTTGTTAAATGTTGTTAACCCATTGTTTATTATATCTAAAGAGATGTTAAATTATTACATTATCATGATATTATGATATATAATATATCTTAGTATGATATATATACACAGTTAAATGTCGTTACAACGATAATCGTTACATATATGTCTCGTTTCGGAATCATTAAGTTAGTAGTCTTATTTTTTATGTATACAACTCATTGTTAAAATACCTAATGAGATATTTACTTATCATAATATCATGTTAGCTATATATATATATCCATATATATGTCATCATATAGTTTTTTTACAAGTTTTAGCGTTCATGAATCACCGGTCAACTTGGGTGGTCAATTGTCTATATGAAACCTATTTCAATTAATCAAGTCTTAACAAGTTTGATTGCTTAACATGTTGGAAACACTTAATCATATAAATATCAATTTCATTTAATATATATAAACATGGAAAAGTTCGGGTCACTACAGTACCTACCCGTTAAATAAATTTCGTCCCGAAATTTTAAGCAGTTGGAGGTGTTGACGTATCTTTTGGAAATAAGTGTGGGTACTTCTTCTTCATCTGGTCTTCTCGTTTCCAGGTGAACTCGGGTACTCTACAAGCATTCCATCGAACCTTAACAATTGGTATCTTTTTTTACTTAAGTCTTTTAACCTCACGATCCATTATTTCGACGGGTTCTTCAATGAATTGAAGTTTTTCGTTGATTTGAATTTTGTCTAACCGAATAGTGAGATCTTCTTTAGCAAAACATTTCTTCAAATTTGAGACGTGAAAAGTGTTATGTACATCCGCGAGTTGTTGAGGTAACTCAAGTCGGTAAGCTACTGGTCCAACACGATCAATAATCTTGAATGGTCCAATATACCTTGGATTTAATTTGCCTCGTTTACCAAATCGAACAACGCCTTTCCAAGGTGCAACTTTAAGCATGACCATCTCTCCAATTTCAAATTCTATATCTTTTCTTTTAATGTCAGCGTAGCTCTTTTGTCGACTTTGGGCGGTTTTCAATCGTTGTTGAATTTGGATGATCTTCTCGGTAGTTTCTTGTATTATCTCCGAACCTGTAATCTGTCTATCCCCCACTTCACTCCAACAAATCGAAGACCTGCACTTTCTACCATAAAGTGCTTCAAACGGCGTCATCTCAATGCTTGAATGGTAGTTGTTGTAGGAAAATTATGCTAACGGAAGGTGTCGATCCCAACTGTTTCTGAAATCAATAACACATGCTCTTAGCATGTCTTCAAGCATTTGTATCGTCTTTTCGCTCTGCCCATTAGTTTGTGGATGATAGGCAGTACTCATGTCTAGACGAGTTCCTAATGTCTGCTGTAATATCTGCCAGAATCTTGAAATAAATCTGCCATCCCTATCAGAGATAATAGAGATTGGTATTCCATGTCTGGAGACGACTTCCTTCAAATACAGTCGTGCTAACTTCTTCATCTTGTCATCTTCTCTTATTGGCAGGAAGTGTGCTGATTTGGTGAGACGATCAACTATTACCCAAATAGTATCAAAACCACTTGCAGTCCTTGGCAATTTAGTGATGAAATCCATGGTAATGTTTTTCCATTTCCATTCCAGGATTTCGGTTTGTTGAAGTAGACCTGATGGTTTCTGATGCTCCGCTTTGACCTTAGAACACGTCAAACATTCTTCTACGTATTTAGCAATATCGGCTTTCATATCCGGCCACCAAAAATGTTTCTTGAGATCCTTGTACATCTTTCCCGTTCCAGGATGTATTGAGTATCTAGTTTTATGAGCTTCTCTAAGTACCATTTCTCTCATATTTCCAAATTTTGGTACCCAAATTCTTTCAGCCCTATACCGGGTTCCGTCTTCCCGAATATTAAGATGCTTCTCCGATCCTTTGGGTATTTCATCCTTTAAATTTTCTTCTTTTAAAACTCCTTGTTGTGCCTCCTTTATTTGAGTATTAAGGTTATTGTGAATCATTATATTCATAGCTTTTACTCGAATGGGTTCTCTGTCCTTTCTGCTCAAGGCGTCGGCTACCACATTTGCCTTCCCCGGATGGTAACAAATCTCAAAGTCATAATCATTCAACAATTCAATCCACCTACGCTGCCTCATGTTCAGTTGTTTCTGATTAAATATGTGTTGAAGACTTTTGTGGTCGGTATATATAATACTTTTGACCCCATATAAGTAGTGCCTCTAAGTCTTTAATGCAAAAACAACTGCGCCTAATTCCAAATCATCGTCGTATAATTCTGCTCTTGAATCTTCAATTATCTAGACGCATAAGCAATTACCTTCGTTCGATGCATTAATACATAACCGAGACCTTGCTTTGAAGCATCACAATATATCACAAAATCATCATTCCCTTCAGGTAATGACAATATAGGTGTCGTAGTTAACTTTTGACAATATAGGTGTCGTAGTTAACTTTTTCTTTAACAATTAAAACGCTTTCACTTGTTCATCCTTCCATTCAAATTTCCTCCCTTTATGCGTTAATGCAGTCAAGGGTTTTGCTATTCTGGAAAAATGTTGGATGAACCTTCTGTAGTAACCAGCTAGTCCTAAAATTGGCGTATATGCTTCGGAGTTTTCGGGGTTTCCCATTTTTCAACGGTTTCAATTTTTGCTGGATCCACCTGAATACCTTCTTTGTTCACTATGTGACAGAGGAATTGAACTTCTTCCAATTCAAAATGCACACTTTGAAAACTTAGCGTACAGTTTTTCTTTTCTCAGCAATTCTAGCACTTTTCTCAAATGTTCTTCGTGCTCTTGATCATTCTTCGAGTAAATAAGTATGTCATCGATGAAAACAATGACAAACTTGTCAAGATATGGCCCACACACTCAGTTCATGAGGTCCATGAACACAGCTAGTGTGTTAGTCAACCCAAATGGCATAACCATAAACTCGTAATGACCGTAAGGCGTCCTAAAAGTAGTCTTTGGAATATCATCCTCCTTCACCCGCATTTGATGATACCCAGAACGTAAATCAATCTTCGAATAAATCGACGAGCCTTGTAGTTGATCAAATAAGTCATCGATTCTCGGTAGTAGGTAGCAGTTCTTGATGGTAAGTTTGTTCAACTCTCGGTAGTCAATACACAACCTAAATGTACCATCCTTCTTCTTGACAAACAAAACAGGAGCTCCCCACGGTGATGTGCTTGGTCGAATGAAACCACGCTCTAAAAGTTCTTGTAATTGACTCTGAAGTTCCTTCATTTCGCTGGGTACGAGTCTGTATGGAGTACGAGCTATTGGTGTAGCTCCCGGTACAAGGTCTATTTGAAATTCAACAGATCGGTGTGGAGGTAGTCCCGGTAATTCTTTCGAAAATACATCGGGAAATTCTTTTGCGACAGGAACATCATTGATGTTCTTTTCTTCAGAATTGACTTTCTCGACCTGTGCTAGCACAGCATAGCAACCTTTTCTTATTAGTTTTTGCGCCTTCAGGTTACTAATAAGATTTAACTTTGCGTTGCTCTTTTCTCCGTACACCATTAAGGGCTTTCCTTTTTCTTGTATAATGCGAATTGCATTTTTGTAACAAACGATCTCTGCTTTCACTTCTTTCAACCAGTCCATACCGATTATCACATCAAAACTCCCTAACTCTACTGGTATCAAATCAATCTTAAATGTTTCGCTAACCAGTTTAATTTCTCGATTCCAACATATATTATCTGCCGAAATTAATTTGCTGTTTACTAATTCGAGTAAAAATTTATTATCCAAAGGCGTCAATGGACAACTTAATTTAGCACAAAAATCTCTACTCATATAACTTCTATCCGCACCCGAATCAAATAAAACATAAGCAGATTTATTGTCAATGAGAAACGTACCCGTAACAAGCTCTGGATCTTCCTGCGCTTCTGCCGTATTATTATTGAAAACTCTTCCGTGACCCTGCCCATTAGTAGTCCCCTGATTCGGGTAATTTTTAATAATGTTGCCCGGTTTTCCACATTTATAACAGACTACGTTGGCAGTACTTGCTCCGACACTACTTGTTCCGACATTACTCATTCCAGCATTATTTGTTCCTTTAGTTCTGTTATACATTGGTCCGTAGACCTCACACTTTGTCGCGCTATGACCATTTCTTTTACACCTGTTGCAAAATGTTGTGCAGAACCCCGGGTGATTCTCTTCACACCTTTGGCATTGCTGTTTCTGATTATTGTTGTTGTTGCGGTTGTTATTGTTGTTGGGACGATTATTGCAATTGTTGTTGTTGGGACGTTTGTTGCAGTTGTTGTTGTTGTTGGAATTTCGATTGTTGTTGTTGCGATTTATGTTACTGTTTTTGGGATAGTTGTTGCGATTGTGGTTGTAAATGTTGTTGTCATTGTTGTACTGGTGACTCTTGTCACTGTTTTCCTCCCACTTCCTCTTGAGTTGTTTCGTGTTGGCTTCTTCGGCCGCCTGTTCTTTAATTCTCCCCTCAATCTGATTTATGAGTTTATGAGCCATTCGACTTGCCTTCTGTATGGAAGCGGGCTAGTGTGAACTCACATCTTCTTGAATCCTTACTGGTAACCCTTTTACAAACGCGTCGATCTTCTCTTCTTCATCTTCGAACGTTCCCGGACACAATAGGCACAACTCTGTGAATCGTCGTTCATACGTGGTAATGTCGAACCCTTGTGTTCGTAACTCTCTAAACTCTGTCTTGAGTTTATTGACCTCGTTTCTAGGACGGTACTGCTCGTTCATCAATTGCTTGAATGCTGACCATGGTAGTGTGTAAGCAGCATCTTGTCCTACCTGCTCAAGATAGGTATTCCACCATGTTAACGCCGTACCTATGAAGGTATGAGTAGCGTACTTAACTTTGTCCTCTTCAGTACACTTACTTATGGCAAACACCGATTCGACCTTCTCGGTCCACCGTTTTAATCCAATTGGACCCTTTGTTCCATCGAATTCTAGAGGTTTGCAGGCAGTGAATTCTTTGTAGGAGCATCCTACACGATTTCTTGTGGAATTAATTCCACTGCTAGATCCAGAGTTATTGTTATTTTACATTGCAGCTTGTACTGCGGCTATGTTTGCTGCAAGTAAAACACGTAAGTCTTTCTCACTCATGTTCAAATTCTGACGAGTTGCCGGTGCCATTTCCTTCAAAAATAGCCAAAAGAATTGAGTTAATCATATAGAATTTAAGAGTAGTCAATAGTATTTCGTAGCATAATATGAACTTATTTATTAAAGCTTTTTCTTCATATTAGCATTTTATAGTTTTAATTCGGGTAGTACCTACCCGTTAAGTTCATACTTACTACCTACTATACAACTCAACTACTACGCTTCAATATGAAAAACTTATTACAGTAATATTTCGCGTTCAAACTTTATACAATATTTTACAAACTTACAATACCGCTATTATACATATACGATGAAATATAGCACATAATAACTTTGCTACACGGCAGCTATAAAGGTAATTCTAATTAATACGCAAGTTGTTTAGCAAAGGTAATAAAGACACGTAATTCATAAGTCCAGAAACAAGTCATGCATTCTGGTTTTACTAAAACGACCTCCCATCCTTGGTTTTGTGGAAAGTAACCGTTATGACCATTAACTAGGCAGCATGTTGTAATATCGTGAAAAGGACGAGGGTTTCGTAATGCCCAACAGCCCCGTAACAATCTAAAAACCTTGTTTCTCATCTCAACTACCGAGTCCGTCACTTGTGGGAATGTTTTATTTAAAAGTTGCAACCCAATGTTCTTTTTCTCAATCTGATGAGAAGCGAACATTATTAACCCGTAAGCATAACATGCTTCTTTATGTTGCATGTTAGAATCTCTTTCTAATTCACGAAATCCTATGTTGGGATATGTTGAGTCAAAATAGGTTCTTAACCCGTAGTGAAAAATTGCATTTGGGTTCCCCGCATTTAACGCTTTAAAGAAAATACGGCGTAACTTACAGTCTCCCCAATGTGATATACCCCACCTATCAAAAGAAAGCCTTTTATAAAATAAGGCATTTCTGGAAAGTCTTTCAAATGTCTGACAAGTTAATTTCGCCATAACTAAATGTGCTGATGAATTCTGACCGACTCTAGACAAGATTTCCTCAATCATATCCTCTGGTAGGTCTTCTAAAATATTCGGTTGTCTACCCTTAACGTCCATTTTGTTTTTATACTATAAAATAGACAAGGATTAGATTCGTAAAAGATAATTAACAAACAATACAAACAATTTTTACATAGAACATAAAAGTACAAGCACACTACAATACACATAATACACAACATGATTACAACCCTCTAATCTGAATCACTGGTTTCTTCTTTTTCTTCGGACTTGGTTCGTTTTCCTAATTTTCTAGGGATATATGGTGTTCCTCTAATACGAGTCGTCGTTTTCCACAATGGTTTAGAAAAACCTGGTGGTTTAGAGGTTCCCGGGTTATTGTTACAATTTAGGAAATACGGACGTTGCCGATACATATAAAGTTCATCGGGGGTGGAATCAGGTTTCTCTATTTTTATACCTTTTCCCTTATTATTTTCTTTTGCTTTATTAAATTGGGTCGAGGTAATTTCTATAACATCGTCGGAATCCTCATCGGGATCCGATTCATCAAAAAATTGGTAATCTTCCCAATATTCTGCTTCCTCGGCGGAAACACCATTAACCATTATTGACTTTGGTCCGTTGGTTGAGGATTTTCTTTTATTTAACCGATTTACTGTAGGTATCAATATTTCTTCCTTCGGAACCTCTTCTTCTTCCGGTTCTTCCTCTTCCGGTTCCTCCTCTTCCGGTTCCTCTTCTTCCGATTCCTCCTCTTCCGGTTCCTCTTCTTCCGGAATTTGTGAATCTTCCCAAAGTGTATTCGACTCTTCATTATTATTAGGTGAGTCGATGGAATTTGTACTAGTGGTAGACATCTATCACATAATATCAAACATATTAAGAGGTTAATATATCACATAATAATTACATGTTAATAATATATAGTTTCCAACAAAAGTGTTAAGCAATCATTTTTAAAGAAAACACGGTCGAAGTCCAGACTCACTAATGTATCCTAACAAACTTGATAAGACACACTAATACAAATTTCTGATTCTCTAAGACCAATGCTCTGATACCAACTGAAATGTCCCGTTCATATTTATTATAAACGTTCCATATTAATTGATTTCGTTGCGAGGTTTTGACCTCTATATGAGATGTTTTTCAAAGACTGCATTCGCTTTTAAAACAAACCATAATGATAATCAGAAATGATAATCTAAAAATATCACACTTACACACTACCAATACATATTGGTTTACAATATTAATATGTTACAACAAAGTAAATTTCGAATGCAGTTTTAAACAATATAATACAAGCATGCTGACTCCAAATCTTGTCCATATATTAGCACGCAACAGTGGAAGCTCTTAATAATCACCTGAGAATAAACATGTTTTAAACGTCAACAAAAATGTTGGTGAGTTATAGGTTTAACCTATATATTTATCAAATTGTAATAATAGACCACAAGATTTCATATTTCAATATACATCCCATACATAGAGATAAAAATCATTCATATGTTGAACACCTGGTAACCGACATTAACAAGATGCATATAAGAATATCCCCATCATTCCGGGACATCCATCGGACATGATATAAAACTCGAAGTACTAAAGCATTCGGTACTTTGGATGGGGTTTGTTAGGCCCAATAGATCTATCTTTAGGATTCACGTCAATTAGGCATGCACTAATTCTCAAAATTAGTGATGTTCCCTAATTCTTAGGCTAACAAGCAAAAAGGGGCATATTCGACTTCGATCATTCAACCATAGAAAGTAGTTTCATGTACTTGTGTCTATTTTATAAAACATTTATAAAGCTGCATGTATTCTCATCCCAAAAATATTAGGTTTTAAAAGTGGGACTATAACTCACTTTCACAGATTTTTACTTCGTCGGGAAGTAAGACTTGGCCACTGGTCGATTCACGAACCTACAACAAATATGTACATATATATCAAAGTATGATCAAAATATATTTACAACATTTTTTAATACGTTTTACTTTTTTAAGTTTATTAAGTCAGCTGTCCTCGTTAGTAACCTACAACTAGTTGTCCACAGTTAGATGTACAGAAATAAATCGATATATATATTATCTTAAATCAATACAAGACTCAGTGTATACACGTCTCAGGATAGACCACACCTCAAAGCATATATATTTTTGGAATCAACCTCAACCATCTATAGCTAACTCCAACATTACTGCATATAGAGTGTCTATGGTTGTTCCAAATAATATATATACATGGGTCGATATGATATGTCAAAACATTTTCATACGTGTCTATGGTATCCCAAGATTACATAATATATTAGAATACATGTATAATACAATATGAGTTAGCTAGGATATGATTAATATAGATTTGTTACCAATTTTCACGTAGTTACAACAAGCAAAAATATCCGATCTTGTTTTACCCATAACTTCTTCGTTTTAAATTCGTTTTGAGTGTTTCAAGTTGCTATGGTTTCATATTGAACTTAAGTTTATGAACCTAAACAGAAAAAGTATAAGTTTATAGTCAGAAATACAGGTTACAAGTTATTTTTGTAAAGGTAGTCATTTCAGTCGAAAGAACGACGTCTAGATGACCATTTTGGAAAACATACTTCCACTTTGAGTTTAACCATGATTTTTGGATATAGTTTCATGTTCATAAGAAAAATAATTTTCCCAGAAGAACAACTTTTAAATCAAAGTTTATCATAGTTTTTAATTAACTAACCCAAAACAGCCCGCGGTGTTACTACGACGGCGTATATTCGATTTTACGGTGTTTTTCGTGATTCCAGGTTTTAAATCATTAAGTTAGCATATCATATAGATATAGAACATGTGTCTAGTTGATTTTAAAAGTCAAGTTATAAGGATTAACTTTTGTTTGCTAACAAGTTTAGAATTAACTAAACTATGTTCTAGTGATTACAAGTTTAAACCTTCGAATAAGGTAGTTTTATATATATGAATCGAATGACGTTATGAACATAATTACTACCTCAGGTTTTGTGGATAAACCTATTGGAAATAAGAAAATTAGATCTAGCTCCAAAGGATCCTTGGATGGCTTGAAAGTTCTTGAACCAAAATCAAGACACGAAAACAAGTTCAAGTGAGATTTCCACTTGAAATAAGATTGTTATAGTTATAGAAATAATCAAAGTTTGAGTATGAGTATTACCTTGTATTAGAAAGATATCTTACTATAAATAAGAAAGATTTCTTGAGGTTGGATGATCACTCAAAGTGGATTTGCAAGATTGGAAGTAAGCTAGCAAACTTGGAAGTGTTGTTGGTGTGTTCTTGAGTAGTTGTTTTGTAACTTGGTTTATGTATGGATTTATGAACTAGATTGAGCAAGATTTTGTTGAAGATAATGAAGAACACTTATAAAAAAGTAAGAACACTTGATAGAGAGTAGTTTGATGCATGTAAGTTGCAAAATGAAAGTGTTTGTGGTCTTCAACATTCACGTGAATATGGAGTGTCATATAGGCTCCATTAGTTTGTTATTTTGTGAGATATTTCATACTAGATGCTAAATGATGGTTCCCACATGGTTAGGTGACTCACATGGGCTGCTAAGAGCTGATCATTAGAGTGTATATACCAATAGTAAATACATTTAGAAGCTGCGTATTGTACGAATACAAATACGAGTGCATACGAGTTGAATTGTTGATGAAAATGAATGAGGATGTAATTGTAAGCATTTTTGTTAAGTAGAAGTACTTTGATAAGTGTATTGAAGTCTTTTAAAAGTGTATGAATACATATTAAAACACTAGATGTATATACATTTTAACTGAGTCGTTAAGTCATCGTTAGTCGTTACATGTAAGTGTTGTTTTGAAACCTTTAGGTTAACGATCTTGTTAAATGTTGTTAACCCATTGTTTATTATATCTAAAGAGATGTTAAATTATTACATTATCATGATATTATGATATATAATATATCTTAGTATGATATATATACAGTTAAATATCGTTACAACGATAATCGTTACATATATGTCTCGTTTCGAAATCATTAAGTTAGTAGTCTTATTTTTTATGTATACAACTCATTGTTAAAATACCTAATGAGATATTTACTTATCATAATATCATGTTAGCTATATATATATCCATATATATGTCATCATATAGGTTTTTTTACAAGTTTTAGCGTTCGTGAATCACCGGTCAACTTGGGTGGTCAATTGTCTATATGAAACCTATTTCAATTAATCAAGTCTTAACAAGTTTGATTGCTTAACATGTTGGAAACACTTAATCATATAAATATCAATTTTATTTAATATATATAAACATGGAAAAGTTCGGGTCACTACATCATGCCCGACCACCAATATTCTTTCCTCAAATTAAGGTACATCTTTGTCACACCCGGATGAATGGAATACTTAGACTTGTGCGCTTCATCGAGAAGCACCTTTCGAAAATCCCCCATCTTTGGTACCCACACCCAATTTTAAAAGGACAACAACCCGTGAGGGCCTAATTGAATAGACTCCGTTTGCCCCACGATTAACAAAAGCCTCAATTTGAATCTCACCGAGCTTTACGAAGAAATCATTAGTAATTGTCATGCGTAACAACGCTACTCGTATCGCCGGATGTTGACTCTTTCGACTCAAAGCATCCGCGACCACGTTCTCCTTACCCGGATGGTAAAGTATCTCACAATCATAATCCTTTACCACATCCATCCACCTACATTATCGATAATTCAAATCTCGTTGATCAAAAAGATGTTTCAAACTCTTGTGATCCGAATAAATCATACGCTTGACACCATACAAGTAATGGCGCCAAATTTTCAAAGCATGGACCACCGCCGCTAATTCGAGATCGTGCGTCGGGTAATTCTTTTCATGTTCCTTTAATTGCCTAGAGGCGTAAGCAATCACTTTACCCCGTTGCATTAGAACGCACCCGATCCCATTTAATGAGGCATCACAATAAACTGTCATATCCTCAACACCTTCTGGTAACACTAAGACCGGAGCTTGACATAATTTCTCCTTTAACAATTGAAAAGCAATTTCTTGCTCATTCTTCCAATTGAACCTCATATTCTTCCTTGTCAACTTCGTCAATGAGGAGGAAATTTTAGAAAAGTCTTGGATAAACCGACGATAATAACCGGACAATCCGAGAAAACTTCGGATTTTCGTAGGCGTAGTCGGTTGTTCCCAACTCTTTACCGTCTCTATCTTCCCCGGATCCACTTGAATGCCTTCTTTATTCACAATGTGGCCAAGGAGTTGCACTTCCCTTATTAGCCAAAATTCGCACTTTGAGAATTTAGCATACAATTTCTCCTTCCGCAACGTTTTCAATACGTCATGAAAATGACGTTCATGTTCTTTCATACTTTTCGAATAGACAAGAATGTCGTCGATGAACACAATTACCGACTTGTCCAACATAGGTTGGCACACTCGGTTCATAAGATCCATGAATGCCTCCGGTGCATTCGTAAGACCGAAAGGCATAACTACAAATTCAAAATGCCTGTAACGAGTTCGAAAGGCCGTCTTCTCAATATCTTCCTCACGGACCCGCATTTGGTGATAGCCGGACCGTAAGTCAATTTTTGAAAAATTTGTTGCACCTTGGAGTTGGTCAAACAAATCGTCTATCCGAGGTAATGGATAACGATTCTTGATCGTCACTTTGTTCAACTCCCGATAATCGATGTACATCCGCATACTACCATCCTTCTTCTTTACGAATAAAACCGGAGCGACCCATGGCGAAGCACTCGGTCGGATAAAACCCTTTTCAAGCAACTCTTGAGTTTGATTTAACAATTCTTGCATTTCCGTTGGTGCTAAACGATAAGGAGTTTTAGCAATAGGAGTAGCCCCCGGAACCAACTCAATGCGAAACTCAACTTGTCTTTTCGCCGGAACACCCGGCAACTCATCCGGAAAAACGTCTTCAAATTCGTTAACTACCGGAATTTTACGAATGGATGGTAGCTCTTCACGAGTATCAACCATATGGGCAAGAAAAGCCATGCCACCACCACTAAGGAAACGACGTGCCCACGCATAAGTGCATAATGGCACAAGTCTTCTCCGTTTCTCGCCATGAATAATTAATTCTCCTCCACTTGGGGTCTTCACACGAATAGACTTTTCATGGCATGAAATATCGACTCTATAATGATCGAGCCAATCCATACCAATGACGATATCAAACTCACCCAAAGTCATCGGGATGAGATCGATTTTAAAGGTTTCGGCACCAAACACAACATTACAATCTTTACAAACATCAACCCCTAGCACCGTCTTACCATCCGCTATTTCGAATTCGACCGGATGACTTAACTTAGCTAGCGATTTATCAAGCTTAGACACAAAACGTGGAGTCACAAACGATAAATTAGCACCGCTATCAAATAGTATCCTTGCCGGATTAGAATTAACCATGAAAGTACCTGAGACAACTTCGTTGGATTGTTTAGCTTCATCGTTGGTCATCAAATAGTTTCTTCCAATAGCCGTACCAGCCGCCTTTTCTAGCCTCTTCACTTGGTCACTTGAAAATTCGGGACATTCCGACTTCCGGTGCCCCGTTTTTTGACAATTAAATCACGTAACCGACTTATTCAAACAATCGCGGGAGTAATGGCCTTGCTTCTCGAAACTATAACAAGTAGGTGTAAAAGTATTCGAACCACCTTTCCTCACACTTTTGACGCTTTTGGACGCCCACTAATCGAACTCGGAGCTTGTGCTTCAAACCCTTTCGCAACCGCCAAAAGCTTAGCAAAAGTTTCAACATGACCAATACTAATTTTACCCTTCAAATCATCTCTAAGGGTTGCGTGAAAATCTTCCATCAACAATTGATCGTTCCCCACATACTCAGGGAAAAAACGCGCTTTGGCGAGAAAGTTGGTTTTAAGAGTGTTTAGGTCCAAAGACCCTTGACGCATGTTTATTAATTCGTTGCGCAACTTAGAAAGATCCGCTTGTTTACGATACTCGAGGAAAAACTCTTTCTTGAACTCTTCCCAAGACAACCCTACAAAAGCCGTTTCACCCACCATAGCAAGTTTACAGTCAAGCCAATCTTTAGCATTGCCCCTCATCAAACTAGTGGCAAGCCTTGTCTTCTTTTCGGATGGGCATTCGCTAGTACGAAAACAACCCTCAACATCGGAGATCCAAGCCGTACTTTTCATGGGGTCGGGATCCCCGTGAAAGTGAGGAGGCTTAGTCGCCATAAAGTTCTTGTAGCTAAAGACCATTTCTCCCCCATGTTGAGGTCTAGGAAACCTCCTTTCAACTTCTTCTCTCACGGCATCGGCCATTTGTTCTCGAATTAAATCGACCACATGTTCCGAAACCGATTCTTCAAGTATTTGCTTAACTTTTCGTGAGAAAACCGAGACGTAGTTTTCTAGAGTGGCCTCTATCTTGGTAGTCATTTCATCTTCCTCCACATGAGAGGGACCACCACCGTTATTTGTATCCGTTCCATTTCTCGTCTTCATTCTAAAAATTGAAACGGATTAGACATCACGTCGAAAACAATAGGGATATATACATACATATGTCCGCACGCACAACACACCTAGCTCAATACTTGTCGCACGTCCTTGCTTGACTTGACTTGCAACCGTAATAGTGGTCTCGACTCACTATTACGCTCGCATGCCGTGCCATGCTCAAACGTATCACAACCATTTTGCTCGATTTTCAAAACAATAACGCATGATTAGTAACATCACAACATAGCATAGTTAGTCCACCTATGCACCAAGGCACTAATCAAAACCCATACCGACCCGTAGTCCTACAAGTCCCGCATATAAAATAATACTAACACAAAAGTCTAAGTCTAGGCGCCTATCTCAAGTCACCTAAATCCCTTAGGCCATGCTCTGATACCACTTGTAACGACCCAACCTGTTATATCAATAAAAACGTACATATTTTTTTTTTAGTATAACATGTCGTTGTGCACATCAATCATCAATCATAATTAATTGCTACATGTTTCAAATGGCGTATACGCTTAATTAGAAATTTACATCAACATTCGGGTTCGATGACCCATTTTACAGTTCCCAAAAAATATAAGTTCCGACCAATTAGTCTAAGTTTCAAACATCACTAGAGCATTGGTTTGGGGTTAAACTACCTAAACATTAGGTCGAACTTCCAAAAGCATCCACTAGGCACCTAAGAGGAAAAGCCTAGTCCACAACTTTACCCTTGCCACGATCCGCGCCTGCATCTAAAAATGTAAACAACGAGAGGGTAAGCTAAAGCTTAGTGAGTAGAATAAATATATACATGCATATACAACTTACCTACTCGCATCCACAACATCATACAATGCATATAATCACATATCATCTCATAACAAAAGCTAGTATCGTCAAATCGTACAACCAGCAACATCATTAGCATAATACAATAATCATAATAAAATGAAATGCTAAACATCAATAAGTACAAACCATGGTTAGCCAATAATCGCAAGGGAATGACCTCGCGAACAAGTCATCGGTGTTCATAACAACCGTTAGCGCCCAAAAACGACTATGGTATGCTAACCCCCGAGGTGTTCCAAAAACGGCTATGGCATCACCCCCAAGTGTTCCAAAAACGGCTATGGCATCACTTGATCAACGTGTGAGTAAAACACGGCTATTACTCACAACCATGTGCACAAACACGGCTATGTGCACAATTAATACGGTCAAACAACGTGTGAGTAAAACAAGACTATTACTCACAACCATGTGCACAAACACGGCTATGTGCACAATTAATACGGGCAAACAACGTGTGAGTAAAACACGGCTATTACTCACAACCATGTGCACAAACAAGGCTATGTGCACAATTAATACGGGCAAATAAATCATATACATACATACATACATACATACATACATACATAGATATTCCACTCACCTTGTCGTCTTGGTGAGATTTCCCACACAACTTGTAACCTTCAAAGCAAGTCACCTAATACAATTAATGCCCAATCAGTACACATAACAAGTTGGACTATTCACCAAATAACCACACTAGTGCATTTATGACCCAAAAGGGTATCTACGACCTATTTACACTAGAATCACACAAACAAGGTCAAATTCGCAACTAATCACTAAAATCTAGTGATTATGATTCTAAGACCTCCATCAATACAAGTCTAGGGTATTTTCATACCCAATTTAATCCACTAGGTCAAACTTACCCATTTGACCCATTTCAAGTCAACCATTAACCTCAACAACCATTCTTTCACTAACACATGAGTGTGTTAGTGATCCAACATCACAAACAACCCTACAACTTCAAGTTTCATGGCCAAACCCTAGATTATAAGCCTTAGGGTTTCCATTCAACCATTTCACCCCAAAATCGCCCATTTAACCCTAAAATGAGTCTTACAACAAAACCCATAACCAAATCACTAGTCATAAAACAATTAAGAGTTAAAACTCGGAATTAACAATTACCAATACTACCAAAACGTAGCTAGAGACGTAGCGAACAACTTTAATACTTGGGCTCGGGCAAGATTTGGCCTCCTTCTCCCACTAAGGAAGCTTTCTCTCTCTAAAACCCTAACTCTCTCTCTAGAATGAAGGTGTGTAGGTGAAAGAGTAAGAAATGAGATAAAGATAAGCTTTGGGTCAGTTCTTATGGCCTCAAACCGTCCACAATGTGAAAAGACCATTACACCCTCAAACGTTGCATTAAAAATCGAATTTAATACCAGATCTGCACACTTGTCGCGTTTCGCGACGACGGGTCGCGGTCCGCGATAAACCCAAACGCGACTCACCCGACTAAAACGCGATAATTTGGTCAGGGATGGGATTTTCAAGTCTCGCGTTCCAAGCATGTATGTCGCGCTTCGCGACAATCCAAAACGCGATAAAGCCGTTTCAGACGCGACAGTTTACCAGTTTGCACCCTAAACTAAATTTCCAATCATTTTAAGTCATATACAACTATGTAGAAGCGTTTTAAAGATTAAATTACATACCTTAGGACTACGTGAGACGTCCCAAGTGACTTTTCGAAAAACGGGTGTTACAATTAACTACGTTACATATGTATGCTAAGTATATGTCTCAATAAAAAGTTCTAATGTAAGTTTTTTATGACAAGAAAAATAGTAATTGTGATAAAAATTGAAAGAATGTGGTGGGAGAATGAAAGTTGTTCATTTATTTTGTCCTAGTTAATTACATCGATATGTTTGTAGTTTATTTTTGATTATTTCAGATGTATATGTTCCACACAAAATATTTGTGGTACGTTTTCGTTGTAATTATTAGCTACTGTATATGCATTTTATAAATTTCTCAAATGGTTTGATAAGTATTCTCCATAATAGTATATTCAAACTTTTATTATTTCATAAACATGTGATATATATATATATATATATATATATATATATATATATATATATATATATATATATATATATATATATATATATATATATATATATATATATATATATATATATAGTATCTAATAAAGTTCTAATTTGATGATATCATAAAAAATTATTCTCAACCTTAAAAATAATTCAAAAATAAAAAGAAAATTTCTAAGACATCCATGATGATGTCATTAAAGTAATTAATTATATTTAATAAAAATTAAAACATGTTAAATAAATGTACAATATGGAAAGCATTATGTACAACCTTATGGTAAAACACTCTCATGACCATATGTATAATGTTTGAAGCATTATGTACAACCTTATGGTAAAACACCCCAATGACTATATGTACAACATTTCAACCATTATATACAACTTTATGATAAAACACTCCCCTGATTATAAGTACAATTTTTAAAACAAAATATACAATTTTTTACAAAACACTTCATGAATACATATAGAAATTTTAAAGCATAAGGTACAATAATAATTTGAATACATTTACAAATTTGTTATTACTAATAATTTTTATTAAAAATATAAATATTTAATTTCTAAGCAAACTTTATTATTATTATTATTATTATTATTACTCAAATATATGTTCTCTTTACGAAATTAACTATGTTAAATATGTATGCTAAGTACATGTCTCAATAAAAAATTGTAATATACGTTTTTATGACAAGAAAAATAATAATTGTGATTAAAATTGAAAAAAGGTGGTGGAGAATAAAAGTAGTTCATTTATTCGGTCCAAGTTAATTACATCAATATGTTTGTAATTTATCTTTGATTATTTCGGATGCATATGTTCCACACAAAATAATTGTGGTACACTTTCGTTGTAATTATTTACTATATGCATTTTATAAATTTCTCAATCGTTTTGTAAGTATTCTCCATAATAGTATGTTCAAACTTTTATTATTTCATAAACCCGTAATTTCACGGGTCATTTAACTAGTTTGATAATATATTAGTCACAGCAATTAGCAACCTCTAAAATGAACATAGAGTGATTTCCAGTTTTAACATCAACACCTATCTTCCATACAGAAGAACTCACACCAAGAAGCATGAGAAACAGTAGTTCCAGAAGATTAATTACTACATTGCCATCGAGAAACAAGTCTCAGTACTTAAAGTCATTATAACGAGCATAAACTTAAGACATCAAAGTGATCAACCTCCACGCATGTGAGCACCCAATTCTCCAAACTGGTCATCAGCTTCCACAGATTCCTCCAACAGACGAACTGCATCCAGCTTCTGTTTTAGAACATCGATTGCATTAATCACCAACTGAGACGCTTTGACTGCACCTGTGGATTCAACTGTGAAGATAAAACTGTCTTCTTTTGCATAGATTTCAATAAGCCCTGGTTTACCCATGGCTTCCACTTTCTTCAGCACTTCATCATCGTACGTGTACGCCTCAGAATCCACCACTTCCACCTAATAACAAGAAAATCAAATGCAACATCCAAAAGGTACAATCATCAACGCAGTGTCTATTATTATTCTCGTCTATTATTAGCCCGGGAAAAAGAAACCAGTGTTCTAAATTATACATGATTAAGTTACATAGATTTGTAATAAGTTGATGTATATATGCAATTGGATTATGCCAGCCATATAAAAGAAACTTACTTTTTGTATGTCTACCTAGCTAACTGTAGTTTCTTCATCTAATTTAGGATTGATCATCACTCACATGTATGAAATTTTAAACTAAAAAATAATGATATTTAAGTGGTAAAAATGTGGCCTTTTTTCACATAGTGACATCAACAGAACAAATTTTTCAAAGTTTACCGATGGGATTTGCATTAAGAGAAAAAAGTTTAGTAATTTAGAAAAAAAACAGTGTTTATCTATAACATTATCACCATATATGTATATTAACAAGATAAAATGAATGAACCTGGTGGGTGTGGGGATTTATGCCAAACACTTTGGTAGGGCTGCAGTCCACAACACTAGTCTTCTCCTCGAGTGATAAAGTCTCCATCATCTCTTCGTTGATGTGAATCTCGGGCTCATACATGAAAGTGACGGTTGCAGCAGGTGACCATTTGGCATGATCTTTACCGATCCCCTTTCGAGCTATTGCTCTTAGCCTCAATTCTTGCCCTTTGCGCAACTTCACAATTGTGATGCCCCTAAGCACAACAAACCATCATTAAGTATTGATATCTTAATTCATCATGAGTATATTGGGATAGAGTAAGCTATAATCTCTTACAACAGGATGATGATCTTTATCAAACATAAAAAAAGCCGGAACTTCATTTATGAACAGCTATTGAAGTTTCCCTATACTCTTTATGTTTTGTAAAATATGTTTCAGAACATCAAAATCAAATACTACAATAAACCTAGCCTTATTTCTCCAGCAGAGGAAGGTGTGAAATAACAACATTTATGTTAACTTCACAAATACTATTTTACATGAAAGCAGGTTCTAAGTCAAATATGTCAGCAAAAGCATGAATTGATAGTGTTGTGCAATTAAGAAAAAGCTGCAAACGGTAAGATTGAATAAAGGGTGAACCTTGTGCAACATAACATTCCTTATGAGAGTTGTTAAGCTAAATCTTGAAAACTAACAGCAATTGATAAGCAAACATACGTTGAGCAATGATTCTACCATAACCAAGTCTAGGACGGGTCTAACCCGTGCAGCATTACTTTGTGGCAGTTATGCAACAGAGCAATCCTCTCAATCAATATATACAGAGCCACAATGGCTGATTCGTAACCTTAATATTATGGAATTTTTTAAAAACTAGCATACATAAAGAAAAATCTATCACAACAGAATCTAAAACTGTAAAAAAGAAAGTAACTCACATACCAAATTATAACATAAACTTTCTTCATCATAAACTCTCACAAATTAATATATTATACACATGCAAAAAACCTATAACACACCAATAACCTAAACTAACATAATTTTTTTGAAAAACAAACTTTCAACCAAGGTTGCAAAAGACGTGAGATGGGGTCGAGACGGTCGGATCCTAAAAAGGTCGAGACGTTCGAGAAGGGGTCGAGACGGACGTTGACCAAAGTTGACTTTTAAATATATAAGTATATAAATGTATACATGTGTACATATATTAAAGCCAAAACCTTTAATTGACTAATTTGTACCCATAATCGCTATCACCGTTAATATAATACTATAAATTCAAACTAAAATACGACAAATTTGACCGATTTTACCGATTTTCTGACTTTTTCGAATTTTGAGAGACTTTGACCTGATTTTTTCAACTTTGACCCGAATTTTGACCGTTGACTGTCATATTAGACGGTATTTTCCGAGACGGGACGAGCTAGTCACCAAACCGTCGCAACGGCTCGAGACGGGGTGTTTTGAAACAGTGCTTTCAACAATAATTTCCACCCAATATATCATACAAATACATATTACAAAAACCTAATTACATTTTTCCTAAATGACAGATAATATACTGCTGATAATTTCACTCACATAACAAACTTCAACATTATATATTCGAGAAAGAATCAACAAACCTCTGATCTTCAGGATTTTCAGCTCCAGAATCAGAAAAGTCAACAGGGACAACAGTATGGTCAGAGCTATACAAATCCTTACTAGTAACATCAAGTGTTTGATCATTAATGCACTTAGCTCTCAGATGAAATTCAACTGAACAAAACTCACACTGACCATCACCATCACACGCATCACAGTCACGTGAGAACCGCATGCTCATCGCACGTTCACTCGTTAGTGGAATTAAACCTAATCGATGTGCGATAAACTCATCGTTAAGTACCGACGAATTGACCTCGATTTCAACGAGATCAATGGCGATTGTTGGGACTTCAGAGATCATAACGCGCCGGAGCGCGTTGGCCATACTAGCGTCGGTATCACGGAGCTCGAATTTTGCGTAGTCATCTTTGAGGTCACGGATTTTGACCTTTGGGAATCGCTGGTATGATGCTCCGTCCATTTTTTGATTTCTCTCTCCTAGGGTTAAGAATGGAGAAAACCCCTAAATTTGTAAAGCCCTAAATTTTGTAGGAGGAGAAGGACTAAAATAGTGTTTTGGTGGTTGGTGTTAGTGTACTGTGTAAACTAATTTTGGGCCTAGGCCAAATATAGGGATTTTTTGAGCCTAGTAAGCCAAATATAATGATGGCGTCAGGTCCGGTTTAAGTTGGGTCCTAAACAGAATTTAGTTAAGAAATCATGTCTCAAATTTGAATTCATAGTCGTTGGGTCCCATTTATTTTTGGTCATTCGGTTTCTTCGCAGGTAAAAGCAGATCTCCATTTAGTTACTAACTCTTAGGTTGTGTTTGTTTGGTGCTGAATGCATTCAGCATGTTTGATTTGCACCTCTGAACCAAAGTCATTGCTGAACGAGAAAAAAAAAAGACTATGAATGGTTCACCTTCAAACCTCTCTCTAAATCGTTCAGATCTAATACTTTTCCCTGGTACCCTTTATTTCTCACTTTCTTTTCTCATCTCCTTCTCTTCACTCTCTCATTCACATAAAAGCAAGTATACCGATTGATATTCTATCCAGGTAATTCTTCTATCATCTTCAAATTCCTACCTTTAAAACTCTAATTTTTTTCCTCTTCTTCTACAATATATACACTCACGCATCCCTAAATTTTTTTTTCTTCAGTCTCTCATTCACAAGAATTTATTTGATTGTTAACATCCTTTGATGTTTTGTTGACTTTAGATCCAAGCTTTTAACTCACCTAATTTAGGATATTTCTTCCATCCTTTTTGTTTATGATTTGATCCTCTTTCCTTGTATAAGTTGTTTTTTTTTTTTTTTTCCTTGTATAAGTTTTGCGATGTTCTCCAATTTCACAATATGAAGGTTTGAATACCGTATATTTATTGGAAGTAAAATTGGCTTGTTGGTTTGATTATTTGTATTTTATATTTTTGAAGGTGTATTTTCGGTAGTAAATTTGGGCTGTTAATTTAATTATAGATTAGAATAACTGTGCAAGGCCAGAATGTTTCTTGAAGTTCATGTGGTATTATATTTATATGTACATTTATGTGTTTTTATTGTATATCAGCTCCTAACAAATCAAACAAATTTTAATAATTCAACACTAACGATACATATGGTTATAATGGTAATTTTACGTCATTCAGAATATTGATTCAGAATGTTTGTCAAAAAGTGGTTTTCATTCAGAACTATATTAATTCAGAGCCTCTGAACCATTCAGAACACTGAACCATTCGGTGCTAAATCATTCAGTTTTATCAAACATACCCTTAGGTTATCGAGTTTTCTCGCCGATATCGAATATCTCATTGTTAATCATTCTCATTCATCATCCGTTTATTTCAATTTTTGTTTCGATAATGTTATTAAAATGAGCATATTAAAATTTATACATAAATATCAAACAATGTTAATATATCACATTATAGGTTATATAAAATTTTATTAGTGAAATTGAAATCCCCTTCGAGTCGGGTATATAGATATAAGAGTCGGGTATGCGGATTAGTATTGAAATCATTCCCATAACCAAACCTGTAGAAAAAAATTAAAATCATCCATACCCGGTCCACGATCCGAATACCTGAGAACCGAACCCGGCCCAAAAGTATTGGATTTCGAATTTACTCATCGAATACAGGTCTTTTTGTACCATCCTAACAAACCTAGGAGTATTATATTAAGTATTTCAGGATCTTATGTTGTCTACATAAATATAAATGCAAAAGATTATACTTCTATTTTTAACTTTATAACTTTTAACTTTTAACATTAAACTATTGCGGAAATAATAAAGTTGCGTACAATTTTTTTTAATGTTATTAATAGTATATTACTCTATATATCAATTGAAACTTTGATTTTACGGTTCATTACTCTATATATCAATTGAAACTTTGAATTTACTGTTCACACGTATATTTTATTACTAATGGGTAATTCGCTGTGTCCACTTAATCTCTGGAAGGTTCTTTAGTTACATATCATCATATGGTAAATTAGGTTAAAATACAAGTACATAACCCCTAGTTATTAACAGTTCATTAAAGAATATTCTTATAACTTTATATATCAATCAATTGAAATTTGAAACTTTGATTTTACTGTTCACATGTATATTTAATCTCTGGAAGGTTCTCTAGTTACATATCATCAGATGGTAAATTAGGTTAAAATACAAGTACATAACCCCTGTTATTAACAATTCATTCAAGAATATTCTTAAAATATGGTAAACAGTTTTTAAAATGACCGAGTACAATTGATGGCACCAGGTCCATGGGTTAGTGAAAAAGTGAAGAAAAAAAAATGGCATTTTGGCATTTTCATATATTAATGTTTTAACTAGTAGACTTCGTTTAATAGCACTACAGACGCTTTAACATGAAGTTATGCTAGATATTTGAAGTGAAAATAGTGGAGCGAATCAAGTGATTTAGGGGGTGTTTGACTTAGCGTTTTGAAAAATAATTATGCGTTTTAAATAAATATAATTAAATAATCAGTTGTATCAAAATGTGATTTTGTTAAATGGTGTTTGAATTTGATTATGTTGTTTGATATCGCAATAATCAGATAATCAATTTTCTGAGTGTTTGAAAAAAATGAGATTATTAACAACTTAATATGTAAAATTACCAATAAGGGTATTCATTTAAAATAATAAAATATTCATTTAATATAATAAAATATAGAGATAGAGATTTAATATATAATAAAACATTTCTTGCATAAATTATATAAACTATTACTAAATATATGCTAGATATACCAACTTATACTTTGTAAATATCATTATATTTCAAATAGAAACAAACATACATTTATTTCACTTATAAAGTCCAAAAATGTAATAACGATAATAATAGATATACAAATTATTCGAAACTGAAACAGTGCGACATATACATAAAAGCATTCACCTGGATCTCATTAGATCCCTTGCAATTCCATCTCTTACCACACTCATATATAGATCATCGATTCTGCGACGTGTACCTGATTCTTCTTGAGTCATAATACTGCTAGTAGATGATTCAATATTAAACTCTTGAGTTGGACGGTAATTTTCTTGTTGTGCTGTGTTAAATGCTTCATCAAAGTGACCATTCATCCTAATATAGTTGTGAATTGCCAAAGACGCTATCACTATATTAATTTTAACTAAATTTAATTTGATTTAATTTATAAACTAAACAAAAGAGATAAAAATAAGGAAATAAAATTTGTATTAATAATTAAAAACATTAAATTATTTAAAAACATTAATAACAAGAACATTAGAATTCTTAAAATGGATTGAATTGAGTATAAATGATTTTTTTTCACGGTTCATAAATGTTCTACTAAATCGAATCGAAGTTCCCGTGCATATTTCTATCTCGTAATTCCTTGTCATTCTCACGTACGTTCCACACTTATTGATCTAAACTAGAAAATAACCCGCCCGCGCGTTGCGGCGGGAGTGTTTGGATATACGCGATTAGTGCCTAGTATACCTAATAGTCTGATCATTTTTGACGTCTTATGAATGTAATGTCGAGCGAGAAATGAAGTAAAAAATCGCAAAAAAAAAAAGAAGGGGACGGAAGGGCTGGAATTCAGGTCTTTTCCTTTATAAGCTCATGAAGTTTGCAAATGCTCAATTCATCGACATGATATTGTTAGTTTAGGTTGTTTATTATATGTGTGTATATATTTATGAAAGGTAGCCTGAGATGTTTAGTGTTTTTTTTTAATCTTTCGTTTCACGTATAGTTAGTTGCATTGTGTTCGTAAAATTATTTCGAGTTTAATGGTGATGTCAGTGAAAAATAACTCGCGACGAATAGAAAGATAGTCTCGTCTAAGATGTCGAGATGAATAGCGTTTCTTTAAAAAGAGGCCGTTTCGAGCGTAGTTAGTTGCTTTTTTCGTAAAATTATTTCGAATTTAATGGTGTGGGCGGTGAAAACTAACTCGATACGAATAGGAAGATAGGTGCCATGTAATTTGTTGGTGGGTTTGTGATTATGGACCTTGAAGGAGGAGGTGAGATTGTAGAAATTGAGTTGATAAATTGTCGTCGTTTCATGGAACACAAACGACCAAATATTGGTCAACAATTAGTATATAAGAACAATAAGTGATTAATAAAATTCTTAATTCTCAGCAATGTTACAATCGTTATCTTTATTGATTATGCTATACAATATCCACATGCATACATAATCATTTATAGTACGGTTTCGTCTTTGAAAGATGAGTCGAAAGAAATGATTTTTAATTGAGAGTTTAAGAGCGAAATAGGATTGTGAGAATATGAATTATAGTAATATAGTATTTATAATGTAAAGAATAAATTAAATAAATTATAAAATAATAAAAAGTCATATAATCCTTATGGGTGTTAAAAAAAGCTGACAAAGATTCAAACCTAACGTCCAAAACATAACGCTGACATATGAACATCGCAGCAACGCCGGCCGGAACACCAGCACGGAGTGGCAGAACGTTCCAGTATGGGAACTTCAAGAAAAGAGTCATTAGGACATCGTTCCAACAATCGACGGGGAGCACCTCAATATATGATCGCGTAGAGTAACTGGGAGTCCTATTACACCTAAGGCCAACTTCAATTTACCAAACTAAGGTTCACCTCGTGTAGCGATTGTGGACTCGTAGAAGGATATTGAATAGAGGGTTGGTGCTCTAAATATATACTCCATATATTTTTCCAGTTAATTTTAATTTTAAATCTGTTGTATTACATATAAACAAACATTTCTTTGTTAAATAATCAACGGATCCATTATAGCCAATTACGAGGTTTACCAAAGTGTATATCTAAGTTCCAATTACGCTACATATAAACAAACACTTATTTACTAAACAATCAACGAATCCATTATAGCCAATTACGAGGTTTACCAAAGTGTTGATCTAAGCTTAAACTACACTAGCATAAAGTGATTCTACATCGATACAAAACCATTTTTCCCTAGTAAAACAGGGCTTTCAAAGGCAATAAGTATTGGTGCTAAAGCTATAACATTGTAACCTGAAGCTGCGACTGTCTATCAACATTGTCTTGAATTGTTAGAGTTGATCGACGTTAAAGATATCAAATTAGTGGTGTGCTTCTGTTTGACTATTTTATCAATCGACACAACAATTTTTTTTATTTAAAGACAAGTTTTCGGCATCATCTAGAGGGGACTAAACCACATTCGTGATCATTTGCCACGCACGCACTTTCGGAAGAAAATCCGAATTGCATTGCAGGAACTCAATCCTTAAATCATCCCAATGGGCAGGAGGACTGGATGGGTTTGAATCCTGAATGGATTCGGGAGAAAACCCACCTCAGGGTCATTATGGAGCTCCATAATTCAGGAAGATTAATTAAGAGGGTGAGCAGAGCGATGTTCGAACCCATGACCTCAACCTTAGGCCCAAACACAGGGAATGGGGATACCACTCCGCTAGAAGCGGTGGTGACACAACAAAAATATAAGCATCAAAAGGACATTAATCTAGGCGTCTAGCAGTGTCGAGGTGAATTCTTTTTCACCAAAGGGTCTTCAGGACGTTTGCCATCCTTTTTTAACTTCAGCCAGTGTTTTTTGGACGGAGGAGTATGAGTAGAACCCACAATGTCAATCTGAGGAATTGGACCAGATCCAGACTCTGTATTATGATCAGGAGTATTCTTTGCATTCTTCTCTGTCATTGCAATAATTACCTTCTCAGCCTCGATCTCTTCCGTCGTCTTCAACCGATCAGAAACAACGATATCATTCAGAGAACGAACGTTGAAAGTTTCCACAACCTTCATTTCTTCCTCTGCAAAAATATAACATCACAAGTCAAAAATGCAAGTATAAGCAAAAATGTTAACCAAATTATAATATACAATAATAATATATAAACATCCTACCGTGGTCTTTACGACGAAGTGCATGATCATTAAGCAGTGGTCAATCACTACTAACACCGGCAAGGACCAGAATACCCTCTGGATAAGCTCTTTGAGGAATACTTAAATTACTTAATGAATCAACTATTCAGCAACTCTTCTTTCCAAAACGTTGAGCCTTGCTTGCACCAGCGTCAACCGTCAACCACCACGAACAGGAGCCCATTTCGATCCAATAATATTCTCATCACAAAAAGGCGCTTTCGAATTTTTCAAAGAGGATTCTTTATCTCCAACAAAATATTTGCCCTTTTTACAGTCAAAAGTATACCAATATTTCTAAAAATGACGAATACGGAAAAGGGCATGAAAAATCTTTAATTCTGGAGCACGATTGTGACAACCCGAAAATTTCTGACCAAATTTAAACTTAATCTTTATATGTTCCGACACGATAAGCAAAGTCTGTATTGTTGAAATCTCAAAAACTGTGAACTGTGTTCATATATTCATTTACCTTTCGACTGCTCTCGATGATTCACGAACAATTATGTATGTATAGATATGTACGAATATATACATATGTGTGATTATTAAATTGGGAAGTATTAATAAAAACATTTAACGGTTTGGTTGATATGAAAATAAGTTATGAAATTATTATATAACTTGAAAACGTTAACAAAGTATTTGATGAATAATACTTTACATAAACGCATTAGTTTCCATATATGTTTATCGACGAAATTAAAAGATAATAGCACATGATTGAATTATCATATACATTGTGATATGATTACAAGTCTCTGTTGAGAGTTCCACTTTGATTTAGGAAACCTTTCCTTTTTAACGGTATTCGGAATAAATGATAAAGTGATCTTCGAGTAAGGACAATGTGTCAAGTAGCGAGAGCTAGACAGATTGGTGGAAATTCCTGTTGATTTCCAATACATGCCTTACAATAATTGCTTTGTGACTTTTGATAAGATAAACTATTTAACTTTCATATTATTTAATGTAAAAGTAAAAATGGGGAATATAGATAACTTAGAGAATGAATATCGATAAGTTAAATAATCGATAGTAACACATGTTTATTGATTCAATTGATTTATAGATATGTAATTAGAATGTATGAGAAGTTAAATTAAATGTTGGTGCATAAATGAATCATATCAAATTATGTACTAAAGCGTAAAACGTGAGGTGATATAATAATATCTAACATTCAAACGATTTTAAATATATTAAACTTTATTAGTTTTTGAAAAACTAAATATTATATTAGCAAATAAATATTTCTAAAATACATAAGTTTATATTTTTAAATGATAATATCATTATTTTACAAAGTGATAAAATATAATATTAACTTGGTCGTAAAACGTTTTAGATTTAAAATAGTATTATTATAATATATATTGGTAAATAACGAGACGTCGATTTATAGAAGCAAATGACCAAAACACTCAAATGAATATGTGACGACCCGAAAATTTCCGACCAAATTTAAACTTAATCTTTATATAATTCTGACTTGATAAGCAATGAATTTTAATAAATCTTGAACCTCCGGAAAGAGTTTTACACAAGCTTTTAGTCACCCTTTTATTCCGACGATTCACGAACGTCATAACTTGATTTAATTGTTTAATTGTTTAATTATTGTGTATATATATGAATTTATATATATTTAACTTGAAAATATGATAATTAAATATCTCATTAAGTATATTAACAAAGTATTATATATATATATATATATTTTCATACTACTAATTTAAAGAGTTTTCAAACAATATATATGTTACAATTTAAACGACGTAATTAACTTATGTTAAAATGTATTTACATATAATGTATTACGAGTGTAAATACATTCTTACAAGTATTGAATATACTTTATAATATACCAATACATATAAAGGATAGCTATACTCATATTTCCATTCAATTTCCTCAAGAATTCTACTCGCATTCATACGGTATTTTTACCCGTATTATACACAGCTTCTAGAAGTATTTACTATTGGTATATACCAATAGAAATCTGCAATTATTTGTGTAATATGTCTTTCATGACCTAATAAATTTAATATGTCATGTATGACTTAATACAATTTAACTTATCTTAGATATTTTCACTAAAAGCCAAAATTATAAGCTTATAAATAAGGACCATTTTAACTCATTTTTACTCCACATTTTCTTAAATTAAAAACACACACTTGAATGCTCTCATATCGTATTTTAATCTCAGAAACTTTCCTCTTCATAATCAAGGTAAAATACTTCTCAAAATCATTGTTCAATTTCTTGTATAGTTGCTATCTTATTATACTTATAAAACTTGTAAAAACTAGAACTTGTTTTGGTGAACACCAAGCTTGTTTGAAAAATTAATCTAATCTTTCTAACATAACTCTAATAACACTTATTTATATGTATTATGATATTATATTAAGTTAATATAAGAACTTATAACTTGTACATATGAAGAACACCTTGAAACTTAACATATATCCTTTAATCTCCATTCGGTAAAAAGCGGGCTGTTTTGGGTTGGGAATTAAAAACCTATCTTAGACTTTGATTTCGAGGCTAAGACTTTGGAAATATGTTAATATATGTAAATAATACTTCCAGTATTTTTTTTCATGATTTTAGACAAAGTGGAAGTATTTTATCAAAACTCATATATTGGGTGGATGCCGGGATTTTTCCAAATCTGTCCACCGACACAAAAAGAGAGTAAAGCTCTAAAAATTACTACTTGGGATGAACTTTTCGAATTGGTTTTGTAAAATTTACTTCTTAAGGAATCCATAGCAATTTGATTCACTTTAAACGGAGTTGTAATGAATATTTGGCGAGCAAAACAAAATCTGCTAAAATTAACGTTGTATGGACGAAATTTATATCATAAAAACTATATTAACCATATCCTTGTTAACTTTTCCTATATCCTATATATATATTTGGACATGTTATCAGTAGTATAACAAAATATTATAATCTTGGTTAATTATGTGATTGTATATATGTATAATAATATTCTTGGTACGTCCTAACACAATAAGTATACAATACGTTTTGATAAATTCTAAGACAATACGTATACAATACGTCTTAGTTAATTCTAAGACAATATGTATACAATACGTCTCTGGGTTGACGCAAAGACAGTACGTATACAATACGTCGTGGGGTAATTCTAAGATTATATATATATATATATATATATATATATATATATATATATATATATATATATATATATATATATATATATATATATACCGATTATTGGACTGTTGGACTTTTCGAAATATTTTGGACTACTAACAAAGGACTACTAACAATGGACTACTAACATAAAATGTTAAAAATTATTATATAAGTATTCTATGAACTTGCTTTATTTTATTCATATATCGTATTATTATCTGAATCGTTATTATTGTTATAGGTTCGTGAATCCAAGGACGACGGTCATATTTTTAATAAGTTGAAAACTTATTATTAATATACTTTTACTACTGTGAGTATATAGTCCCATTTTTAAACTCTAAAAATATTTTGGGATGAGAATACATGCATTTTATGTTTTACGCCATGGACACAAGTACTTAAAATATATTCTACGTTGAGTTGTACCACCTTGCATATCTTCCCTAATAGCTTGGTAACTAATATTTGCATGTTGTAAGAACATGTAAGCGTGAATCCTATTGATAGATCTATCGGGTTTGACAACCCCAACCGGGCTAGTCGCTCTAGTATCGTAAACGGTTGCATAGTACTTCGTTTTTACTACACTTGGTACAGTGTAGGGAGATTTCATAATAAAGAGAATATGCTACATTAATAGTTAAGTATGGTTACCAAAGCGCTCAACAACTTATAGAATACTTTTATACACTTGCGAGTGTACATATATTTATAACTATGAAATCTTGTGGTCTATATTTATATCGATGCTAAACCTATATATCTCACCAACCTTTGTGTTGACTGTTTAAGCATGTTTATTCTCAGGTCCTTAAGAAAGTCTTCCGCTGTTGCATTATCTGGGCAAGCTGTGCATGGAGTCTCATGCTTTTGTTTAAATGAAGTGTCGCATTTAATAAAACCTTTGTCATGTATTATATTTGACTATTATGTCAAGTGTGTAGTATTTGAAAACCGATGTATTATGGGGATTATTTCTTAAATGATCGCCCATTTGTTTAAAACATGAATTATGTATAATAATGGTGTGCTTTTTATGAAACGAATGCAATATTTTTCTAAAACGTATCATATAGAGGTCAAATACCTCGCTATGGGACCAATGAATAACGTACTGCGTTTATAGTAATATGGACGTGTCCTTTCAGTTGGTATCAGGGCGGTGGTCTTAGCGAACCATGTCTTGCATTAGTATGTTTAACGGATAGTTATTAAGATGCATTAGTGAGTCTGGACTTCGACCTTAACTGCATGTCAAAAGTTTTGCTTATCATTTCTAGTCGGAAATCATCTGCTTATCACCCTTAGAAAATTACCTGCTTATTATTCTTAGTCTAGACACATCTTACTGCATTGATTACATGAATAGTGTATAGACGAAATTCATATCTTAGCGTATCTGCTAATTCATATCTTAGCGTATCTGTTACTGTAAACTTTGCCTAACATATTCCGTAAATTCCTCCGTAATCTATGAAATCTTTTGCTCTATATATATAGATATTCTATGTAATTAGAATACCATCCGATAGCCGAAAATCATTTCATATCGAAAAATCCTTTATTCAATTGTACGAAATGGAACACTCCACTAGTTCAAGTCCCTCAAATTCCGATATGGAGTTTCACTCGAGCTCCGAAAGCAGTGTGACCGGAATGGATCAACCAATTAGCCATCATCTATTTTGGATGGATTGGGGATGGGTTCATAGTCTACTTAATCATTGGAGACAAGAAGAAGGTGATCCCTTCCATCCACCACATTTCCCTCTTGGTGAAGAACATGAGGCACTTACCGGCGAACCCGTTCGTAACACCATTTTCTCTCTCCTTTCCAGGATATGCCGCAACGAGTATAATATTACTAATATTATTGAGGTTATCCGACCTTTACTCCGTATCTTGCATGGTGAATTATTTAGTAAAAAAAAAATAAAAAAAAATTACTGTCATGAAAAGCAAAACTTCATTAGCAAGTGCATCCTACATCATTTCATTCACTTTATAAAGCTCTTGACCTCTCTTTTTATTCAAGAAACTTTAAATATCTTCTTTCACAATACAAAACAAAACAAATTCTCATCATCTATACTCACATCAAACCACTACCAGCACCAGCAGCAGCAGTACCGACAACATCACCAGTACCAGCAGCACCTACAACATCACAAGCTCCGCCAGTTCCATAATCACAGACATCATCACAAATCAACAATGAGCATATTGTATCAACGAGTTATGAAGTATTAACTCATTCCCTCTAAAAAATTTATATGTATATTTATATATATATATATATATATATATATATATATATATATATATATATATATATATATATATATAGAGTTTTTAAACCACAATATATTTTTTCGTACTAAGCTATTACGTGTGAATGTTAAAGGGTAGATACTACTCGGTTAATTCATATTACTAATATGCTATGATGTACATCCTTTGCTAATGACTTAACAATCATTAATTATAATCTCTGCTTCAAATCAATAGATTCCATTTCATAATAAACCAAGTGTATTGTTCGAGTACGTGTTAGATTTCACACTTTCATTTTCGATGTACTCGAAACTTTCTAGAAAACTTCATTCGTGTCTTGCGAAGTTCACAAGAATTCTACGAACACCAACATCAATCACCGAGGAAATATCAATAAAAATGAATAATGAAGTATTGATTCATAATTTCATTTACGTTGAAGAAATACTCCGCAAAAATTATGTAATCTCTAAAGTTTTAGGGGTTATTCATTCTAGCTCCAGCAAAAAAAAAAAAATCAAATGAGTTTAATAGTATATTAACTCATTAAATCTATATTACATCTGCAGAAAATATAAAAACATATATTTTCATAAAGACTGTAATAAAAATTCTCTTGTACAAAATATTACTTGTGAAACTTTAACGGGTAGGTAATACCCGAGAATTATACAAATTCACAATTAATATGTTATACTGTACATTCTTCAATTCTGATTCAATAATCATTAACCATACTCACTACTTTCACAGCAATATACATTCTTTCATAGAAACCAGAACAACCATTCTCATTCAAATTCAATTACATATTCTGGTTTTGACAGATCAGAATCCAAGTCAAGATTAAACAGATGACATCACTCTTGGATTCCTACATCCTTCAAAATCATACTTTAAATTCAAACTATACTAGAACATCACTTTCATTCACAGAACTCATAAAGATATTCGTATCATTCAAGATTCACGACGAATTCATTATACAGAATTGACGATGACAACTGCATCTAAACCCTTCAAAATTCTTGAAAACACCTCAACTAAGGAACAATTGAGAGAATGAACCAATCATACGATACATGCGAAGAATATATGCATATAGATATGCATTCGGAGGACACTTGAACCTAAGCAAAGGTTCAACACGTATCCATGTCAGATCCTTTAGCCTTATTATTACCCAAAATAACTTTACAATCCCTTTTCAAAATAGCGAATTTTGTCACAGCTCCAAAAAGACAATTTCGAATTTTTATTCGGAGTAACCTTATTATAACCTTGATATATACGTTGTCTTTTCGCCATCGTTACCAGAGAACCTTTTATATTCCACCACATTAGTAGTAAGCTTACCAGTAACTTTATTGCTCTTTGACTTAAATCTCTCTGAAAGATCACTATAAAACCTTGTCATGTATCCATCTACATCTTGTAACAATAATTGTCATACCAAACCCCAGGAAGCATCAATAATTATTCTTGAATCTCACATCATTTCTGCATATACATATAACGTTATTTCCTGGAATTATAATTCTGAAATCCGAAATAGCACTTCAGCCTACGAATCAGTACTATGAAGTTTTAAAAAAAAGCTGAATGAAGCAGCAGAAACTGTAGACAACCGTAACAGTCAAAAGTTGATGATAAAGAATATTGTGTTAGCAAAGCACAGAAAAAGAGAAGGTTTGGAACTGGAAAATGGATTGAGCAAATCCTGAAGGAGGCTATGGACAAATCACAAGGACTAAATCTGCCTTTAAAGAATCCAAATGATTCAGTGTCTGCTGAAGTCTTTAGCGAATACCTTGCTCCTTACTCTAAACCCTTGTGGAAAATATTCTTCATCATCCTCTGATCTTAGATATTCTAAGATATCATCGTATCTTTCATTATAAACATCCTCCATATTTCTGAAGATATTTTCATAACTATTCTTATCTGAAATAATTCATCTTTTCGCGCTATCTATGTTACATCATAAAAGAAACTATTTTAGTTTCTAAATTCTGGAACCTTCGAGTTTAAAATATGAATGTTTTGAAGTAGTGTTAGGAACTGAAGCATGAGTTAGTATAATCTAATGACACTTGATCAACGTGAATATATTACAGTAAGTCATGCTGAGTTTCTAAATGGAACGTAATGATTCACAGACCATAACGTCATCATGTGCCATGTTACATAACTCTTACATTCAATCTAATCTCTAAACATATCAAGAACATATTCTATTGATAGTTCTATCTTTTCCTTTGAATTCTGGTAATTTCACAAGTCAAATTGTGCTTTTACACATTCTCTCTTAGAGCATTAGCTATGTTCATTCTAAATTTTATATCTATGAATTCTAGACCATTATTCGCTTGACTTAAAGTCGGGAAAAGAAGACGGAAGCATGAAACTCCAAAATATAAGGAAAAATATAAGCACGAAGACAACGCAGAAATTACAAACCGTGTATATCGATGCGTATAGCAATATAAAGACAATGGAAAACTAAGAACACTATAAACTTAAGAGCATAGTAGAAATTAACGGATTCTTCCTGTGGAAGATGAAAAAGAAGAATGACAGATGTGATAGTCAAGAATATATCAAGAATTAAAACTGGATGGAGCATATTGATGAATGTTTTGGAAGTACGAAGAAAGGAAGAAAGTATAAAAGATGGAAGATGTGGAAATAAGGAAACGTAGGAGGTTGATTTATAGTAAAATATCGGACAGAGAAATCGAGACAGATTATTGCATTAAATCGAAGAGGATCATAATTTCCTTAATCGTCGAAGAATCAAATCTTATATAGATTACAAAGATTTTCTTTAATCCGGAGATCAACCGTGATGACGTCAAAAGATAAGACGAATCCCTATTTTCTCATTTCACTCTTTTACGATAGCTTCATCATACATTTCGAGTAATCGAATTATTTTATCCATATTTCTCAATCATGATAAAACCATATGAATCAACTTATATTCATCATAATAACATTCTTATTGTTAGCCATGACGACCTCGATCAAATTTTGGGATGAAATTTCTTTAACGGGTAGGTACTGTGACGACCCGAAAATTTCCGACCAAATTTAAACTTAATCTTTATATAATTCCGACTTGATAAGCAATGAATTTTAATAAATCTTGAAGCTCTGGAAAGAGTTTTACACAAGCTTTTGGTCACCTTTTTATTCCGACGATTCACGAACGTCATAACTTGATTTAATTTTTCAATTGTTTAATTATTGTGTATATATATGGATTTATATATATTTAACTTTAAAATATGATAATTAAATATCTCATTAAGTATATTAACAAAGTATTATATATATATATTTTTATACTACTAATTTAAAGAGTTTTCAAACAATATATATGTTACTATTTAAACGACGTAATTAACTTATGTTAAAATGTATTTACATATAATGTATTACGAGTGTAAATAAATCCTTACAAGTATTGAATACACTTTATAATATACCAATACATATAAAGGATAGCTATACTCGTATTTTCATTCAATTTCCTCAAGAATTCTACTCGCATTCATACGGTATTTTTGCCCGTATTATACACAGCTTCTAGAAGTATTTACTATTGGTATATACCAATAGAAATCTGCAATTATTTGTGTAATATGTCTTTCATGACCTAATAAATTTAATATGTCATGCATGACTTAATGCAATTTAACTTATCTTAGATATTTTCACTAAAAGCCAAAATTATAAGCTTATAAATAAGGACTATTTTAACTCATTTTTACTCCACATTTTCTTAAACTAAAAACACACACTTGAATGCTCTCATATCTTATTTTAATCTCAGAAACTTTCCTCTTCATAATCAAGGTAAAATACTTCTCAAAATCATTGTTCAATTCCTTGTATAGTTGCTATCTTATTATACTTATATAACTTGTAAAAACTAGAACTTGTTTTGGTGAACACCAAGCTTGTTTGAAAAACTAATCTAATCTTTCTAACTTAACTCTAATAACACTTATTTATATGTATTATGATGTTATATTAAGTTAATATAAGAACTTATAACTTGTACATATGAAGAACACCTTGAAACTTAACATATATCCTTTAATCTCCATTCGGTAAAAAGCGGGCTGTTTTGGGTTGGGAATTAAAAACCTATCTTAGACTTTGAGTTCGAGGCTAAGACTTTGGAAATATGTTAATATATGTAAATAAGACTTCCAGTATTTTTTTCATGATTTTAGACAAAGTGAAAGTATTTTATCAAATATCATATATTGGGTGGATGCCGGAATTTTTCCAAATCTGTCTACCGACACAAAAAGAGGGTAAAGCTCTAAAAATTACTACTTGGGATGATCTTTTCGAATTGGTTTTGTAAAATTTACTTCTTAAGGAATCCATAGCAATTTGATTCACTTTAAACGGAGTTGTAATGAATATTTGGCGAGCAAAACAAAATCTGCTAAAATTAACGTTGTATGGACGAAATTTATATTATAAAAACTATATTAACCATATCCTTGTTAACTTTTCCTATATCCTATATATATATTTGGACATTTTATCAGTAGTATAACAAAATATTATAATCTTGGTTAATTATGTGATTGTATATATGTATAATAATATTCTTGGTACGTCCTAACACAATAAGTATACAATACGTTTTGATAAATCCTAAGACAATACGTACACAATAGGTCTTAGTTAATTCTAAGACAATACGTATACAATACGTCTCTGGGTTGATGCAAAGACAGTACGTATACAATACATCGTGGGGTAATTCTAAGATTATATATATATATATATATATATATATATATATATATATATATATATATATATATATATATATATATATACCGATTATTAGACTGTTGGACTTTTCGGACTATTTTGGACTACTAACAAAGGACTACTAACAATGGACGACTAACATAAAATGTTAAAAATTATTATATAAGTATTCTATGAACTTGCTTTATTTTATTCATATGTCGTATTATTATCTGAATCGTTATTATTGTTATATGTTCGTGAATCCTAGGACGACGGTCATATTTTTAATAAGTTGAAAACTTATTATTAATATACTTTTACTACTGTGAGTATATAGTCCCATTTTTAAACTCTAAAAATATTTTGGGATGAGAATACATGCATTTTATGTTTTACGCCATGGACAAAAGTACTTAAAATATATTCTACGTTGAGTTGTACCACCTTGCATATCTTCCCTAATAGCTTGGTAACTAATATTTACATGTTGTAAGAATATGTAAACGTGAATCCTATTGATAGATCTATCGGGTTTGACAACCCCAACCGGGCTAGCCTCTCTAGTATCGTAAACGGTTGCATAGTACTTCGTTTTTACTACACTTGGTACAGTGTAGGGAGATTTCATAATAAAGAGAATATGCTACATTAATAGTTAAGTATGGTTACCAAAGCGCTCAACAACTTATAGAATACTTTTATACACTTGCGAGTGTACATATATTTATAACTATGAAATCTTGTGGTCTATATTTAGATCGATGCTAAACCTATATATCTCACCAACCTTTGTGTTGACTGTTTAAGCATGTTTATTCTCAGGTCCTTAAGAAAGTCTTCCGTTGTTGATATTATCTGAGCAAGCTGTGCATGGAGTCTCATGCTTTTGTTTAAATGAAGTGTTGCATTCAATAAAACCTTTGTCATGTATTATATTTGACTATTATGTCAAGTGTGTAGTATTTGAAAACCGATGTATTATGGGGATTATTTCTTAAATGATCGCCCAATTGTTTAAAACATGCATTATGTATAATAATGGTGTGCTTTTTATGAAACGAATGCAATATTTTTCTAAAACATATCATATAGAGGTCAAATACCTCGCTATGGGACCAATGAATAACGTACTGCGTTTACAGTAATATGGACGTGTCCTTTCAGAATAAGTTACACTTTGAGTGGGAAAATTTTTCATTGATTTGGGTCTTGTTATTGATAAAGGTACATTACACGAAACGTAAAGTACCAGTTTTCTAGGCGTATGAAAATGCGTTCGAAAAACCGGAACTGGTACTTAAGTCGAGGGTCAACGTACAACACATCGGTGTAAAAATTACAAATCAACTATGCACGAGAATATAATATAATATTTAATTAATTCTAAAGATTTAATATATTATTTATTAAATATATGTATATAAGGTTTCGTTGGAATATGAATTTGCGAAGTGTGTTAGAAAGTGTCCTCATGCGATCGCATGAGTTCACACTCACAATCTCATGCGATCGAATGAGAGGGGTAGGTGGCTAAAATCCCTTTATAAACCGAATTTGTTTTACTCTGATTCATTTCATGTTTCCTTTCATATTACGGAGTATTACTTATATTATTTAAATTATTATTATTATTATTATTATTATTATTATTATTATTATTATTATTATTATTATTATTATTATTATTATTATTAATTAAGATTAATATTATTATTAATCTTATTATTATTAGTATATACATAAAATACTACGACGAGGTCATGAGTGCATTAATTTCAAAACGGATTTTATGAGCGGGATGAAGCTAAGGAAATTATGGGTTATAGCTATGGAGGTTATGGGTAATGTTCGGGGGTATGCTCATGAGGTCAAACTAGTGTTTATCATCTCCGTTGCGTCTACACACTTTCCTGCAATATTGAATCTCAATATTGATACGTGAGCACTCATGACTTAACTTTTATATATTATTAGTGTATCCCTGACTAGTGCTCGAGTAGATATGATTATGCATGCTTGTATGATTAATTTTGTCGTTAAATAGCTTATGATAGATTATGAATTAGATACATATGCGATTGAGATAAGGTATATGATATGCATGTCATTGGAAAGCTGGCGAAAAATTAATAATTTTCATTTAGAAAGTGTATGATTTTGATGAACGGATTAAAAGATATCGTCAATTGAATTATCTATAATTTTAAAGTATTATTGTTAAAACGATTATTATTATCGTTAACGTTATCGTTATCGTTATCGTTATCGTCGTTATTATCGTTATTATTTTTATTATCTAATAATCAATATTATTATTATTATTATTATTATTATTATTATTATTATTATTATTATTATTATTATTATTATTATTATTATTATTATTTTTAAAATAATTAATATTTTTATCAAAACTATCATTTTATTATTTTTATCGTCATTATTATTATTAAAAGTATCACTAATATTAAAACCATCATTTTTATTAAAATTATCATTTTTAATAGAAATATCATTGTTATTATAAAATATCATTAGTTTTATCATTTTAGTATTATTATTAAAAATTATCATTTTGAATAGAATTATTACTTTTATAAAATATTATTATTTTTACAGTTAATATTAAAAAGTATCATTATTATTAAGATTATCATGATTAGAATTACCATTTTATCATAATTAATATCATCATTAGTAAATATAAATATTGTTATTATTATTATTATTATTATTATTATTATTTTATTATTATTATTAAAAATAATTAAAATTATTATTATAAAATAGTGTAATTTTACTTATTATTATTATTATTATTATCGTTATTATTTTATCAAATATGTGATACAAAGACATTTTCACCATACGTAATATAATTATATTAATAGTACAAACTACTATAAATTTATGATTTTGAGTAAATTGTATAAATTTTATTATTTGAGTAATATAAAAGTATATTTTTATCATAAATAAACTTTAATATAACTTTTTATTTATTAATAAATGGTTTGTATTATTTACTATAATAAAATCTGATAGATATATTTAAATATATAAAACGACTATATTTATGTTATACAATTGTGGGAAGTCATTTTGGTCAAAATGATTTTTGTTGACTTTTGCATATTAGGCTCGAGCATTAGGATTGTGATACACTGCGACTTGACCTAAATTGTTAGACATTTATTGACCAAATTATTAGTCTCGAGCTTGGTAGCCTAAGAATTAGGGAACAGTACCCCTAATTGACGCGAATCCTAAAGATGGATCTATGGGCCTAACAAACCCCATTCGAGGTACGGATGCTTTAGTACTTCGACTTATTATTATACAGATGAGAGGATTCTGTTTTGGGGATATCCTATATGCATCTTGTTAATGTCGGTTACCAGGTGTTCACCATATGAATGATTTTTATCTATATGCAGTTTGCGAAATGCCTGATATGAGATGTATATTTATGGAAAAATGAAATCTTGTGGTCTATTGAAATGATGAAAATGATCGATTATGATAAACTAATGAACTCACCAACCTTTTGGTTGACACTTTAAAGCATGTTTATTCTCAGGAATTGAAAGAAATCTTCCGCTGTGCAATTGCTCATTTTAAAGATATTACTTGGAATCATTCATGGCATATTTCAAAAGACGTTGCATTCAAGTCGTTGAGTTCGGTAAAGATTATGATTAAGTAAATGACAGATTAGATCATTTATAGTTGGATATTATGAAATGGTATGCATGCCTGTCAACTTTCAATGTAATGAAAGTTTGTCTTTTAAAACGAATGCAATGTTTGTAAAATGTATCATATAGAGGTCAAATACCTCGCAATGTAATCATACGTTATTGTATTCGTTCTTATGGATTAAGACGGGTCTTTACATCGATTATGAAAATTACAGTACATTTCAAACAAAATTTATAGTTGTAAACCATGAGGATGTACTTGACTAAGACAAGCGTTGTAATAATGAAGAACATCTAAAAGAAAAGGGAAAATAGGAATTCTAAGGTTACCAATGGATATCTGCAAAGAATATAGTGTCATATTCTTTTTAAGAGGATTGTTCGCTCTCTCCAATGGCAACTTAACTATTGGATTAAATCGAAGAAGATTTTTAGATACTATTTGTAAAGCATCAAGTTCAACTTGAGTCATTGAACTGGCAATGGTATTGACGTCTTTTAAATCCTTTTTACCGGAAGTAGTTGACGATTCGGCCAAAGTAGGAGGTTTATAAAGGAAAAATGAAATAATATATGAACACTAACCTTAGATGATCATGATAAACCCCTAGAAAAGTTGCGCATCTAGATGAAATATAATCAAGCGAATGCAGTTGATAAATTGAAGAAGTTGTAAAAAGATTAGGAAGAACAAATGTGTAACACCCCAGCTTAACATGACCACAATATTGTCCGCTTTGCCCGCAGGCGCACGGCTTTTTCTTGGCAGCCACACATGAGAAGCACTTTCTTAGGAGGTCACCCATCCTGGTAGTGCTCTCACCCGAGCACGCTTAACCACAACGTACTCATACATTTGTTCTGCCCGTGGTCCCAAAATGCGTTGTGTCATTTAAGCATGACTATTACCTTATAATCCCATGATTACTCATGTCCGTGAGCGATATGGGATTTTCCTAGGGTGTTACAACTCACTCCCCTCAGGGACTCATCGTCCTCGATGAGGTTTGCCCCACCAACCCCAACGGCATATGAGTGGCTCTGATATCATTCTGTAACACCCCAACTTAACATGACCACAATATTGTCCGCTTTGCCCGCAGGCACACGGCTTTTTCTTGGCGACCACACACGAGGAGCACTTTTCCAGGAGGTCACCCATCCTGGTAGTGCTCTTGCCCGAGCACGCTTAACCACAACATACTCATACATGTGTTCTGCATGTGGACCCAAAACGCGTTGTGTCATTTAAGGAGTATTACCTTATAATCCCATGATCACTTATGTCCATAAGCGATGTGGGATTTGCCTAGGGTGTTACAAAATGCCGTCACATTTATAGGGTCGGTGAAAATATATCAACGGTTTTAGATGAAAACACGTGTAACAACAAGATCAACAAAGGAGGTTTCTGTAAGACCCGAATAATTATTGTACAGTGGTGTAAATAGGGTACTTGAAGTGTGGGAAATATTGTACAGTTAAACAGAGGTCAGAGCCTGTCCAGACCAGGGTGCGCTCAGTTCACACTTAAGGGTGCGCGTGGCGCACTGCTACTGTAGCCGGATTCTGTTTCTTTTAATTGATATTATGGAAGGGCTTTTTGGTAAATTCACTTAGGGCTGAGTTAAGGGCCACAAGATCAGTGGATGGAGTGTCATAACTCCACTTTCAACCACCTTCATCTTTCTACTTCAAGTTTAGAGAGAGAAACCCATTTTAGAGAGAGAGAGAGAAAGCTCAAATCAAGGAGGAAGAAGTTTATTTCGGGCCAAACCGCGTGTGTTAAGTTGTTCATCTAATCACTAGCTACGTTGTGATTGTGGTGGTAAGCTCTAACTTTGATTTTCTTATGTTAATTTATTTAAGGGTTAGGGTTTGGGTTAGTTATGAACATAAAACCCATATTTGGTGAATTTGGGTGTTCTTGGGTAAGATTGGGTCATGAGGACCTAAGAATGACTAACCTAGGGTTTTGGAAATGTTAAATGGACTTATGAGTCATAATTGGTTAGTTAATTACTAGCACGCCTAGTTATTAAGCAAATGGGTGTTAATGGGGTTAGTGGATGACCCGAAATGGGTGTGTGACTTTAAAATGGTTAAATGGGTAATAATTGACCTAGCTGGGAAAGATGGGTATGAAATACCCTAATTGTGTATTAGTTAGTCTTGTTGGACCTTAGTCACTAGATTTTAGTGATATGTGATGGTCTTGACCTTAAATGGACGGTTTTGGTGAAAATGGGGCATTTAATGCATTTAAGTCATTAAATGCACATGAGTGAATGGTTGGTGTTTAGTCCAACTAGTTTGTGTGTTGATTGAGTACTTATTGTATTAAGTAATTTGCTTTGAAGCTTGCGAAAGTATAAAACCGTCACCGAATCGTTAAGGTGAGTGGAATAATTATATGTGTAGGTATATAATGTATTTATTTGCGTAGCGTGAGATGTGAAGTGTCAATGTGCTAAGACACCACGTTCACGTAGTGAGTGAAGTGTCGATGTGTTAAGACACGACTCGGGGTGAAGTATCGACGTGTTAAGATACCACCCCAAGTAATATGAAGAGTGAAGTCTCGACGTGTTAAGACACCACTCGGGGTGAAGCATCGACGTGTTAAGATGCCACTCTAAGTAAGAACTATGACGGGTGAAGTGTCGACGTGCTAAGACGTCACCCGGTGTGAAGTATCGACGTGTTTAGATACCACCCGCGGGATTAGAGTACGACGTGTTAAGTACTCTAATGGTTGTTATGAACACCGATGGGAAATTCGAGTACGATTCCTTGTACGATTGGTTAACCATGGTTATGTGTTGTAGAAGAGCATATTATGTCGTTCGTGTTATGTGCTATTGTTTGTGCTAGCTCGTGATATCTTGGATTTTAGCATTGTACTTGAGATGATATGCTAATTTAAAATGCTAGCGTGTATGAAGTATTTGTGTAAGTGTTTGCAAGTAGGTGTATTATATATGTATGTGTATAATTATTGCATTCACTAAGCGTTTTGCTTACCCTCTCATTGTTTACCTTTTTATAGGCTCCGGCGTGGACAAGGGTAAGGGCGTTCATTTGGATTAGTGATCCCGCTTCATTATGTTAGGAGGACCTTTTGGACGTATAGCCTTTTGAAGTTTGACTGAGATTTGGGTAGTTTAACCCCCAAACCTCATGCTCTAGTGTCGTTTGGAATTTAAACTAATTTGGTCGAAACTTATGTTTGGTACGAAACTCGTAATACGGCCATATATGGGCCCAACATCGTAAAACTAGTTTTATTATTGAAACGTGTTAGTTTTACTTATATTGTTGTGTTGTGAAAAGTGTTTCATCTAAATATGTCTGGAAGTGGGAGATCATTAAACGACATTTGAACATTTTGGACAGCGGGCTGCCAGCCCTTGTGCGCGCCGCACACACAAGGGGTTGCGCGCCGCGCACCCTGCTGGTAATAAAAAAAAATATTACGAGTATTCGTTTGTATAACGGGTTGGGTCGTTACAAGTGGTATCAGAGCATGGTCTAAGGGATTTAGGCGACTTGAGATAGGTGCCTAGACTTAGACTTGTATTGTGTATGCTCTTTATGCGGGACTTGTAGGAGACGGGTCGGACTGGGAATTGGTTAGTGCCTAGGTTTAGGTGAACTAACTATGCGCTAATTGTTTTGTGTTGTGTTGCAATCATCAAGCGAGATAGACGTTGTACTAGCAAGTTAATGCGACGTGCTCGCGTAACAATGATTAGCTACCATTGTTACGGGTTCAAATTGTGTCAAACGAGCGATGTACGACGATTGTTGAGCAAGATGGGGCGGTGAGGTGTGTATGTATATATTGGCGTCTTGTCCTTTTGTGTCATTATTTAATCTATTTCCGTTTTATAGTATGAAGACGAGAAACGGACCCGAGAACAATGACGGAGGTACGAGTGAGGATGTTGAATTTACGGCTAAGGTTGAGGCTATCTTCAAACGTCAAAAAGCGTAGTTTCTCGAAGACGTTAAGAAGATGTTTCTAGATACGATTGACGAGCAACTAGTTAATGTAGTAAAGGAACAATTTAAGCTTGTTCTACAAGAAGATAATGTGGGAAGACGGGACTTCTTTTATAAGAATTTCAAGGATTCTCAACCTCCCACCTTAGAAGGCGAACGGGATCCACTTAAGAGTGCCCGTTGGATCTCCAATATGGAGGGGGCTTTTCGTACTTGTAAATGCCCTCTCGATAAAAAGACGAAGTATGGTTGTAGCATGTTAAGGGGCGATGCTAAATTGTGGTGGGACGCGAAAATCCAACTTTATGGTGAAGAACAATGCATGAAATTCACTTGGGATGAATTCAAGGCGGAATTTTTCAAGGAATACCGAACTTCGGCCGATCTTACTAGGCTTAAGGACGAGTTGCGTGCCTTGAGGCAAGGGTCGATGGATTTGAACACTCTCAAATCCGTTTTCTTGTCAAAGACCCAATTTTACCCGGAGTATGTCGGGAATGATAAAATGTTGAAAGAAGACTTCTACCGAATTTTAAATGACCACTATCAAGAGAAGATTAGTGTAACCACGGTGAAGACTTTTGATGAGTTGTATAATATGGCCAAAGGTTTTGAGGCGCTCATCTTGAGAAAGAGTGGTTTTACTTTTGGCAAAAGAAAATTTGAGGGTTCAAGTCAATCGAACTTTTCAAGCAAGAAGAACAAGAAGGGTTCCGAAAGTGTTGGTAGTGTGAAGAAGAGTTCTTCCGGGGGTTTTTCTTATTCGTGCTACAATTGTGGACAAAAGGGGCACATGGTTCGTGATTGTCCGAACCAATCCGCTACAAACAAACTCACGTGTTTTAATTGTAACAAAGAAGGGCACCGAAGGACGGAATGTCCCGAGTTGCGGGGTGATCATGTTAAGAAGTTGGAGAAAGCGGCGGGTACGGCTCGGGGGCGAAATTATTTAATGACCAATGATGAGGCCAAGCAATCCAATGAAGTTGTCTCAGGTACTTTCATGGTTAACTCTAATCCAGCAAGAATATTATTTGATAGCGGTGCTAATTTATCGTTTGTGTCTCCGCGATTTGTGTCTAAGCTTGATAAACCACTTGCTAAGTTAAGTCGTCCGGTAGACGTTGAAATAGCGGATGGTAAGTGTGACGACCCGAAAATTTTCGACCAAATTTAAACTTAATTTTCATATGATTTCGATAAGATAAGCAAAGTCTGTAATGGTGAGTCTCGAAAATTTTGGAACTACGTTCATATAACCAATTACCCTCTGACTGTGCCCGATGATTCACGAACAATTATTTTATAAATAAATATGTAATTAAATATATATACATATATATAAAATGTAAGTATATATAATAATTGGAAATAATAAAATACAATATAAATTAAATATGTAAAACAAAATACAAAATTATTGTATTAATTTAAGATGAGTATATATATATAGATACGTGTTCTATGTATAATTATTATTAAAAGTATATTGTAATATATATATATATATATATATATATATATATATATATATATATATATATCATACATACATACATATAGGGTATAAATATTAAAATTATATATCATTAATACATATTTAATAAACGGTAATATTAATATATTAAATGTAATTACAAGATAAGAATATAGTTGTTATCATAAAATTTTCATTTCTTTCATTATTATTATTGGTATTAATATCAACATTAGTATTATTGTTATTATTATTATTATGGTTACTATTATAATTTTAAAGTTATGATTATTAAAATGAAGATTTTAAATATGAATATTATTATAGGAACGATAAAAATTATAAATTAATTGTAATTCAAATATTATTAGTTATCATTATTAATTAATTACTATTAAACTTATTAAAATTATCATTATTGTTATTATTAATATCATCATATTATTATCATTATCCTTATTTTTAAGTTTATTATTATTTTTATTATTATTATTATTATTAATATAATTATTATTAATTAAGTATTATTATTTTTATTATTATTAATATATTTATTAATTATTAATATAAATACATAATCTATAAAAATCAGAAAAAGGTGTATGATTCAGCTCACCATCACTGCACCTAATTTGTTTCTTGTTTGCAAAGTCCAATTGATCGATTCTATAATCACATATAACCAAAATCTGTTACGAATCAGTATCATAAATCAAATTAAAATCACCTTTTTCTGTTTCACGTCCCCATCTTCTATATATTTTTTTATTTTTGTTTTGCACAAGATTTCCTTGTCGGCTGAAATCAATTCCATAAATCAAATCATTCCCACACTTATTGTTAACAAATTCATTTTATTTTCCACTCTAATATTTACGAAATTTAACATAATTTTGAATAAAAAGCTCGGTTTCTCTGTTCTTGGTCAGGTTGTCAAATCCTTCGATTTCGAATGTCATTTTAAAATCTTTAAATGTAGTTATGTTATAAATCTTCCAAACAAACTATCTGGAAAGTTTCAAGGTCCAGATTTTTCTATCAAGTTCGAATTTTAGAGTCAAATATAATTTTCAAAAAGTCAAACGTATTGATCTTGATTAAATTCGAATCCGTTGTTATGTGTTAGGTTCAATTGATGGTTCAGATGTAACGACCCGACAAAATCATCATTGACGGCGCCGTTAACTTAGGTCATGTTACGAGGTCATAGTCCCTATATGAGACGTGTTTGACCAAAATTATGTCGCATTCACTTGAAACGTATAAGACTTACAAAGTTTAGTTTACCAAACAGTTCGACAACAAGTTTAAGTTTACAAAAGTTATAAAGTATAAATGAAATAACTTGTGACACAATTATTTTAAAATCACGGTTGCTATAAATAGCGTAAATATGTATGTAAACATTTGTTTGAATCCAAAGGTGCTATCACTAGCGTATGCATGTATGCTTGACTTCAAGCAAGTAATCAAAGTGTATGCATGTATGCTTGTGATGTTATGCGAGGTGTATATAAAATAGTTTATTAATTTTAGCAGAAAACACTATTAAATACGATACAATTTTACACAAGATATTTATTTATTTATAGAATGGATATACTTAAACCTTGCTACAACACTTATAGGCAGTGTACCTAATCGTACAGTAGTGTAGTTTTTAGTAAGTCCGGTTCGTTCCACAGGGAAATCTTTAAACAAAGCTCAACGCTATATTAGTTTACTTTTATAAAAATACAAATATATATATAAGTAATATTATTATTATAAAGGGGGGTTTTTACCGTTTAATGACCGGTTTGTCAATTTTAAGACTTTAGTCGCAGTTAAAACCTAATGTAAAATATAAAATAAATACAAGACTTAAATTAAAGCGTAAAGTAAATAACGATAATGAAATTGCGAATAATAAAAGTGCGATAAAATAAAATTGCGATAATTAAAAAGTACGATAATTAAAAGTGCGATTAAATAACAATAAATAAAAGTGCGATAATTAGAAGTGCAATTAAATATAAAATAAAGGAAATTAAATATGAAATAAAAGAATTATGCTTATTTAAACTTCCGTAATCATGATGTTCGACGTGTTGATTTTAGTTTTATGCCCATGGGTTAATTGTCCTTTGTCCTGGATTATTTAATATGTCCGTCTGGTTTTTGTCCATAACAGTCCATCAGTCATAAATATAAAGTGCGAGTGTCCTCATCAAATTATTCTTATACCCGAAGTTAAATATTCCAACTAATTGGGGATTCGAATTGTAACAAGGTTTTAATACTTTGTTTAATGAATACACCAGGTTATCGACTGCGTGTAAACCAAGGTTTTACTACTTTGTTAACAATTACACCAATTACCCTTGAATGTAATTTCACCCCTGTTTTAATTATTCTAGTGGCTATTAATCCATTCTCGTGTCCGGTTAAATGAACGATTATTCGTACATATAAATACCCCGCCCATCGTGTCCGATTGAGTGTATATGGTAATTTATAAGGACGCCCAATTGTAAATCTTTATATTAACATTAACAAACTTTCATTTAGTTAAACAAATATAAAGCTCATTAATAGCCCATAGTCTAATTTACACATGTGTCGTTCTTTTGTCCAAACCCCAATTATGGTACAAAGCCCAATTACCCAATTTTAGTAATTAGCCCAACATCATGATTACTTCGTTTTAAATAAGCATAATAATAACTTAGCTACGAGACATTAATATAAAAAGGTTGAACATAACTTACAATGATTAAAAATAGCGTAGCGTTACACGGACAGAATTTCGACTTACACCCTTACAATATTCGCTAACATACCCTTATTATTAGAATTATAATTAAAATTAAAATTAAAATATAAATTATATATATATATTTTACGTATATATGAGAGAAGAGAGAAATAGAATATGAAAAATGATCAGAATTCGGTTTGCTTTATAGCCAGAGTTGATTTTTGGGGCTCCGCGACTCGCGGTGAAAACCTCTTCAAACTCCGCGAGTCGCGGAGAATGTATTTACAGCTCACACCCTTGGAGTCTTTCTCTGCCGACGGTTTATAATATATATATATAATATATATATAATTAATATAATTAATTATATATTATATTATATTTATATACATAGTTAACTTGTAATTTTTAGTCCGTTGCGTCGAGCGTTAAGAGTTGACTCTGGTCCCGGTTCCGGATTTTCGAACGTCCTTGCGTACAATTTTATATTTTGTATTTTGCGTTTTGAATCTTGTACTCTTGTAATTTCGAGACGTTTCTTATCAATAATTGGAACCTCTTTGATTGTCTTTTGTACTTTTGAGCTTTTTGGTCGTTTGCGTCTTCAATTCGTCGAATCTGTCTTTTGTCTTCACCTTTTATTATTTAAACGAATATCACTTGTAAATAGAACAATTGCAACTAAAAGCTTGTCTTTCTTGAGGAATAATGCTATGAAATATATGTTCGTTTTTAGCATTATCAAATATTCCCACACTTGAGCGTTGCTTGTCCTCAAGCAATATTGTCTTGAAATACTAGAATCACTTCTTTATTCTTCACTCTTTGTACATCAGTGATTTCTATACGGCGGTATAAACAATGGTAGTAACGATATGGTTTACAGTCCCACATGACTATAAAAATTTAGATCCATTAAGGAAATTGGATCTTTATGAAAACATTTGATCTTTTGAAAATTAAATCTAGTTTTTACCCTAGATAAGTTTTCCGGGATAACCCTTTACCGGTGTTTGCAAAATATTTTTGTGGGTTTGGTGGGGTTCAGAATTGAAAATTTTAGCTCAAAACTTGCTGTTTTGTGTCACCCACTTGCTAACCTTGTATTTGGAAAGCAACACGTCCAGTTTACTTGTTCCGTATATTACCTTTCGGCAAACTACCGTCCGGTTGTAAAGGAAAGCGTTGAACAAGCAACTGTTAAGGCAATGTCCCGTGACATGCTTTTGATTATGGTCTATAACGTGTCGGACGCAATTACTATCCTTGGTAGGAGCAATAGTAAAGCTCACCCTTATAATTTTTCGGTATGGCACAAGGTCCTGTCTTTGACCACTATGCAACCATCGTTCTTACGGTTGACACCCGATTTAGTTCAGGTGACCTAATGAATTCCAGGTGAATTCCTAGGATTTTACGTTCAATGGTAATGAACGCATTGAAAATAGGGTTTTCAGAAAACAAATCGGTTTGTAATTTTGATCAAAATATTTTCTCGTTTAAGCTCGAGTTTAGATATCATCGAATTCCATGAGTTTGTAATTCTCAATTTTTAAGGTCAATCTCTAGGATTGAGTAATATCAGTCTTAAAAGCTGATTTTTAATCTTTAAGGAGATTATCCTTTCTGGGGATCTGATTCATTAGTCTTATCCAGCTAATTTGCATGGTGCCCCCCCCATTGTACGAGATAAATCCTTCTCATGGTTAGGATAAATCTGACCACTTGGCGACCCTGTTTAATGCTGAGGTCCGTGGATTTCCTGCTGATTTTAGTGATGACTTTTCTAGATTTTTCGTCAACCTACAGCTGGTCTGGACGACAACTTCATGACCTAAATCAAGAAGCGCGTGTCTTTTTCGGAAGACTTTACTTCCTTTTAATGATGGAATTGATTCATCGTGTAGATCCATCTTTTCTTTTCTTTCATCGGGTAAAACAGTTTAGTTTAGTCCAAAGCAAAAGTATTTTCAGTTATTTGTTACAGATATATGTGACATATGTTTAAGATAACTTGGTAAATTTTCCCACACTTGGCTTTTATTTTCCTTTTTATCGTCCTCTATTCCATTTTAAATGAATTTTAACATTTTGGTTTGTTTCTCAATTTATGTCCTTTCCGAGGTAACAATAATTTCGGTGTTAAAACCTAGTTTTATCGTTCATAAATATGTATAAACATGATTTTGAGTTCATTTAATTGAAAATTTTGATAAATTTTACTAGAATTGGGTAGTCAGTATATAAGACTAGGGCTGTTCTTTTTTATCAGAGAGCACTAGATTCTAATACAACTACTGCTTTACTAGTATTTTTAATGGTAACCAAGTGTTTAAGATAAAAATTTTAAAATCCGAAAGAATTTAACCCCTTCCCACACTTAAGATCTTGCAATGCCCTCATTTGCAAGAAATCAGTAACAATTTAAATTATTGAGGGTGATTTGTGTGAAAATGATTAAATTTTTACCAAAGTTTCCAAATATATTGGCGTTTGTTTGCTGAATGATAAATGGTGCACATCATTTGTTCATTCCGTCTTGTTGTTATTTCGCATATATTTTGCATCTTGTCGTCAAAATTAGTTGCTTTTGCTGAACTTAATGCCAGTCTTTGAAAATGCGTTGTTTTACCCTGTTGTGTACATAAGATAAACTGCAAACATATATACATATTTTTTTTTTTTTTTTTTGAAGTTTGGTATATTACCCCACATTCAAAAAATTATTAAAATCTAAGAATAAAAGTTAGATAATTATAAAAATGATTACAATATTAACAAAAATATTAAATGTATCAATAATTACAAATTACAAAATAATAATAAAAAATAATAAGTAAACTAAGGATGATATTGGTACCAATAGGGGTTCCAGGCATAACCATAAGTGCTATAGAATGCTTCGGCAGGGTCATACGTAGGATATGGTGGCTGCATCTCTATAGACCAAGGAGGGAAGATGGGTTTCGGTGTAGGAATATAGTTTCTACCTATATGTTGGCAATGAGCTATGATCTGGTTCTGATGAACTTGCCAATCTTCAAATGCTCTCTGTCTAGCATTTTCGTATTCCTGAGAAGCTATAAACCTATGCATTTCTTGCATCTCATTCCCCCCTCCTACATTACCTTGCTGCTGGTTTCTCTCCACCTGTGGATGTCTACCATGGTATCGTACTGCGGCGTTATTTCGCCTCTTCAAAACTTTCGCACCATGGTATACATTTAAACCTATAGTATCGCGGGGTTCCGGCTCTTCTAGTAATAATCCCCCCCGACTTATATCCACACCGAGATATTCACCAATCAAAGTAATAAAAATACCACCTCCTATTATGCTATGTGGTCGCATCCCCCGAACCATAGCTGATAAATAATAACCCACACAATATAGTATACTTACAGCGCTTTGTGGGTCTCGAATACACATATGGTAAAACAAATCCTGTTCATTTACTTTTTCTTTGTTCTTACCCCTTTGTGTAATCGAATTAGCTAAAAACCTATGTATCACTCTTAATTCGGCTCTATCTATATTCAAATAAGAGTAATTTCCCCCTTTGAAACGGTGATGGCTTGTCATTTGACTCCACACACCGTGTGTATCAAAATTTTCATCTATCTTTCTACCGTTTAGTATCAATCCTCTACAATCGGCAGACGCTAACTCCTCAGGCGTATATATACGTAAAGCCTGAGCCATGTCCAGTAAAGACATGTGGCGCATCGAACCGCCTAACAAAAATCTAATAAAAGAACGATCGGTTAAACTAGCTACCCGATCATTCAACTCTATACTACATAACAATTCTTCACACCATACTTTATATACAGGTCTACGTATGGTGAATAAACATATCCTGTCATTAAAAGAAGAATTACCATACCTCTGTACAAGTAATTCCCTAATTGGCCCGACCAATTCTACAGCTTCTAAGGGTCCCCATTCTATGACCCTTGGTACCTCAACAACCTTAGAATGAAGAGTATGCAAACCCCTTTGATATTTTGGATAATCTATCCAAAGTCTGTCAAATCTCAGGTTCGGGTGCAACTCTTCCAAATGCATATCTGAAAAGGTCATGACTGGATGAGGTACATCCTGCTTGTAGTAGTTATCCACCTCCTGTTGTTCCAAATTCTCAGCAGGAGCATTGCGGGCTTGGGATGAAGATTCACCCCTTTCATTCTGCAAAACACATCAAACACAATTTTTGTGCATCCAAATATGCATTAGTGTCAGCAAAATCATCAATCAAAATAATTACAATGACATTATCAATTTATATCAAACTTAAGCTCATTTTCATATTTTCATCAAATCTACACTTTTTCAAATAAGCATATACGAAAATTTTCGCCAAGTTCATAAGCATTCAACTCAAATAACATGTCAAAATAATCATTACTAACAATCAAACAAGTCTCAAATGGCATTATCTTTCAAAAATCAAGTTCATGAATTTTAGACTTGAAAAAGTCCACTTTAATTCTCAAAATCATGTTTAGGCTCAAAGTTTGGATCATTTAACTACCTAGACATGTTACACTACTCAATTTAGCAACAATTCATGACAAAAATTGGCCATAACCTGTTTATATCAAAAAGCCCCAAATTTGCTCAAGAACACAAACCCTAGATTACTCAAAATCTGAAGTTTAAGCCTTCTAATCATGTTAAACAGCATCAATCTAGGTTATACAAGCATAATACATAAACAATTTAAGCCTAATTACACTAAAAAGCATCAAAATCAAATTGGGGAAAAATTTGCTCAAGAACATCAAATTTCGAATTAAATGGTGTTTAGGTGTAGAAATTTACCGTTTTTCTTGAGTAATTCTTAGATAGCATCCTTCTCAACATGATTTTAGCAAAAAATTTGGTGATTAACGGTTAAAAATTGGGATTTTTGGGGTGTTTTTGGGTGGTTTTTCGTGGGTTTTTCGCAGCTATTTTTCTGTTTTGGGGTTGTGTGGTGCACTGATCGTTCAGCTCTTTTTTTTTTTTTTTTTCTGATTTTCGGTCCCTCCGCGAGTCGCGGCAAAATACACTTCAAACTCCGCGACTCGCGGAGTTTGTTTTTTTTTTTTTTTTTTTAATCATTAACTTTTGAAAACAATTAAGAAATTAATTTTAAAATTTTGTTTCCCTTGTTATTTAGGACGAGGTCGTTTCGGATCGATGTCCTAGTCCGTCCTTCGACAAAATTTTAAAATTTGTCTTTTTGTAGCGATTGTTTTAAAAGCTAAGATTTTTGGGTTTTTTCAATGTTTTTGGCATACTCTAATTCAATAAGATTAAAAATAATGATAATAAAAGTTCTCGTCCCTCCCTTGGGTAAAGCAATTTCGGTTCAAAGACCTAGTCTTCAACTTACGACGAATTTTAAAAATCATATTCTTAACTTAATGAGATAAAGTAAATTTTTGTTTTTAAATTCACACAACTTAAATATAAAATTCAAAATTATTATTAAAAATTCACACCAAACTTAGAATTTAAAATGCATAAAATTAAGAATTTATATTTTAAAAATTAAAAATTCACACCAAACTTAATTTAAAAATTTATAAATTCATACTAAACTTATATTAATTTTTCAAATATTTACAATTTTAAAAATATTGATATTACAAAGTTTAAAATATTAATTTAAGATTTAAATATTAAATTTAAAAACATGGTAAAAATAAAATTAAAAATCTTTTTGTCTTTTTATCCCACTTTAATCAATCAAATATTATCAAAAATATGCGCCCCTCTTTTCGGTAAAGTAATTTCGGTTCCAAGACCTAATTTAACTCATGACGAATTTTTTGAAATATTTTGGGTTGATTGATTAAAGATATTTATACCTTAAGAATAAACGTTAAATTTCGCAGTGATGTAATAAATTTTTTAATGATATCAATAATTTCGGTCGCCAAACCTAATTTTATTTAATACCAATTTAATACTTTTTAGCGAACAAATTAGCGTTTATTATCAAAAGGTTAAAAATAAAAATAAAAATAAAAACTGTACAGACATACCTGTGAAATAGATTTCTTAGTTATATGATCTATCCCATTCATAAGATAGTCGGTTTAATTGGTTTTCCATGGCTACATAGTGTAACATCCCGCGTTTTTCCGTTAAATTTAATTTTAACACCGTCTTTTTTTTTTAAAAACATAATCTTTCGTATTTAAATTAATAGTTTCCGTGAGTAACGTTCATTATATTCCCGCTATTTAATTTTGACATCACCCGTTACTCGAGCGTTTTAAAATATTCGTTTGGTTAATTACCGCACCCGCTTTGAAACTTGAGGGACCAATCTCGTCACTTGGCCAAATTGGGGCAACTAGCCACCACCTCCCCACCTTCCTCACCATTCAATCACCTCCATCTCTCTCTCTCTTTCTCTCTAGCAAGAACACACACACAAACACCCAATTCAAACATTCATCATCTAAATTCGGATCGGGAAGCAAACTTCAAAACAAATTACATATTCGTGATCCTCTCTTCATCCTCTACATTTTGATACCAATTTCATCAAGTTTGGGTAACTTTCTAAAAACTCTAGATTTCTATAAATTCGTGTTTTTGACTTGAAATTGTGTTGGTTAGTGTCTATGGCTCGTGTATAACATGAATATATGATTTGTATTCTCGATCTTGATGTTTTGGTGTAACTAGCTTGAAAATGAAAAGTGTATGCTTAATCCTTGATTTTGGATGATCAAATGTGGTTAGATTGTTAAAGTGCATGTTTTAAAAGTGTTACTAGTATCATTAGCTTCGTTTTGATGTATAGGTTGATTAAGGAAACTCCAAAAACATGATTATTGATTTTGAGATGTTTGACTAGGGTTTGATAGTTCTTGACATGAATTTTTGGATGCTTGAATGCCATGAAATGTTAATTGTTAGTGTTTAGTAGTAATGTATGCTTCATTACTTTCAAAACGGCATATTGTATGTGTAAATTGGGTTCCCGAATCATAAAATACGTTTTACGAACTTGAAACTTTGAAAATAAACCTTTCTTGATCAATTGACGAGTTTTCGGTTATTGTAAATGATGTTTTTGCTTGATGAAAAGTGGTTAGTTGTATTCCTTGTCAAAATACCTTTCCAACGATATAAGATACTTGTTTTGGATGTTTACGGTTTAGGAATTATGGGTATTTGAAGTTGGATTCGTGCTTGAGTGTGAAAAACTGACCAGAATTCTCTGCCCAGGTAGTGGCGCGGCGCGCCCCATTCCCGCGCGGCGCGCGGATTGGCCTGGCCAGATTCTGCCTTGTTTGGCGCATTTCACGCGAAATGTTTGACTAGCTATCGACCTCCGATTCACATGAAACTTGTTTTAATATACTTGTATATGAATATTTAGCATAGAAAAATAGTTCGGGACCCGACCCGAACGCGTTGACTTTTTCGTTGACTTTGACCAAGTTTGACTTTTAGTCAAACTTAACCAAACTTTTATACAATCATTCTAACATGCTTTTATACTTGTTTCTTGTATGAAACTTGACAACGTGATTCACATGCTATACTTAATCGAGTCGTATTGAGCCATAGGACTAATTGAACACATTTCACCCGACCTTGTGTCGTAACCGGTTAATTGATATAACTTACTTGTTTAGGTCAAGGCTAAGCAACTTTCATGCACACGTTTACTTGTTGAAGTACCTTTATACTCGTGCACTCGAGGTGAGATCATAGTCCCACCTTTTCAACAACTTTTATACTTTTAAATCGTGGGCTGAGAAAACATATACTTTATTACATCTTGTACTACTTACTTTTATGTTTTGAACACAAGTGTGAAAACAAACATTCCACGTGCGAGTTAGAACAAAAATGCCTCAATTCGATTATCATTAGTTACACTTGCAGGGTGTAAGCGAGAACTTATATTGTGTGACCATACGGGTTTAACAAACCCTCATTCGGACGGTTCGCTACCGTTATGCGGATGAAATATATTTTTGTGTTTTAGTGCGGGTTCTAGCACTGTGTGATGGGGTAACGTTGGTTAAGTTTTGATAATTGAGTGCTCGCGTATAACAACACTTTTGGAATGCAAATGATTTGGATAATCTACGTTATGGAAATACAAAATCTTGTGGTTCAAATACAACGTTTAATACTTACTAAACCTATGATTTCACCAACGTTTTCGTTGACAGATTTCTCTATGTTTTTCTCAGGTCTTGCACGATATGTGATACATGCTTCCGCTCACTATTTGATACTTGCATTGGATGTCGAGTATACATGCATTACTTGGAGCGTCTTTTGACTTTACTTTAAACCGTGTCGCCTAGATTTCAATCGTACTTATAACGTTGTAACTTAACTTTTGGTTGAACAATTCTTGTAAACTTTGAAACAATCTTTATTTTGAAATGAAGGCGACATATTTTGGTCAAACGTTATCTTAAAGACTTATAATCAGGTAATGGGACCCACGTAGCCGACGCCGTCACTTGACGATTTGTCGGGGTCGCTACAAGTGGTATCAGAGCCTTGGTTGTAGGGATTTAGAGTTCATTTGTGTCCACCCCGAGTCATAGGGTACATAGGTGAATCTAGACTACAACCGGCATATAGACAGAAGTAGGAATTACTTGACTATTTGTGCATTTATACTCGAACTCTTCTATCATATCCAACTCGTATTCGATCTTGATCTTACGTTGATAAATTTTGTTGACGCGCCACCTTGACTTTATGAAGTAATGTTAAATGCACATGAGAATCAGGGTAATATAATTTCCGGGATTATATTACGGTGATTCATATGGACATTCCGACATTATGACATAAAGAATTTAAGGCGAGTCAAGGAAAATTTTCTCTACATCATCATTCCATATCATGATTAGTATTATTGAGAATACTAATCAACGATATTCTTGTGTCTTGAAGGAACAATGCCTCCCCGTCGCGGGCCACGTAATGAAACTTCCGAACAAGCTTTTCAACGCATGATAGCCACCGCCATAGGTGCGGCTATGGCTAGTATCTCCTCCGACATCAATAACAACCACAACCACAACGACCATGGAGCCGGTAATTCAAACGAGGGTTGCTCCTACAAAACTTTCATGGGGTGCAAACCTCACACCTTCGATGGGACCGGAGGACCGGTTGTGCTCACCCGATGGTTTGAGCAAACAGAAGCCGTTTTTAGCATAAGCGGTTGTCGGTACCAAGACAAAGTCAAATATTCCACCCACACTTTTGCCGGTATCGCCCTCACATGGTGGAATACGTATGTGCTGTCGGTGGGTATCGATGAAGCCCACACACTCTCATGGGCCGACTTAAAGAAAAAGATGATCACCGAATACTTCCCGCGCGAAGAGACCCGTAAGCTCGAACACGAACTAAGAACTTTAAAAGCGGTCGGGAATGACCTAAAGGCATATAATCAACGATTTTCTGAGCTATCCTTGATGTGCCCAAACCTCGTGACCCCAGAACCTCTAAGGGTTGAACTTTACATGGATGGTCTTCCCAAGAGCATCAAACAAGGAGTAATGTCATCCAAACCCAGTAATCACCAAGAGGCCCTGAATATGGCCCGTCAATTGATCGAAACGGTAGACGAGATTGAAGTGCCGGCACCTAAAGCCGAGGATGAGTCGGGTGACAACAAAAGAAAATGGGAAGCCCCCCAATCGAGTAACTACAACAACAACTTTTCCAAGGAACCTCTCACCCCCGTCGGCAAGAAAAGTTATGCCGGGACACGACCTTTTTGCAACAAATGCCACAAGCATCATTTTGGTGAATGTGGCAAGCTAATTTGCCATCGGTGCCAAGGTAGTGGTCATATTGCCAAGTATTGTGGAAGTACCGCCCCCGTCACTCAAAAGGGGCCCGACGCACCAAAGCCGAGTATTTGCTACAAATGCGGCCAATCGGGTCATTTTAGGAATGAATGCCCAAAGAATAAAGCAAAAACCAACGCGCGCCGTTGAACTTACGACATCGACGCCTAGGATGCCCGAGGCGACGATGGTCTAGTCATGGGTATGTTTCTTCTCGAAATTCTCACGTTTCATGTTTATTCGATTCGGTTACCGTTAGACGTTTTATAAACAAGGCTATGACTCATACTCTTTGCACTTCACTTTTTCCACTATACACTACTTAGGCAATTTAAGTGACCGACGGAAAATATTGTGTGCCTATAAATTTTATTGGATGATATACGTTAAGACTTTTGACTTGACACCTATAGAACTAGGGAGCTCGGAACCTATTCGTAAAAAAAAAAAAAAAAAAAAAAAAAAAAAAAAAAAAATGTTTCCCCATCATCTTGTATAGATTATTGTGAACTGAGTAATTTTCGGTTGGAAACCGATACTCTCTTCCTCGTATCCATTACCTCATGATTATTTGTGTGGATCCCGTGTATTCCAAATCGACCTCCGTTCTGGTTATCATCAATTGGGGGTTAAGGGAGACGATGTCTCCTAAGCCATTTTCCGAGCTCACAACGTTAGTTGTAAATCCCTCTTAGTACCGTTTGATTTATTTAGGACTCCGTCCGTATTCATGAACCTCCTAAACCACGTATGCAACTTATCTAGACAAATCTGTTATCATATTTATAGATGACATCTTAACTTATTCAAGTAAAGAAGGCAAACGAACAACATCATCATCTTACGCTCGAACTTTGAGAAAAGAGCAACTCTATACCAAATTCTCCGAGTGAGAATTTCTGTTAAACGAAGTCAAATTTTCTAGACCATGATGTTAATGGTCAAGGCATTACAATCAATCTCGAAATCAAGCCACACGTAATCATGAAACTCTCTCAACTCAGACTTGTATTCGTAAAATCTTAGATCTCGCCTGTTATCACCGAAGATTCATTTCTGACTTTTCTCGTGTTACCCGACTTTTACACTCGTTAACTCACTAAGGGAAAACTTTAAACCTCTCCGTGTTCGAACCTTGAGCGTGATTCTTCACACCAACATTTCTAGTTAAAATCGTATAGCAACAGATGGAACTCAAACATGGAAATATTTCTACATGAACGCCGAAAGGCATACTCTCTCGACTCAAAATTAACGTAACTAAAATTCGTTATTTTGCACGAAGAATTCGAATATTAAACTGTAGATCCGATCAACTTTCTCGTCATCACGTACCACACACATACCTCTGTTATTTCACCGTTACTGTCTGATATTACTGGAATTTAAGATAACACACAATCCAACGATACTTCACTCTTCTTTGACTTAACGTCCTTGTGTTTCTGATAATCGGCCAACTATTATTCAACCCCGAACTATACAACTACGTGTACTATCTTGTTTCTCTTCCAGACTTCAATTTTCGACAACTAGAGGCGCGTTATGGCAACCTCGAGATGTAAGCTCATCCTATTCTCAGTCCTCATTTCATTCCTATCTTTATCGCTCACATTTCCGTTTAAGGAAACTCCTTGTGACATTTCTCCATGGATAGAGAAATTCCTCATATTATATTAGTATTCGCCACGAGGGTGAATAGTCCTAACGAACATTTTTCGAACCCTAACTGACTTGTTCAAACATATCTTAAGAGATTCTATTCCAACACGGAGTATCTTTGTCAAATATCCCGTATCGAAATACTCGTTTCGCCTCTAGTTTTACAAGAAACCTTGGAGACCCGCTTAGACATGAGTACCGCGTACCACCCACAAACAGACGAACCGAACAAACGAACGATTTACGTCTTCAAAAGACATGTTTCAAACTTGCATGGTCGCTTTTAGTAGATCCCTCTTACAACAGTAGTTACCACTCGTGTGTTCACACGCACTTTCCGAAACCCTATATGACCGCTAATGTCATACCCCTATTCGTTGGACCAAAGCATGTGGCAAACAAAACACCGAATCTTAACTCATCCAAGAAACAACAATTGAGATAATCCAAGTCCGAGAAGGGCTCGAGACGACCCGTAGTCGCCCAAAAGAGTCATACCAAACTTAGATGAAAACCTCACAAATCCCAGTGTGTAACCGCGTAATATTGAGAAACCGCACCTTGGAAAGGTGTAATCCAATTTGGGAAATCGAGAAAGGCTATATCCGCAATATCGAACCTTTTGAAACCTTGGGGCGTATTGGAACCGCTTCCTATCGTTTAGAACTTCAGACTCAATTAAGTTTCCGTTTACCCTACATTTCGTGTAACAAACTTAGAAACGTGTCCTGTGGAACAGGAACGTGCAATCCTGCTAGGTACATCAACTATCGATGACAAACTTCTCTTCATAGGAAAACCAGTTGAAATCGGGGATCGTAAAACCAAACTTTAATACAACGTAAAACCCTGACTATCCAAATTCATGAGAACACTCAAGGACGTACCTACACTTATTCATATTATGAACAACGTAAAGTCTCGAGTAAGAGATATCGACTACTACTTCCAACTAAATTTCGGGACGAAATTTCTTTTGAGGTGTGGATAATGTAACATCCCGCGTTTTTCCGTTAAATTTAATTTTAACACCGTCTTTTTTTTAAAAACATAATCTTTCGTATTTAAATTAATAGTTTCCGTGAGTAACGTTCATTATATTCCCGCTATTTAATTTTGACATCACCCGTTACTCGAGCGTTTTAAAATATTCGTTTGGTTAATTACCGCACCCGCTTTGAAACTTGAGGGACCAATCTCGTCACTTGGCCAAATTGGGGCAACTAGCCACCACCTCCCCACCTTCCTCACCATTCAATCACCTCCATCTCTCTCTCTTTCTCTCTAGCAAGAACACACACACAAACACCCAATTCAAACATTCATCATCTAAATTCGGATCGGGAAGCAAACTTCAAAACAAATTACATATTCGTGATCCTCTCTTCATCCTCTACATTTTGATACCAATTTCATCAAGTTTGGGTAACTTTCTAAAAACTCTAGATTTCTATAAATTCGTGTTTTTGACTTGAAATTGTGTTGGTTAGTGTCTATGGCTCGTGTATAACATGAATATATGATTTGTATTCTCGATCTTGATGTTTTGGTGTAACTAGCTTGAAAATGAAAAGTGTATGCTTAATCCTTGATTTTGGATGATCAAATGTGGTTAGATTGTTAAAGTGCATGTTTTAAAAGTGTTACTAGTATCATTAGCTTCGTTTTGATGTATAGGTTGATTAAGGAAACTCCAAAAACATGATTATTGATTTTGAGATGTTTGACTAGGGTTTGATAGTTCTTGACATGAATTTTTGGATGCTTGAATGCCATGAAATGTTAATTGTTAGTGTTTAGTAGTAATGTATGCTTCATTACTTTCAAAACGGCATATTGTATGTGTAAATTGGGTTCCCGAATCATAAAATACGTTTTACGAACTTGAAACTTTGAAAATAAACCTTTCTTGATCAATTGACGAGTTTTCGGTTATTGTAAATGATGTTTTTGCTTGATGAAAAGTGGTTAGTTGTATTCCTTGTCAAAATACCTTTCCAACGATATAAGATACTTGTTTTGGATGTTTACGGTTTAGGAATTATGGGTATTTGAAGTTGGATTCGTGCTTGAGTGTGAAAAACTGACCAGAATTCTCTGCCCAGGTAGTGGCGCGGCGCGCCCCATTCCCGCGCGGCGCGCGGATTGGCCTGGCCAGATTCTGCCTTGTTTGGCGCATTTCACGCGAAATGTTTGACTAGCTATCGACCTCCGATTCACATGAAACTTGTTTTAATATACTTGTATATGAATATTTAGCATAGAAAAATAGTTCGGGACCCGACCCGAACGCGTTGACTTTTTCGTTGACTTTGACCAAGTTTGACTTTTAGTCAAACTTAACCAAACTTTTATACAATCATTCTAACATGCTTTTATACTTGTTTCTTGTATGAAACTTGACAACGTGATTCACATGCTATACTTAATCGAGTCGTATTGAGCCATAGGACTAATTGAACACATTTCACCCGACCTTGTGTCGTAACCGGTTAATTGATATAACTTACTTGTTTAGGTCAAGGCTAAGCAACTTTCATGCACACGTTTACTTGTTGAAGTACCTTTATACTCGTGCACTCGAGGTGAGATCATAGTCCCACCTTTTCAACAACTTTTATACTTTTAAATCGTGGGCTGAGAAAACATATACTTTATTACATCTTGTACTACTTACTTTTATGTTTTGAACACAAGTGTGAAAACAAACATTCCACGTGCGAGTTAGAACAAAAATGCCTCAATTCGATTATCATTAGTTACACTTGCAGGGTGTAAGCGAGAACTTATATTGTGTGGCCATACGGGTTTAACAAACCCTCATTCGGACGGTTCGCTACCGTTATGCGGATGAAATATATTTTTGTGTTTTAGTGCGGGTTCTAGCACTGTGTGATGGGGTAACGTTGGTTAAGTTTTGATAATTGAGTGCTCGCGTATAACAACACTTTTGGAATGCAAATGATTTGGATAATCTACGTTATGGAAATACAAAATCTTGTGGTTTAAATACAACGTTTAATACTTACTAAACCTATGATTTCACCAACGTTTTCGTTGACAGATTTCTCTATGTTTTTCTCAGGTCTTGCACGATATGTGATACATGCTTCCGCTCACTATTTGATACTTGCATTGGATGTCGAGTATACATGCATTACTTGGAGCGTCTTTTGACTTTACTTTAAACCGTGTCGCCTAGATTTCAATCGTACTTATAACGTTGTAACTTAACTTTTGGTTGAACAATTCTTGTAAACTTTGAAACAATCTTTATTTTGAAATGAAGGCGACATATTTTGGTCAAACGTTATCTTAAAGACTTATAATCAGGTAATGGGACCCACGTAGCCGACGCCGTCACTTGACGATTTGTCGGGGTCGCTACACATAGGCGTAACCTCGAGCATTCAGTATCTTTTCTTCTAAACATATGAACGGTCCGTCTCTGCATAAAGTAACAAATTCGGTATTTGAATAGGTTTGATTATTTGAACATTTACCTCCATGTGACCATTTTCCGCATTTGTGACATCTTTCTAGGTGTCGTGCTCTTCTTTTCGCTGCGGATTTTGATTTTCCTTTACCAAATTGTAACTTATTATCTTCGCATCTGGATTCTTTTCTAACTCCGTCCATTCTTTCTCTGATTACTGATACTATTTCACTCGGTAGTATGTCATTATTACGTTTAGTGATCAAAGCGTGTAGCATTAGACCATGGTTTAGTTCACAGGCAGTCTTCATTTCGTAAAAACCTAAAAAAAAATAAAAATTCAGAATGGGGGGAGAAGACTAGTTCTTTAGGGTCTGCTAGGGAAAGACCATTCGGGTTCCATTTTCGAGAACTACACGAAAACAGACAATCTAACTCTAACAGAAATACATATTATCCTTTAAAGACTTGATTCTCCCCACACTTAGTTAGCTGTGGTGTCGAAATTGTGATTAACTTCGTTGTCGACCTCCATCGGACCATGTATGTAATGTTTAACTCTGTGACCATTAACTTTAAATTCAATCCCATTTGAATTTATTAATTCTATCGTTCCGTATGGGAAAACTCTTTTGACTATGAATGGTCCAGACCATCTTGATTTCAATTTTCCAGGAAATAGCTTGAATCGTGAATTGAAAAGAAGAACTCTGTCTCCTTCTTTAAATTCTTTTGAACTTCTGATTCTTTTATCATGCCATTTCTTCGTTCTTTCTTTATAGATTAACGAATTTTCGTATGCTTCATGTCTTAATTCTTCTAATTCATTTAGTTGACTTAATCGTAGACGTCCGGCTTCATGTAAATCAAGATTACATGTTTTCAAAGCCCAAAATGCTTTGTGTTCAATTTCTACTGGAAGATGACATGCTTTTCCATAAACAAGTCTAAAAGGTGTGGTTCCAATTGGAGTTTTGTAGGCTGTTCTAAAAGCCCAGAGTGCATCCTCCAATTTAATGGACCATTCCTTCGGATTTGATCCTACGGTTTTCTCTAGAATACGTTTTAAAGCTCGGTTGGTATTTTCAACTTGTCCACTTGTTTGTGGATGATATGCGGTGGAGATTTTATGAGTTACTCCATATCTTTTAAGAACTTTCTCAAGTTGATTATTACAGAAATGAGTACCCCGATCACTTATTAAAGCTTTCGGTGTTCCAAACCTTGCAAAAAGACGTTTTAAAAAGTTGACTACAACTCGTGCATCGTTAGTTGGGAGAGCTTGTGCTTCCGCCCATTTAGATACATAATCAATGGCTACGAGTATATATAGATTATTATGAGATTTTGGAAATGGACCCATAAAGTCAATACCCCAAATGTCAAATACTTCACATACTTGGATGACATTTTGTGGCATTTCATCACGTTGACTTATTTTTCCGGCCCTTTGACATGCATCACAGGATTTGCAAAGAAGGTGTGCGTCTTTGTAAATTGTAGGCCAATAGAATCCAACTTCATAAACTTTTCTTGCTGTTAGTTGAGGCCCATAATGCCCTCCTGTTGGTCCTGTGTGACAATGGTTTAAAATTTTACTAGCTTCATCTCCAAATACACATCGGCGTATTATTCCATCGGGACAACTTTTAAACAGATGTGGATCTTCCCAGAAATAGTGTTTTATATCACTGAAGAATTTCTTTCGTCTTTGGTACGATAATCCTTTTTCAAGGAATCCACAAACTAAGTAGTTTGCATAGTCTGCAAACCATAGAATTTCTTTATAATCTATCTTCAATAGATATTCATCAGGAAAGTTGTCTTGTATGGCTGATTCATTCAGAACTTCTAATTCGGGATTTTCAAGACGAGAAAGATGATCAGCGGCGAGATTTTCTGCTCCTCTTTTATCTCGGATTTCAATATCAAACTCTTGTAAGAGTAAGATCCAACGGATTAATCTTGGTTTAGCATCTTGTTTTGAAAATAGGTATCTAAGAGCAGAATGGTCGGTATAGACCACCGTTTTTGCTAGAACGAGATATGATCGAAATTTGTCAAAAGCAAAGACAATAGCAAGGAGTTTTTTTTCAGTAGTTGTATAGTTTGTTTGTGCTCCTTGTAACGTCTTACTAGCATAATATATAGGTTGAAATCGTTTTTCAATCCTTTGTCCTAAAACGGCTCCTATTGCAAAATCACTTGCATCGCACATTAGTTCAAATGGTAGATTCCAATTTGGTGTTATCATGATCGGCGCATTAGTGAGTTTTTCTTTAAGAATATTAAAAGATTTGATACACTCATCCGAAAAGATGAATGGAGCATCCTTTTCTAGGAGTTTATTCATAGGAGTGGCAATTTTAGAAAAATCTTTTATGAAACGTCGGTAAAAACCGGCATGCCCTAGGAAACTCCTAACTCCTCTAACATTGGTGGGATGTGGAAGTTTAGCAATTACATCTACTTTAGCTCTATCCACTTCAATTCCTTCTTTTGAAATTTTATGTCCAAGAACGATGCCTTCTTTAACCATGAAATGGCATTTCTCCCAATTAAGTACTAGATTTGATTTTTCGCATCTAATTAGCATTCGTTCCAGATTAACTAGACATGATTTAAATGTATCACCGAAGACTGAAAAGTCATCCATGAAAACTTCCATGCATTCTTCTATCATGTCGTGAAAAATCGCCATCATACACCTTTGAAAGGTTGCAGGGGCGTTGCAAAGTCCAAATGGCATGCGTTTGTAAGCAAAAGTACCATAAGGGCATGTGAATGTGGTTTTCTCTTGGTCTTCGGGTGCTATTGGAATTTGAAAATATCCAAAAAATCCATCTAGAAAACAATAGTAACTATTTCCGGCTAATCTTTCCAACATTTGATCTATGAAAGGTAAGGGAAAGTGATCTTTTCTGGTGGCGTCATTTAATTTTCTATAATCAATACATACACGCCATCATGTTACAGTCCTAGTAGGAATAAGCTCATTTTTCTCATTTGTAATGACAGTCATGCCACCCTTCTTAGGTACGCATTGAACTGGGCTTACCCATGGACTATCAGAAATTGGATATATCAAACCTGCATCTAGCAGTTTAATAATCTCTTTCTTAACTACATCTTGCATATTAGGATTTAGTCTTCGTTGGCGTTGCACATACGTTTTATGACCTTCTTCCATAAGGATTTTATGTGTGCAATACGAAGGACTTATTCCTTTAATATCATGAATCTTCCATGCAATGGCTGGTTTATGAGCTTTCAACACAGAAATGAGTTGTGATTTCTCATTTTCAGTAAGAGAAGACGATATTATTACAGGTAATTCAGATTCACCATGTAAATAAGCGTATTCCAAATGGTTTGGAAGTGGCTTTAACTCTAATTTCGGAGGTTCTTCTATCGATGATTTATATCGATATCTGTCTTCTTCTTTTAGCATTTGAAGTTCTTCTGTTGTTGGTTCATATCCATTATCCATAAGTGTAGCTAACATTTCAGCTTCATCAATTGGTTCAGTTCCTTCTCCTACAGAACATTCTCCCGTTCCTTGTAATTCTGGAAATTCTTCTAACAATTCAGCATATGGATCTACAGTTTGAATATAATAGCATGTATCATCTGCAGATTGCGGTTGTTGCATTGCTCTATCAACTGAAAAGGTAACACTCTCATCCTCTATACTTAGGGTCAGTTTTTTACCGAACACGTCTATCATTGCTTTAGCCGTGTTTAAGAATGGTCTTCCTAATATGAGAGGAACTTGAGGATCTTCTTCCATGTCCAAAACAACAAAATCTACTGGAAATACTAAAGTACCAACTTTAACTAGCATGTTCTCCATTATCCCTCTAGGATATTTTATTGATCTATCGGCTAGTTGTTTGCTTATTCTGGTTGGTTTCAATTCTCCAAGGTCTAGTTTAGCGTATAGTGAATACGGCATTAGATTTATACTAGCACCTAAGTCTGCCAATGCTTCTATTGAACTAAGACTACCCAGAAAACATGGAATTGTGAAACTTCCTGGATCAGATAGTTTTTCTGGTATCTTATTCAACAGCACTGCTGAACAATTAGCATTCATAGTAACAGCCGAGAGTTCTTCCATTTTCTTTCTATTTGAGATTAGATCTTTCAAGAATTTAGCATATCTAGGCATTCCTGAAATCACATCAATGAAAGGAAGATTTACATTTATCTGTTTAAACATATCCAAAAATTTGGATTGCTCGGCTTCAAGTTTTTCTTTCTTCATTTTACTCGGGTAAGGAAGTGGTGGTTGGTATGGTTTAACATAAGGTTTATCCTTAACTGTGTTATCTTCATTAACCTTTTCAACTACCGGTTCTTTTTCCTTATCTTGATCAGGTTGTGGTTCTTGTGGAGTAGGAATAGTTTCATCAGAAGTTACAGGTATTTCAGGTGGTTTAAGTGTTGTACCACTTCTTGTGGTAATGGCTTTAGCTGTTTCATTTCGGGGGTTAGCATTTGTATCACTAGGTAGACTTCCCGATTTTCTTTCACCTATTAACCTTGCTAGGTTACTCACTTCTTGTTCCAGATTTTAAATAGAAGCTTGTTGATTTCTAAATGCTTGAGCATTTTGTTCATTAGTTTGTTTTTGAGATGTGAAAAACTGCGTTTGAGTTTCAACTATCTTCGTCATCATATCTTCTAAATTCGGCTTTTTATCATCGGTTTGTTGTGGTGGTTTGTTTTGAAAATTCGGTCTTTGCTGATTATAATTATTATTGGATACTTGTTGATTGCTAGGACCTTGTTGGTTGTTGTATGGAATATTTCGGTTATAATTCTGGTTTTGATTGTAAATCGGTCTTGGCGGTTGATAATTATTCTGATAATTATTTCCAGGCCTTTGGTTTATGTATGAAATATTCTCTCTTTGTTCCATTGTTAATTCAATACTGAGACAATCTTTTGTCAAATGTGGTCCTCCACACTGCTCACAACTAATTCGTATTGAGTGAATATCCTTAGTCATCTTTTCCATTCGTCTCTCCACAGCATCTATCTTTGCGGAAATGGAATCTAAGTCATGGCTAGAATCGGCTCTAGCTGCTTTAGATGATCTAATGATATCTTTTTCTTGGTGCCACTCATGCGAGTGGGAAGCAGTGTTATCAATAATTTTGTAAGCATCAGTTTCGGTTTTCTTCATAATAGAACCACCACCTGCTATATCTATGTCTTTTCTTGTAGTGATGTCGCATCCTTGGTAGAATATTTGTACTATTTGACAGGTGTCTAAACCATGTTGCGGACATCCTCTTAATAACTTTCCATATCTTGTCCACGCCTCATATAGAGTTTCATTTGGCTTCTGTGTGAACGTAACAATTTCTGCTTGAAGTCTTACGGCTTTAGATGCAGGAAAGAATTGTTTAAGAAATTTGTCAATTAAAACGTCCCATGTATCAATCGCCCCTTCAGGTAACGATTCCAACCAATCTTTGGCTTCTCCCTTTAAAGTCCAGGGAAATAACATGAGATATATCTGTTCATCCTCCACTTCTCGGATTTTAAATAGTGTGCAGATCCTATTAAAGGTACGTAGATGTTCATTTGGATCTTCCTTCGGCGCACCACTAAATTGGCATTGATTAGTCACCATGTGTAGAATTTGTCCTTTGATTTCATAATCTGGCGCATTAATGTCTGGATGAGTAATTGCGTGACCTTGGCCAGTGCGTTTAGCTCTCATTCGGTCTTCCATACTTAAAGGTTCCAGATTCTCCATAATTGAATTTGTTGAATCGGTATCACTAGATGATTCTGATTTAATGGTTCGTTCCTCAACAATCTCTGTTTGAATGATTGGTTCCTCCGGAGGAAAGTTTAATGGTTCAGGATCTACGAACCGTTCCTGAATATTCTCCGGATTCTCAATTGTGATGTCGGGTTCAAAAAATGGATTATCGGAAATTTGAACTGAAGTACTTGGTCGACTGGATGATGATTCTAAAGAAAAATCAACGGCGGTTATATTTGCTAAATGTCTTGATCTAGTTACAGGTGGTGAACGTACAAAAGGTGATGAACGTCTTGCTCGGTGCATTCACTGAATATCCTATTAGTTTTTTAAAAAGAAAGAAAAATTATAATAAGTTATCCAATCAATAGACTTTTCTGATTTTGCCCACGTTTCGAATAGCCAAAAGATGCAGCAGAGGGGCAGGATTCGTTTGGTCTCAATATAATTGAGGACTGTTTGGCTCCAATAACCCGGTCCACGTACAAATCCAACTATTACTACGAACCAGAAAATTTTGATGTCTATTAATTTAACCACTTAAAATAAATTTTCGTAATTTTAAGAAATTTAGATAAGAAGTAGAAAAAATTCTAAGTCCTAAAAACTAGAATGGAGAGAAATAAGAGAGAAAAAGAGTTCGTCGCAAAAGGTCGAAAAAGAAAAAATGGTTGAAAAATAAAAGGTGACGGAAAAATAAAAGAAACTTATATAAACTTAAAAATGCTTGACTAACCTAACCTTATTACTACAACTAACTTAAAATTATAATCGCAAATTGAAATTACTAATTGGAATGATAATTGATACATAGTAAAAGGTCTAAAAATATTAAAGCTTACAGGAAAAACTAAATCCCAAATGGAAATAACTTAAAAAGAAACTAAAACTTAAAAAGGCGTCGCAAAATTCTAAAGTACCTAAATCTTAGTCTAAAGAAAAAGCACTTAAGGAATTCTACGGCAAAGCCTAAAAATCTAGGAGTAAAAATAACTATAGCAAAAACTAATTTTAAAATTAAATATGAGCTAAAAATACAAATATTACGCTACAATGATTAAAAAGGGACAAAATATAAAAATATATAAAAAGTTGTAAATAGTACAATTTTTATAAAAATATTATTTTTATATTATTTTATTTAATAAAACTACTAATTTTACAATTTAATAAAACTAATTAATACTAAATACATAAATTAAATAAAAAGTAAAAGTAAAAATAAAACTAATAATAATAATAATAATAATTAAGGTTAAATAATAATAATAATTAATTAAAACCCGTAATTAATGCTGAATTAGGGCTTCTGTCCATGTGTCAGGTTCCCTCCGCGAGTCGCGGTAATTAATGAAGAAAACCCCGCGAGTCGCGGGGTTCAGAAATTCAGTTGACAGATTTAATCTTCGACGCGTTTTTTCTTTATTTATTTATTTTTATTTTCTGTTTTCTATTTTTATATAAATAAAAGATATTTAATAAAATTTATATTATTATAAACTAAAATAAAGATAAAGAAACTTATAAAACTTAAATATTTAACAAAATCTTAAAAATGCTTATATTTTTGTTTTTCTTTTTATATTTTTGAATAATTAAAACGTATTTTTACAAAAACGAATTTTTAATAAAAGTAAACTAAAAATCTTTTTTTTTTTATATTAGCGTTCCGCTTCCGGCGTTTAAGAGAGTTCCCCGGCAGCGGCGCCAAAAATACTTGATGTTATGCGAGGTGTATATAAAATAGTTTATTAATTTTAGCAGAAAACACTATTAAATACGATACAATTTTACACAAGATATTTATTTATTTATAGAATGGATATACTTAAACCTTGCTACAACACTTATAGGCAGTGTACCTAATCGTACAGTAGTGTAGTTTTTAGTAAGTCCGGTTCGTTCCACAGGGAAATCTTTAAACAAAGCTCAACGCTATATTAGTTTACTTTTATAAAAATACAAATATATATATAAGTAATATTATTATTATAAAGGGGGGTTTTTACCGTTTAATGACCGGTTTGTCGATTTTAAGACTTTAGTCGCAGTTAAAACCTAATGTAAAATATAAAATAAATACAAGACTTAAATTAAAGCGTAAAGTAAATAACGATAATGAAATTGCGAATAATAAAAGTGCGATAAAATAAAATTGCGATAATTAAAAGTACGATAATTAAAAGTGCGATTAAATAACAATAAATAAAAGTGCGATAATTAGAAGTGCAATTAAATATAAAATAAAGGAAATTAAATATGAAATAAAAGAATTATGCTTATTTAAACTTCCGTAATCATGATGTTCGACGTGTTGATTTTAGTTTTATGCCCATGGGTTAATTGTCCTTTGTCCTGGATTATTTAATATGTCCGTCTGGTTTTTGTCCATAACAGTCCATCAGTCATAAATATAAAGTGCGAGTGTCCTCATCAAATTATTCTTATACCCGAAGTTAAATATTCCAACTAATTGGGGATTCGAATTGTAACAAGGTTTTAATACTTTGTTTAATGAATACACCAGGTTATCGACTGCGTGTAAACCAAGGTTTTACTACTTTGTTAACAATTACACCAATTACCCTTGAATGTAATTTCACCCCTGTTTTAATTATTCTAGTGGCTATTAATCCATTCCCGTGTCCGGTTAAATGAACGATTATTCGTACATATAAATACCCCGCCCATCGTGTCCGATTGAGTGTATATGGTAATTTATAAGGACGCCCAATTGTAAATCTTTATATTAACATTAACAAACTTTCATTTAGTTAAACAAATATAAAGCCCATTAATAGCCCATAGTCTAATTTCCACAAGTGTCGTTCTTTTGTCCAAACCCCAATTATGGTACAAAGCCCAATTACCCAATTTTAGTAATTAGCCCAACATCATGATTACTTCGTTTTAAATAAGCATAATAATAACTTAGCTACGAGACATTAATATAAAAAGGTTGAACATAACTTACAATGATTAAAAATAGCGTAGCGTTACACGGACAGAATTTCGACTTACACCCTTACAATATTCGCTAACATACCCTTATTATTAGAATTATAATTAAAATTAAAATTAAAATATAAATTATATATATATATTTTTTGTATATATGAGAGAAGAGAGAAATAGAATATGAAAAATGATCAGAATTCGGTTTGCTTTATAGCCAGAGTTGATTTTTGGGGCTCCGCGACTCGCGGTGAAAACCTCTTCAAACTCCGCGAGTCGCGGAGAATGTATTTACAGCTCACACCCTTGGAGTCTTTCTCTGCCGACGGTTTATAATATATATATATATAATATATATATAATTAATATAATTAATTATATATTATATTATATTTATATACATAGTTAACTTGTAATTTTTAGTCCGTTGCGTCGAGCGTTAAGAGTTGACTCTGGTCCCGGTTCCGGATTTTCGAACGTCCTTGCGTACAATTTTATATTTTGTATTTTGCGTTTTGAATCTTGTACTCTTGTAATTTCGAGACGTTTCTTATCAATAATTGGAACCTCTTTGATTGTCTTTTGTACTTTTGAGCTTTTTGGTCGTTTGCGTCTTCAATTCGTCGAATCTGTCTTTTGTCTTCACCTTTTATTATTTAAACGAATATCACTTGTAAATAGAACAATTGCAACTAAAAGCTTGTCTTTCTTGAGGAATAATGCTATGAAATATATGTTCGTTTTTAGCATTATCAGCTTGACCCCAAGCAAGTATGAGTGTACGCGGAAGCATGTATCAAATAGCCAATCATGAACCTGAGAAACATATAGAAAACTGTCAACGAAAAACGTTGGTGAAATCATAGGTGTTTGTAAACGTTGTTTTTGAACCACAAGATTTTGTATAGCTGATTATCCAAATCGTTTGCATTCCAAAAGTTGTTGTTTGTATCGCGAGCAACTAATTATCAAACTTAACTGTTTTGTACCCTGTTACGTAGTGTTAGAACATACACTATACTCGAAAATATATTTCATCCGCTAACGGTAGCGAACCGTCCAAATGAGGCTCGTCAAGCCCACGTGATCACATAATATAAGTTCACGTTTACACCCTGCAAGTGTAACTAATGATAATTGAATTGAGGCTTTTTGTTCTAACTCGCACGTGGAATGTTTGTTTTCGTACTTGTGTTCAAAGTATAAAGTATGTAGTATAAAACTGTATATGTTTCTCATCCCATGATTTAAAAGTATAAAAGTTGTTGAAAGATAGGACTATGATCTCACCTCGGGTGCACGAGTATAAAAGTACTTCACAAAGTAAACGTGTGCATGAAAGTTGCTTAGCCTTGACTTAAACAAGTAAGTTGTATCAATTAACCGGTTACGACACAAGGTCGGGCGAAAAGTGTTCAATTAGTCCAATGGCTCGTTACGACTCGAATATATAGCATGTGAATCACGTTGTCAAGTTTCATGCAAGAATCAAGTATAAAAGCACGTTAGAACGATTGCAAAAGTGTTTGGTTAAGTTTGACTAAAAGTCAAACTTGGTCAAAGTCAACGAAAAAGTCAACGGGGTCGGGTCCCGAACTATTTTTCTGGGGTTTTTAATCATATACAAGCATGTTGGCCAAGTTTCATGTTGATCGGGGGTGCGTAGCATAGTTAGAATTAATCGAAAATGTGTATTTTTGGACAGCAGGGGCCCGGAGCGGCGCTCCAGGACCCTAAGCGGCGCTCAGTATAGCTGTTCAGCAAGTCTGGCAGTTTTTGAACACTCAAGCACGAATCCAACTTCAAACAATCATAACTTATGAACCGTAAACATTCAAAAAACATATAAGATATCGTTGGAAAGGTATGTTGACAAGGAATACAACTAAACACATTTCATAAATCAAATCCATCATTAACAATAATGAAAACCTCAATAAATGATCGTTAAATGTTCATAATTAAAGTTTTAAGTTCATAAAACGCATTTCTTGACTCTGGAATCCAATTTACACATACGATACGCCGTTTTGAAGGTAATGAAACATACAATACAACTAAACACTTATACTAACAACATTTCATAGCATTCAATGTGTCAAAAGTTAGTTTTAAAGTTCATCAAACCCTAACCAAAATCATGAATTCATCAATTTTGTAAATGAAGCTTTTCTAAATCAACCTACACATCAAAATGAAGCTAATGATGCTAGTAACACATTTAATACATGAACTCAAACATTTAAACAACATTTAATCAACCAAAACTCAAGATTAAACAAACCCATTTCAAGTTCGTGCTAGTTTATGTAAAACAACAAGACCGAGCAAATAAATCATATATTCATGCTAGACACGAGCCATAGACACTAACTAACACCATTTCAAGTCAAAAACACGAATTAGAGAAATCTAGAGTTTCAGAAATGTAACCCAAACGAGATGAAATTGGTATCAAATTGTAGAGGATGAAGAGAGGATCACGAATATGTAATTTGTTTTGTAGCAAGCTTCCTAGATTCAAAATGGATGATGAATGAATGATTTGGGTGTTTGAGTTCAAAAATGGAAGTAGAGAAAGAGAGAAAGAGATGAGGAGGTGAAAATAGAATGAGTGGTGGAAAGAGTGGGTTGACTAGTTGACCTAGTCAACTAGTTTGCCCACTTGGCAACTTCGGTCCCTCAAGTTTGTAAGCGGGTGCGTGAATTAACCGAGCGAATATTTTAAAACGCTAGAGTAAACGAGAGATGTTAAAATCAAATAACGGAAATATTACGAACGTTAGTTAGCGAAAGATGCGAATTTAGATAACGAAAGATATTATCTAAAAAAAAGACGGTGTTAAAAATAAATTTAACGGAAAAATGCGGGATGTTAAATTACCCACAACTTAAAAGAAATTTCGTCCCGAAATTTAGTTGGAAGTAGTAGTCGTTGTTTCTTCCTTGAGATCTTGCATTGTCAATTCTACGGTTAAGTGAAGGTACTTCCTTGGGTATTTCAACGAACTTCGACAGTCGGGATTTCACGTTGTCTCAGAGTTTGGTTTCACGAGTCAATATTTCAACTGGTTCTCCTAGAAAGGGAAGTTTGTCATCGATAGTAAGCTTATCGAACGGAATAACAAGTTCTTGGTCGGCAAGACGTCTCTTTAAGTTTGATACATGGAATGTAGGATGAACGGAGACTCAAATGAGTCGGAAAATCTAAACGGTATGCATCGGGTCCAATACGCCCCAAGATTTCAAAAGGATCAAAATATCGCGGATTTAGCTTTCTACGTTTCCCGAAATGGATTACACCTTTTCAATGTGCGACCTTTAACATTACGCGGCCGCCTACTTGGAATTCGAGAGGTTTACGTCTAACATTGGCATAGCTCTTTTGGCGACTACGAACCATCTTGAGCCTTTCTTGGATTTGAATGATCTTAACAGTTACTTCATGAATGAGTTCGATTCCGGTAGTTTGCTTGTCGCCTACTTCGGCCCAACAATTAAGAGAATGACAATTGCGGTTATATAGAGTTTCGAAAGGTGCGACGTTAATACACGAATGAAAATTATTGTAGTAAGAGAATTCGGCTAAAGGCAAGTACTTTTCTCAAGTAAATTTGAAGTTGATAATACAAACTCGTATTATGGTTTCCAAGGTTCGAATCATATATTTGCTTTGTTCGTCGGTTTGTGGGTGATACGCGGTACCCATGTCTAAACGTGGTCCCGAGGCTTTTTGTAAGGCACTCCAAAATCTAGAAGTGAAACGAGGATCTCGATCCGAAACGAGGTATATTGAACAGGTTCGTTAGGACTTGAAAACGTTAGTTAGAACAAGTTTCTCAAGAAATTCGTGCCGCGAAAGATTTATCGGTTTCCGAAAACGTTCGTTAGGACTATAGACCTTCGTGGCAAATGTTAGTATAATGTGAAGAGTCTCTCTCTCCATTGAGAATCTAAATAAAAGATTTCCTTAAACGGAAGTACGAGTGTGATGCGAGAGAAGTTTCCGCCTCGATGTGAGCATAACAAGCATATTGTAGTTTGTCGATAAAACTGTGCGAGAACGAGATAGTATTCACGTATTACATATGTTTGAAGTCGAAAGAATTTGTCATTCACTTGGAAGCATAAATATGGTTCGACAATAATCAAAGGTGTGTCCCTGGTATGGTTGTTATCAGTATTCTCGGAGTTTTCGAATATCCAACAAGAAAAATGAAGTTATGTACATGGCACATGGTGGTGATTAGGTTGATCGAGTCCAATCACCATCACGTGTCATTAGAACTTTGGTATGACTTACTATAATATAACCACGTTGATCGAGTGTCGTTATATTATACTAACTCATACCTCCATTCCCACATCACTCAATAGATTCAAGTTCGTGTAATCGTGAAGTTTTAAAATGAACAAAGTATAGCGACATCACTAACGTGACTCGTATTGAATCGAAAGTATTAGTGCAACTCCTAAGAAGCGTTCTCCGAGGGAAGTGTATAAATGATCGTTCACATCAATGCGGTTCAAGTCAAACAATAATGTCTTTAGGCACGAAAAGAGTAACGAATTATGATAACGAGTAGTACGCAACCGTAGTGATAAGTAGTGACGACGATACTCACCTAGAGTAATGATGGTAGTAACAAGAAATGGTAAATAGTAAGGAACACCGGTGTGACACTGATAGTAAGTTGAGACGGTGGCGAATTACAATCTGGGAGACAGAGTTCCCGAACAAGTGTGACTAATGAAGTCGTCGTCATCCTTACGCGTATGAATCTAGAATTTACGTGTGTTACCAGAAAGTTGCAGAATAAGAGTTCGTATGATGAAAACTTGGTACCATTAAGAAGTTTGCCTAAGAATGATTTAAGTATAATGCATAAGTAGTCAAGTAAGTGCTATCTATAGCAAATGTATGTCAGAATGCAATGGCTAACTATCTGGTTGTAGTCTAGATTCACTAATGCGTCCTAACGACTCTGTCAGACACACTAATGTATATCCTAGTTCCCTACAACTAACGCTCTAATACCATCTGTAATGACCCGAAAAAATCGTCATTGAAGGTGCCGTTAACTTAGGTCCCGTTATGTGGTCATAGTCCCTATATGAGACGCGTTTGACCAAAATTATGTTGCATTCATTTGAAACGTACAAGACTTACAAAGTTTAGTTTACCAAACGGTTCGACAACAAGTTTAAGTTTACCAAAGTTATAAAGTATAAATGAAATTACTTGCAACACAATTAGTTTAAAATCACGGTTGCTATAAATAGCGTAAATATGTATGTAAACATTTGTTTGAATCCAAAGGTGCTATCACTAGCGTATGCATGTATGCTTGACTCCAACCAAGTAATCAAAGTGTATGCATGTATGCTTGACCCCAAGCAAGTATGAGTGTACGCGGAAGCATGTATCAAATAGCCAATCATGAACCTGAGAAACATATAGAAAACTGTCAACGAAAAACGTTGGTGAAATCATAGGTGTTTGTAAACGTTGTTTTTGAACCACAAGATTTTGTATAGTTGATTATCCGAATCGTTTGCATTCCAAAAGTTGTTGTTTGTATCGCGAGCACCCAATTATCAAACTTAACTATTTTGTACCCTATTACGTAGTGTTAGAACATACACTATACTCGAAAATGTATTTCATCCGCTAACGGTAGCGAACCGTCCGAATGAAGCTCGTCAAGCCCATGTGATCACATAATATAAGTTCACGTTTACACCCTGCAAGTTTAACTAATGATAATTGAATTGAGGCTTTTTGTTCTAACTGGCACGTGGAATGTTTGTTTTTGTACTTGAAATCAAACTATAAAGTATGTAGTATAAAACTGTATATGTTTCTCATCCCATGATTTAAAAGTATAAAAGTTGTTGAAAGATGGGACTATGATCTCACCTCTGGTGCACGAGTATAAAAGTACTTCACAAAGTAAACGTGTGCATAAAAGTTGCTTAGCCTTGACCTAAACAAGTAAGTTGTATCAATTAACCATTTACGACACAAGGTCGGGCAAAATGTGTTCAATTAGTCCTATGGCTCGTTACGACTCGAATATATAGCATGTGAATCACGTTGTCAAGTTTCATGTAAGAATCAAGTATAAAAGCACGTTAGAACGATTGCAAAAGTGTTTGGTTAAGTTTGACTAAAAGTCAAACTTGGTCAAAGTCAACGGGGTCGGGTCCCGAACTATTTTTCTGGAGTTTTTAATCATATACAAGCATGTTGGCCAAGTTTCATGTTAATCGGGGTTCGTACCATAGTTAGAATTAATCAAAAATGTGTATTTTTGGATAGCAGGGGCCCGAAGCGGCGCTCCAGGACCCTGAGCGGCGCTCAGTATAGCTGTTCAGCAAGTCTGGCAGTTTTTGAACACTCAAGTACGAATCCAACTTCAAACAATCATAACTTATGAACCGTAAACATTCAAAATCCGTATCTTATATCTTTGGAAAGGTATTTTGACAAGGAATACAACTAAACACATTTCATAAATCAAATCCATCCTTAACAACAATGAAAACCTCAATAAATGATCATTAAATGTTCATAATCAAAGTTTCAAGTTCATAAAACGCATTTCTTGACTCGGGAATCCAATTTACACATACGATACGCCGTTTTGAAGGTAATGAAACATAAAATACAATTAAACACTTACTAACAACATTTTATAGCATTTAATGCGTCAAAAGTTTGTTTTAAAGTTCATTAAACCCTAACAAAAATCATGAATTCATCAATTTTGTAAATGAAGCTTTTCTAAATCAACCTACACATCAAAATGAAGCTAATGATGCTAGTAACACATTTAATACATGAACTCAAACATTTAAACAACATTTAATCAACCAAAACTCAAGATTAAACAAACCCATTTTAAGTTCATGCTAGTTTATGCAAAATAACAAGATCGAGCAAATAAATCATATATTCATGCTAGACACGAGCCATAGACACTAACTAACATCATTTCAAGTCAAAAACACGAATTAGAGAAATCTAGAGTTTTAGAAATGTTACCCAAACGAGATGAAATTGGTATCAAATTGTAAAGGATGAAGAGAGGATCACGAATATGTAATTTGTTTTGTAGCAAGCTTCCTAGATTTGAAATGGATGATGAATGAATGATTTAGGTGTTTTAGTTCAAAAATGGAAGTAGAGAAAGAGAGAAAGAGATGAGGAGGTGAAAATAAAATGAGTGGTGGAAAGAGTGGGTTGACTAGTTGACCTAGTCAACTAGTTTGCTCACTTGGCCACTTCGGTCCCTCAAGTTTGTAAGCGGGTGCGTGAATTAACCGAGCAAATATTTTAAAACGCTAGAGTAAACGAGAGATGTTAAAATCAAATAACAGAAATATTACGAACGTTAGTTAGCGAAAGATAATTTAGATAACGAAAGATATTATCTAAAAAAAAAGAAGGTGTTAAAAATAAATTTAACGGAAAAATGCGGGATGTTACATCATAAAGATTACATATAAGATTCAAAACCTTTTTAATGTTATAATTACAGCCTAAAACGTCCTAAAATTTCAAATTGGATTTCTGGTTCATCGAGTTCTAAAAACAGGTTCTGTAGGTATTTTTTTTTATTTCTGGTCTGTTAATTTAAAATTATAATTACAAGTTGTTTTGGCTTCATTTGATAATCCTAAGATCATTTAATTAAATCATTTAATGAATTATTTGGATTGCTGTACGAATTAAAGGCTGGAGAAGATGAAGCATATAAACAGAAAAATAGATATGGGTTAAATGTAAATGGGTCTTGGGTTATAACAGAAAAACGGAACTGGTTAGATGGTTAAGGGAGTTTTCGGTTAAGTGAGTGGTCTCGGGTTCGATCCTTGTGTGGTGCAACAATTTTTTTTAAAGGACTTCTAAGGTAGATTTTAATACCAAAAATTATTATTATTATTATTATTATTATTATTATTATTATTATTATTATTATTATTATTATTATCATTTTCATTATTGTTATTATTATTATTATAATTATTGTTGTTAATATTATTATTGTTATTATTAGTTATTATTAACACTATTAGCATTATAATTATTAAAAGTATTATAATTAGTATTGTTAACATAGTTATAAATGTTATAACTATTATTATCATTATTGTTATTATGATTTTAACTATTGTTATTATTATTATTAGTATTATAACTATATTATCATTATTACTAGTAGAAGTATTAACTATCAAATATTCTTATTATTATAAATTAAGTTATAATTATAATAATAATTATTATTGTAAGTAAGTATTAATGAGTATTATCATTATTGTAGTATTATATATATGTATAACGAACATTAAGATTTTCTATATGATTATCACTATCATTATTAATTATTGTTATTATTACCATAACTATAATTGTTATTATCATCATTAACATTTATATTAAGATTATTATTATTATCACTAATATGATTATAAGAATTATTATTTATATTATCATGAGTAATATTATGTAATTACAAAAATTATATTCACAACAGTCGTTAACAGAAAAATTAATATTTTTATAGTTATTATCATTAATATCATTATTTTTGTCAATAATAGAGTTATTAACATTATTACCTTTATTAATAATATTAAGTATTATTATTATTAATATTAGTATTTTTACCATTTCTAATATTATAATAATATTATTATAATTTCTATTTTAAAATAAACGATATATTTAATACATAAAACATAACAAACTTTATATTTTATATACAAAGAGAATATATATATATATATATATATATATATATATATATATATATATATATATATATATATATATATATATATATATATATATATATATATATATATTATTAAGATAAAAAGGATATAATTAATAAATTCTATATATATAAACTTATTCGATTAAAAATTCTGAATATTAATAAATATACAAATGATATAGGTTCGTGAATCCGAGGCCAACCCTGTATTGCTCAATGTCGTCATATGTATTTTTACTACAAAATACATTAAGTGAGTTCATTTGATTCCCTTTTACTCTTTATATTTTTGGGACTGAGAATACATGCGCTGCTTTTATAACTGCTCTATTAAATACTTTTGAAATATATTTTGAACTGAGAATACATGAATTGCTTTTATAAATGTTTGACGAGATAGACACAAGCAAAATATTCCTCGAATTAATTATGTGGACATGATAATTGCCACCATTGAATTATGTGAACATGATAATTGCCACCATTAAATTATGTGGACATGATAATTGCCACCATTGAATTATGTGGACATGATAATTGCCACCATTGAATTTTGTGGACATGATAATTGCCACCAATTGTTATGAATGTTATGTAACGAGAGAATGATTTTTATACACATGTTATGTGTATTAGTTTTTGTGCACGAGATATGTGCACGATTATTTAAAAATCACGAGGCAACCTACGGGGGAGAAAAGGATACGAACCTACTCTGCTAAGCATTATGAAAATGGTTTCGTACACGAGATAGGTGTACTATATTTGAAATCTTGTGGTCTATCAAAATGATGAATTTTACTGTTTACGATAAACCTATGAACTCACCAACCTTTTGGTTGACACTTTAAAACATGTTTATTCTCAGGTATGAAAGAAATATTCCGATGTGCATTTGCTTATTTTAGAGATATTACTTGGAGTCATTCATGGCATATTTTGAAAGACATTGCATTCGAGTCGTTGAGTTTACCAAGATTATTATTAAGTCAATCATAGTTGGGTGTATTATGAAATGGTATGCATGCCGTCAACTTTTGATATAATGAAAGTTTGTCTTTTTTTTAGAAACGAATGCAATGTTTGTAAAATGTATCATATAGACGTCAAGTACCTCGCGATGTAACCAAATGTAATGTATTCGTCCAGATGGATTAGGACTGGTCATGAAAGTTGGTATCAGAGCGGTGGTCTTAGCGAACCAGGTCTTGCATTAGTGTGCCTAACTGATAGTTACTTAGATGCATTAGTGAGTCTGGACTTCGACCGTGTCTGCATGTCAAAAGTTTTTCTTATCATTTCGTGTCAAAAATTATCTGCTGATCATTCTTAGTCTAGACACATCTTACTGCATTGATTGCATGAATAGTGTATAGACAAAAATTCATATCTTAGCGTATCTGTTATTGTAGACTTTTCTTGATAGCTCCGTAGATTCTTCCGTAACTTATGGGATTTTAGTATATAATATGCATATGTAAATCATGTATTGCAGGGTACTAATCTACATCCTATAATCTTTTTCATATCAAAAATCCCTCATCTGATCGTACGAGATGGATCCTTCAACCAGTTCAAAATCCTCAGATTCCGACAGCTATTCCGATATGGATTTCCACTCGAGCTCCGGAAGCAGTGTAACCGGAATGGATCAACCAATTAGCCATCATCAATTCTGGATGAATTGAGGATGGGTTCGTAGTCGACTTAATCAATGGAGACGCGAAGAAGACGATCCTTTCCACCAATCAAATTGACCTCTTGGAGAAGAACCTGAAGCACTTACCGGCGAACCTGTTCGTAATACCATTTTCTCTCTCATTTCCAGAGTATCTCGTCACGATTATATACTATCTCAAATTCTAGATCTTATTCATCCGCTCGTTCGAACCGACAATCATCCTAGAGTAATAAAGTCAACGAGCTTCGCGCCCGAGTTGTAGCCTTAGAAAATTATGGTGCAAAACGTACCAGCTTCAGCAACATCACCGACACCAACAGTACTATCATCACCACCAACAACAACATCAGCATCACGTGCCTCAACATCACAATCTATACCTCAAGCATAATCATCGTTCTACATGACGGTCTACATCATTTATCTTCGTTCGACATGCGATTATGTAATCTCTAATGTTTTAGAGATTATGTATTCTAGTTCCAACGGTAAATCAAATGAGTTTAATATTATATTAACTCATTAAATCCAAGGTTACATCCGAAGAAAATATATATGGAAGTATATTTTCATAAAGATTGTAATTAAATATTCTTTTGTACAAACTGTTAATGGTGAAAATATTTTAAAGGGTAGGTAATACCCGCGGAATATTTAGATTTCACATTAACAAGTTGCACTGTACATTCTTTGAATATGATTCAACAGTCATTTACTATCCTACTTACATCCACAGATATATGTATCCGTTCACCGCAGAATAATCATTTTCATTCAATTTCATATTTGGATTTTGACCTATCAGAATCCATCAAGTGGCATAATGAAGAAAAACATTGGACAAAAATAAAATTTGTTAGAAACAAACAATTTAACTATGAGAAGAATTTTGATAAGAATCCACGCTAACTGTTCCTAGCTAACTGTTCCTAGCTAACTGATTAATTCCGTATTACATTTTATTTATCGCAATTTAATTATCGCAATTTATTTATCACAATTTAAATTCTCGCAATTTTATTTATCGTCATTTAATTTCTGTTATTTATTTTACGCACTTTAAATATCGGGACACGTATACAAGGTTTTGACATATCATGTCGACGCATCTATATATATTATTTGGAATAACCATAGATACTCTATATGCAGTAATGCTTGAGTTAGCTATACAGGGTTAAGGTTGATTCTAAATAATATATATACTTTGAGTTGTGATCGAGTCTGAGACATGTATATAACGGGTCACGACACGTAATAATTAATTCGAATATTATATATTAAACTATATATGAATTGTTGAACTACTAATTGTGGACTCCTAACTATGGACTAATGACATTGGACAATTAAAATGAATTAAAATATTGATTATAACATATGAAACTAAACATTTCTTCAAGTTTGCCATTTGATTTCATTTTAAACCTCATTTGTATCTTGACGATTACAATCTGCGTACAAATCTTTCATGATTCTTGAAAACACCTCAATCGAGAGGATGAACCAACCGCACTTCATCTACGGAAGAAGAGATTGACGCATATAGTTACGCACCTGAAAACACTCAGAACTTGAGTAAACGTTTAACACGTAGCTGTGCTAATTCCTTTAGTGTTATTATTACCCAAAATGACTTTACAATTCCTTTTCAAGGTAGCGAATTTTATCACAGCTCCAGCAAATCAACTTCAACTTTCATTCGAATAAACCTTATTATAAAGGTTACCCCTTCATCATCGTTACCGGAGAACCGTTTAAATTCCACCACATTAGCAGTAAACATACCAACAATTTCATTGATCTTTGACTTCCCGAAGAATCATTACATTTATCGAAACCCTATCATATACTCATCCGCATCTTGAAACGAGAATTATCATACCAATTACCAGAAATCAGCAAATTAGTATTTTAAATTTCACAACGTGTCTACATCAACAGTTATATGTATACATATAACATTTATCTCTTGGAATTATGACCTTCAATTCCGAAATTCTAAAAAGCACCTAGTCTGTGAATTAATACTCAGAATGTTGAAAAAGCTGAATGAAGCAGCAGTAACTGTAGACAACCGTAAACAACCTTAATCGTCGAAAGTTTAATGATAAAGAATAGAATGTTGGAAAAGCTCAGAAAAGTTAGAACTGGAAAACGGATTGAGCTAACCATGAAGGATACCAAGGACAAATACAAGGACCATACCCTATATTCAAAGAATCCTGGTAATTCTGGATCCGTTGAAATCTTTAGAGAATATCTTGCTCCGAAGTCATGTTAAAATTTTGCGAAAAATTTTTCTTCATCAACCTTCGAACTTGGAAATTCCAAAATATCATCATAAATATCTTCGATATTTCTGAAGATATCTTCATAAATATTCTTGTCTGATATTAATTATCTCTCCGTGCAATCAGTGTTACATTAGAAAGGAAACTGTTTTAGTTTCTAAATTCTGAAAAATTCGAACTTAAAATATGAATGTTATTGAAGTAGTGTTGGGAACTGAAGCATGAGTTAGTATAATATAATGACACTTGATCAACGTGATTATATTACAGTAAGTCATGCTGAGTTTCTAATGGTACACAATGATTTACAGATCATAACGTCATCATGTGCCATGTTACACGACTCTTACATTCGATCTAATCCCTAAACATATCAAGAACATATTTTCTTGATAGTTCTATCTTTCCTCTTAAATGCTGGTAATTCAACCAATCAAGGTCGTGCTATTATAATTTCTTTCTTAGAACGTTAACTATGTTCATTCCGAATTTCATATCTACAAATTCTGAATTATTATTCGCTTGATTTAAAATCGGGAAGAGAAAACAAAAGTATGGTACTCCAAAATATAAAGGAAACAAAGAGAGTGGATTTATAATGAAATATCAGACGTAGTTTTCGAGGCAGATTACCGCATTTAATTAAAGAGGATCCTAATTTCCTTAAATACCTAAGAATCAAATCTTATATAGATTTTGAAGATTTTCTTTAAATCCCTTGAATTCCGAAATTCAACCATGACTAGTGGAAAGTTATGATGAAACTTGTCTATCTCATTTCACTATTTAGTGATAGCTTCATTCGTACGCTTCGAGTAATCAAATCGTTTTATCTATATTATTCAATAGTGATAAAACTCTATTTAACAACTCAGATTCGTCATGAAAATATACATATTGTCAGCCATGATGATCTCTATCAAATTTCGGGGACGAAATTTTTTTAACGGGTAGGTACTGTGACAACCCGAAAATTTTCGACCAAATTTAAACTTAATCTTCATATGATTTTGATACGATAAGCAAAGTATGTAATGGTGAGTCTCGAAAATTTTGGAACTACGTTCATATAATCAATTACCCTCTGACTGTGCCCGATGATTCACGAACAATTAATTTATAAATAAATATGTAATTAAATATATATACATATATATAAAATGTAAGTATATATAATAATTGGAAATAATAAAATACAATATAAATTAAATATGTAAAACAAAATACAAAATTATTATATTAATTTAAAATGAGTCTATATATATAGATACGTGTTCTATGTATAATTATTATTAAAAGTATATTGTAATATATATATATATATATATATATATATATATATATATATATATATATATATATATAGGGTATAAATATTAAAATTATATATCATTAATAAATCTTACATATTTAATAAACGGTAATATTAATATATTAAATGTAATTACAAGATAAGAATATAGTTGTTATCATAAAATTTTCATTTCTTTCATTATTATTATTGGTATTAATATCAACATTAGTATTATTGTTATTATTATGGTTACTATTATAATTTTAAAGTTATGATTATTAAAATGAACATTTTAAATATGAATATTATTATAGGAATGATAAAAATTATAAATTAACTGTAATTCAAATATTATTAGTTATCATTATTAATTAATTACTATTAAAATTATCATTATTGTTATTATTAATATCATCATATTATTATCATTATCCTTATTTTTAAGTTTATTATTATTTTTATTATCTTATTATTATTATTATTATTAATATAATTATTATTAATTAAGTATTATTATTTTTATTATTATTAATATATTTATTAATTATTAATATAAATACATAATCTATAAAAATCAAAAAAAGGTGTATGATTCAGCTCACCATCACTGCACCTAATTTGTTTCTTGTTTGCAAAGTCCAATTGACCGATTCTATAATCACATATAACCAAAATCTGTTACGAATCAGTATCATAAATCAAATTAAAATCACCTTTTTCTGTTTCACGTCCCCATCTTCTATATATTTTTTTTATTTTTGTTTTGCACAAGATTTCCTTGTCGACTGAAATCAATTCCATAAATCAAATCGTTCCTACACTTATTATTAAAAAATTCATTTTATTTTCCACCCTAAATATCGATTATGAACCCTTACAACTTCTAATATTTACGAAATTTAACATAATTTTGAATAAAAAGCTCGGTTTCTCTGTTCTTGGTCAGTTTGTCAAATCCTTCGATTTCGAATGTCATTTTAAAATCTTTAAATGTAGTTATGTTATAAATCTTCCAAACAAACTATCTGGAAAGTTTCAAGGTCCAGATTTTTCTATCAAGTTTGAATTTTAGAGTCAAATATAATTTTCAAAAAGTCAAACGTATTGATCTTGATTAAATTCGAATCCTTTGTTATGTGTTAGGTTCAATTGATGGTCCATAAAGATTACATATAAGATTCAAAACCTTTTTCATGTTATAATTACAGCCTAAAACGTCCTAAAATTTCAAATTAAATTTCTGGTTCATCGAGTTCTAAAAACAGGTTCTGTAGGTATTTTTTTTATTTCTGGTCTGTTAATTTAAAATTATAATTACAAGTTGTTTTGGCTTCATTTGATAATCCTAAGATCATTTAATTAAATCATTTAATGAATTATTTGGATTGCTGTACGAATTAAAGGCTGAAGAAGATGAAGCATATAAACAGAAAAATAGATATGGGTTAAATGTAATTGGGTCTTGGGTTATAACAGAAAAACGGAACTGGTTAGATGGTTAAGGGAGTTTTCAGTTAAGTAAGTGGTCTCGGGTTCGATCCTTGTGTGGTGCAACAATTTTTTTAAAGGACTTCTAAGGTAGATTTTAATACCAAAAATTATTATTATTATTATTATTATTATTATTATTATTATTATTATTATTATTATTATTATTATTATTATTATTATTATTATTATTATTATTATCATTTTCATTATTGTTATTATTATTATAATTATTGTTGTTAATATTATTATTGTTATTATTAGTTATTATTAACACTACTAGTATTATAATTATTAAAAGTATTATAATTAGTATTGTTAGCATAGTTATAAATATTATAACTATTATTATCATTATTGTTATTATGATTTTAACTATTATTATTATTATTATTATTAGTATTATAACTATATTATCATTATTACTAGTAGAAGTATTAACTATCAAATATTCTTATTATTATAAATATAGTTATAATTATAATTATTATTATTATTGTAAGTAAGTATTAACGAGTATTATCATTATTGTAGTATTATATATATGTATGATGAACATTAAGATTTTATTTATGATTATCATTATCATTATTAATTATTGTTATTATTACCATTACTATAATTGTTATTATCATCATTAACATTTATATTAAGATTATTATTATTATTATTATTATCACTAATATGATTATAAGAATTATTATTTATATTATCATGAGTAATATTATGTAATTACAAAAATTATATTCACAACAGTCGTTAACAGAAAAATTAATATTTTTATAGTTATTATCATTAATATCATTATTTTGTCAATAATAGAGTTATTAACATTATTACCTTTATTAATAATATTAAGTACTATTATTATTAATATTAGTAGTTTTACCATTTCTAATATAATAATAATATTATTATAATTTCTATTTTAAAACAAACGATATATTTAATACATATAACATAACAAACTTTATATTTTATATACAAAATGAATATATGAAACACACACACACACACACACACACACACACACACACACACATATTTATATATATATATATATATATATATATATATATATATATTAAGATAAAAAGGATATAATTAATAAATTATATATATATAAACTTATTCGATTAAAAATTCTGAATATTAATAAATATACAAATGATATAGGTTCGTGAATCCGAGGCCAACCCTGCATTGCTCAATGTCGTCATATGTATTTTTACTACAAAATACATTAAGTGAGTTCATTTGATTCCCTTTTACTCTTTGTATTTTTGGGACTAAGAATACATGCGCTGCTTTTATAACTGCTCTATTAAATACTTTTGAAATATATTTTGAACTGAGAATACATGAATTGCTTTTATAAATATTTGACGAGATAGACACAAGCAAAATATTTCTCGAATGAATTATGTGGACATGATAATTGCCACCATTGAATTATGTGGACATGATAATTGCCACCATTGAATTATGTGGACATGATAATTACCACCATTGAATTATGTGGACATGATAATTGCCACCATTAAATTATGTGAACATGATAATTGCCACCAATTGTTATGAATATTATGTATCGAGAGAATGATTTTTATACACAGGTTATGTGTATTAGTTTTTGTGCACGAGATATGTGCACGATTATTTAAAAATCGTGAGGCAACCTATGGGGGAAAAAAGGATACGAACCTACTCTGCTAAGCATTATGAAAATGGTTTCGTACACGAGATAGGTGTACTATATTTGAAATCTTGTGGTCTATCAAAATGATGAATTTTACTGTTTACGATAAACCTATGAATTCACCAACCTTTTGGTTGACACTTTAAAACATGTTTATTCTCAGGTATGAAAGAAATCTTCCGCTGTGCATTTGCTCATTTTAGAGATATTACTTGGAGTCATTCATGGCATATTTTGAAAGACATTGCATTCGAGTCGTTGAGTTTACCAAGATTATTATTAAGTCAATTATAGTTGGATGTATTATGAAATGGTATGCATGCCGTCAACTTTCGATGTAATGAAAGTTTCTCTTTTTTTTAAAAACGAATGCAATATTTGTAAAATGTATCATATAGAGGTCAAGTACCTCGCGATGTAACCAAATGTAATGTATTCGTCCAGATGGATTAGGACGGGTCATGAAAGTAAGACGGTGCTAGGGGTAGATGTTTGTAATGATTGTGATATTGTGTTTGGTTCTGAAACGTTTAAAATTGATCTTATCCCGATGACCTTGGGTGAATTTGATATTGTCGTTGGTATGGATTGGTTCGATTGTTATAGAGCTGATATTGCATGCCATGAAAAATCTATTCGTGTGAAGACCCCAAGTGGGGGAGAGTTAATTATTCATGGCGAGAGACATAGAAGACTTGTGCCATTATGCACTTATGCACGGGCACGTCGTTTTCTTGTTAGTGGTGGCATGGCTTTCCTTGCTCATGTAGTTGATACTCGCGAAGAGCCACCATCCATTCGTAAAATTCTGGTGGTTAGTGAATTTGAAGACGTTTTTCCGGATGAATTGCCGGGTGTTCCGGCAGAAAGACAAGTTGAATTTCGCATTGAGTTGGTTCCGGGGGCTACTCCCATTGCTAAAACTCTTTATCGTTTAACACCAATAGAAATGCAAGAGTTGTTAAATCAAACCCAAGAGTTGCTTGAAAAGGGTTTCATCCGACCGAGTGCTTTGCCATGGGGCGCTCCGATTTTATTCGTGAAGAAGAAAGATGATAGTATGAGGATGTGCATTGATTATCGGGAGTCGAATAAAGTGGCGATCAAGAATCGCTATCCATTGCCTCGGATTGACGATTTGTTTGATCAACTCCAAGGCGCGACTTATTTTTCTAAAATTGACTTACGATCCGGCTATCATCAAATGCGGGTCCGCGAGGAAGATATTGAGAAAACGGCCTTTCGAACGCGTTATGGGCACTTTGAATTTGTAGTTATGCCTTTTGGTCTTACGAATGCACCGGCGGCATTCATGGATCTTATGAACCGAGCGTGCCAACCTATGTTGGACAAGTCGGTAATCATGTTCATTGACGACATACTTGTCTATTCGAAGAGTATGAAGGAACATGAACATCATTTGCTGGGTGTGTTGAAGACGTTGCGGAAGAAGAAGTTGTATGCTAAGCTCTCCAAATGTGAATTTTGGCTAAGGGAAGTTCAATTCCTTGGTCATATAGTGAACAAAGATGGTATTCAAGTAGATCCGGGAAAGATTGAGACGTTAAAAAGTTGGGGACGACCGACTACACCTACGAAAATACGAAGTTTTCTCAGATTGGCCGGTTATTATCGTCGGTTTATCCAAGACTTTTCTAAGATCACTTCTTCATTGACGAAGTTGACGAGGAAGAACGCTAGATTTAATTGGGAAAATGAGCAAGAGATCGCTTTCCAATTGTTAAAAGAGAAGTTGTGTCAAGCTCCAGTGTTAGTGTTGTCGGAAGGGGTAGAAGACATGACGGTTTATTGTGATGCGTCTTTAAATGGGCTCGGGTGTGTTTTAATGCAAAGAGGTAAAGTCATCGCTTATGCCTCTCGACAATTAAAGGAACACGAAACGAGATACCTGACTCATGATCTTGAGTTGGCGGAGGTGGTGCATGCGTTGAAAATTTGGCGCCATTACTTGTACGGTGTCAAGTGTATGATTTATTCAGATCACAAGAGCTTAAAACATCTTTTTGATCAACGAGATTTGAATTATCGTCAACGTAGGTGGATGGATGTGGTAAAAGATTACGATTGTGAAATACTTTATCATCCGGGTAAGGCGAACGTGGTCGCGGATGCGTTAAGTCGGAAGAGTCAACATCCGGAGATACGAGTAGGATCGTTACGCATGATTATTACTAACGATTTTCTTGTAAAGCTCGGTGAGATACAAATTGAAGCTTTTGTTAACAACAAACATGAAGAACGGATCGTGGGCTAAACGGAGTTTATTACCTTAGGTTCGCATGGTTTGTTGTCCTTTCAAGGACGAGTGTGGGTGCCTAGAATGGGAGATTTCTGACGAGTGCTACTTGATGAAGCACATAAGTCAAAGTATTCCATTCATCCGGGCGCGAAGAAAATATATCTTGATTTAAAGAAGGAGTATTGGTGGCCGGGCATGAAACATGATGTTGTAAAGTGCGTTGAACAATGTGTCACGTGTTTGCAAGTTAAAGCCGAACACCAAAAGCCGTATGGTATGTTACAACCGTTAGAAATTCCGAAATGGAAATGGGAGCACATTACCATGGATTTCATCACAAAGTTACTAAAGACGGCGAGAACCCAGTTTGATATGATTTGGGTGATAGTTGATCGATTGACGAAAAGTGCTTTATTTCTTCCCTTTCGGGAAGCGATATCGTCGGAGATTTTGTCTAAGTTGTTTATCAAGGAGGTGATATCGAGACACGGGGTTCCTATATCTATTATTTCGGATCGAGATACTCGTTTCACATCTCGGTTTTGGGAAAAATTTCATGAAGATATGGGTACATAATTGAAACTGAGCACGGCGTACCATCCTCAAACGGACGGTCAAACCGAACGTACGAATAAAACATTGGAGAATATGTTACGGGCGTGTATTATTGAGTTCGGCGGTAGTTGGGATGAGCACTTACCATTGGTGGAATTCTCGTACAATAATAGTTATCATACTAGTATCGGGATGCCACCTTATGAGATGCTTTATGGGCGTAGGTGTCGAACCCCGATTTGTTGGGGTGAAGTGGGTCAAAGAGAAATCGGGAGTACCGATTTGGTTTTAGAGACGAATAGCAAGATTGATATGATTCGAGCTCATTTGAAAAAGGCTCAAGATAGACAAAAGGAGTATGCCGACAAACGAAGGCGACCGATTGAGTTTCAAGAAGGTGACATGGTGATGCTTAAGGTTTCGCCATGGAAGGGTATTATTCGGTTTCAAAAACAGGAAAAGTTAGCTCCTCGATTTATTGGGCCATTTAAGATTTTAGCTCGTGTTGGTGAAGTTGTGTATCGTTTGGAATTACCCGAAGAGCTTGCGGGGATCCATAATACTTTTCATGTTTCCCATCTCCGTAAGTGTCTTGCGGATGATTCATCATGGGTGCCTTTAGACGAGATTGAGCTAAAAAATAAGTTAGAGTATATTGAGGAGCCGATTGCTATACTCGATGAGAAGGTCAAAAGTTTGAGAAATAAAGAGGTAAGAGCTTTTAAAGTTCAATGGCGTCGTAGTATAGATTTCGAGTTTACTTGGGAGCCCGAAGAGTTCGTGTTGGTTTATCTTCCCTCTTGTCATGCGGCTTGGATCGCGAGGACGCGCTCCGATTCAAGTGGGGGAGAGTTGTAAGACCCGAATAATTATTGTACAGTGGTGTAAATAGGGTACTTGAAGTGTGGGAAATATTGTGCAGTTAAACAGAGGTCAGAGCCTGTCCAGACCAGGGTGCGCTCAGCGCACACTTAAGGGTGCGCGTGGCGTACTGCTACTGTAGCCAGATTCTGTTTCTTTTAATTGATATTTTAGAAGGTCTTTTTGGTAAATTCACTTAGGGCCGAGTTAAGGGCCACAAGATCAGTGGATGGAGTGTCATAACTCCACTTTCAACCACCTTCATCTTTCTACTTCAAGTTTAGAGAGAGAAACCCATATGAGAGAGAGAAAGCTCAAATCAAGGAGGAAGAAGTTGATTTCGGGCCAAACCGCGTGTGTTAAGTTGTTCATCTAATCACTAGCTACGTTGTGATTGTGGTGGTAAGCTATAACTTTGATTTCCTTATGTTAATTTGTTTAAGGGTTAGGGTTTGGGTTAGTGATGAACATAAAACCCATATTTGGTGATTTTGGGTGTTCTTGGGTAAGATTGGGTCATGAGGACCTAAGGATGACTAACCTAGGGTTTTGAAAATGTTAAATGGACTTATGAGTCATAATTGGTTAGTTAATTACTAGCACACCTAGTTATTAAGCAAATGGGTATTAATGGGGTTAGTGGATGACCCGAATGGGTGTGTGACTTTAAAATGGTTAAATGGGTAATAATTGACCTAGTTGGAAAAGATGGGTATGAAATACCTTAATTGTGTATTAGTTAGTGTTGTTGGACGTTAGTCACTAGCTTTTAGTGATATGTGATGGTCTTGACCTTAAATGGATGGTTTTGGTGAAAATGGGGTATTTAATGCATTTAAGTCATTAAATGCACATGAGTGAATGGTTAGTGTTCAGTCCAACTAGTTTGTGTGTTGATTGAGTACTTATTGTATTAGATACTTTGCTTTGAAGCTTGCGGAAGTATAAAACCGTCACCGAATCGTTAAGGTGAGTGGAATAATTATATGCGTAGGTATATAATGTATTTATTTGCGTAGCGTGAGATGTGAAGTGTCGACGTGCTAAGACACCACGTTCACGTAGTGAGTGAAGTGTCGATGTGTTAAGACACCACTCGGGGTGAAGTATCGACGTGTTAAGATACCACCCCAAGTAATATGAAGAGTGAAGTGTCGACGTGTTAAGACACCACTCGGGGTGAAGCATCGACGTGTCAAGATGCCACTCCAAGTAAGAACTATGACGGGTGAAGTGTCGACGTGCTAAGACGCCACCCGGGGTGAAGTATCAACGTGTTAAGATACCACCTGTGGGATTAGAGTACGACGTGTTAAGTACTCTAATGGTTGTTATGAACACCGATGGGAAATTCGAGTACCATTCCTTGTACGATTGGTTAACCATGGTTATGTGTTGTAGAAGAGCATATTATGTCGTTCGTGTTATGTGCTATTGTTTGTGCTAGCTCGTGATTTCATGGATTTTAGCATTGTACTTGAGATGATATGCTAATTTAAAATGCTAGCGTGTATGAGGTATTTGTGTAAGTGTTTGCAAGTAGGTGTATTATATATGTATGTGTATAATTATTGCATTCACTAAGCGTTTTGCTTACCCTCTCGTTGTTTACCTTTTTATAGGCTCCGGCGTGGACAAGGGTAAGGGCGTTCGTTTGGATTAGTGATCCCGCTTCGTTATGTTAGGAGAAGCTTTTGGACGTATAGCCTTTTGAAGTTTGACCGAGATTTGGGTAGTTTAACCCCCAAACCTCATGCTCTAGTGTCGTTTGAAATTTAAACTAATTTGGTCGAAACTTATGTTTGGTACGAAACTCGTAATACGGCCATATGTGGGCCCGGCATCGTAAAACTAGTTTTATTATTGAAACATGTTAGTTTTACTTATATTGTTGTGTTGTGAAAAGCGTTTCGTCTAAATATGTCGGGAAGTGGGAGATCATTAAACGAAATTTGAACATTTTGGACAGCGGGCTGCCAGCCCTTGTGCGCGCCGCGCACACAAGGGGCTGCGCGCCTCGCACCCTGCTGGTAATAAAAAAAACAAATTTATTACGCGTATTCGTTTGTATAACGGGTTGGGTCGTTACAGTTTCAGGAAGTGCAAATTGAAATTCAAATAATTTTATTTAAAAGGAAACGCTTTAAATGGTCTAATCAACCGTCAAAAGTCATATTAAGTGTTAAATCAAGTCAGTAAAAAGCGATGGTGACATGTATATCGTAAAAAGGCATTTTAGAACTTTATTATAGTTTAATGTCTTTTTTTTTTACAAAATAAAGACATCAAACTGGAGGGACTTAATGATGTATTATATGGTTTACATACATAAAAACATCATTTCCATATGAAAGAAACGTTTGGAACACATAAAAACAGTGTTAAAAGCATTTTTTTGATATTCGTGTTACGCCAAGAACAATAAATAAATTACATATCAGGCCGCTCAGCGTTCTGCGTAAGCCCTGAAGGTAGTTTTCTATGCTTAAGCCTTTAAATGAGCACGTGAGCAGCACACATGCCACGTCACTATTTAGGATAAAGTCGGTTACGCAAATCTCGCGTAAATCAATCAATAGTAGCATGACACATGTCTCCGAATATCACGGAGCATATATGCCTATAAATAGGTCACCTGGGTCATCACTTTACGACTACTTAACTTATGACAGAGAACACATATTCTCTCTCACATAATACTTTCTCACTCTAGAACTAAATCGCTCAGTCAAAGAGCGCTAAACAGGCCAACTTATAGTTTGGTCCCGGAAGATTGATAAAGCCACCCCACGGAATTCAGGTCGTGAACCGGGTCTGCAGAGATTCATCTCGAGGGTAAACATCAATCGACAATTCACCTCATCACGCGTAATAGTTCTAGTATTGTACTGTTGCGTATAGATGCTAGCCTGAAATATGTACCAACATTCTAACGATTATGAGTTCAATTTGAGAAATGAGGCATTATATATATGCGTGATTAGAGCACTCGGTGCTCGTCGTCGATCTTCACCGTCCCCCTAAATCGACGCTGAGATCGACGGTCGGTCGACACCGGGCCGGCGTCGATCACGCCGTCGGTTGCCGAAGTCGAGCCACAGACGGTGGCGAATCTGACCGTTTTCTGTTTGGAATTTTAAAAATGAGCCGTTACAACGGCTATTTCCCTGTTTTTCTCTTTTTTTTATTTTTTTTTTATTTTTTGCTGTTTTATTTTTTGTGAGGTATTTTTGTGGTTGTTGCAGGTATGAGATATATGAAAGAAAGGAAGAAGATGATGACGTAGGTGGAGTGAGTAAATGGTAGGGTTTAAAATTTTTGGGCCTGTAAATATCTTTTATAGGTTAGTTAGTTTTTATTCATTTTTTAAAATGAGCCTAAAACAAAAAAGTTTATTAGGCCAAATTATATAAAAATTTGGGCTGTTAACAATTAATTTAATTATTGAGTATTTTATGTTTGTTTTTTTAATTAATTTAATATAATGTTGTTATTTAAAAAATATACATATAATAAAAATGTATTCAATATAATAGAAAATAAAAAACAGGAAAAAAAAAGAAAATAGACACTGAAATTGACACTGTGGACACCTCTACTCATGTCACTGTTAGTCAACTTCGGCTTATATTTTCGACACTGAAAATGAACACCGAAATGAATTACTGACACTATGTGCTCTTAGTATATAAGGAGTAATTATATGAATTGTTATAAATAATAATCAAAAACATAAGCTAAGCATAAATAAAAAAGTGATATGACATTTCATGTTCGGCTGTTCGATTTATTTAAGATAGAGGATGAATATTTTTTTTACTTTTACATATACGGTCTAATCGAATCGAATGTAACAATCATAATAAGGTAAAAATAAAGTAAAAACATAACGCAGATTTATTTATGCCATTTCAAACCAAGTCAAAATTTAATTTGAAAGATGAGAAAAATGTGATCGGGTCAACTATACTTGACTAGCGCGGACGGGTCAGGCATTGGGTGGGTTAGATTCACGGATTGGATACCGACGCTTGAGAGTACGGAAAAAGGTGCACCACAAAAATGGCTTTGTGGCCTAAAACATACCCCATGCAAAAGCACAATGGGCCTAGCACTCTGGCCGTCTGGGTCACATCGTCGACAGCAGGATTCATGAAATTCTACCTTTTATATTTTCATATTTTCATGCTCAATTATTTTTACTTAAGATACGTTTATCAAGTTTTAGAAATACAAATGAAGCATATAACATTAAAATTTAATTTGAAAAAACCTAATAAAAAGAAGTAAAAGAAGCCCCAAATTTAAAATGTGTACATTGGCAACACATTGTAGGTTGGTAGATCCAATCATTTACGTTTGTTGACATTTCATTATTTCCTTGGCCACCATAACAACTTTATTTTATATTTCATCACTAGTACTTTGTTTATACGAGTAATTTATTAATTTGTCGTGGAAAATGAGCAGAGTAATGCCCTGCCCTGGTAAATCTTAGAATTGCACACTTTAGTCTTGACCCATACAAATATCTGAATAAGATTAACTATTCGCTGGCTTCATTATATTAATTAGTACGGAGTATTTACTAACGATAATCCTAAAAACTACCGTGAACACGCTTTAAATAGTTAGTACAATTTGGTAGCCGCCATGTAAGATTTTATAAAAAACTGATATGTACAACTATTTAAAATATGTTAATGAAGATTGTCGTTCCTATTAATTATCACGTAGATAGATGTATTAAATATATAGTCCCTATATTTTGGGATGATAATAAAAAGAGAAGCAATCACAAGATAAATACATAGTTATGTATATCTGAATAAAGATAATACTCCATATTTCTTTTCTCAAGAAAGGAGGTCACAATAGTGACATACTTCCTCTCCAAGACTGGCTGTCATATTAGTATTACATCGGCACTTTCTGTCCTGAACTAACCCCAGACTAAATGGTACCAACAGTGACATAATTCTTCAAATAAAATGGAAAACACTATATTAATTAATTAATTAAATGTACAAATTCAAATGCAAAAAAGCACTGCTCCATTTTACACTCCTTCCGTCCACAAACATGCAAGAGAAAGATATTGAAAAGGGCGGAGACGTGGGCTGAAGGCTAGGCGAAGCTCTCGGCACCTCATTGCCAACAGCGCCCACCTGAACGGTGTGGACGGGGAGGAATACTCCATCGTTGATAGCTCTCTAATAGCCAAATAGATATCTCAGTCTATGCAACTGTAAGGGAAAACTTTCTCTCTTTTACAAGTATATCAATTTAGATCATGCTTTTGTGCTTATCTGATCCACTTGTATTTATACATAATAGTACCAAACTTCCAACTGGAAACTAGAAGGCAGGTATAGAGAAATTTTACCTACCTAAAATACAAATTAACTCAAGCATGCTTTACATAATATTCCTTCCCATCATTTCATCATATCATAATATACATATCTCCCCATTTCTCTAATGCTTTCCTGCTGTCACATAAACCTTATATAAAACCCTCACTAAAACTTCTATTTTATCCATCACTAATATTATTCACCATGTCCACCACCCCCATAATCTTCCTCTTCTTCCTCTTCCTCTCCGCCACCGTCTCCACCGCAATCACAACCGTATCGTCCGATATCACAGCCCTTAAATCCATTAAATCCGGTATCAACCAAAAAACAATATCATCATTCACATGTTTATATTCATGGGATTTTACTTCTGACCCATGTTCACCACCTCATGTCACTCACTTCTTATGTGGCTTATCATGCTCCGGCAACCGAGTCACCCAACTCACCCTTGATCCCGCCGGATACACCGGAACTCTATCCCCACTCGTTTCTCAACTCACTCAACTCATCACCATTGATCTTTCCGATAACAAATTCTCCGGCCAAATTCCCAATTCACTCTTCTTTCTTCCTAATCTCCAAACCCTAATTCTTGGGTCAAATTCATTCTCCGGCGTCATCCCAGCGTCAATCTCAAACCTTAAAAAGCTTCAAACTTTAGACATATCTCACAATTTCATATCTGGGTCTTTACCCAACTCGTTGACCCAACTCACTGAGTTAACTCGGCTGGACCTTAGTTACAACAAACTCAATGGCGCATTACCAAAACTTCCAAAAAACATAATCCAACTTGCACTCAAAGCAAATTCACTATCTGGGTATCTCCAAAAACAAGCCTTTACCGAGTTGACTCAGCTGGAAGTAGTCGAACTGAGTGAAAACTCACTCACCGGAACGATTCCGGGGTGGTTTTTTCTCATACCATCTTTACAACAAGTCAACTTAGCTAAAAACAGCTTCACTGGTCTCGAAATATTAAAACCGGTCAACAGCAACCTCATTGCCGTTGACCTTGGGTTCAACAAAATTTCCGGTTACCCGCCGGCGAACTTTTCAACGTATCCCATGTTGGCGTCTTTAACATTGAGTTACAACAAACTACGTGGTAGAATCCCATGGGAGTATGGTAAAACGACGACGTTAAGTAGATTGTTTCTTGATGGAAACTTTTTAATTGGGTTGCCGCCGAAAGATTTCTTTTCCGGGAAGACGTCACTTTCCGGCAGCTTAGGGGATAATTGTTTAAAGATGTGTCCGATCTCATCTGGACTTTGCTTGAAATCACAGAAACCGTTGTCGATTTGCAAACAAGCGTATCGTGGGAAACTGAAACCAAAGTCATGATGCTCTTTTTAATATTATTTTTAATTTTTAATACGGAGTATTTGTTACATATATTCATATTATTTTTTGTACATTAAATATTTTTTAGTGAAATTAAATAATAAGGGGTTTGTATATTATTTTGTTGACGATTACGTTGTACGTATCATATTGATGGAATCTATTTTTTATATTGTTTGTGGGATCTTACATTCAGATTACTAGTAGTATTTTATAGGAAAAACTATTAATTATTCCATTTGCCGTTGAAATTAAACGGCTATATATATACGTAGTTTATATGAGTATATATTATTATTATTATTATTATTATTATTATTATTATTATTATCCTCTTATTATTATAAACTTAAAATATTAAAACTTACAAAAAAATTAGTGGAAGCCTAGAGACAATCAGAGCCCCACACCTCTAGCAATAGCAAAATCTATCCTAGTAAAAATATGAGCAGCAGCACCGGCACCAATATCTTGCGCCATCGAACTCTTCTGAACCCGCTTTAGCAAAGAAACAGCATCCTTTTCTAATTCTCCAAGGGAAGAAAATGAGAAATGAATGAAACCATAACCAATCGCCTGACAGCTAGATTCGTACTTGACCCGCTTCCGATGAGCCGCATCAACCACAGCACGTCCAGGGACAAAGTCAGAAAGCCCAGACTGTGTCAAAGGAGAAGACCCTGTCAAGTCAACACAAACATCGCGACCACAATTCCAGGAATAAAGTAACACATCTGCAGGTCTGAGGGCCCTGTCGTTCCCTCCAGACAACCCAATGTCAACCTCCTTTCTCGCTGAAATCCCAGATCGATAACAAACATCAACAAGGGAATCCCGAACAACATTATGTCGATGCTTAATACCCACCATACCAGCACAAGACACCGCGTGATCCCCGAAAATATCCCCAGTAAAAACCCTTGAACAGGCAGAGCATGCCGTCGAGATAGAGAACAATGGAACACCCAACCGGTAGCACAACACACATCGGTAAGTCTTTGCGTTCATCGTCTGACCCAACCCCAAAATAGGGACTGCCCTTAGCCAAGCAGAGGTGTGATCACCCTGCTGCGATTTCCATAAGGCCGATTGTCGGGGAGATAATGAAAAAGTGGATTCTGCAGAAGCGGTAACCTTTGTGAAATAAACATCTGCCAATTTCTTCATGAGTATGGGGGCAGCGACCTCACTCTGATTACCTAAAATATCAAAACCAACCGTTTTATTAAACAGACCCAATGCATCTTCAAAAGCACGACCAAGACCAACAATACCCGCATGACGTAGGAGCTTGGTCTGCAACCCAGTAGACTGTAATCGAGAAGCCAGAAAAGCATAATGACGAACATCTCCCGCAGAATAAACACCAAGCCCTCCAAATGCAAATGGCAAGGTGGCAAGCCGCCACTGCTAATCACCAAACCCAGGCCCTGAAGCAGTAACAATACGCTCCAAGGAAGATCGAAGGGCTCCATCGAAAGCGCGTTGAGCCGCCTCAAATATACTAGGAGGACAAGTACGCAAGGTAAAGTAGAGTTTAGAAACTCCCGTACATGCCCTGAGCAACAACAACTCACACTGAGGATCATCAAGCTTAGCAACCTTATCCATAAGCGCAATGGACTTGGTCACCCTTTGCATCACCAGTTCACTACTAAAACCAAGATCGGAACTTGCGGGGGCCCCAAGCAACTTAACACCATTTAAAGGTCGAGCAATATTAGGAGGAAAGACACCTACTTGCCTGCTGCGAGGGTCCTCCGTAGGCCAGAAAATTTCTATTTTTTCAACGTTGAGATGTAGCCCAAAACGAGGCCCATCCCCCATAATCAAATGCAAAACCTTCCCCACCACCAAAGTGTCCCCAATAATAGTGCCATCATCCAAATACCACGCCTGAAGACAAACCTCAAAATTATCTCTGATTTTAGAAACCAAGGGTTGTAAGACCAAAGCAAAAAGCAGCGGACCAAGGGGATCACCCTGTTATTATTATTATTATTATTATTATTATTATTATTATTATTATTATTATTATTATTATTATTATTATTATTATTATTATTATTATTATTATTATTATTATTATTATTATTATTATTATTATAAACTTAAAAGTTTTAAAACTTACAAAAAATTAGTGGGAAGCCTAGAGACAATCTGGGCCCCCACACCTCTAGCAGTAGCAAAACCTATCCTAGTAAAAATATGAGCAGCAGCACCGGCACCAATATCTTGCGCCATCGAACTCTTCTGAACCCGCTTTAACAAAGAAACAACCTCCTTCTCTAATTCCCCAAGGGAAGAAAATGAGAAAGGAATGAAACCATAACCAATCGCCAGACAACTAGATTCGTACTTGACCCGCTTCCGACGAGCCGCATCAATCACAGCACGTCCAGGGACAAAGTCAGAAAGCCCAGACTGTGTCAAAGGAGAAGACCCTGTCAAGTCAACACAAACATCGCGACCACAATCCCAGGAATAAAGTAACACATCTGTAGGTCTGAGGGCCCTGTCGTTCCCTCCAGACAACACAATGTCAACCTCCTTTCTCGCTGAAATCCCAGATCGATAACAAACATCAACAAGGGAATCCCGGACAATATTATGTCGATGCTTAATACCCACCATACCAGCACAAGACACCGCGTGATCCCCGAAAATATCCCCAGTAAAAATCCTTGAACAGGCAGAGCATGCCGTCGAGATAGAGAACAATGGAACACCTAACCGGTAGCACAACACACATCGGTAAGTCTTTGCGTTCATCGTCTGACCCAACCCCAAAATAGGGACTGCCCTTAGCCAAGCAGAGGTGTGATCACTCTGCTGTGATTTCCATAAGGCCGATTGTCGGGGAGATAACGAAAAAGTGGATTCTGCAGAAGCGGTAACCTTTGTGAAATAAACATCTGCCAATTTCTTCATGAGTATTGGGGCAGCGACCTCACTCGGATTACCTAAAATATCAAACCCAACCGTTTTATTAAACAGACCCAATGCATCTTCAAAAGCACGACCAAGACCAACAATACTCGCATGACGTAGGAGTTTGGTCTGCAATCCAGCAGACTGTAATCGAGAAGCCAGAAAAGCATAATGACGAACATCTCTCGCAGAATAAACACCAAGCCCTCCAAATGCAAATGGCAAGGTGGCAAGCCGCCACTGCCAATCACCAAACCCAGGCCCTGAAGCAGTAACAATACGCTCCAAGGAAGATCGAAGGGCTCCATCGAAAGTGCGTTAAGCCGCCTCAAATATACTAGGAAGACAAGTACGCAAGGAAAAGTAGAGTTTAGAAACTCCCGTACATGCCCTAAGTAACAACAACTCACACTGAGGATCATCAAGCTTAGCAACCTTATCCATAAGCGCAATGGACTTGGTCACCCTTTGCATCACCAGTTCACTACTAAAACCAGGATCGGAACTTGCGGGGGCCCCAAGCAACTTAACACCATTTAAAGGCCGAGCAATATTAGGAGGAAAGACACCTACTTGCCTGCTGCGAGGGTCCTCCGTAAGCCAGAAAATTTCTGTTTTTTCAACGTTGAGATGCAGCCCAAAACGAGGCCCATCCTCCATAATCAAATGCAAAACCTTCCCCACCACCAAAGTGTCCCCAATAATAGTACCATCATCCAAATACCACGCCTGAAGACAAACCTCAAAATTATCTCTGATTTTAGAAACCAAGGGTTGTAGGACCAAAGCAAAAAGCAGCGGACCAAGGGGATCACCCTGTTGCACCCCCTGAGAAGACCATAATGTGTGGTTCCCATAATACAATCTGGCTGGATTAGAGTAGCAAAATTCAACCCACCGAGAAATGCTCGGACAAAGGCGGCGAACTTCACGTAACATGACCGTACGATCAACTAGATTGAAGGCATTTTGAAAATCAACTAATAACATAGAGAGGCCAACATCAGAGCCACGATCCTCAATCAGCCGATTCACAGCATGAAGAATAGCCTCACCACTTGAAGAAACACCAACACCAAACTGAAGACCATCGAAGTAATTTCCCAAAGACTGGCCAACCATAGCAGCGCCAACCTTCGAAACAAGACGTCGCCAAAAAGTACCCACAGCTATAGGACGAAGACCACCGCCGGGCTTGACAAGCGGTGTTAGGGGAGCACTAGCAATATACTCTCCTAATTCCATAGGGCACCTTCCAGCTAGAAAGAGATTAACGACTCCGGTAATAGAGCCAACCAACTCATCCGAGACTGCCACAGCAGCACCACTCAAGCAATCCATAAGGTGTTGTGCACGTAAACCATCCCTACCACATGAAGTGCCCCGAGGAAAACTTTTAATCTGGCCCAAAACAACAGCAGAAGTCGTAACGAGGTGAAGGTGATCAACCGTCATATCAGGCAAGGATGGAGCGATAGAAGAAGGGTGCTTAGACAGCAAGTCCGCCAGTGTGGCGTCATTATAAGGAGCAACGCCTGATGAAGAAAGAACACGAGCTGCAGCGATGTAATGGCCATCACAAATCTTCCTACGACACAGCTTAATATTACGCTCTTCCAAATCAAGGACCTCATCATCAACCACTGATAACATAGGAGAATCCTCTGCCAAATACTCCCTCACAAGCTGTAAACTCCCACCTGTGAAGACCCGGAAATTTCCGACCAAATTTAAACTTGATCTTTATATGTTTCCGACACGATAAGCAAAGTCTATAATATTGAGTCTCGAAAACTTTGAACTATGTTCATGTATACATTTGACCTTGGCTGTTCTCGAAAATTCACGAACAATTAATTGTAAGTAGATATGTGTGTATGTATATATATATAAATAATAATTCAAAATATAATTTGAAATATTATATTCTCTAGTTAATAGAATTAATTTTGTAAAATAAAATAATAAGAAGATATAATAAAAATTATTATTAATCATTTATATATATATATATGTATGTATAGTTATATTTTCCTAGACATCTATCACTTTTAGTCCGTGATTTATTCCACTATCTCATCTAAATCACAATTCGCATTATTATATTTTATAATTATAATAAATATCTTGCACTGATTAGGTGAAGAATTTGATTATTGAACGTTCTTTAAATTTTAAGTTATTAATTCATTATTGATTATTATTACTATTAATTATTAATAATATTATAATTATAATTGATATTTAAAAACATGTCGACATGAAATACAGAAACAAACACCGGCTGCTAATTTTCATGATTGAGATTACTAACTAACTACGATACTTTACTATTTGAACATGTGAATTGAGTTGGTTAAAACTTCTGTTGGTTACTTTATCATATTATAATCTTCATATATGCATACACCCTACATATGCTGTACACATATTCAAACCCACCATCTATCATTTATCCTATCTTCTATTAGACTAACATCTCAAAACCACTCAATCATCACTATCGAACCATTTCTATCTGATTGCTATTTCTGATCAAACAAAACCCAAAAACCGAAACCCATCTCGATGATTATTACTACGTTTGTTTTTCTGTGGTGTTGAACCACCATTGAGAAACCCCATCACTATAACCAACCTATGTTTCTTCTTCCGTTTAAACGAACAACACAAGAACCACCACTAGCCACCCTTGGCAACCCATATCACCATCTAAGCACCGCGAGCCATCACCTTCATCCACGATTTCGAACACAAAACGGCTACCACCCATCTCAACCGCCACCCATATCATCATCCTTGGCCACCTTACAACACATCATGTATAATCACTTGCAACACCATCGGTTTCCACGACCATCAACTAAACTGTCACCATAATCACCTTTATTATGTTTTTTCCAAATTTCGTTTCATTACTGTCACGAGCTGCTGTGTTGCAGCCTATAACCGCCACAAACAACTCAATCAATCTCGTTACATTCTACTATTACTATATATATTGCCTGTTACAACCGAAACCACAAAATCATCATGAAGACCATCGTGAACTGTTTTAACCTTTCTGTTTTACTTCTCCTTTCATGAATCAAAGCACCACCACTATTAACCACATTCTCTCTCTCTCTCTCTCTCTCTCTCTCTATTGTTGCAACCACCGATGACCATTTGCTTCCGGCTATTAACCGTTTCTGTTTCAGATTAGGTTCAACCCAAACAACCCACGTAAATTACACAAAACAAAGTCACCCATTAACGCTACTATTGCTCAAAACTTTTCTATTTTTAATTCGAAACCCACCAAACCATCTCACCTTCTGTTAATTATGGTAACGGCTGCATACGGTTCCTGTTTGTGCAGCGGCAGCTTCAACTATTATATTTCCCGTTTCATTAGAAAAAGAAGAGAATGAAAAAGATAACAATGAAAAAGAAAATGACACGTGATAATGGTGGGGTGTAAATTGAGTATTTAGTTGTCGGTTACTGTTACCTTTTCCTTTTATTTTTGCTTAAACGAAATCTGTTAAATGTTGGCCGTATTATTTCTTTCATAAATTGGAATTTCAACTTGGGCTTGTTCTAGTTTATTGTTGGGCCGGGATCCATTACATATTTTCAGTTGGGCCGTGAGTTTGCAAATGAATCTTTGTGTCATGGACTTCTAGTGTTGGGCTATTGCTTGTTGGGCCGAATGAAGCTGAGGAAGGATGAGTTATAAAAATTAGATTAGACATTACATCAGAAAAGCGTGATAGTTCAGATGGTAAGGAGTGTTTATGTGTAACCAAGAGGTCTTGGGTTCGAGCCCTGTCTGAGGCATTCTTTTTAGGGAAAAGCTTTTAAAGGTAGTTTCAAGTATTATTATTTTTATTGTTATTATTATTATTAATTATTGTTGATATTAAATTAATTATTATTATCACTAATATTAGTAATATGATTATTAGTGTAATTAATAGTATTATCATTATTATTATTATTATTATTATTATCATTAAGTATTATCATTATTATTATTATTATTGTAATTAATAGAATTATTATTATTATTATTTGTATTAACATGATTTTAAAATTATTATTATTATTATTATTATTATTATTATTATTATTATTATTATTATTATTATTATTATTATTATTATTATTATTATTATTATTATTATTATTATTATTATTATTATTATTATTAGTAACATTAGTATTAGTATTATCAATAAAAGAACATTACTAGTAGTATCATTATTATTAGAGCTATCATTATTGTTATTATTATTATTATTATTATTATTATTATTATTATTATTATTATTATTATTATTATTATTATTAGAATTATCATTATTTTTATCATTATTATTTTTATATCATTTTTATTATTTCTAACACTAATATTATTATTTTTATCATTATTATTATTAGTATTATAAAAATATCAAATAAAGATTTTCTATATAGAAATATATTATTTACATAAAACAGAACTATATTAACGTGTTTGTAATAAATATTAATTATATATTTAATGTATATAAAAATAAATATAGTTAACTTAGTTATTAATGAAACGTACAAGTTACTAAAATAACAATTAATAATAATACCCAAATTTGTTCGATTACCATTATATGTGTTAATATACATATAAATGATATAGGTTCGTGAATTCAAGGCCAACCCTGCATCGTTCAGTTTCGTCGTATGAATATTTTTACTACAAAATATTGGATTGTGAGTTCATTTGATTCCCTTTTACTCTTTACATTTTTGGGACTGAGAATACATGCGCTGTTTTTATAACTGTTTTACAACTGCTTTATTAAATGTTTTTGAAATATATTTTTGAACTACGAATACATGAAATGCTTTTATAAATGTTTGACGAGATAGACACAAGCAAAATATTCCTCGAATGAATAATGTGGACGTGATAATTGCCACCATTGAATTATGTGGACGTGATAATTGCCACAATTGATATGAATATTTTTCCCCTGATTATTATTGCTTGGTAACCTAAGAATTAGGGAACATCACTAATTTTGAGAATTAGTGCACGCCTAATTCACGCGAATCCTAAAGATAGCTACCGGGTTTAACACCCCCACCCAGAATGTTCACAAGATGGAAGGGCTAGTGGACGTGGTGTTTAGTACTTCGAAGTTTATATGATTATTATACAGACGAGATGTTCTGTTTTGGGGATATTATTATGCGCATTATATGTTAAGGTCGGTTACCAAGCCAAGCTATGAAAACAATGAAAAGTGAATGTTATGTATCGAGAGAATGATTTTATACACAGGTTATGTGTATGTTATTTTTGTGCACAAGATATGTGTACGGTTACTAAGATTTATGAAAGATTATTTCGTACACGAGAAAGGTGTACTGTATTTAAAAGATATCGCATGTACATTATAGGTGGGTATAGGATTCAGGCCCATTTGTACCATGCAGCATTTAAATCTTGTGGTCTATCAAAATGATGAATTTTATTGTTTTATGATAAACCTATGAACTCACCAACCTTGTGGTTGACACTTGAAAGCATGTTTATTATCAGGTATGAAAGAAACCTTCCACTATACATTTGCTCATATTACATGGAGTCGTTCATGGCATATAGAGGTCCGTTCATCGCAATGATACCAGATGTTATTGTATTCGTTCAGGAAAATTTGGACGGGGTATGACATGTGGTATCAGAGCAGTGGTCTTAGCGAACCAGGTCTTGCGTTAGTGTGTCTAACTGATAGTTGTTTAGATGCATTAGTGAGTCTGGACTTCGACCGTGTCTGCATGTTAAAAGTTTTGCTTATCATTTCGTGTCGAAAATTACCTGCTTATCATCCTTAGGAAATTACCTGCTCATTGTTCTTAGTCTAGACACATCTTACTGTATTGACTGCATGATTATTGCATGGATAAAACTCATATCTTAGTGTATCTGCTAATTCATATCTTAGCGTATCTGTTACTGTAAAACTTTGCCTGACATATTCTGTAAATCCCTCCGTAATCTACGAAATCCTTTGTTCTATATATATAGATATTCTATGTAATTAGAATACCATCCGATAGCCGGAACTCATTTCATATCAAAAAAAAAATCGTTTATTCGATCGTACGAAAGGGAACTCGTCACTAGTTCAAGTTCCTCGGATTTCGATATGGATTTCCACTCGAGCTCTGAAAGAAGTGTAACCGGAATGGGTCAACTAATTAGCCATCATAAATTCAGGATAAATTGAGAATGGGTATAAAGTAAACTTAATTAATGGAGATGCGAAGAAGTGATCCCTCCCACCAACCATATTGCCTTAGTGGCAAAGAACCTGAAACACTTACCGGTAAACCTGTTCGAACCAACATTTTCACTCTCATTTTCTGGATAACTCTCAACAATTATGTAATATCTACTATTCTAAACCTTATTCATCCGCTCGTTTCAACCGCCAATCATCCCGGATTAATAGAAGAAGTCAACGAGCTTCGCGCCCGAGTTGTAGCCTTGAAAAATATGGTGCAAAACGTACCAGCTTCAGCAACATCACTAGCACCAACAGTACCACCATCATCAACATTAACAGTACCATCACCACCGCCAACAGTAACATCCGCATCACACGTCTCGGCATCACAATCTATATCTCGAACATCAACATCATACGCACCATAGATACCAAGGAGTACCAACAACAATGAACGATGAAGTATTGATCCATAACTTCATTGAAGAAATATTCTGCGAAGAATATGTGGTTCCTAATAGTTTTAGAGATTACTTATTCTTATTCAAACCGAAAATCATATGAGTTTAATATTATATTAACTCATTTAATCCATGATTACATCTGAAGAAAATATATATGTATATGTGTTTTCATAAAGATTGTAATTAAAAATTCTTTTGTATAAACTGTTAATGGTGAAAATATTTTAACGGGTAGGTAATACCCGAGGAATATTTAGATTTCACATTAATAAGTTACACTGTACATTCTACAAATTCGATTCAACAATCATTTACTATCCTACTTACAACCACAGATATACGTATCCGTTCAACAAAGAATAACCATTTTTCATTCAAATTTAAATTCATATTCGGATTTTGACCGATCAAAATTCAAGTCAAGATTTAACAGAAGACGTCACTTTTAGATTTTTACATCTTTCAAAGCCATACTTTGAATTCAAAACTGTGCCAGATCCATTGGCGTGTTATTACCGAAAGTAACTTTACAATACCTTTCCAAAATTAGCCACTTTTGTCACAGCTCCAGCAAATCAACTTTGACTTTCATTCGGATTAGCCTTATTATAACTTTGATATATAAGTTTGCCACTTGATTTCATCCTAAACAATCATTCGTATCTTGACGATTACCATCAGCGTTTAATCATCTAAAAACACAATTCTCTTGAAACCACCTCGGATTGATAACCGACGATTCAGATATGGCTGCATTAAATGCAAACGAAACAGTAAAATTGTAGATGGCCTAAATGGCCAAGAGTTTGATGATAAAAAATGGAGTGTTGGGAACGCTCGATAGAAAGTTTGGTACTGAAAAACGAATTGAGTAAACCACGAAAGAGACTGCGGACAAATATAAGGACCAAACTCTATATTCAAAGAATCCAGGTAATTCTTGAAATGTCCCGTTCTTATTGATTAAAAACGTTCCATATTAATTGATTTCGTTGCGAGGTTTTGACCTCTATATGAGACGTTTTTCAAAGACTGCATTCATTTTAAAACAAACCATAACCTTTATTTCATCAATAAAGGTTTAAAAGTTTTACGTAGATTATCAAATAATGATAATCTAAAATATCCTGTTTACATACGACCATTACATAATGGTTTACAATACAAATATGTTACAACAAAATAAGTTTCTTGAATGCAGTTTTTACACAATATCATACAAGCATGGACTCCAAATCTCGTCCTTATTTAAGTATGCGACATCGGAAGCTCTTAATAATCACCTGAGAATAAACATGCTTTAAAACGTCAACAAAAATGTTGGTGAGTTATAGGTTTAACCTATATATATCAAATCATAATAATAGACCACAAGATTTCATATTTCAATACATATCCCATACATAGAGATAAAAATCATTCATATGGTGAACACCTGGTAACCGACATTAACAAGATGCATATATAAGAATATCCCCATCATTCCGGGACACCCTTCGGATATGATATAAATTTCGAAGTACTAAAGCATCCGGTACTTTGGATGGGGTTTGTTAAGCCCAATAGATCTATCTTTAGGATTCGCGTCAATTAGGGTGTCTGTTCCCTAATTCTTAGATTACCAGACTTAATAAAAAGGGGCATATTCGATTTCGATAATTCAACCATAGAATGTAGTTTCACGTACTTGTGTCTATTTTGTAAATCATTTATAAAACCTGCATGTATTCTCATCCCAAAAATATTAGATTTTAAAAGTGGGACTATAACTCACTTTCACAGATTTTTACTTCGTCGAGAAGTAAGACTTGGCCACTGTTGATTCACGAACCTATAACAATATATACATATATATTAAAGTATGTTCAAAATATATTTACAACACTTTTAATATATTTTGATGTTTTAAGTTTATTAAGTCAGCTGTCCTCGTTAGTAACCTACAACTAGTTGTCCACAGTTAGATGTACAGAAATAAATCAATAAATATTATCTTGAATCAATCCACTACCCAGTGTATACGTATCTCAGTATTGATCACAACTCAAACTATATATATTTTGGAATCAACCTCAACCCTGTATAGCTAACTCCAACATTCACATATAGAGTGTCTATGGTTGTTCCGAAATATATATAGATGTGTCGACATGATAGGTCGAAACATTGTATACGTGTCTATGGTATCTCAAGATTACATAATATACAATACAAGTTGATTAAGTTATGGCTGGAATAGATTTGTTACCAATTTTCACGTAGCTAAAATGATAAAAATTATCCAATCTTGTTTTACCCATAACTTCTTCATTTTAAATCCGTTTTGAATGAATCAAATTGCTATGGTTTCATATTGAACTTTATTTTATGAATCTACACAGAAAAAGTATAGGTTTATAGTCGGAAAAATAAGTTACAAGTCGTTTTTGTAAAGGTAGTCATTTCAGTCGAAAGAACGACGTCTAGATGACCATTTTAGAAAACATACTTCCACTTTGAGTTTAACCATAATTTTTGGATATAGTTTCATGTTCATAATAAAAATCATTTTCTCAGAATAACAACTTTTAAATCAAAGTTTATCATAGTTTTTAATTAACTAACCCAAAACAGCCCGCGGTGTTACTACGACGGCGTAAATCCGGTTTTACGGTATTTTTCGTGTTTCCAGGTTTTAAATCATTAAGTTAGCATATCATATAGATATAGAACATGTGTTTAGTTAATTTTAAAAGTCAAGTTAGAAGGATTAACTTTTGTTTGCGAACAAGTTTAGAATTAACTAAACTATGTTCTAGTGATTACGAGTTTAAACCTTCGAATAAGATAGTTTTATATATATGAATCGAATGATGTTATGAACATCATTACTACCTCAAGTTTAGTAGGTAAACCTACTGGAAGTGACAAGAAATGATCTAGCTTCAAAGGATCTTGGATGGCTTGAAAGTTCTTGAAGTAGGATCATGACACAAAAACAAGTTCAAGTAAGATTTTTGCTCGAATTAAGATAGTTTATAGTTATAGAAATTGAATCAAAGTTTGAATATGAATATTACCTTGAATAAGAAAGATAACCTACTGTATATAACAAAGGTTTCTTGATCTTAGATGATTACTTGGAATGGATTAGAAAGCTTGGAAGTAAATTAGTAAACTTGAAGGGATTTTTGAAGTATTCTTGAAGTGTTCTTCCTATGATGATTATAGCTTGATTCTTGAAGTGATTTTTGATGAAGATGATGATTAACTACTGGAAAAATACGTTCATAATAGTGTGGGTGTGTTGAGAGAGAATTAGAAAGAGATTTGGAAGTGAAATGGAGTGAATGATGAGTGTTAATTGGTGAGTGGTGAGTGGGGTTAAAAGGAGTTCTAGTTAGTTGACTAGCTCATGGTAGAAGTTAAAATTGATTAGTCATACATGACATAATCAAGAGTGGAATCCCATGCTAGTTCCTATTGGTATATACCCATAGTAAGTACGTTTTGAAGCTGTGTATAATACGGGTAAGAATACGACTAGAATTCTTGATGAAAGAAAAGAATGGGAAAGTAACTGTAACCATTTTCGTTAAGTATGAGTGTTTCGATATATGTCTTGAAGTCTTCCAAAAGTATTTTAATACATCTAAATACACTACATGTATATACATTTTAACGGAGTCGTTAAGTCATCGTTAGTCGTTACATGTAAGTGTTGTTTTGAAACCTTTAAGTTAACGATCTCAATTAATGTTGTTAACCCATTGTTTATTATATCTAATGAGATGTTAAATTATTATATTATCATGATATTATGATATATTAATATATCTTAATATGATATATATACATTTAAATGTCGTTACAACGATAATCGTTACATATATGTCTCGTTTAAAAATCATTAAGTTAGTAGTCTTGTTTTTACATATGTAGTTCATTGTTAATATACTTAATGATATGTTTATTTATCATAATATCATGTTAACTATATATATAACCATATATATGTCATCATATAGTTTTTTCAAGTTTTAACGTTCGTGAATCACCGGTCAACTTGGGTAGTCAATTGTCTATATGAAACCTATTTCAATTAATCAAGTCTTAACAAGTTTGATTGCTTAACATGTTGGAAACGTTTAATCATGTAAATATCAATCTCAATTAATATATATAAACATGGAAAAGTTCGGGTCACTACAGTACCTACCCGTTAAATAAATTTCGTCCCGAAATTTTAAGCTGTTGAAGGTGTTGACGAATCTTCTGGAAATAGATGCGGGTATTTCTTCTTCATCTGATCTTCACGCTCCCAGGTGAACTCGGGTCCTCTACGAGCATTCCATTGAACCTTAACAATTGGTATCTTGTTTTGCTTAAGTCTTTTAACCTCACGATCCATTATTTCGACGGGTTCTTCGATGAATTGAAGTTTTTCGTTGATTTGGATTTCATCTAACGGAATAGTGAGATCTTCTTTAGCAAAACATTTCTTCAAATTCGAGACGTGGAAAGTGTTATGTACAGCCGCGAGTTGTTGAGGTAACTCTAGTCGGTAAGCTACTGGTCCGACACGATCAATAATCTTGAATGGTCCAATATACCTTGGATTTAATTTCCCTCGTTTACCAAATCGAACAACGCCTTTCCAAGGTGCAACTTTAAGCATGACCATCTCTCCAATTTCAAATTCTATATCTTTTCTTTTAATGTCAGCGTAGCTCTTTTTTCGACTTTGGGCAGTTTTCAACCGTTGTTGAATTTGGATGATCTTCTCGGTAGTTTCTTGTATAATCTCCGGACCCGTAATCTGTCTATCCCCCACTTCACTCCAACAAATCGGAGACCTGCACTTTCTACCATAAAGTGCTTCAAACGGCGCCATCTCAATGCTTGAATGGTAGCTGTTGTTGTAGGAAAATTCTGCTAACGGTAGATGTCGATCCCAACTGTTTCCGAAATCAATAACACATGCTCGTAGCATGTCTTCAAGCGTTTGTATCGTCCTTTCGCTCTGCCCATCGGTTTGTGGATGATAGGCAGTACTCATGTCTAGACAAGTTCCTAATGCTTGCTGTAATGTCTGCCAGAATCTTGAAATAAATCTGCCATCCCTATCAGAGATAATAGAGATTGGTATTCCATGTCTGGAGACGACTTCCTTCAAATACAGTCGTGCTAACTTCTCCATCTTGTCATCTTCTCTTATTGGCAGGAAGTGTGCTGATTTGGTGAGACGATCAACTATTACCCAAATAGTATCAAAACCACTTGCAGTCCTTGGCAATTTAGTGATGAAATCCATGGTAATGTTTTCCCATTTCCATTCCGGGATTTCGGGGTGTTGAAGTAGACCTGATGGTTTCTGATGCTCAGCTTTGACCTTAGAACACGTCAAACATTCTCCTACATATTTAGCAACATCGGCTTTCATACCCGGCCACCAAAAATGTTTCTTGAGATCCTTGTACATCTTCCCCGTTCCAGGATGTATTGAGTATCTGGTTTTATGAGCTTCTCTAAGTACCATTTCTCTCATATCTCCAAATTTTGGTACCCAAATCCTTTCAGCCCTATACCGGGTTCCGTCTTCCCGAATATTAAGATGCTTCTCCGATCCTTTGGGTATTTCATCCTTTAAATTTCCTTCTTTTAAAACTCCTTGTTGCGCCTCCTTTATTTGAGTAGTAAGGTTATTATGAATCATTATATTCATAGATTTTACTCGAATGGGTTCTCTGTCCTTCCTGCTCAAGGCATCGGCTACCACATTTGCCTTTCCCGGGTGGTAACGAATCTCAAAGTCGTAATCATTCAATAATTCAATCCACCTACGCTGCCTCATATTCAGTTGTTTCTGATTAAATATGTGTTGAAGACTTTTGTGGTCGGTATATATAATACTTTTGACCCCATATAAGTAGTGCCTCCAAGTCTTTAATGCAAAAACAACCGCACCTAATTCCAAATCATGCGTCGTATAATTTTGTTCGTGAATCTTCAATTGTCTAGACGCATAAGCAATCACCTTCGTTCGTTGCATTAATACATAACCGAGACCTTGCTTTGATGCGTCACAATAAATCACAAAATCATCATTCCCTTCAGGCAATGACAATATAGGTGCCGTAGTTAGCTTTTTCTTCAATAACTGAAACGCTTTCTCTTGTTCATCATTCCATTCAAATTTCTTCCCTTTATGCGTTAATGCAGTCAAGGGTTTTGCTATTCTGGAAAAGTCTTGGATGAACCTTCTGTAGTAACCAGCTAGTCCTAAAAACTGGCGTACGTGTTTCGGAGTTTTCGGTGTTTCCCACTTTTCAACAGTTTCTATCTTTGCTGGATCCACCTTAATACCTTCTTTGTTCACTATGTGACCGAGGAATTGAACTTCTTCCAACCAAAATGCACACTTTGAAAACTTAGCGTACAATTCTTCCTTCCTCAATACTTCTAACACCTTTCTCAAATGTTCACCGTGTTCTTGGTCATTCTTTGAGTAAATAAGTATGTCATCAATGAAAACGATGACAAACTTGTCAAGGTATGGTCCACACACTCGGTTCATAAGGTCCATGAACACAGCTGGTGCATTAGTTAAACCAAACGGCATGACCATAAACTCGTAATGACCGTAACGTGTTCTGAAAGCAGTCTTTGGAATATCATCTTCTTTCACCCGCATTTGATGATACCCGGAACGTAAGTCAATCTTTGAATAAACAGACGAGCCTTGTAGTTGATCAAATAAGTCGTCGATTCTCGGTAGTGGGTAGCGGTTCTTGATGGTAAGTTTGTTCAACTCTCGGTAGTCGATACACAACCTGAATGTACCATCTTTCTTCTTGACAAACAAAACAGGAGCTCCCCACGGTGATGTGCTTGGTCGAATGAAACCACGCTCTAAAAGTTCTTGTAATTGGCTTTGCAGTTCTTTCATCTCGCTGGGTGCAAGTCTGTAAGGAGCACGAGCTATTGGTGCAGCTCCTGGTACAAGATCTATTTGAAATTCAACGGATCGATGTGGGGGTAATCCCGGTAATTCTTTCGGAAATACATCGGGAAATTCTTTTGCAATGGGAACATCATTGATGCTCTTTTCTTCAGTTTGTACTTTCTCGACGTGTGCTAGAACAGCATAGCAACCTTTTCTTATTAGTTTTTGTGCCTTCAAATTACTAATAAGATGTAGCTTCGTGTTGCCCTTTTCTCCGTACACCATTAAGGGTTTTCCTTTTTCTCGTATAATGCGAATTGCATTTTTGTAACAGACGATCTCTGCTTTCACTTCTTTCAACCAGTCCATACCGATTATCACATCAAAACTCCCTAACTCTACTGGTATCAAATCAATCTTAAATGTTTCGCTAACCAGTTTAATTTCTCGATTCCGACATATATTATCTGCTGAAATTAATTTACCATTTGCTAATTCGAGTAAAAATTTACTATCCAAAGGCGTCAATGGACAACTTAATTTAGCACAAAAATCTCTACTCATATAGCTTCTATCCGCACCCGAATCAAATAAAACGTAAGCAGATTTATTGTCAATAAGAAACGTACCCGTAACAAGCTCCGGGTCTTCCTGTGCCTCTGCCGCATTAATATTGAAAACTCTTCCACAACCTTGTCCATTCGTGTTCTTCTGGTTCGGGCAATTTCTAATAATGTGGCCCGGTTTTCCACATTTATAACAAACTACATTGGCATAACTTGCTCCGACACTACTTGCTCCGCCATTACTCGTTCCGACACCATTTGTTCCTTTCGTTCTATTAACCCCTGGTCCGTAGACCTCACACTTCGCCGCGCTATGACCATTTCTTTTACACTTGTTGCAAAATTTGGTGCAGAACCCCGAGTGATTCTTTTCACACCTTTGGCATAGCTGCTTCTGATTGTTGTTGTTGTTGCGGTTATTATTGTTGTTAGGATGATTGTTGTAGTTGCTGTTGTTGTTGTTGTTGTTGTTGTTGTTGGGCCGTTTGTTGTAGTTGCGATTGTTGGGATAATTGTTGCGATTATTGTTGTAATTGCTGTTGTTGCTGTATTGGCGATTCTTATCACCGTTTTCCTCCCACTTTCTTTTGACTTGCTTCACATTGGCCTCTTCAGCAGTCTGTTCTTTAATTCTTTCTTCAATCTGGTTCACTAGTTTGTGAGCCATTCTACATGCCTGTTGTATGGAGGCGGGCTCGTGTGAACTTATATCTTCTTGGATTCTTTCCGGTAATCCTTTCACAAACGCGTCGATCTTCTCTTCCTCATCTTCGAACGCTCCCGGACACAATAGGCACAATTCTGTGAATCGTCTTTCGTACGTGGTAATATCAAAGCCTTGGGTTCGTAACCCTCTAAGTTCTGTCTTGAGCTTATTGACCTCGGTTCTGGGACGGTACTTCTCATTCATCAAGTGCTTGAATGCTGACCACGGTAGTGCGTACGCATCATCTTGTCCCACTTGCTCTAGATAGGTATTCCACCATGTTAACGCAGAACCTGTGAAGGTATGCGTAGCGTACTTCACTTTGTCCTCTTCAGTACACTTACTTATGGCAAACACCGATTCAACCTTCTCGGTCCACCGTTTCAATCCGATCGGTCCTTCGGTTCCATCAAATTCCAAAGGTTTGCAGGCAGTGAATTCTTTGTAGGTGCATCCTACACGATTTCCTGTACTGCCAGATCCAAGGTTATTGTTGGTATATAGCGCAGCCTGTACTGCGGCTATGTTTGAAGCTAGAAAAGTACGGAATTCCTCTTCATTCATATTCACGGTGTGTCGAGTAGTCGGTGCCATTTCCTTCAAAATAGTCAAATGGAACAAGTTAATCATACAGAATATTAAGAGTAGTTAATAGTATTTCGTAGCATAATATGAACTCATTTATAAAAGCTTTTTCTTCATATTAGCATTTTATAAGTTTAAATTCGGGTAGTACCTACCCGTTAAGTTCATACTTAGTAGCTAATATACAATTCAACTACTACAATTCTATATGAAAAACTGATTATAATAATATTTCGCGTTCAAACTTTTATACAATATTTTACAAACTTACAATACCGCTTATTTTACATAAAGCATGAAATATAGCACACAATAACTTTGATACAAGATAGTTGTGAAGATAATTCTAGCTAGTACACAAGTCGTTCAGCAAAGGCAATAAAGACACGTAATTCATACGTCCAGAAACAAGTCATGCATTCTGGTTTTACTAGGACTACTTCCCATCCTTGGTCTTGTGGAACATAACCGTTATGGCCGTTGATAAGACAGCGTGTTGTAACGTCGTCAAAGGGACGAGGGTTACGTAATGACCAACAGTCTCGTAATAACCTAAAAACCTCATTTCTTACCCCAATTACCGACTCCGTCACTTGAGGGAACGTTTTGTTTAATAGTTGTAGCCCGATGTTCTTGTTCTCACTTTGGTGAGAAGCGAACATTACTAACCCGTAAGCATAACATGCTTCTTTATGTTGCATGTTAGCCGCTTTTTCTAAATCACGAAGTCCTATATTTGGATATACTGAGTCAAAATAATTTCTTAACCCGTTGCGTAAAATAGCATTTGGGTTCCCCGCAATATATGCGTCAAAGTAAACACATCGTAACTTATGGATTTCCCAATGTGATATCCCCCATCTTCCGAACGAAAGCCTTTTATAAACCAAATCATTCTTGGAACGTTCTTCAAATGTCTTACAAACTGATCTCGCCTTAAATAGTTGTGCCGAGGAATTCTGACCGACTCTAGACAAGATTTCATCAATCATGTCTCCGGGTAGGTCTCTTAAAATATTGGGTAGTCTATCCATTTTGTGTTTTTATACTGTAAAATAGACAAGAGTTAGATTCATAAAAAAAATACTTATTAATACAAGCAATTTTTACATATATCATAAAGCATAAGCACACTATATTACATATATTACACCACACGAATACAACTATCTTATTCCGACTCGCTTGTTTCTTCTTCTTCGGTTTTGGTTCGTTTTGCCAAGTTTCTAGGGATATATGATGTTCCCCTAATACGAGCCGTAATTTTCCACATTGGTTTAGAAAAACCTGGTGGTTTAGAGGTTCCCGGGTCATTGTTACAACTTAAGGACTTCGGGGGTTGACGATACATATAAAGTTCATCGGGGTTGGAATTAGATTTCTCTATTTTTATGCCCTTTCCCTTATTATTTTCTTTTGCCTTTTTAAATTCAGTTGGGGTAATTTCTATAACATCATCGGAATTCTCGTCGGAATCCGATTCATCGGAGAATTGGTAATCCTCCCAATATTTTGCTTCCTTGGCGGAAACACCATTGACCATAATTAACCTTGGTCGGTTGGTTGAGGATTCTCTTTTACTTAACCGTTTTATTATTTCCCCCACCGGTTCCGATTCTTCTTCCGGTTCCGATTCTTCTTCCGGTTCCGACTCTTCTTCCGGTTCCTCTTCGGGAACTTGTGAATCAGTCCACGAATCATTCCAATTTACATTTGACTCTTCATTATTATTAGGTGAGTCAATGGGACTTGTTCTAGAGGTAGACATCTATCACATAATATCAAACACGTTAAGAGATTAATATATCACATAATATTCATATGTTAAAAATATATAGTTTCCAACAAAAATGTTAAGCAATCATTTTTAAAGAAAACACGGTCGAAGTCCAGAATCACTAATGCATCCTAACAAACTCGATAAGACACACTAATGCAAATTTTCTGGTTCTCTAAGACCAACGCTCTGATACCAACTGAAATGTCCCGTTCTTATTGATTAAAAACGTTCCATATTAATTGATTTCGTTGCGAGGTTTTGACCTCTATATGAGACGTTTTTCAAAGACTGCATTCATTTTAAAACAAACCATAACCTTTATTTCATCAATAAAGGTTTAAAAGTTTTACGTAGATTATCAAATAATGATAATCTAAAATATCCTGTTTACATACGACCATTACATAATGGTTTACAATACAAATATGTTACAACAAAATAAGTTTCTTGAATGCAGTTTTTACACAATATCATACAAGCATGGACTCCAAATCTCGTCCTTATTTAAGTATGCGACATCGGAAGCTCTTAATAATCACCTGAGAATAAACATGCTTTAAAACGTCAACAAAAATGTTGGTGAGTTATAGGTTTAACCTATATATATCAAATCATAATAATAGACCACAAGATTTCATATTTCAATACATATCCCATACATAGAGATAAAAATCATTCATATGGTGAACACCTGGTAACCGACATTAACAAGATGCATATATAAGAATATCCCCATCATTCCGGGACACCCTTCGGATATGATATAAATTTCGAAGTACTAAAGCATCCGGTACTTTGGATGGGGTTTGTTAAGCCCAATAGATCTATCTTTAGGATTCGCGTCAATTAGGGTGTCTGTTCCCTAATTCTTAGATTACCAGACTTAATAAAAAGGGGCATATTCGATTTCGATAATTCAACCATAGAATGTAGTTTCACGTACTTGTGTCTATTTTGTAAATCATTTATAAAACCTGCATGTATTCTCATCCCAAAAATATTAGATTTTAAAAGTGGGACTATAACTCACTTTCACAGATTTTTACTTCGTCGAGAAGTAAGACTTGGCCACTGTTGATTCACGAACCTATAACAATATATACATATATATTAAAGTATGTTCAAAATATATTTACAACACTTTTAATATATTTTGATGTTTTAAGTTTATTAAGTCAGCTGTCCTCGTTAGTAACCTACAACTAGTTGTCCACAGTTAGATGTACAGAAATAAATCAATAAATATTATCTTGAATCAATCCACGACCCAGTGTATACGTATCTCAGTATTGATCACAACTCAAACTATATATATTTTGGAATCAACCTCAACCCTGTATAGCTAACTCCAACATTCACATATAGAGTGTCTATGGTTGTTCCGAAATATATATAGATGTGTCGACATGATAGGTCGAAACATTGTATACGTGTCTATGGTATCTCAAGATTACATAATATACAATACAAGTTGATTAAGTTATGGCTGGAATAGATTTGTTACCAATTTTCACGTAGCTAAAATGATAAAAATTATCCAATCTTGTTTTACCCATAACTTCTTCATTTTAAATCCGTTTTGAATGAATCAAATTGCTATGGTTTCATATTGAACTTTATTTTATGAATCTACACAGAAAAAGTATAGGTTTATAGTCGGAAAAATAAGTTACAAGTCGTTTTTGTAAAGGTAGTCATTTCAGTCGAAAGAACGACGTCTAGATGACCATTTTAGAAAACATACTTCCACTTTGAGTTTAACCATAATTTTTGGATATAGTTTCATGTTCATAATAAAAATCATTTTCTCAGAATAACAACTTTTAAATCAAAGTTTATCATAGTTTTTAATTAACTAACCCAAAACAGCCCGCGGTGTTACTACGACGGCGTAAATCCGGTTTTACGGTATTTTTCGTGTTTCCAGGTTTTAAATCATTAAGTTAGCATATCATATAGATATAGAACATGTGTTTAGTTAATTTTAAAAGTCAAGTTAGAAGGATTAACTTTTGTTTGCGAACAAGTTTAGAATTAACTAAACTATGTTCTAGTGATTACGAGTTTAAACCTTCGAATAAGATAGTTTTATATATATGAATCGAATGATGTTATGAACATCATTACTACCTCAAGTTTAGTAGGTAAACCTACTGGAAGTGACAAGAAATGATCTAGCTTCAAAGGATCTTGGATGGCTTGAAAGTTCTTGAAGTAGGATCATGACACAAAAACAAGTTCAAGTAAGATTTTTGCTCGAATTAAGATAGTTTATAGTTATAGAAATTGAATCAAAGTTTGAATATGAATATTACCTTGAATAAGAAAGATAACCTACTGTATATAACAAAGGTTTCTTGATCTTAGATGATTACTTGGAATGGATTAGAAAGCTTGGAAGTAAATTAGTAAACTTGAAGGGATTTTTGAAATATTCTTGAAGTGTTCTTCCTATGATGATTATAGCTTGATTCTTGAAGTGATTTTTGATGAAGATGATGATTAACTACTGGAAAAATACGTTCATAATAGTGTGGGTGTGTTGAGAGAGAATTAGAAAGAGATTTGGAAGTGAAATGGAGTGAATGATGAGTGTTAATTGGTGAGTGGTGAGTGGGGTTAAAAGGAGTTCTAGTTAGTTGACTAGCTCATGGTAGAAGTTAAAATTGATTAGTCATACATGACATAATCAAGAGTGGAATCCCATGCTAGTTCCTATTGGTATATACCCATAGTAAGTACGTTTTGAAGCTGTGTATAATACGGGTAAGAATACGACTAGAATTCTTGATGAAAGAAAAGAATGGGAAAGTAACTGTAACCATTTTCGTTAAGTATGAGTGTTTCGATATATGTCTTGAAGTCTTCCAAAAGTATTTTAATACATCTAAATACACTACATGTATATACATTTTAACGGAGTCGTTAAGTCATCGTTAGTCGTTACATGTAAGTGTTGTTTTGAAACCTTTAAGTTAACGATCTCAATTAATGTTGTTAACCCATTGTTTATTATATCTAATGAGATGTTAAATTATTATATTATCATGATATTATGATATATTAATATATCTTAATATGATATATATACATTTAAATGTCGTTACAACGATAATCGTTACATATATGTCTCGTTTAAAAATCATTAAGTTAGTAGTCTTGTTTTTACATATGTAGTTCATTGTTAATATACTTAATGATATGTTTATTTATCATAATATCATGTTAACTATATATATAACCATATATATGTCATCATATAGTTTTTACAAGTTTTAACGTTCGTGAATCACCGGTCAACTTGGGTAGTCAATTGTCTATATGAAACCTATTTCAATTAATCAAGTCTTAACAAGTTTGATTGCTTAACATGTTGGAAACGTTTAATCATGTAAATATCAATCTCAATTAATATATATAAACATGGAAAAGTTCGGGTCACTACAATTCTGGATCCGCCGAAATCTTTAGAGAATATCTTGTTTCGAAGTCATGTTAAAATCTTGCAGAAAAATTTTCTTTATCAACCTTCGAATTTAGAAATTCCAAAATATCATCATAAATATCTTCGATATTTATGAGGATATTTGCATAAATATTCTTGTCCGAAATTATCTACCTCTTCGTGTTTTCCGTATTTCATTATATTGGAAACTTCTGTAAAATCTAAGTACAAATTATGAATGAATTGTGGAGAAGTGTTGGGAATTGAAGCGTGGGTTAGTATAATATAATGACGCTTGGCCAACGTGATTATATTACAGTAAGTCATGCCGAGTTTCTAATGAAACGTGATGATGGTTCACAGTAGATCATACCATCATCATGTGCCATGTTACATAACTCTTTCATTCTACTTAACTTCTGAACATATCAAGAAAATGTATTCTTGATGGTTCTATCTTCCGTGATGATGATAAATTTGAAAATCAAATTGTGCTATCACGTTCCTTTCTGCTTAAGAACATTATAATCATTCAAAACTCTTTATCTACAAATTCTGGACCATTATTCGCTTGACTTAAAGTCTAGAAGAGAAAACAAAAGTATGAAAATCCAAAATATAAGGGAGAATATAAAGCCCAAAAACAACACATAAATTACAAAACGTGTATGTCAATGTTTATCGCAACATAAAGACACGGGAGAATTAAAAACACTATAACCCCAAGGGCGAAATAGAAGAAAACAGATTCCTCCGGTGGAAGTTGAAAAAGGAGAATGATGGTTGTGATAGTAAGGATAAGGACAAGGATCAGAACTGGATTTAACGTTTTCATAAACTTTTGAATTTGGAAATTGAATATAGAAGTGGTGAAAACTAATGGAACGGAAAAGGTAAATTTATAATAGAAATATCTGACAGAGCAATCGAAACAGATCATCGCATTTAATCAAAGAGGATCCTAATTTCCTTAGATTCCGAAGAATCAAATCTTATTACAAAGATTTTCTTTTAAATCCCTTTAATTTCGGAATTCAACCATGAATAGTTAAAGTTATGATGAAACTTGTCTCTCACATTTCACTATTTATTGATAGCTTCATTCGTACTCTTCGAGTAATCGAATTGTCTTATTCATATTACTATATAGTAATAAAACTCTATTTATCAACTCATATTCGTCATGAAAACATTTTTTATTGTTAGCCAGGACCACCTCACTCAAATTTCGGGATGAAATTTCTTTAACGGGTAGGTACTGTGACGACCCAGAAATTTCCGACCAAATTTAAACTTGATCTTTATATGTTTCCGACACGATAATCAAAGTCTATAATATTGAGTCTCGAAAACTTTGAACTGTGTTCATGTATACATTTGACCTTGACTGTTCTCGACAATTCACGAACAATTAATTGTAAGTAGATATGTGTGTATGTATATATATATAAATAATAATTCGAAATATAATTTGAAATATTATATTCTCTAGTTAATAGAATTAATTTTGTAAAATAAAATAATAAGAAGATATAATAAAATTTATTATTAATCATTTATATATATATATATATATATATATATATATATATATATATATATATATATATATATATATATAGTTATATTTGCCTAGACATCTATCACTTTTAGTCCGTAATTTATTCCACTATCTCATCTAAATCACAATTCGCATTATTATATTTTATAATTATAATAAATATCTTGCACTGATTAGGTGAAGAATTTGATTATTGAACGTTCTTTAAATTTTAAGTTATTAATTCATTATTGATTATTATTACTATTAATTATTAATAATATTATAATTATAATTGATATTTAAAAATATGTCGACATGGAATACAGAAACAAACACCGGCTGCTAATTTTCATGATTGAGATTACTAACTAACTACGATACTTTACTATTTGAACATGTGAATTGAGTTGGTTAAAACTTCTGTTGGTTACTTTATCATATTATAATCTTCATATATGCATACACCCTACATATGCTGTACACATATTCAAACCCACCATCTATCATTTATCCTATATTCTATTAGACTAACATCTCAAAACCACTCAATCATCACTATCGAACCATTTCTATCTGATTGCTATTTCTGATCAAACAAAACCCAAAAACCGAAACCCATCTCGATGTTTATTACTACGTTTGTTTTTCTGTGGTGTTGAACCACCATTGAGAAACCCCATCACTATAACCAACCTATGTTTCTTCTTCCATTTAAACGAACAACACAAGAACCACCACTAGCCACCCTTGGCAACCCATATCACCATCTAAGCACCGCGAGCCATCAACACAAAACGGCTACCACCCATCTCAACCACCACCCATATCATCATCCTTGGAAACCTTACAACACATCATGTATAATCACTTGCAACACCATCGGTTTCCACCACCATCAACTAAACTGTCACCATAATCACCTTTATTATGTTTTTTTTCCAAATTTCATTTCATTACTGTCACGAGCTGCTGTGTTGCAGCCTATAACCGCCACAAACAACTCAATCAATCTCGTTACATTCTACTATTACTATATATATTACCTGTTACAACCGAAACCACAAAATCATCATGAAGACCATCGTGAACTGTTTTAACCTTTCTGTTTTACTTCTCCTTTCATGAATCAAAGCACCACCACTATTAACCACATTCTCTCTCTCTCTCTCTCTCTTTCTCTCTCTCTCTCTTTCTCTCTCTCTATTGTTGCAACCACCGATGACCATTTGCTTCCGGCTATTAACCGTTTCTGTTTCGGATTAGGTTCAACCCAAACAACCCACGTAAATTACACAAAACAAAGTCACCCATTAACGCTACTATTGCTCGAAACTTTTCTATTTTTAATTCGAAACCCACCAAACCATCTCACCTTCTGTTAATTATGGTAACGGCTGCATACGGTTCCTGTTTGTGCAGCGGCAGCTTCAACTATTATATTTCCCGTTTCATTCGAAAAAGAAGAAAATGAAAAAGATAACAATGAAAAAGAAAATGACACGTGATAATGGTGGGGTGTAAATTGAGTATTTAGTTGTCGGTTGCTGTTACCTTTTCCTTTTATTTTTGCTTAAACAAAATCTGTTAAATGTTGGCCGTATTATTTCTTTCATTAATTGGAATTTCAACTTGGGCTTGTTCTAGTTTATTGTTGGGCCGGGATCCATTACATATTTTCAGTTGGGCCGTGAGTTTGCAAATGAATCTTTGTGTCATGGACTTCTAGTGTTGGGCTATTGCTTGTTGGGCCGAATGAAGCTGAGGAAGGATGAGTTATAAAAATTAGATTAGACATTACATCAGAAAAGCGTGATAGTTCAGATGGTAAGGAGTGTTTATGTGTAACCAAGAGGTCTTGGGTTCGAGCCCTCTCTGAGGCATTCTTTTTAGGGAAAAGCTTTTAAAGGTAGTTTCAAGTATTATTATTTTTATTGTTATTATTATTATTATTAATTATTGTTGATATTAAATTAATTATTATTATCACTAATATTAGTAATATGATTATTAGTGTAATTAATAGTATTATCATTATCATTATTATTAATATTATCATTAAGTATTATCATTATTATTATTATTATTATTATTATTATTGTAATTAATAGAATTATTATTATTATTAGTATTAACATGATTTTAAAATTATTATTATTATTATTATTATTATTATTATTATTATTATTATTATTATTATTATTATTATTATTATTATTATTATTATTATTATTATTATTATTATTATTATTATTATTATTATTAGTAACATTAGTATTAGTATTATCAATAAAAGAACATTACTAGTAGTATCATTATTATTATTATTATTATTATTATTATTATTATTATTATTATTATTATTATTATTATTATTATTATTATTATTATTATTATTATTATTATTATTATTATTATTATTATTATTATTATTAGAATTATCATTATTTTTATCATTATTATTTTTATATCATTTTTATTATTTCTAACACTAATATTATTATTTTTATCATTATTATTATTAGTATTATAAAAATATCAGATAAAGATTTTCTATATAGAAATATATTATTTACATAAAACAGAACTATATTAATATGTTTGTAATAAATATTAATTATATATTTAATGTATATAAAAATAAATATACTTAACTTAGTTATTAATGAAACGTACAAGTTACTAAAATAACAATTAATAATAACACCCAAATTTGTTCGATTACCATTATATGTGTTAATATACATATAAATGATATAGGTTCGTGAATCCGAGGCCAACCCTGCATTGTTCAGTTTCGTCGTATGAATATTTTTACTACAAAATATTGGATTGTGAGTTCATTTGATTCCCTTTTACTCTTTACATTTTTGGGACTGAGAATACATGCGCTGTTTTTATAACTGTTTTACAACTGCTTTATTAAATGTTTTTGAAATATATTTTTGAACTACGAATACATGAAATGCTTTTATAAATGTTTGACTAGATAGACACAAGCAAAACATTCCTCGAATGAATAATGTGGACGTGATAATTGCCACCATTGAATTATGTGGACGTGATAATTGCGACAATTGATATGAATATTTTTCCCCTGATTATTATTGCTTGGTAACCTAAGAATTAGGGAACATCACTAATTTTGAGAATTAGTGCACGCCTAATTCACGCGAATCCTAAAGATAGCTACCGGGTTTAACACCCCCACCCAGAATGTTCACAAGACGGAAGGGCTAGTGGACGTGGTGTTTAGTATTTCGAAGTTTATATGATTATTATACAGACGAGATGTTCTGTTTTGGGGTTATTATTATGCGCATTATATGTTAAGGTCGGTTACCAAGCCAAGCTATGAAAACAATGAAAAGTGAATGTTATGTATCGAGAGAATGATTTTATACACAGGTTATGTGTATGTTATTTTTGTGCACAAGATATGTGTACGGTTACTAAGATTTATGAAAGATTATTTCGTACACGAGAAAGGTGTACTGTATTTAAAAGATATCGCATGTACATTACAGGTGGGTATAGGATTCAGGCCCATTTGTACCATGCAGCATTTAAATCTTGTGGTCTATAAAAATGATGAATTTTATTGTTTTATGATAAACCTATGAACTCACCAACCTTGTGGTTGACACTTGAAAGCATGTTTATTCTCAGGTATGAAAGAAACCTTCCGCTGTGCATTTGCTCATATTACATGGAGTCGTTCATGGCATATAGAGGTCCGTTCATCGCAATGGTACCAGATGTTATTGTATTCGTTCATGAAAATTTGGACGGGGTATGACACCACCCGCTGTCCCCCAAGAGCAAATAGCACGAGAAATATTCTCTTCCTGATGCTGACGCTTTATCGAAGACCTAGACTCACGACTACTCCGTGGCCGAAAGGTTTTAAGGGTACAAAGGGGTAACACCAACAAAGAGACCCAACTAGAAATGTCATCAGGCTTAGAGATCACCTTATCAAGAGCACCTTTCAAAACCCGAGAAAACCCCAAACGACACTTGGGAGGGATAGACTTAACCGTGCGAAACCCCTTAGAGAACAACTGATCCAGGAGAGCCACGTCAAAACCATCGTTATGATCACGCACCGAACCATCCTCAATACAAAGTCGAGCAGGAGAAGAGGGAGCTAGTGGCTTGGAAAAATTATGAAGCACAAAACGAACAACACCATTTCCCTCATCGGGGGGCGGCACATCCGGGCCCCTACCATGACGGCACTTAGCACGTACCGTGTGTGTTTTGTAGCAAACACCACATAACCAAATCCCCATACGCCTAAAAGTAACATCAGCCTCAGTATAAACACCCAAATTAGAAGTAAGAGAATGTCGAGTGATATCCCGCGCATCGATACCACAATGACGATCACTAAGATGCTTGATAAGAGAACTTCTAACAAACCCATTTCCACTCCCATTTTGACAGCCACTAAGACCCACAAAGGGACAATGAAACTTCACTGTGGCATGCGACATAACTGCACACAACCTTTAGTTGTAGTGCATAGCTAAAATGACAGAGACAAAATCCCCATACACCAATAAAATTATAACCATGAAGCCAAGAAAAAACTGGGGACTTTTAACAAACACCTTGTGGGCACAAATTCAATTGAGTAATGATACAGACTCTATCTTCTCCCAAAATCTTCCTGCTAGCTGCTACAACCCTCAATCCATCGAATCATATATCTTTCACACAAAACCCAGGGAACCCAAATTAACAATCAAGATCTGAGTAACTACTAGGTGGGTCCCTTTCGAAAATAATAAAACGGAGTAACAGAGTAACTACTAGGTGGGATTCAGAATTAGATTCAGATTCAGTTAACAAAAAATGTTACCTCCGTATGCCTGCAATTCCATTCTTGTAAGCAGCTCTACATCAGGCCTGTATCAAAATCTGTTGTGAATATGAATCAATCGGAGCTTGCCGGAGAGTATCATGACCGGAATGTCGCCGGCGAAGGCCGAACGGTTATCGTCGGAGTGAAACCAGAGTGATAGTGACACGAATCGAATCGAAAGATATTTGGAGGACTATTATTATTATTATTATTATTATTAGTAGTAGTGCGGAACATTTTGAATTTTATTTGTTGAGTCTAAATAAAGCTGGTGTATTAAATTACTCCGTAAATAAAGAAAGAAGTACTTCGAAGGCAACGTGTTAGTATTTGTCGTTTTCGTTTATCCACTTTTTAAAGCTTTATCTGAATCAAATTATGTTTGAAAAAGACAATCAAGTCTTTATTGATTGTATAATTTGATTTAATTAATTCATTGTCAAAAGGTATTTTATTTAAGGAATATGATAAAAAATAATAATATAAATAATGGTATGTAACATATAAGCTAGAAAACGTGTAGGTAAATGTTTAGTACGTACGTACGTAGTATTTTGAATGATTGTACATTGAATGTGCATGGTTTCAACTTCAATTATCATTATCAATAGAATTGAATGCTTGATGGTAAAATTAGCACGATTTGTGAAAACTGAAGACGTGCAGGGATTTTGGGAACATGACTCGACCCGTCTTAACTTTGAATCGTGAAACATGTAACCTATAAAATATCAAAATCAAAATATAAATAAATTAACATTTATTTTTTACTCTATCTGTGGTACTCTCATTGTATGTTTTCTTTTTCCCCGACAAAAACAAAAATAATATTACCTAGGGACTTCATAAATATGAAAGAACTTATTATAACGATACAAAGAGGAAACAAAAGCCCGAGTACCTCGCAAAAAAAAATAACGGAGTCTAAACCAAATCTAGCACATTGCTAAACAAAAGACGAGCCGGGTATGAAGACGAAAAAAAAACCCTATCAATGCATCACTAACATAAACAACAAATATCAAAGCATCCAAATCAAATGAAAGCCAAGTAGCTCAATGTACAAGGACAACATTATATTATACATATATATATTTGAGCAAATTTTGAGTACTATTCATGAATAGTAACTTCTATGTTTTTTTTTTTTTTTTGCTTTTCCATCCCAAACTATTTTCGTCTTTGTTCCAACAACTTTAACCGCCATATTTTTGAACATACAATTTTTAGCAGCAATCGGTCTGAAGCGCACTGCCACACGCCACACACATAGGTCATCAGAAATTTCTCCGGCCACTTTTATGAGTTCTTCCAGGTAGTATAGATGCGTTTTTCAATGGGAACAAAAGATATCAGCGACGAAAAAGGAAGGAAAGAAGAAAAGTCCGGACGTCCGGAGGATGCCAGAAGTCGAAACGACGCCGAAAAAATCAGGTTTTAGGCGAGACACATGAGAGAAGGCAGAGTCAACAAAAATGTAGAGACTCATAGAACAAATATTCAGAAGATATTGTAAATGGTTACCTGAGAAGAAGACCGGAGACCAGAGAATCAAATGGAAAAGGCAAAAGGAGATGGGTTGATTTTCAAGTAAGAGAGGAATAGAGAAGGAGCATGTGATGACTTTTTTTTAATACTAGCTACATAGATTTAGCCCCTACTTCAATTAAAGACTTGGAGTCATTAATAAAATATTCCTTTAATGTGTAACACAAATTACATTACAATTACAATTATAAATTACATCAAAATTGGGTCATTTTTTTCTAACTTGAATTTTCAAACCTTATTAAATCATTCTTCTAATTTATACGGAGTAATTTTTATTACGTGTATAAAAATTTATTTACGTGTTATATAGTAATTATTTATAACAATTAATTTGATACATCTAAAAAAAATATTATACAATATAATTTGGACAGCTCAGGATAATTAATTTGTTACAAACCCATATAGTAATATATGACAATATGTTTCTTTGCAATTGTATTAGCTGTTTAATATGTTAAAACTGATTATTGTCTTATAGGTTACATTAACTGCTTTGCTTTAATATGTTCTTATTAGAATATATTAGATGCTACAAAAAAGTTTTACGTAAACGAGGGGTGACCGCCGCAACGCGCGGCTGACCACCCTGCTTGTTACAAACAAACAAACAAAACTGAACCAAAACTAACAATTAAGATCCAAATAAAAAGAGACAACTTGCCACCTACATTTTCGAAACACATGGATTTTCTCGTACGAGTGAAAAATGAATAAACCTTAGGTGCTCGAGAGGATAACGCCTTAGAATACCCAACCAACTTTCCTTAAACCAGGCTCGAGCACCAACTCCGACCAGGATAGAAACCTCTTGACACTACAGCAAAGGAGCCCTATTCCGAAGACAATTTGTGACGACATGTCATCTGGAATGGGTTTTTGCGACGACAAGTCGTCGCTTATATGTCCTCCCTAAAGCCTCGTCGTGAAAAAGTTTTCCCGATGCCTAATTGCGTCTATCCCGACGACGGTGAGACCCATGTTGACTGACACAATCAAAGATTCAGTGACCTCTTTTGCGACGACATGTCACCAGACATGAAAAGTCAATGGTTGACTATTTTGACCTTTTTGGTCAAGGGTATTTTTCACGACGACCCTTTTGCGACGACGGGTAGTCTAGAAAAGCATGTATTAAATTTTTTCCAGTAGCTTCAAAACAGCTGTTGTCCAGCTAAATTCGGCACATAAAATATAATTTCTGCTCAGATTTTTAAAACGAAAATATTACCATAATAAACATTTAAAATAACATCACAAATATTTCAACATCATCCAAAATATTATAAATCGTTTAAACATTCTAATACAATCCTAAAGATATGTTATTTGGTATATACGAAAAAAGTGGTGCCCGGGCGTTGTAGCGGAGAAATTTTTACACCTAGAGATTGAAACTTGCCTCGTCTTGTGTAAATATCATATGGATCCAGCCAATCACTAACTTTCTTAGGTGGTGATAAGATATCAGCATTATTCTTCCGAACACCTGAAAGCCAACATTCAACAAATTTCAAGAATCATGTTTGCATCTCTTTTTGCAAGCAAAACTCATGGGCCTTTCAGGCATGGAATACTAAATGAAGAATTTGAAGATGGAATCGAATGAGTTGTTTGATATGGCTCTTACTCAAGATCTACCCATTTTGATCCTAACACGACTCATTTGGTGATCTATATACCATCCTATATGAATATGTAAAAACATGGTGAAATAACAAAATACAAATATATATATATATATATATATATATATATATATATATATATATATATATATATATATATATATATATATATATATATATATATATATATATATATATATGTATGTATGTATGTATGTATGTATGTATGTATGCCGCTTACCCCATGGAAGAACATGAAACCCTGGCCTCTGTTTAGTAACCAAATGACATGTGAAACAACCTGTAACAATTGATATCACTTGCTAAGATGAAGACATAGTGATAAGGTGTCCTTAATCGAGTGAATTAGAAAAATCACATTTATATTTCTGTTGGGATTTAACAAGTTTCATAATACTTATAATCATTAAAGAAATAAGATTTGCGGAAGCATGTAGATTACCATTTTGAAACTTGTAAATCTTTAACCAATTAAAGTTAAATCCCAATAAGGATCAAGTTGTGAAACATACTTACAAACTAAGAGTGGGTTTAGAGTTTATACCTCCTCAAGCTAGTTGAGGGTTAGTTCAAAAGAAGATGATGAAGATGATGAAGAATGGAGCTTCAAAGTGATGAAACCTCAAGGAGAAATACCCCAAGCTTTTGCACCAACACCTAGCCCTTGGTTAGGATTTAATAACACTTGAATTGAGCTTGCAATAACCAAATGAAGAACCCTTTCTTCCTCCCAAAAGGCCACCAAATTCAGCTGCGTTTTAGGAGAGTTTTGTGCAGAATTTTGATGTACAATTGCATGTATCTCTTGCTACTAGTCAAAGGACATGTATATGTGGAATTGTGTTATGGAAAGCAACAAGAATAAGCATGGGATAGACTTTCTTGGGGCTCCAAAATCTGCCCACCATCTATTATTTTATAACAAGAATGATTTTATAAAACTTGTTACAAGTTTTATAAAACTTGTATAAAATAAAATGTATTTGTTACTTGCAATAATTTTATAAACCATTTTATAAAATATAACATAACATAATTATTTAAACCTATAAATAATTAAATCCACATCATATATAAATTATCCAAATAATTTATCTCAAGTGATTATGATTTAGAAAACCGATTTTCTAAAGTTCAAGTGTCGCGTATTTATTTAACAATCCAACCGTTAAAATAAATACATATAAAGTGTTGGTAAGCTTGTTATTGGGTATGACCCGACTTGGATCATAACATAGTGGCCACGTTAATTTAATATGTCTCTCGAGCATACGAAATACCTTCAATCTCCCACTTGCACGAGAAACATAAGAAATTAATGCAAGTGATGGATACCACCTAACGACCGTCCATCACCCCCAATATGTTATGACTTTTGCCATTCAATAACATCATCCCTTTCGAGTTCCCATCTCGAATATGAATATGTGAATCTTTCATCACATCCTTTCGTCCTAGATGTCATGTTAAATCCAAGAGACATAGAGTGATCACTCTCTTCTAGATTTAACTCTATCAGGCCTTAGACATTTGACTCTCAACGAATAAGAGGGACAAATTCCATCTTGACTACATATGTCCTAAATATATACCTTGCATTATACCTGAGCTCCTCCTTATGAACTACCATATTTCAGAATAGCGAAGGAAAGAATCAAGGCACAATACTTGGCAAATATCTGAACCCAATATGTATCTCAGGTCAGAGGATACAATAATATTCGCCTTTACTCAAGATTACATGTCATCAACCACAAAGGCTCCATTTAGTGAATCTTGAGAGCGGGTCTTCCAATATTTGTATCCCACAAATATCTATGAATCTTGGTAGCAACCTTGCCCCACATTCAGTCCGTGAATGTATACCAATCCAAGTTCATAATAGTCTAACCCTCACATTTGCTCCCACAAATGTGATCGACTACGGAATTTAGAATAATTACTTATTCATGGATAAAATATGCAAAATAGGAACATAACTCAAAATAAATTAATACCATAATTATATTAATGAGTTTGAACAATTTCGTTCCGTTACAATACTTAAAACAGATCATGACTAATCACTAGAATATCGAAGCCCTAATGCACAAACATGTCCAGTATGTTTTGCTCCATGTAAGAGCTTCGTGAGAGGATCCGCTATATTAAGATCTGTGTGAACTTTGCGAATACATATCTTTCCCTTTTCAACTTCATCCCTTATGTAGTTGAATCTCCGCTCAATGTGACGGGTCTTTTGGTGAGCACGAGGTTCTTTGATTTGAGCAATCGCACCCTCGTTGTCACAAAAGATCTCAAGAGGGTCCTGAATGGAAGGGACTACTCCTAAGTCGTCGATGAATTTCTTCATCCATGCAGCTTCCTGAGCTGCCAATGATGCGGCGATGTACTCCGACTCTGTAGTGGATAAAGCAACAACATCCTGTTTTGAACTCTTCCAAGAGATCGCACCTCCATTTAATGTGAAGACATAACCGGATTGTGATCGAGAATCATCTCGATCAGTTTGGAAACTCGCATCCACGTAACCTTTTACAGCAAGTTCCTCCTCACCAGACCCATATATCAGAAACATATCCTTAGTCCTCCTAAGGTATTTCAATATACTTTTGACAGCAATCCAATGACTGTTTCCTGGGTTATTCTGGTATCTACTTGTCAGGCTAAGAGCGCATGACACATCCGGTCTAGTGCATATCATTGCATACATGATTGACCCAATGGCAGACGCATATGGGACCTTCTTCATTTTCTCTTGTTCATCTTTCGTGGTGGGGCACTGAGATGAACTAAGGAGTGTTCCTCTTTGAATAGGTACCAAACCTTTCTTAGAGTTCTCCATCTTGAACCTTTTTAAGATCTTTTCAATGTATGCACTTTGATTCAAACCTATCAGTTTCTTGGATCTATCCCTGTAGATCCCAATCCCCAAAACGTATTGTGCTTCTCCAAGATCCTTAATGGAGAAGCATTTACTTAGCCAAGTTTTAACTCTTTGCATTGCCGGAATATCATTTCCAAATAACAATATATCATCCACATATAGTACAAGGAACATGATAGTGCTCCCACTAGCTTTCTTATATACACAAGCTTCATCACCATTTTTAATGAAGCCAAATTTCTCGGCGTCCTCATTAAAACGATGATTCCACATTCTAGATGCTTGTTTCAATCCGTAGATTGACTTCTTTAACTTGCATACCTTTTTAGGATATTTCGGATCAACAAAACCTTCAGGCTGAACCATATAGACATCTTCCACAAGATATCCATTTAGGAAAGCGGTCTTGACATCCATTTGCCATATTTCATAATCATAATGAGCAGCAATGGCAAGTAATATCCTAATAGACTTTAGCATTGCCACAGGCGAAAAAGTTTCATCATAGTCAACCCCTTGAGTTTGAGTGAAACCTTTTGCTACAAGTCTAGCTTTATATGTATCCAAGTTTCCATGTATGTCGGTTTTCATTTTGAAAAGCCATTTACAATCAACTAGCCTTGAGCCAGCAGGTTGTGTAACAAGTTCCCAAACTTGGTTGTCATACATGGATTGCATCTCAGCGTTCATGGCTTCCTGCCATTTATCTTTATCAATCCTTGATAAAGCATCTTGGTAGTTTATTGGTTCATCCAAATCAACCACATTGCAACCATCCATGAGAAACCCATATCTCTCAGGAGGATTACTAATCCTACCAGATCTATGAACGTCTTGTGTATTTTGATCATCCATTTGATCACTCTCAACATTTTCATGTTGAGTGTTAGTGTCAACCAATTGTGTATCATCTACTTGATCTTGAACCTCTTCAAGATCTATCTTCCTTTCACTACTTCCTTCCATTAGGAACTTAGTTTCAAGGAATTCCGCCTTCCGAGCAACAAATACATTCTGCTCGGATGGATCATAGAAATAATATCCCATATTATCCTTGGGATATCCTATGAAGATACACTTCGTGGATCGAGCAATCAACTTATTAGGGACGTAACGCTTAGGATAAGCTTCACATCCCCATACCTTTAAGTATGATAGAGATGGAGGTTTTCCAAACCACATCTCATGAGGTGTTCGTTCCACTTTCTTGGTTGGGGCCATATTTAAAATACGAGCCGCGGAGCATAGACAATAACCCCAAAATGATAGAGGTAACGAGCTTCTAGCCATCATAGATCGAACCATATCCATTAGGGTTCGGTTCCTCCTTTCGGAAACTCCATTCAGTTGGGGTGTTCCAGGAGGAGTGAGTTGCGAGATAATCCCACAACTTCTAAGATGATCTTGGAAAGCATCACTTAGGTATTCACCTCCTCTATCGGTACGAAGTACCTTGATTGTCTTATTGAGTTGATTTTGTACTTCGCTTTGATACTCTTTGAATGCTTCAAAAGTTTCGTCCTTATGTCTTAACAAGTAGACATATCTGAAATGACTGAAGTCATCAATGAAAGTAACGAAGTATCTTTCACCATTCCTAGTTATGGGCTTAAAGGGTCCACATACATCTGAATGTATTAATCCCAATAAGTCCTTAGCCCTTTCATAGGTCCCTTTGAAAGGTGCTTTAGTCATTTTGCCTTGTAAACAAGATTCACATACATCAAACGAGTCTAGTTCATTTGATTTCAAAAGGCCATTCTTTTGAAGTGTATGCATTCGATTCTTGTTTATGTGACCAAGGCGACAATGCCATAAGTAGGAATCACTTAAATCCCTTTTGAGTTTCTTGGTGCTAGTATGGTATATTGAGCTACTAGATGATGTGTCATCATGAACCAATTCATAAATTCCATTTGAAGGCGAAGCCTTAAAATAGAATACATTATCTAAATAAACGTGAATATCATCATTAACAAAATTAAGATAAAAACCACATTGTTTTAAACGGGAAACTGAAATAATGTTTCGACATAAATCCGGTGCATACAAAACATTGTTCAAAATAAGTTCCAAACCACTTGGAAGCTTTAATACAAAGTCTCCTTGAGCCTTCACTTGCACTTTGGCTCCATTACCCATAAAGAGACTTGATGTTCCCATTTGCTTGCTACTTCTTTTGAACCCCTGCAAAGAATTGCAAATGTGAGTTCCACATCCAGTGTCTAATACCCATGTATTAGAAGAAGTAGTACTAAGCTCTATATATACCATATATATATATTACCTGAGGTTTGCCCCGCATCCCTCTTTTCCTTCAACTCCTTAAGGTAGACCGGACAGTTTCGTTTCCAGTGACCCATTTCACCGCAACCGAAGCACGGGTCTTCCTTGGGGTTTGCTTGTCCGGCAACCTTTTGCTTCTTGTTCTTGTTTTTGGTTGGGGTAACCATCCTCCCCTTTTCCTTGCCTTGATGGGCGGGTCCTTTCCTCTTAGCCGCCTTTGGCTTAGAGGTGTTATTACCTTTGGACCCACCATCATTGATCATTAGCACGGGTGAAGCCCTCTTACCCATGCTAGTTTCTGCCGTCCTAAGCATGCCATGAAGTTCGCCAATGGTCTTATCCATCCCATTCATATTGTAATTAATTACAAATTGGTCAAACCTCTTTGACAAGGAGTTTAGGATAAGATCCGTAGCTAGCTCATTAGATATGTTGAGATTAAGACGGTTTGCGCGATCAATGAGGCTTTTCATCTTAAGGACATAAGATGAAATGGATTGGGAGTCGTCCATACGACATGCATGAAGCGCTCGGACCGTTTCAAAGCGCTCGACACGAGCTTGTTGAAGGAACATCTCCTTCAATTGCGTGATCATGTCGTATGCAGTATGATGCTCGAAATCCTTTTGGAGTTCGGGTATCATAGTCCCAAGCATTAGGCAAGCGACTTGCACCGAATCAGCGCAATACTTATCCCAATAAGCCATGCCTTCCGTATCATCCTCGTCGGGTTGATCGGGAATGGGGTCTTCCAACACATACGCCTTATCCTCAAGTTTGAGGACAATCCTAAGATTGCGGAACCAATCCATAAAGTTCGTATGGTTGAGTTTGTCTTTCTCGAGGAGAGACCTTAACGATAGGTTGTTCAAGTTAATAGGTGCGTTTTGCATGTTGTTGTTATTGGCGGCCATCTACAAAATTTAACAAAGTTCATTTAAGTATCGATTTTAAATTTAACAATCAATACCCTTTAAATCCAATTGATATATATTAAATTTTTAGAATCCAACGGTAAACCAAATTTCGGTTAGGTGACCTTTATCCCATCATTTGATTTAGCTAGGTAGTCATTATATGACAATTGCAATCCTTTTGCAACTTCTAAGTTATGGGATCATGCAATCCTTTTGCATGACATATTATCCCATCAACGCCTATTTGTTCATCATGCTTCGGTGACCCTAAGTTCATGATTTCCAAATCAAGTCGTCCTACTTGTTTAGACATGTAAACTTTACATACAAGTGGTTAGGTGACCTTTATCCCACAAGTGTGCGAAATTTACCTTAATCATATTAGTTTGCTCATAACGGTTAGGTGACCTTTATCCCATTATAAGTTCCTTAATACGTCTAAGTGTCATACAATAGGATGGCGTTTAAACTTGTTAACCTAGTGTGTTAAAGGGATTTTAAGTTTTCATTATTTCTAGTTTGAGAAAACTTTTATGCCATACACCAACATGCATTTAGTGTATGGTTCTTATGAAAATCCATTTTCATGCCTATAAACCATTTTATATATATGATCCTAATCATGTTCTTAATAACCGTTTATTAATGTCCTTTTAGCCATTTTTAATTTAACCAATTAAATTGTCGTTTTGCATGTCGTTAATTAATGTATAATTTAACCAATTAAATTGCTATTTTGCTTGTTGTTAACTTGTGTGATTAACTTGTAGAATACAAATATACAATCCACAATCATACAATAAACAACCATGCATGCAAAACAAATATGTTCACAATCAAGCCATTTTGGTAGACATTTGTTTAGCCGAAAACAAATGCCACCGGATAAGGGGTAATTACACAAAGTAGGAGATTTCAAATCTCCCACTTAACCTTGCATCCAAATGCTTCTTCATGTGTTCTTCAAGTCTTCATCATTCTTCATCATTTTACAAAATATATCCTAATACATTTTATCTAAAAAATGAAATTACAACCTAATCTATTTTACATACCAAATATAAAATAAATTACATAACCAAATGAATTATTACATGCCAAATGAATAAATATTATTACAAACCAATTGAATAAATATCAATCAACCATGCATGCAACCAAACACAAGGTCAAGGCTTAGATTGTGAACTTTAACTACATAAGAGATAGGCAATACAGAATCACAAGTGATTGGCAGTACAGAATCACAAGTGATTGTCAGTACAGAATCACAAGTGATTGGCAGTACAGAATCACAAGTGATTGGCAGTACAGAATCACAAGTGATTGGCAGTACAGAATCACAAGTGATTTTGGCCAAAATGACAAACCACCCAAAACCGAAAATTTTACATTCTACTTCATGCATGTTCATAGAATGCAAAATTATAGTGGGTTTAATAACCATCTCGAAGCATATTTCAACAACTTCGGCTCTAGATACCATTGTTGGGATTTAACAAGTTTCATAATACTTATAATCATTAAAGAAATAAGATTTGCGGAAGCGTGTAGATTACCATTTTGAAACTTGTAAATCTTTAACCAATTAAAGTTAAATCCCAATAAGGATCAAGTTGTGAAACATACTTACAAACTAAGAGTGGGTTTAGAGTTTATACCTCCTCAAGCTAGTTGAGGGTTAGTTCAAAAGAAGATGATGAAGAATGGAGCTTCAAAGTGATGAAACCTCAAGGAGAAATACCCCAAGCTTTTGCACCAACACCTAGCCCTTGGTTAGGATTTAATAATACTTGAATTGAGCTTGCAATAACCAAATGAAGAACCCTTTCTTCCTCCCAAAAGGCCACCAAATTCAGCTGGGTTTTAGGAGAGTTTTGTGCAGAATTTTGATGTACAATTGCATGTATCTCTTGCTACTAGTCAAAGGACATGTATATGTGGAATTGTGTTATGGAAAGCAACAAGAATAAGCATGGGATAGACTTTCTTGGGGCTCCAAAATCTGCCCACCATCCATTATTTTATAACAAGAATGATTTTATAAAACTTGTTACAAGTTTTATAAAACTTGTATAAAATAAAATGTATTTGTTACTTGCAATAATTTTATAAACCATTTTATAAAATATAACATAACATAATTATTTAAACCTATAAATAATTAAATCCACATCATATATAAATTATCCAAATAATTTATCTCAAGTGATTATGATTTAGAAAACTGATTTTCTAAAGTTCAAGTGTCGCGTATTTATTTAACAATCCAACCGTTAAAATAAATACATATAAAGTGTTGGTAAGCTTGTTATTGGGTATGACCCGACTTGGATCATAACATAGTGGCCACGTTAATTTAATATGTCTCTCGAGCATACGAAATACCTTCAATTTCATCATCCTTGTGTAGAACCATATGTATTACATATTATATTAAAATATATAACTGAGTTGTTTTTCATTTATCTTTTAACAATTATAACTACATAAATTTAAAACATGTTTAAATACTTAACCATAAACTGGACTAATTTTGACAATACTTGTATGACTTGATTGCTTCCAAAGGATTTTCGTAACGGGTTTCTTGATATGAACGCATCCGAATCCAGATGGTTCATACCCGAGAACTCTGTAAAAAAAATGTGATGATGAAATCGGGTCAAAATAAAGAAAGTCAAGGTGAATCCATATCTAATGGGCCCAATGTACTTGCATCAAGCAACACATTCCACTTGTTCTGTCGCGCAAATGACATCTATTGATATACTTGGCACCAGTAACTCTTGATTGAACTGGAAACACATTAAAACCTGTTAACAAACATAAGCCAATCAATTCTTCAAGAAAACATGTATAAATACAAAGTGAAATACAAACTTAACAATATAAATTCAAAAAGTCGTAGCCATTATATACATTGAGATTGGGACATCTATGCCAAAAAAATCTAATATTCAATCTCTAATACACATTGTGCATATAGAGTCTTCTCTAAATCAAATAGTAATGATAAATTTTTTTTAGATTGTTAGTATAACACCCCAAATTCCCATCTGACGGCGTGTTAATCATAGGTCACACAGTTAACAGTTACGCCCTCTATATGAGACGTTTCAAAGCAATCACATTTAATTTTATTAAAAAGTTGACTTTCAAAAACATAAGTCAATAAATCCAAAATAAGTAACACTATTGTGATCGTAACCACAAGCCAATAGTATTAAACAGATGCAAAAGTTTAAATGCGAAAGTAATAATTGTCTTTATTAAAAAAACATGCTGACTCCTCGGCCAGATCAGATCATCAAACACAGCTGAAGCATACTGAAATGACCCGTTCATATACATTATAAACGAATTACAATAGTTGATTACATCGCGAGGTACTTGACCTCTATATGATACATTTTACAAACATTGCATTCGTTTTTAAAAGACAAACTTTCATTACATCAAAAGTTGACGGCATGCATACCATTTCATAATATATCCAACTATAATTGACTTAATAATAATCTTGATGAACTCAACGACTCGAATGCAATGTCTTTTGAAATATGTCATGAATGACTCCAAGTAATATCTCTAAAATGAGCAAATGCACAGCGGAAGATATCTTTCATACCTGAGAATAAACATGCTTTAAAGTGTCAACCAAAAGGTTGGTGAGTTCATTAGTTTATCATAATCAATCATTTCCATAATTTTAATAGACGACAAGATTTCATTTATTCAATAATCATACACTCGCAAGTGTTTAAAAATTCATTCATATGGATTGAACACCTGGTAATCGACATTAACAAAATGCATCTAGAATATCCCCAAACATATAAACATTGAAGTACTAAAGCAATTCAAATTCTCTGACTGGGGCGTGTCAAAGCCCATAGATCTATCTTTAGGATTCGCGTCAATTGGTGGCAATTATAATAAACACCAATTCTTAGGCTACCAAGTTCAACAAGGGCGATATCCGGTATAACAATTCAACCATAGAATGCAGTTTCCATTACTTGTGTCTATTTCGTCAAACATTTATAAAAGTGCATGTATTCTCAGTCCCAAAAATATATATTGCAAAAGCATTTAAAAGGGAGCAAATGAAACTCACAATACTGTATTTTGTAGTAAAAATACATATGACGGCATTGAACAAGTGTAGGGTTGGCATCGGATTCACGAACCTACATTAATTATATATATTCATATGTTGGTCAATATTTGTCTAACAATTTAGGTCAAGTCATAGTGTACCACAATCCTAATGCTCGAGACTAATATGCAAAAGTCAACAAAAGTCAACTTGACCAAAATGACTTCTAAAATCTATACGTGTTTATAATATAATTTAAATATAGTCATTATATGTATTTACATATATTTATTAGATTTTATTAGAGTAATTAATACATGTCATTTATTAATAAAATTTATATTAAAATTTATGTATGATAAAAATATATTTTTATATATCTCAAGTAATAAAATTTATTAAGTTCACTTAATATCACAAAAATATAGTATGTATTATGAATGTAATTATATAACGTGTGGTAAAAATGTCTTTGTATCACTTATTTATTCGATAAAATAATATTGATAATAATAATAATAATGAGTAAAGTTGTATTATTTGGTAATAATAATAATAATTATTATTATTCTACTAATAATAACAATAACAATATTTATATTTACTAATGATGATATTAATTATAATAAAATGATTATTCTAATCATGATAATTTTAATAATAACGATACTTTTTATTATTAACTGTAATAATAATAATATTTTATAAAAATAATAATTCTATTCAAAATGATAATTTTTAATAATGATAATAATAATGATATTTAATAATAACAATGATATTTCTATTAAAATCATAAAAAAATGATAGTTTTAATATTAATGATTATTTTAATAATAATAATAGTGATAAAAATAATAAAATGATAGTTTTGATAAAAAATATTGATTATTTTAATAATAATAATAATAATAATAATAATAATAATAATAATAATAATACTAATATTGATTATTAGATTATAATAATAATGACAATAATCACGATGATAACGATTACGATAACGATAACGATAACGATAACGATAACGATAACGATAACGATAACGATAATGATACGATAACGACGATAGTAGTAATAATAATCATTTTAACAATAATACATAAAATTATAGATAATTCAATTGACTATATCGTTTAATCCATTCATCGAAGCAATTCGAGTTCTAAATGAAAAGTTCTTAATTTTTCGCTAGCTTTCCAATGACATGCATATCATATACCTTATCTGTAACGATCGCTCTAAATCCACTTGGACGAACACGTCATTCATCGATTTCATTGCGAGGTATTTGACCTCTATATGATACGTTTTGTAAACATTGCATTCTTTTGAAAAGGCACACCATAAATGAATATTTAAATCAAAGGTTTTCGATATCTGATGATTTCTACATATAGACAATCACCGTAATATAATAATTTACAATAATACTTCCGTTGAAAATGCAGTCAAAATAAGATACATGGTGATGATTTGGTGAATGCAACTTTTCCTTGAAAAATATGCCATGTATGACTCCATGCACATAGCTTGTCTAACATATAAGCAAACAGCGGAACACTTCTAGGAAACATGAGAATAAACATGCTAACAAGTGTCAACACAAAGGTTGGTGAGTTCATAGTTTTAATGTTGCGCATAATCTGTATATAAAGGTGGATCACAAGATTTCAGTTGTTCAATCCAGAAACGTTTATCAAAATATTCTACGAAATTGAGCATCCTGGTAACTAAACTTAACGTATATATAATTTGTATCCTTTGTATAATCATCTTAATAATACACGCAAACCAACGTGTACGCTTCTCAAATAGCATACGTCCGTTAAAAGGCTAGTACTCTAGCTCGGACGGGGATATCAAGCCCTATGGATCCATATACTACTACTCGCGTCCACCCGTTCTTATAACTGGCAGTTAACAGTTACCAAAGCTAAGGAATTTTCGGTTCAAACTCAGTGTAGAATTTAGTATGTACTTGTATCCATTGTGTTTAAAATAAAGTACATGTATTCTCAGCCCAAAAATATATATTGCAAAAGCAATTAAAAAAAGGATCAATGAAACTCACCTTAGCAGCATATAAAGTCGTTCATCAAAATGTGATCGAAACTCGGATTACCAAATAACCGTAGATCTCAACATATCAATATTGAGATTCAATATTGTAGAAAAGTACGTAGACGTAACGGAGATGATAACACTAGGTTTGACTTGCAAATAATACCCATGAATATTACCCATAACCTCCATAGCTATAACCCATAATTTTCTTAGTTTTATCCCGCTCATAAAACCATTTTGAAAGTGATACGCTCATGACATCGTCGTAGTATTTTATGTATAATACTAATTAATAATATTACTACTAATAATATTAAGATTAATAATAATATTAATCTTAATAATAATAATAATAATAATAATAACAATAATAATAATAATAATAATAATAATAATAATAATAATAATAATAATAATAATAATAATAATAATAATAATAATAATTAAATAAATAAATAATTACTTACGGAGTAATTTAAATCAAAACAGAGGCAGATATCTCGAGCTTTTATAGGTGTGGCCTGTCCAGGACTGCCATGCGATCGCATGGCTTCCTAGCCCATTTTTCATGCGATCGCATGGGGTGGGTTTCCAGCTCACATTGTTTTTGTAATCTAGCTTGTCGACATATTTATTTAATATATATATATAATATATTTAATTTATATAATTAATTATATATTATATTAAATTCACATGCATAGTTGACTTGTAATTTTCATTCCGATAAGTCGTACGTCGTCACTCGACTTATGTCCCGGTTCCGGTTTTTCGAACGCCCTATCGTATACTGAGAAAACTTGTACTTTACGTTTCGTGAATCATACCTTTGTCAAAATATAGTCTTAAATCATCCATAAACTATACCACTCGAGGTATAACTTATACATTTGAGTGTTTTGGTCATTTACTTCTATAAATCATCGTCTCGCTATTTGTTAATATATATATATATAATACATACATTTTCATTTTGAAATAGTGTTTTACTGTAGCAAAGTTACTGTACCAAAGTCAATTTCACTGTAGCAAATAGTGATTTTCAAAAACACTGTAGCATTTTGGGTACTGTAGCAATTTGAAAATACTGTAGCAAATTAGTGTTTTACTGGTTCATCTTAAATGCTTTAGTTAACTTATCTAAATATCAATCGAATCAATAAACGAATGTTACTATCGTTTACTAAATAACTTGAAATTATATATATGTATATATCTTTTTAATATACATAAATCAGTTTTTAAATACACATTGGAAGTTATTTATAAATAAATTTTAATAATAAATATTTCAACTTATCATATATATTCAAATAGATATTTAAACCAATAAGTTTAATGTACGGTATCAAACAATTAATACATTGTTACCTTTTCAAGTTATAGTATATATGTATCTATTTACATATAATTGTTCGCGAATCGTCAAAAACAACCGAAGGGTATTTAAATATATAAAAGTAGTTCAAAAATTTTGAGATTCAACTTCATATTTTTGCTTATTGTGTCAGAAATGTTAAATCATTTAAAGATAAAGTTTAAATTTGGTCAAAAATTTCCTGGTTGTCACAGTACCTACCCGTTAAAGAAATTTCGTCCCGAAATTTGAGTGAGGTCGTCATGGCTGACAATAAAAATGTTTTCATGACGAATATGAGTTGGTAAATAGAATTTTATCACCATTGAATAATACGGATAAAACAATCCGATTACTCGAAGCGTATGTGAGAAGTTATCGTAATAGAGTGAAATGGAGAATAGAGATTCGTCTTATCTCTTGATGTAGTAACGATTGATTTCCGGAATTTAAGGAATAGAAAATCTTCATAATTTAAATAAGATTTGATTCTTCGGAATTTAAGGAAATTAGGATTTCCTTTGATTAAATGCGTAATCTGCCTCGATTGCTATATCTAATATTTTGCTATAAATTAACCTCTTCTGTTTCATTTATTTTCACCACTCCTATAATCTTCTTTCTTATTTCATACTTACAAAAGATTTGTGAAAATGCTTCATCCAGTTCTGATTCTTGATATTTTCTTGGCTATCATATCATTCATTCTTCTTTTTCATCTGCCACCAGAGGAGGTTAATTTCTTCTACTATTACATTGGGGTTATATTGTTTTTCATTCTCCCGTGTCTTTATATTGCTATACGCATTGATATACACGGTTTGTAATTTCGGGGTTGTTTTCGGGCTTTATATTTTCCATTATATTTCGGAGCTTCATGCTTTCGTTTTCTCTTCCCGACTTTAAGTCAAGCGAATAATGGTCCAGAATTCGTAGGTATGAATTTCGGAATAAACATAATTAATGTTCTAAGAAAGAAATGGTAATGGCACAATCTGACTTATCAAATTACCAGAATATCTGGAAAAGACCAAATCATCAAGAAATATATTTTCTTGATATATTTAGAGATTATATAAAATGAAAGAGTTATGTAACACGGTTTATGATGAGGGTGTGATCTATGAACCTTTGTCACGTTCCATTAGAAACTCAACATGACTTACTGTAATATAATCACGTTGATCAAGTGTCATTATATTATACTAACTCATGCTTCAGTTCCCAACATTACTTCAAAACATCCATTTTTTCGAATTTTTCAGATTTTAGAAACTAAAATAGTTTTTTTTATGATGTAACACAGATAGCGCGAAGAGGTAATGATTTCAGATAAGAATGGTTTCGAAAAATATCTTCAGAAATATGGAGGATATTTATAATGGAAGATACGATGATATCTTAGAATATTTAAGATAAGATGATGATGAAGAATATTGTCCGTAAAGGTTTTAGAGTAAGGAGCGAGGTATTCGCTAATGATTTCAGCAGACTCTGAATCATTTGGATTCTTTGAAGGTAGATTTAGTCTTTGTGATTTGTCCACAGCCTCCTTCATGGTCTGCTCAATCCGTTTTTCAATTCCAAACCTTCTCTTTTTCTCAGCTTTACCACCATACTATTCTTTATCATCAAACTTTTGACTGTTAAGGTCGTTTATAGTTTTTGCTGCTTCATCAACATTTTTCCAAAATTTGGAGAACTAGTTTCGTAGTTTGGGGTGTTTTTCGGAAACTTCACATTCGAAGTATGTAAATCCAGGAGGTAGACGTTATATGTACACATATAACTGTTGGCGTAGACGTGCTACAAGATTTCAAAATACTGATTGCTAATTCCTGATAGTTGGTATGGCAATTGCCGTTACAAGATGTGGATGAGTACATGATACGGTTTCAATGAGTATAAGGATTTTTCGGAAGGTCAAAGATCAATGAAGTTGTTGGTAAATTTACTGCTAATGTGGTGGAAGATGAAAGATTCCCTGATAACAAAAACGTATATGCCAAAGTTACAAGTCTGAAAGGTCGTCGTTGACTGGTTGAACGGTTGATAATACTGGATACTTTGAAAAGAAATTGCAAGGTTATTTTCAGTAATAACAATGCTAAAGGATCTTTCACATTTTTGAAGTCAAAGTATAGCTTTGAAAGATGTAGAGATCTAAGAATGATGTCACCCATTAAATCTTGATTTGGATTCTGATCCGTCAATATCAGAATATGTAATTGAATTTGTATGGAAACGATTGTATATCGCTGTGAGCATAGTTAATAATTTTTGAATCAAAGTTGAAGAATGTACAGTATAACATATTAATTGTGAACTTATATATTTCCCGGGAATTACCTACCCGTTTAAAGATTTCACAAGTAATATTTTGTACAAAAGAATTTTTATTACCGTCTTTATGAAAATATATGTATGTATATTTCTTCAGATGTAATATAGATTTAATGAGTTAATATCATATTAAGCTCATTTGATTTTCGGCTTGACTTAGAAATGATTAATCTCTAAAACATTAAAGATTACATAATCTTTGCGGAGTTTTTCACTAATGAAATCAACACTTCATTATTTATTCTTATTGATATTCCTAGGTGAAGGATGTTGGTGCTCGTGGAATTTTTGTGAACCTTACAAGGCACAGATGATGTTTTCTGGAAAGTTTCAAGTATATCGAAATTGAAAATGTAAAATCAATTATGTAATTGATTAATACACTTGGTTTATTATGAAATGAAATTCATTGGGTTGAAACAGAGATTGTAGTTAACAATGGTTAAGTTGTTAAGGAAGGATGTACATTATTGCATATTAGTAATATGAACTAACCGAGTAGTACCTACCAGTTAAGATTCACACGTAATAGCTTAGTACGAAAATATTTATTTTGATTTCAAAATTCATATATATTAAATATACATAAAATTTCTTCAGGGGAAATGAGTTAATACTTCATCGGTTATTGTTGCTGGTATTTCTTGGTAACTACGATGCGTATGACGTTGATGCTCGTGGAACAGATTGTGAAGTTGAGGTTTGCGATGCGGATGTTGTTGGTGGTGGTAATGGTATTGTTGGTGTTGTTGTCGGTGGTACTGTTGATGCCGGTGATACTGCTGGTGCTTGTAACCTTTGCATCATATTCTCCAAAGCCACTACCCGAGCGCGAAGCTCGTTGACTTCTTCTACTACACCGGGATTATTGGCGATTCGGACGAGCGGATGAATAAGATCCAGAATTTGAGAGAGTATATGATCATGATGAGATATTCTGGAGATGAGAGAGAAAATGGTATTACGAACAGGTTCGCCGGTAAGTGCTTCAGGTTCTTCGCCAAGAGGGCAATGTGGTGGATGGAAGGGATCGCCTTCTTCTTGTCTCTAATAATTAAGTAGGCTACGAACCCATCCCCAATTCATCCAGAATAGATGATGGCTAATTGGTTGATCCATTCCGGTTACACTTTCTTCAGAGTTCAGGTGAATATCCATATCGGAATAGCTGTCAGAGTTTAAGGAATTTGAACTAGATACGAGATCCATCTTGTATAATTAGGGAGATGATTTTTTTTTATATAAATTAGATTATAGAATTTAGTTTGGTATTCTTCAATACATAATTTACATATGTATATATAATACCAAATTCCATAAATCACGGAGAAATTTTTGGAAGATGTCAGGAAAAGTTTACGGTAACAGATACGCTAAGATATGAATTTTGTCTATACACTATTCATGTAATCAATGCAGTAAAATGTGTCTAGACTAGGAATGATAAGCAGGTAATTTCTGACAAAAAATGATAAGCAAAACTTTTGACATGCAGACACGGTCGAAGTCCAGACTTACTAATGCATTCTAACAACTATCAGTTAGATACACTCATGCAAGACCTGGTTCGCTAGGACCAACGCTCTGATACCAACTGTAATGATCGCTCTAAATCCACTTGGACGAACACGTCATTCATCGATTTCATTGCGAGGTATTTGACCTCTATATGATACGTTTTGTAAACATTGCATTCTTTTGAAAAGGCACACCATAAATGAATATTTAAATCAATGGTTTTCGATATCTGATGATTTCTACATATAGACAATCACCGTAATATAATAATTTACAATAATACTTCCGTTGACAATGCAGTCAAAATAAGATTCATGGTGATGATTTGGTGAATGCAACGTTTCCTTGAAAAATATGCCATGTATGACTCCATGCACATAGCTTGTCTAACATATAAGCAAACAGCAGAAGACTTCTAGGGAACCTGAGAATAAACATGCTAACATATAATGCAAATTTCTGGTTCTCTAAGACCAATGCTCGGATACCAACTGAAATGTCCCGTTCATATTGATTATAAACGTTCCATATTAATTGATTTCGTTGCGAGGTTTTGACCTCTATATGAGACGTTTTTCAAAGACTGCATTCGTTTTTAAAATAAACCATAACCTTTATTTTATCGATATTGGTTTACAATATTAATATGTTACAACAAAGTAAATTTCGAATGCAGTTTTAAACAATATTATACAAGTATGTTGACTCCAAATCTTGTCCATATATTAGCATGCAATAGCGGAAGCTCTTAATAATCACCTGAGAATAAACATGTTTTAAACGTCAACAAAAATGTTGGTGAATTATAAGTTTAACCTATATATTTATCAAATCGTAATAATAGACCACAAGATTTCATATTTCAATACACATACCATACATAGAGATAAAAATCATTCATATGGTGAACACCTGGTAACTGACATTAACAAGATGCATATAAGAATATCCCCTATCATTCCGGGACATCCATCGAACATGATAAAACAACATTGAAGTACTAAAGCATCCGCTACAACGGATGAGGTTTGTTGAGCCCAATAGATCTATCTTTAGGATTCGCGTCAATTAGTAGACTGGTTTACTAATTCTTAGGTTACCAAGTAAAAAGGGGCATATTTGGCTTCGATCGTTCAACCATAGAAAGTAGTTTCATGTACTTGTATTTATTTTCTAAATTATTTATAAAACTGCATGTATTCTCATCCCAAAATATTAGATTTTAAAAGTGGGACTATAACTCACTTTCACAGATTTTTACTTCGTCGGGAAGTAAGACTTGACCACTGGTCGATTCACGAACCTATAACAAATATGTACATATATATCAAAGTATGTTCAAAATATATTTACAATATTTTTAATACGTTTTAATGTTTTAAGTTTATTAAGTCAGCTGTCCTCGTTAGGAACCTACAACTAGTTGTCCATAGTTAGATGTATAGAAATAAATTGATATATATTATCTTGACCCAATCCACGACCCAGTGTATACACGTCTCAGGCTAGATCACAACTCAAAGTATATATATTTTTGGAATCAACCTCAACTCTGTATAGCTAACTCAAACATTACTGCATATAGAGTGTCTATGGTTGTTCCAAATAATATATATACATGAGTCGATATGATATGTCAAAACATTTGCATACGTGTCTATGATATCCCAAGATTACATAATATATTAGAATACATGTATAATACAATATAAGTTAGCTAGGATATGATTTGTATAGAATTGTTACAATATTTCCCGTAGCTACAACAATCAAAAAAATATCCAATCTTGTTTTACCCATAACTTCTTCGTTTTAAATCCGTTTTGAGTGAATCAAATTGATATGGTTTCATATTGAACTCTATTTTATGAATCTAAACAGAAAAAGTATAGGTTTATAGTCAGAAATATAAGTTACAAGTCATTTTTGTAAGAGGTAGTCATTTCAGTCGAAAGAACGACGTCTTGATGACCATTTTGAAAAACATACTTCCACTTTGAGTTTAACCATGATTTTTGGATATAGTTTCTTGTTCATAAGAAAAATCATTTTCCCAGAAGAACAAATTTTAAATCAAAGTTTATCATAGTTTTTAATTATCAAACCTAAAATTGCCCGCGGTGTTACTACGACGGCGTATGTCCGGTTTTACGGTATTTTTCGTGTTTCCGGGTTTTAAATCATTAAGTTAGCATATCATATAGATATATAACATGTGTTTAGTTGATTTTAAAAGTCAAATTAGAAGGATTAACTTTTGTTTGCGAACAAGTTTAGAATTAACTAAACTATGTTCTAGTGATTTCAAGTTTAAACCTTCGAATAAGGTAGTTTTATATATATGAATCGAATGATGTTATGAACATCATTACTACCTCAGGTTTTGTGGATAAACCTATTGAAAATGAAAAAAATAGATCTAGCTTCAAAGGATCCTTGGATGGCTTGAAAGTTCTTGAAGCAGAATCATGACACGAAAAAAAGTTCAAGTAAGATTTCCACTCGAAATAAGATTGTTATAGTTATAGAAATTGAATCAAAGTTTGAATATGAGTATTACCTTGTATTAGAAAGACATCTTACTGTAAATAAGAAAGATTTCTTGAGGTTGGATGATGATGTGGTAGCGAAGGGGTACGAAATATACTTATTTTTATTACGAAAAGCGATACAAAATTACACAAGTTTTATTAATTTACGGATGGGATATACCTAAACCTTGCTACAACACTATAGGCAGTGTACCTAATCGTAGAGTAGTGTAGTTTTTAGTAAGTCCGGTTCGTTCCACAGGGAGCTGGTGATACTTACTATATTTTTAACTATATTTATACAAAATATATATAATTATATAAGTAGTAATATTATTATAAAAGGGGGGTTTTACCGTTTAATGACCGGTTTGTCGATTCTATATTTTAAGCGTAAAGATAAATGACGATAATTAAAATGCGTAAAATAATGACAATAAATAAAATGACAGTAAATAAAATTGCGAGTAATAAAATGACAGTAAATAAAGATACGATGAGAAATATAATAAAAGAATTATGCTTATTTAAACTTCCGTAATCATGATGTTTGACGTGTTGATTTTAATTTATTACCATGGGTTAATTGTCCTTTGTCCTGGTTTATTTGATACGTCTATCTGGTTTTTGTCCATAATAGTCCATCGGTCATAAAAATAAAGTGCGAGTATCCTCGTCAAATTACCCTTATACCCGAAGTCAAATATTCCAACTGATTAAGGATTTAAACTGTGACGCAGTTATCACTTCTGTCAACAATTACACCAGTTATCACTGTATGTAATCCACCCCTGTTTTAATTAGTTTATGAATATTAATTCATCCACTTGATCAGAATGAATAATCAATTACCCAACCCAATTGATTAATTAAATGATTATAACAGATTCCATATGAACATCACTAAATAGGACAACCATAATCATTATTAATTATTAGGTTAATTAATTTGAAGATAGGTTCGACAGACTCCAATGAGTTGTCACTCAATTAGACAATACCCCCCATCTATTAATAGTCAATAGTTCAATTTTCACAAGTGTCGGTCTTTTGCCCAAACCTTAATTATGGTCCAAAGTTCAATAACCCCTTCTTAATATTTTAGCCCAACATCACGATTACTTCGGCTCAAATAAGCATAATAATAACTTAGTTACGATACATTAATGTAAAAAGGTTGAACATAACTTACAATGATTAAAAATAGCGTAGCGTTACACGGACAGAATATAACAACTCTCACTTTTTGACTTCTGAAATTACTGAAATGACCTTAGGGTTTACTGTCTGACTATACGTATTAATTATTTAAGGGTTGTTATATACACAATCAATTTAACATTGACCAAATAATAAACTTTTATTCGACACTCACTGCTAATTAAAATTTATGCATTTCAATAATATTATTTATAATTATTAATCTATAAGTAATAAATAAAAAGTGACATTTATATAAATAATAAAACAATTGGAAACTAAATAAAAATAAATACAAGTCATGAATTAGTAAAAAGAAAATAATACTTATCATGTAGTAAATGTAAAAATAATAATAAACATAATAATAATAATAGTAATAATAATGAGACTAAAGAATCTTAAACAATTACATCCTTATGTTGACTAAAAATAAAGTATAAACTAGTACATCCTTATGTTGACTAATTATAAACTAGTACCACCTTTTGTTGACTAAAAATTATAAAACAAAATAAAATCATTAATTAGAACATCCTTATGTTGACTAACACTCTAATACTTGCACTATATAAACACTCCTAGACTCCTAGTTTCTCATTCACAAATCACACCAAAATCCTCTCTCAAAAACAATCTCTCCCTCTCCCTCTCTTGTGGTATTCGGATCTTCAAGCTTGTTCTTCGTGTTCTTCAAGAATCTTCAAGGAGTTCTTCAAGATTTTTAAGGCTTTGATCTTCCATCTTCATCGTGTTCATCTTTTCTTTGTTAATTATCTTGAATCTTCAAAGGTATAACATAAACCCTAAACTATTTACATAAACTTTACTCTTTGTTAATTCATATTCATATTATAAACTTGTTATTCATAAGTATATACATAAACACTCCTAGATTTATATATACATATATACATGTAAAAAAATAAAAAATATTTTTATGTATATATACGAATTATATATACATATACATATTAAAACCTTAAACCCTAATACTACTTATACTAGTACTTAACATGTATACACTATTACTATTACTAGCACCTATAACCTACTACTTATATTGTAACACAAAAACATTTTGAGATATGTATTAGAGATGTATAGATCTTCGAACTTTCTTGACGAATGGTTTCTACGAGATTCTAGGCAGAGGGTTTGGATTTCCGATTTAAAGGGTCCTATGGCTCAAGCCCCTAGATCTAAATTAGCCATTCGAAGGGAAAGGGGTGATTGGAAGCTTATCTAATACGCAAGTATCCTAAAATGAAAAACACTCATAAAAGTAGAAACTCTCTAGTCATAGAAACTTAGTAAAATAAGAAACTTTCTAAAAATGAAAACTTTATAAAAATAGTAACTTACTAGGAATAGAAACTTAGTAAAACAAACTATACTTAAACACATACTTAAACTTAAACATGGGCAAAACACTTAACTACTCTTAAATGTCAATAGGTTGACTTTCCTGCTCACTCGTTCAACTCTTTATTCCGAGGAATAACTCTCTCTCTACTTACTAAGGTGACTTTCATAGCCCCACTCTTATTGCTATAGCACTTTTTATACTTACTGGGGTGAGACACATGCTGCTTTTATACTTTAAACAACTTAGACACAAGTACGAACCTAAACTATACTATGACTAGCTTATGCTACTAAGACCCCACAGTGATATTTTTTAACTGCTTTCAGGATAAGGCATTCTTAATTATTGGGGGTAGGCCTATCGGGAGTAACGTCCCCGATACATTTGACCGTGATGTCTTTGTATTACTTAATAATGATTTAAACATGGTGATAAGGTACTGCCAACTTATCATCGGGGCAACAAAACAAACGTTTAGTCTAAAATATCACGAATCAGTACTACTTTTGGATCTGCGAGATCTACTTTTTAATCCTGCGGGAGATCAACTTTACAACTAAATCTTGTGGTCTAAAAACAACGATAACTACTTTTGTTAAACCTATGAACTTCACTCAACCTTTTTGGTTGACACTTTAGCATGTTTTGTCTCAGGTGCTGTTTGATTCAAGCTTTCTTATCTACTACTTATGTGATGCTACTTGGACTTAGGATCAAGAGATATCGCATTTATTACTTCTGCATATGAACAATTACTTTATCGTTATTTCCATTATTGTAATGACATTTCATTTTCCGCTGCGTACTCAATAAAGTTAAATTTTCTCATTTAGTATTGTTCTCGTATTATAATATGTTGGTTTATTTGATATTAGTAACGTTTCTTCCAGACCCTATTGGGAGGACGTTACAAATTGGTATCAGAGCATAACCAGGCTGTTATAGAGAACCAGGATTGCATTTTTATGTGTGCCTTACTTGCTAGCTAGGGTGCCTTAGCAATCTAGGAAACTATAACCTTTCCTGCCTTAGACTTAAAGCATTTAGAATTGCCTTATAATCTTAACAATCATGCTTTACCAAACTTGACTTAAAGATTCTAATCAAAGTCTCTTTCCTAATGTAGGACTACAACTTTCCTTGACCATAGTACCTTTAATTGTTGCCTTTAACTGTTAAATGCTACACTATACTTTAGAAACTTTACTTATCTTAGAATGCCGAGCTAATCTAAGAACTCTGCTCACTTTCCTGAGTACTATCCAATTACACCACCGCATCTAAATGTGACACAATGATTTCAGAAATTCTTGACATTCATAAGTCATCTATCATGGTTATGTGTATTACATATGTATTACATGAAATATTAACCATGATTTTGAAATTCTTATAATTGTTACTACTCACACTCAAACGTATATAACTCTCTGTTATATCACGTACCTATATGCCTTATGCCTTTATGCATCGGTTTGCGAATTAAAAAATGTCATTGGGTTATCACAGTATACGAATTGAAAGTCTTTAATCAAAAGATTATTAGATTACATACTTATCACTTTATGATCTCGACACGTCATACTGCCATTATTAAAGTAAAGACACATCATATCTTATTATATCTTATCGTATCTATCCTAATAGATTTTGTCTAACACTTTTCCTAAATTCCCTCCATAAATTACGGAAATCTTTTTCCTATATACACGTATTCGAGGAGACGAATATATCATCCAGTATTCAAAACTAATCTCATATCAAAAACCCTAATTCCAAACACATAATATGGATTCCTCGAACTCTTCGAGCTCCAATGGCAGCGTAACTGGAATGAACCAACCAATCAGCCATCATCTATTTTGGATGAATTGGGAATGGGTTCATAGTAAACTTAATCAATGGAGACAAGAAGAAGGTGATCCCTTCCACCAACCGAATTCACCTCTTGGTGAAGAACCTGAAGCACTTACTGGCGAACCCGTTCGGAACACTATTTTCACCCTCATTTCTAGGATATCCAGTCACGAATATATAATATCTAAAATTTTAGATCTTATTCATCCACTTGTACGAATCGCCAATCATCCCGGAATAATAGAAGAAGTCAACGAGCTTCTCGCTCGAGTAGTGGCTCTGGAGAATATGGTGCGAAACCTACGAACACCAGCAGCAGCACCAGCAGCATAACCAGTACCACCAGTACCATCGGCATCACCACCAACATCACCAGCTTCACTAACGAAAACATCCGCATTCCACGCCTCAACATCACACTCAGTACCTCAAACATCAACATCATACGCCCCATAGATACCAAGGAATATTAGTAATAATGAGTTAAGATGTATTGACTCATTCTTCCTGAAGAATTACATATGTATACTTTATATATATGGATTGGAACAATAATAAATCTTTTCATACTAAGCTATTAGGTGTGAATCTTAACTAGTATGTACTACTTGATTAATTCATATCATTAATATGCTATGATGTACATCCTTCGTTAATGACTTAATAATCGTTAATCACTGCTTCAACACAATAAACTCCATTTCATAATAAACCAAGTGTATTACTCAAATACATGATTGATTGTATACTTTCATTTTCGATGTACTCGAAACTTTCTAGACGTGCCTTATGAATTTCACAAGAATTCCACGAGCACCAACATCATATACTGAGGTATATCAATAACAATGAACGATGAAGTATTGATTCATAACTTCATTAGCGAAATATTTCGCGACAATTATGAAATCTCTAAGGTTTTGGAGATTATTTATTCTCGTTTCAACCGCAAATCAAATGAGTTTAATATTATATTAACTCATTAAATCTATATTATATCCGAAGAATACATATATGAATGTATATCTTCTCTTTTGTACAAACTGTTAATTGTGAAAATATTTTAATGGGTAGGTAATACCCGAGAAATATTTATATCTCACATTAATATGTTACATTGTACATTCTTCAAATTCTGATTCAATAATCAGTAACTATACTACTTACATCCACATATGTATCCGCACACCAAAGAACAACCATTTTCATTCAAATCAAATTACATATTCTGAATTTGACATATCAGAATTCAAGTAAAGCTATAGCAGATGTTATCTTCCTAAAGATCACTACATTCATGAATTATATTCATTCGTATTCTATGATGAATTATCACATCAAACCACCAAAATTATCATTCATTACTTTTGAAATCAACAACGCCTATTCGTCAACCATTAGATCCATTGACAATTACAATCAGCGTTTAATCATCTAAAAATAAAATTTTTTGAAACCATCTCGGGTTGTCAATCAATGATTCAGATTCGTTAACCTTGAGAATGCTGACGAAGCAGCAAATGCTATAGATGTTCTTAAGGGCTAACAGTTTGATAATAAAGAATGGTACGTTAGAAAAGCCCAAAAGAAAATTTGGAACTGAAAAACGGATTGAGCTAACCATGGAGGAGACCAAGGACAAACACAAGGGCCAAACCCTATATTCAAAGAATCCAGGAAATTCTGAATCCGGTGAAATCTTTAGAGAATATCTTGCTCCAAAGTCATGTTAAAAGCTTGCGGAAAATTTTTCTTCATCAACTTTCGAACTTAGAAATTCCAAAATATCATCATAAATATCCTCTATATTTCGGAAGATATCTTCATAACGATTCATGTCCGCAATTAAGTATCTCTTTGCGATATCTTTATAAAGGAAACTGTTTTAGTTTCTATATTCTGTAAAATTCGAGTTTAAATTATAAATGCTTTGAAGAAGTGATTGGGAATTGAAGCATGAGTTAATATAATATAATGACGTCAGGCCAACGTGATTATATTACAGTAAGTCATGCTCAGTTTTTAATGGAAGATGATGATTCATAGATTTTATAATCATCATTTGCCATGTTACACGACTCTTACATTCTATTTAACCTCTAAACATATCAAGAAAATATTTTTCTTGATGATTCGGTCTTTTTCGGATATTCTGGTAATATGACAAATCAAATCGTGCTATTACCTTTCCTTTCTACTTTATATATTATGATCATTCAAAACTTCATACCTATGAATTCTGGACCATTACTCGCTTGACTTGAAGTCGGGAAGAAGAAACAAAAACATAAAGCTCCGACATATAAGGGAAAATATAAAGCCCGATAACGACTCCGAAATTACAAACCGTGTATATCAATGCGTATAGCAATATAAAGACACGGGATAATTAAAAACAGTATAACCCCAAGAGCATAGAAGAAGTAAACAGATTCCTCTGGCGGTAAAAGAAAAAGAAGAATGACTGCATAGATGGTCAATATAATAACCAGGATCAGAACTGGATTTAGCATTTTCTTAATCTTTTGGAAGTTTGAATTGAGAAATAAAGTATAGAAGTGGTGAAGATAATGAAACGGAAGAAGCTAATTTATAGCAAAATTCCAAACACATCAATCGAGGCAAATCACCGCATTTAATCAAACAAATCTCAAAATTTCGTAAATACCGGAGAATCAAATCTTATAGATTACGAAGATTTCCTTTAATTCCTTGAATTCCGGAAATCAATCGTGACTATGTCAAAAGTTAAGGCGAACATTTAATTTTCTCATTTCACTCTTTTATGATAGCTTCGTTTATACTCTTCCAATAAACGAATCGTTTTATCCATATTATTCAATAGTGATAAAACTTTATTTTTCAACTTATATTCATCATTAAAATATTCTTGTTGTAAACAATGAAGATCTCTATCAAATTTCATGACTGTGATTTTCACGAACTCCTCTCTGTTTGTCTGCCCTATTATTGTGGCATAAAATGCTCAAAGTTTTAAATGAGCTCAATACCATTCATAACACATTTCATGTATCTAATTTACTGAAATGACTTGTATAACATCATCATTTTGAATGATCTTCGCATTAATGATAAAATGCACTTCGTTGAAGAACCTATAGAAATCATGGAAGGAGAGGTCAAACAAACGCGTAAAAGCAACATACCTATCATTAAAGTCTGTTGGAATTCGCGTAGAGGCCCCGAATATACCTGGGAACGCAAAGACCATATGAAACGGAAATATCCCCATCTCTTCTCAACCGCTGATGCATCCGAGAAGTCTACCTAAAACTTCGGGACGAAGTTTTTATTAACGTGGAGGTACTATAACAACCCTCACTTTTTGACTTCTGAAATTACTGAAATGACCTTAGGGTTTACTGTCTGACTATACGTATTAATTATTTAAGGGTTGTTATATACACAATCAATTTAACGTTGACCAAATAATAAACTTTTATTCGACACTCACTGCTAATTAAAATTTATGCATTTCAATAATATTATTTATAATTATTAATCTATAAGTAATAAATAAAAAGTGACATTTATATAAATAATAAAACAATTGGGAACTAAATAAAAATAAATACAAGTCATGAATTAGTAAAAAGAAAATAATACTTATCATGTAGTAAATGTAAAAATAATAATAAACATAATAATAATAATAATAGTAATAATAATGAGACTAAAGAATCTTAAACAATTACATCCTTATGTTGACTAAAAATAAAGTATAAACTAGTACATCCTTATGTTGACTAATTATAAACTAGTACCACCTTTTGTTGACTAAAAATTATAAAACAAAATAAAATCATTAATTAGAACATCCTTATGTTGACTAACACTCTAATACTTGCACTATATAAACACTCCTAGACTCCTAGTTTCTCATTCACAAATCACACCAAAATCCTCTCTCAAAAACAATCTCTCCCTCTCCCTCTCTTGTGGTATTCGGATCTTCAAGCTTGTTCTTCGTGTTCTTCAAGAATCTTCAAGGAGTTCTTCAAGATTTTTAAGGCTTTGATCTTCCATCTTCATCGTGTTCATCTTTTCTTTGTTAATTATCTTGAATCTTCAAAGGTATAACATAAACCCTAAACTATTTACATAAACTTTACTCTTTGTTAATTCATATTCATATTATAAACTTGTTATTCATAAGTATATACATAAACACTCCTAGATTTATATATACATGTAAAAAAATAAAAAATATTTTTATGTATATATACGAATTATATATACATATACATATTAAAACCTTAAACCCTAATACTACTTATACTAGTACTTAACATGTATACACTATTACTATTACTAGCACCTATAACCTACTACTTATATTGTAACACAAAAACATTTTGAGATATGTATTAGAGATGTATAGATCTTCGAACTTTCTTGACGAATGGTTTCTACGAGATTCTAGGCAGAGGGTTTGGATTTCCGATTTAAAGGGTCCTATGGCTCAAGCCCCTAGATCTAAATTAGCCATTCGAAGGGAAAGGGGTGATTGGAAGCTTATCTAATACGCAAGTATCCTAAAATGAAAAACACTCATAAAAGTAGAAACTCTCTAGTCATAGAAACTTAGTAAAATAAGAAACTTTCTAAAAATGAAAACTTTATAAAAATAGTAACTTACTAGGAATAGAAACTTAGTAAAACAAACTATACTTAAACACATACTTAAACTTAAACATGGGCAAAACACTTAACTACTCTTAAATGTCAATAGGTTGACTTTCCTGCTCACTCGTTCAACTATTTATTCCGAGGAATAACTCTCTCTCTACTTACTAAGGTGACTTTCATAGCCCCACTCTTATTGCTATAGCACTTTTTATACTTACTGGGGTGAGACACATGCTGCTTTTATACTTTAAACAACTTAGACACAAGTACGAACCTAAACTGTACTATGACTAGCTTATGCTACTAAGACCCCACAGTGATATTTTTTAACTGCTTTCAGGATAAGGCATTCTTAATTATTGGGGGTAGGCCTATCGGGAGTAACGTCCCCGATACATTTGACCGTGATGTCTTTGTATTACTTAATAATGATTTAAACATGGTGATAAGGTACTGCCAACTTATCATCGGGGCAACAAAACAAACGTTTAGTCTAAAATATCACGAATCAGTACTACTTTTGGATCTGCGAGATCTACTTTTTAATCCTGCGGGAGATCAACTTTACAACTAAATCTTGTGGTCTAAAAACAACGATAACTACTTTTGTTAAACCTATGAACTTCACTCAACCTTTTTGGTTGACACTTTAGCATGTTTTGTCTCAGGTGCTGTTTGATTCAAGCTTTCTTATCTACTACTTATGTGATGCTACTTGGACTTAGGATCAAGAGATATCGCATTTATTACTTCTGCATATGAACAATTACTTTATCGTTATTTCCATTATTGTAATGACATTTCATTTTCCGCTGCGTACTCAATAAAGTTAAATTTTCTCATTTAGTATTGTTCTCGTATTATAATATGTTGGTTTATTTGATATTAGTAACGTTTCTTCCAGACCCTATTGGGAGGACGTTACACAGAATTTCGACTTACACACTCAAACGATCTCTATCATAAATCTTATTATTATCATAATTTAAAATTAAAATTAAGATTATTGTTATATCTTATTAAGTTAACATTATGATAGAGATATAGAATATAGATATTGATAATTGATATTGATAAATAAGAAAAAGATAGAAAAAGGTGTGTTTTTACATTACGATTACAAAGCCTTTTATAGGCGAATTTAGAAATTGAATTTTCACTTATGACCCCTGAACTATGCTCAATTAACAACTTTTTATTATTTAATATTATTCTTATTATGAATTATTTAAATATTATATTTTATTCTTGTGCATAGTTGACTCGTAATTTTTACACCGTTGCGTCGAGCGTTGAGAGTTGACTCTGGTCCCGGTTCCAGATTTTCGAACGTCCTTGCGTACAATTTTATATTTTGTACTTTGCGTTTTGTAACTTGTACTCTTGTCATTTTTAGACGTTCCTCATCAATAATTTGAACCTTTTTGATTGTATTTTGTACTTTTGAGCTTTTTGGACCTTTGTGTCTTCAATTCGTCGTTTTCGCCTTTTGTCTTCGCACTTATTTAAAATAAACGAATATTACTTGAAAATGGAACAATTGCAACTAAAATCTTGTCTTTCTTGGGGGATTTTGCTATGAAATATATGTTCCTTTTTAGCCTTATCAATATCCCCACACTTGAGCGTTGCTTGTCCTCAAGCAATACAGTCTTGAAATAATTTAATACATCACACGAATCACTTCTTTATTCTTCACACTTTGTACATCAGTGATTTTGATTGAGCGGTATAAACAATGATAGTAACGATATGGTTAAAGGTGGGTGTGTCATCCACAGTTGCCTTGGGTTTAGGACAACGACACTTGCAATCAAATAGCCGATTTACTTTCGGTTTCCAAAGCAAAGTGCACATTTGAAAGGCGGTTTACAGTCCCACATGACAATAAAAATTTAGATCCTTTAAGGAAATTGGATCTTTATGAAAACATTTGATCTTTTGAAAATTCAAGCTAGATTTTACCCTAGACAAGTTTTCTGATTTGATCCATCATCGGTGTTGCAAAATATATTTGTGGATCAATATTTTGGCTAAAACTTTTAGGTTCGTGTAATCCACTGCTATCCCGGTATCGGAAAGTACACATCCAGTTTACTTGTTCCGTATATTATCTTTCGGTAAACTACCGTCCGGTTGTAAAGGAAAGCAATGAACAAGAAACTGTTAAGGAAATGTCCCGTGACATGCAGATGATTATGGTCTTTTAACGTGTCGGATGCTAGAACTATCCTTGGTAGGAGCGATAGTAAAGATCATCCTATGATTTTTCGGTCTGGCACAAGGTCCTGTCTCCGACCATGCTATGCAACCACCGTTCTTACGGTTGACACCCGATTTGGTTCAGGTGACCTAATGAATTCCAGGTGAATTCCTAGGATTTTACGTTCAATGGTAATGAACGCATTGAAAATGGATTTTCAGAAAACAAATCGGTTTGTATTTTTGATCAAAATATTTTCTCGTTCAAGCTCGAGTTTAGATATCATTGAATTCCATGAGTTTGAATTCTCAATCTTTAAGGTCAATCTCAAGGATTGAGTAATATCAGTCTTAAAAGCTGATTTTTAATCTTTAAGGAGATTATCCTTTCTGGGGATCTGATTCATTAGTCTTATCAAGCTAATTTGCACGGTGCCTCCCCATTGTACGAGATAAATCCTTCTCATGGTTAGGATAAATCTGACCACTTGGCGACCCTGTTTGATGCTGAGGTCCGTGGATTTCCTGCTGATTTTAGAGATGACTTTTCTAGATTTTTCGTCAACCTACAGCTGGTCTGGACGACAACTTCTTGACCTAAATCAAGAAGCGCGTGTCTTTTTCGGAAGACTTTACTTCCTTTTAATGATGGAATTGATTCATCGTGTAGATCCATCTTTCTTTCAAATATATTACAGTAAACCGGGTAAAACTGATTAGTATCATCCAAAACAAAAGTACCTGCAATAATCTTGTACAAAGATATGTGATAGATAATTTTTAATTGAATAACTTGGTACATTCTCCCCACACTTAGTTTCTTTCTTTGCCTTTTTATTCTCTTTTATTCCATTTTAAATGAATTCAAGCATTTTAGGTTGTTTCTCAATTTATGTCCTTTCCGAGGTAACGATAATTTCGGCATTAACACCTAGTTTTATCGTTCATAAATATGTATAAACATGATTTTGAATTCATTTAGTTAAAAAATTTTAAAATTTTCATAATATTTAGAAAATAAGCCAAGTATAAACCCGAGAGAATTTATAACCCTTCCCCACACTTGAGATCATGCAATGCCCTCATTTGCATGAAATCAGACTATAATTATTAATTCATGAGGGTGATTAGTGTAGAAAAGTGATTAAAAATACCCAGTTTGTAATTACAAAGCTCGTCGAATGATAGATGGCGCGCCTCATCGTTCATTCCTTCATTTATTATATCACATTTGTTGTTTTGCATCTTGTCGTCAAAATCAGTACCTTTTGCTGAACTTAATGTTAGTCTTTGAAAGTGCGTTGTTTTACCCTGTTGTTTACATGATAAAATACGAACATATATACATATTTTTAAAGTTGGGTATATTACCCCACGTTCAAAAATTTATAAAATCAAATATATTTTTTTTTTGGCATACTTTAAATCAATAAAATTAAAAATAATGATGAAAAAATTTTTCGCCCCGCCCTCGGGTAAAGTAATTTCGGCTCAACGGCCTAGTCTTCAACTCACGACGAATTTTAGAAATCATTTTTTTTCAACTTAATGAAATAAAGTAAATTTTTATTTTTAAATTCACACAAAACTTAAAAAGAAAACATATTAATTTCATATAAAACCTAAAAAACAAAAAAAATTCAGAATGGGGGGAGAAAACTAGTTCTTTAGTGTCTGCTAGCGGAAAAGACCAATCGAATTCCATTCTCGGAACTACACGAGAACAGAACAACTAACTCCAAACAACATTTTCTTTTTAGAATATTTGAATCTCCTCACACTTAGGTAGATGTGGTGTCGAAATTGTGATTAACTTCATCGTCAATTTCTCTTGGACCATAATCAACTTGCATATCTGTGACTTTTGCTTTAAGCCAGTGACCAGCTTTTTCCGTAATATCCACAAATTCAACTAGCTTCGCCTTTTCTTTAGGCGACAGATTGGATACTAACCGGTTATATAACCTAAAGTTTCCCTTACTTTTAGCATCAATAACCCGTTTAAAAAGTTTCTTCATTGAACTGTTAATAACGGGGTTATTTAATTTCGTATCAACTATGGGGTTCTTTATTATCAAGTCATCATTAGGTGTTACTTCATTTTCCCCACACTTAGGCGTTCTATTATTGTTAAGCATTACCGTTGGAGTTGGTAAAACAACATGGTTCTTACCAATCGTTTTTGTCGGTTCAACGGTTTTGGTTTGTGGATATTTAGACTTTCGAATCATAAAGGTGATCGATTTCTCATCATTACTAAGTGTCATTCTACCCTTTCTTACATCAAATAACGCCCCGGTGGACGCTAAGAATGGTCGACCTAAAATTAGAGGAACGTTTGAGTCCTCTTCTATGTCAATGACAATGAATTCGACTAGAAAGGTTAAATTACCTACTTGAACGGGTAGGTTGTCAGCAATTCTAACTGGGTGCTTAATGGTTTGATCAAGGAGTCGAACACTCATATCCGTTGGAGTTAACTCACCTACACCTAATCTCTTATATAATGAAAGAGGCATAACACTCACACTTGAACCTAAATCTGCTAGTGCATCATACATGACACAGTCACTAAGTAGACAAGGAACAATAAATTCACCCGGATCACCTACCCTAGGTGGAGGATTTGGTGGAACTGTCTTCACCGGGTTTACTTCTACTGTTTTTGTTTCTTGCACTTTTTTATTCTTCTTCTTCTTCTTTCCAGAGGTATCACAAACTTTATTACCTATTACTTGCTCATACTCAACTCCTTTTCTTGGAAACGGGATGGGTGGTCTGTATGGTGCCACCACTGGCTTTACATACTCGGGTGGTGGTGGTGGTGTAACTTCTTCATTGTTACTTACATCTAAAACTTTCCCATCTTCTGGTATTGGTTTTTCAGAATTTGTTGATATCATGTTAACATTTTCATTCCGAGGATTTACTTCATTATTACTCGGTAGCTTTCCTTGTTCCCTTTCACTCATCAATCTAACAAGAGTACCTACTTGTTTTTCTAGATTCAAAATGGAAGCTTGTTGAGTTCTAAATGACTGCTCAAACCTCTCATTCGTTTGGGTTTGAGTTTCAATAAATTGTGTTTGAGATTCAACTAGCTTAAATACCACTTCTTCCAGATTTGACTTCTTCTCGTCGGTTTGTTGTGGTGGTTTATACAAGCCAGGTCTTTGTTGATTGAAAGTGTTGTTTTGAGTTGGTTGGTTATTCGGACCTTGTTGGTTATACGAGTTATTGTCGGGTCCTTTTGGATTGTAAAGAATGTTTTGATTTCGATTGAAGTTTGGCCTTGGCGGTTGATAATTATTCTGATAACTATTTTCCAGCCTTTGGTTCATGTAGACAACATTCTCACGTTGTTCCATCGTTTGTTCAATGTGACAGTCTTTCATTAAGTGTGGTCCACCGCATTGCTCACAACTGATTCGTATTGCGTGAATATCTTTATTCATCTTTTCCATTCGTCTTTCGAAAGCATCTATTTTTGCGGAAACGGAATCAAAGTCATGGCTAGAATCGGCTCTAGCCGCTTTAGATGAACGAAAAATATCTTTTTCTTGATGCCACTCATGAGAGTGGGAGGCTGTGTTATCAATAATTTTGTAAGCTTCAGTTGCGGTTTTCTTCATAATGGAACCACCAGCTGTTATGTCGATGTCTTTTCGTGTAGCAACGTTGACACCTTGGTAGAATATTTGTACTATTTGATAAGTGTCTAAACCGTGTTGAGGACATCCTCTCAACAACTTTCCAAATCTTGTCCACGCCTCATATAGAGTTTCATTTGGCTTTTGCGCGAACGTAACAATTTCTCCTTGAAGTCTCACGGCTTTGGATGCCGGAAAGAATTGTTTAAGAAATTTTTCAACTAAAACATCCCATGTGTCAATCGCCCCTTCAGGTAACGATTCTAACCAATCTTTGGCTTCTCCCTTTAAAGTCCAGAGAAACAACATGAGATAGATCTGCTCATCTTCCACTTCTCGAATTTTGAATAGTGTACAAATTCTTTTAAACGTACGAAGGTGTTCGTTAGGATCTTCATTCGGTGCACCACTGAATTGGCATTGGTTAGTTACCATGTGTAGAATTTGTCCTTTGATTTCATAATCTGGCGCATTAACTTCTGGCTTAATAATGGCGTGACCTTGGCCCGTGCGTGTGGCTCTCATTCGATCTTCCATACTTAGAGGTTCCGTTACTTCCATAATTGAATTTGTTGAATACGAATCACTAGAGGATTCTGATTTAATGGTTTGTGGCTCAGGAGGAATAATTAGTGGTTCAGGATCTTGGAATTGTCCTTGAATATGCTCCGGGTTCTTAATTGTGAAGTCGGGTTCAAAAGATGGATTATCGGAAATTTGAGTTGGAGTTCTTGTTCGACTAGATGACGATTCTAAAGAAAAATCAACGGCGACAATATTTGCTAGATGTCTTGATCGAGTTACAGGTGGTGAACGTATGAAAGGTGGTGAACGTTTTGCTCGGTGCATTCACAGAATATCCTATTAGTTATAAAAATAAGAAAAACTTATATAAGTTGTCCAATCAATAGACTTTTCTGATTTTGCCCACGTTTCGAATAGCCAAAAGATGCAGCAGAGGGGCAGGATTCGTTTGGTCTCAATATAATTGAGTACTGTTTGGCTCCAATAACCCGGTCCACGTACAAATCCAACTATTACTACGAACCAGAAAATTTTGATGTCTATCAATTTAACCACTTAAAATAAATTTTCGTAATTTTAAGAAATTTAGAGAAGAAGTAGAAAAAAATCTAAGTCCTAAAAACTAGAATGGCGAGAAATAAGAAAGAAAAAGATTGCGCGTCGAAAAAGGTCGAAAAATAAAAAGGTCGAAAAATAGGCGTCGAAAAATAAAAATAAGAAAGTAGTGCGAAATACGGCGTCGTAAAATTCTAAAGCACCTAAAACTTAATCTAAGGAATAAGCACTTAAGGGATTTTACGGCAAAGCCTAAAAATTCTAGAAGTAAAAATAACTATGGCAAAACTAAACTTAATACTAAAAGTTGCGACTATAGTCTAAAAATCTAAAGGTAATAAAACTAAAAAAAAAACAATTTTTTTTTATAGACAAAATCTTAAAAAATATATATTTATTTTTTAATAAATTTTTTTTTTTTTTACGTTTTTTTTTTAAAAACGAATTTTTTTTTCTAAGAAAAAAACGTTTTTTTTTACAATTTTTTTTTTTTCAAAAAATGATTTTTTTTACAAATTAATACTTTTTTTTATAATTATTATTTTTTTTTCAAAAATTTTTTTTTTAATTCATTTACTATTCATGAATAGTAAATGAAAAGAAATTAATTAATTTACTATTCACATGAAAGCGACATGATAGAAATTATTAATTACAATTTACATAATATACCCCTGAAGTATTTAATAAATACGACTTTTTAAAATTTTTACGATTCAAAATATATTCTAAAATATTATTATATTATTATATTCTATTTCAATATTATTATATTATTATATTCTATTTCAATATTATTATATTATTATATTTTATTTCAATATTATTATAATTAAAAATATAGCGTTTTAGCGCTCCCCGGCAGCGGCGCCAAAAACTTGATGTGGTAGCGAAGGGGTACGAAATATACTTATTTTTATTACGAAAAGCGATACAAAATTACACAAGTTTTATTAATTTACGGATGGGATATACCTAAACCTTGCTACAACACTATAGGCAGTGTACCTAATCGTAGAGTAGTGTAGTTTTTAGTAAGTCCGGTTCGTTCCACAGGGAGCTGGTGATACTTACTATATTTTTAACTATATTTATACAAAATATATATAATTATATAAGTAGTAATATTATTATAAAAGGGGGGTTTTACTGTTTAATGACCGGTTTGTCGATTCTATATTTTAAGCGTAAAGATAAATGACGATAATTAAAATGCGTAAAATAATGACAATAAATAAAATGACAGTAAATAAAATTGCGAGTAATAAAATGACAGTAAATAAAGATACGATGAGAAATATAATAAAAGAATTATGCTTATTTAAACTTCCGTAATCATGATGTTTGACGTGTTGATTTTAATTTATTACCATGGGTTAATTGTCCTTTGTCCTGGTTTATTTGATACGTCTATCTGGTTTTTGTCCATAATAGTCCATCGGTCATAAAAATAAAGTGCGAGTATCCTCGTCAAATTACCCTTATACCCGAAGTCAAATATTCCAACTGATTAAGGATTTAAACTGTGACGCAGTTATCACTTCTGTCAACAATTACACCAGTTATCACTGTATGTAATCCACCCCTGTTTTAATTAGTTTATGAATATTAATTCATCCACTTGATCAGAATGAATAATCAATTACCCAACCCAATTGATTAATTAAATGATTATAACAGATTCCATATGAACATCACTAAATAGGACAACCATAATCATTATTAATTATTAGGTTAATTAATTTGAAGATAGGTTCGACAGACTCCAATGAGTTGTCACTCAATTAGACAATACCCCCCATCTATTAATAGTCAATAGTTCAATTTTCACAAGTGTCGGTCTTTTGCCCAAACCTTAATTATGGTCCAAAGTTCAATAACCCCTTCTTAATATTTTAGCCCAACATCACGATTACTTCGGCTCAAATAAGCATAATAATAACTTAGTTACGATACATTAATGTAAAAAGGTTGAACATAACTTACAATGATTAAAAATAGCGTAGCGTTACACGGACAGAATTTCGACTTACACACTTAAACGATCTCTATCATAAATCTTATTATTATCATAATTTAAAATTAAAATTAAGATTATTGTTATATCTTATTAAGTTAACATTATGATAGAGATATAGAATATAGATATTGATAATTGATATTGATAAATAAGAAAAAGATAGAAAAAGGTGTGTTTTTACATTACGATTACAAAGCCTTTTATAGGCGAATTTAGAAATTGAATTTTCACTTATGACCCCTGAACTATGCTCAATTAACAACTTTTTATTATTTAATATTATTCTTATTATGAATTATTTAAATATTATATTTTATTCTTGTGCATAGTTGACTCGTAATTTTTACACCGTTGCGTCGAGCGTTGAGAGTTGACTCTGGTCCCGGTTCTGGATTTTCGAACGTCCTTGCGTACAATTTTATATTTTGTACTTTGCGTTTTGTAACTTGTACTCTTGTCATTTTTAGACGTTCCTCATCAATAATTTGAACCTTTTTGATTGTATCTTGTACTTTTGAGCTTTTTGGACCTTTGTGTCTTTAATTCGTCGTTTTCGCCTTTTGTCTTCGCACTTATTTAAAATAAATGAATATTACTTGAAAATGGAACAATTGCAACTAAAATCTTGTCTTTCTTGGGGGATTTTGCTATGAAATATATGTTCCTTTTTAGCCTTATCAGATGATCACTTTACAAGATTGGAAGTAAGCTAGCAAACTTGGAAGTATTCTTGATTTTATGAAACTAGAACTTATAGAATTTATGAAGAACACTTAGAACTTGAAGATAGAACTTGAGAGAGATCAATTAGATGAAGAAAATTGAAGAATGAAAGTGTTTGTAGGTGTTTTTGGTCGTTGGTATATGGATTAGATATAAAGGATGTGTAATTTTGTTCACATGTAAATAAGTCATGAATGATTACTAATATTTTTGTAATTTTATGAGATATTTCATGCTAGTTGCTAAAAGATGGTTCCCACATGTGTTAGGTGACTCACATGGGCTGCTAAGAGCTGATCATTAGAGTGTATATACCAATAGTACATACATTTAAAAGCTGTGTATTGTACGAGTACGAATACGGGTGCATACGAGTAGAATTGTTGATGAAAATGAATGAGGATGTAATTGTAAGCATTTTTGTTAAGTAGAAGTACTTTGATAAGTGTCTTTAAGTCTTTCAAAAGTGTATGAATACATATTAAAATACTACATGTAAATACATTTTAACTGAGTCGTTAAGTCATCGTTAGTCGTTACATGTAAATGTTGTTTTGAAACCTTTAGGTTAACGATCTTGTTAAATGTTGTTAACCCATTGTTTATTATATTTAAAGAGATGTTAAATTGTTACATTATCATGATATTATGTTATATAATATATCTTAGTATGATATATATACAGTTAAATGTCGTTACAACGATAATCGTTACATATATGTCTCGATTCGAAATCATTAAGTTAGTAGTCTTGTTTTTACATATGTAGTTCATTGTTAATACACTTAATGACATGTTTACTTATCATTTATCATGATTAAACATAGTGTATCAATATCTTAATGTGATTCATATGTATTTAGTAAGACGTTGTTATAACGATAATCGTTATATATATCGTTTCGAGTTTCTTAATTCAATAAACTCAATTTTATGTATATAACTCATTGTTAAAATACCTAATGAGATACTTACGTATCATAATATCATGTTAACTATATATATAATCATATATATGTCATTATATAGTTTTTACAAGTTTTAACGTTCGTGAATCACCGGTCAACTTGGGTGGTCAATTGTCTATATGAAACCTATTTCAATTAATCAAGTCTTAACAAGTTTGATTGCTTAACATGTTGGAAACACTTAACCATGTAAATAACAATTTCATTTAATATATATAAACATGGAAAATTTTGGGTCACTACAGTACCTACCCGTAAAATAAATTTCGTCCCGAAATTTTAAGCAGTTGGAGGTGTTGACGTATCTTCTGGAAATAAGTGCGGGTATTTCTTCTTCATCTGATCTTCTTGTTCCCAGGTGAACTCGGGTCCTCTACGAGCATTCCATCAAACTTTAACAATTGGTATCTTATTTTACTTAAGTCTTTTAACCTCATGATCCATTATTTCGACGGGTTCTTCGACGAATTGAAGTTTTTCGTTGATTTGGATTTCATCTAACGAAATAGTGAGATCTTCTTTAGCAAAACATTTCTTCAAATTTGAGATGTGCAAAGTGTTATGTAAAGCCGCGAGTTGTTGTGGTAATTCAAGTCGGTAAGCTACTGGTCCGACACGATCAATAATCTTGAATGGTCCTATATACCTTGGATTTAATTTCCCTCGTTTACCAAATCGAACAACGCCTTTCCAAGGTGCAGCCTTAAGCATGACCATCTCTCCAATTTCAAATTCTATATCTTTTCTTTTAATGTCGGCGTAGCTCTTTTGTCAACTTTGGGCGGTTTTCAACCGTTGTTGAATTTGGATGATCTTCTCGGTAGTTTCTTGTATTATATTCGGACCCATAATCTGTCTATCCCCCACTTCACTCCAACAAATCAGAGACCTGCACTTTTTACCATAAAGTGCTTCAAACGGCGCCATCTCAATGCTTGAATGGTAGCTGTTGTTGTAGGAAAATTTTGCTAACGGAAGGTGTCGATCCCAATTGTTTCCAAAATCAATAACACATGCTCGTAGCATGTCTTTAAGCGTTTGTATCGTCCTTTCGCTCTGCCCATCAGTTTGTAGATGATAAGCAGTACTCATGTCTAGACGAGTTCCTAATGCTTGCTGTAATGTCTGTCAGAATCTTGAAATAAATCTGCCATCCCTATCAGAGATAATAGAGATTGGTATTCCATGTCTGGAGATGACTTTCTTCAAATACAATCGTGTTAACTTCTCCATCTTGTCATCTTCTCTTATTGGCAGGAAGTGTGCTGATTTGGTGAGACGATCAAGTATTACCCAAATAGTATCAAAACCACTTGCAGTCCTTGGCAATTTAGTGATGAAATCCATGATAATGTTTTACCATTTCCATTCCGGGATTTCGGGTTGTTGAAGTAGACCTGATGGTTTCTGATGCTCCGCTTTGACCTTAGAACACGTCAAACATTCTCCTACGTATTTAGCAACATCGGCTTTCATACCCAGCCAACAAAAATGTTTCTTGAGATCCTTGTACATCTTCCCCGTTTCAGGGTGTATTGAGTATCTGGTTTTATGAGCTTCTCTAAGTACCATTTCTCTCATATCTCCAAATTTTGGTACCCAAATTCTTTCAGCCCTATACCGGGTTCTGTCTTCCCGAATATTAAGATGCTTCTCCGATCCTTTGGGTATTTCATCCTTTAAATTTCCCTCTTTTAAAACTCCTTGTTGCGCCTCCTTTATTTGAGTAGTAAGGTTATTGTGAATCATTATATTCATAGCTTTTACTCGAATGGGTTCTCTGTTCTTTCTGCTCCAGGCGTCGGCTACCACATTTGCCTTCTTCGGGTGGTAACAAATCTCAAAGTCGTAATCATTCAACAATTCAATCCACCTGCGCTGTCTCATGTTCAGTTGTTTCTGATTAAATATGTGTTGAAGACTTTTGTGGTCGGTATATATAATACTTTTGACCCCATATAAGTAGTGCCTCCAAGTATTTTATGCAAAAACAACCGCGCCTAATTCCAAATCATGCGTCGTATAATTCTGCTCGTGAATCTTCAATTGTCTAGACGCATAAGCAATTACCTTCGTTCATTGCATTAATACACAACCGAGACCTTGCTTTGAAGCGTCACAATATATCACAAAATCATCATTCCCTTCAGGTAATGATTATATAGGTGCCGTAGTTAACTTTTTCTTTAACAATTGAAACGCTTTCTCTTGTTCATCCTTCCATTCAAATTTCCTCCCTTTATGCGTTAATGCAGTCAAGGGTTTTGCTATTCTAGAAAAATCTTGGATGAACCTTCTGTAGTAACCAGCTAGTCCTAAAAATTGGCGTATATGCTTCGGAGTTTTCGGAGTTTCCCATTTTTCAACGGTTTCAATCTTTGCTGGATCCACCTGAATACCTTCTTTGTTCACTATGTGACCGAGGAATTGAACTTCTTCCAACTAAAATGCACACTTTGAAAACTTAGCGTACAGTTTTTCCTCCCTTAACAACTCTAGCCCTTTTCTCAAATGTTCTTCATGCTCTTGGTCATTCTTTGAGTAAATAAGTATGTCATCGATGAAAACAATGACAAACTTGTCAAGGTATGGTCCACACACTCGATTCATGAGGTCCATGAACAAAGATGGTGTGTTAGTCAACCCAAACGGCATAACCATAAACTCGTAATGACCGTAACACGTCCTAAAAGCAGTCTTTGGAATATCATCCTCCTTCACCCGCATTTGATGATACCCAGAATGTAAATCAATTTTAGAATAAACCGATGAGCCTTGTAGTTGATCAAATAAATCGTCGATTCTCGGTAGTGGGTAGCGGTTCTTGATGGTAAGTTTGTTCAACTCTCGGTAGTCGATACATAACCTAAATGTACCATCCTTCTTCTTGACAAATAAAACAGGAGCTCCCCATATTGATGTGCTTGGTCGAATGAAACCACGCTCTAAAAGTTCTTGTAATTGGCTATGAAGTTCCTTCATTTTGCTGGGTGCGAGTCTGTATGGAGCACAAGCTATTGGTGCAGCTCCCGGTACAAGGTCTATTTGAAATTCAACAGATCGGTGTGGAGGTAGTCCCGGTAATTCTTTCGGAAATACATCAGGAAATTCTTTTACGACGGGAACATCATTGATGTTCTTTTCTTCGGAATTGACTTTCTCGACGTGCGCTAGCACATCATAGCAACCTTTTCTTATTAGTTTTTGTGCCTTTAGGTTACTAATAAGATTTAACTTCGCGTTGCTCTTTTCTCCGTACACCATTAAGGGTTTTTCTTTTTCTCGTATAATGCGAATTGCATTTTTGTAACAAACGATCTCTGCTTTTACTTCTTTCAACCAGTCCATACCGATTATCACATTAAAACTCCCTAACTCTACTGGTATCATGTCAATCTTAAATGTTTCGCTAACCAGTTTAATTTCTCAATTTCGACATATATTATCTGCTGTAATTAATTTACCGTTTGCTAATTCGAGTAAAAATTTATTATCTAAGGGCGTCGGTGAACAACTTAGTTTAGCACAAAAATCTCTACTCATATAGCTTCTATCCGCACCCGAATCAAATAAAACATAAGCAGATTTATTGTCAATGAGAAACGTACCCGTAACAAGCTCCGGGTCTTCCTGCGCTTCTGTCGTATTAATATTGAAAACTCTTCCGCGGCCCTGCCCATTAGTATTCCCCTGATTCGGGCAATTTCTACTAAAGTGGCCCGATGATAATGCTAAAAACGAACATATATTTCATAGCATTATCCCTCAAGAAAGACAAGCTTTTAGTTGCAACTGTTCTATTTACAAGTGATATTCGTTTAAATAATAAAAGGTGAAGACAAAAGACAGATTCGACGAATTGAAGACGCAAACGACCAAAAAGCTCAAAAGTACAAAATACAATCAATGAGGTTCCAATTATTGATAAGAAACATCTCAAAATTACAAGAGTACAAGATTCAAAACGCAAAGTACAAGATATTAAATTATTCGCAAGGACGTTCGAAAATCCGAAACCAGGACCAGAGTCAACTCTCAACGCTCGACGCAACGGACTAAAAATTACAAGTCAACTATGCATATGAATATAATATAATATATAATTAATTCTTAAAATTAATATATATATTATATTATATTTAAATAAACGTCGGCAGAAGAAAATAACCAAATGTGGCTCTCCCCAGCTGGCCATGCGATCGCATGGCCTGGAAGGCATAAATCCATGCGATCGCATGGTGCACAGTTCCAGCCCACATGCCTATAAAAATCGAGCTTTGGTGTAACACAAAACACATCTTTTTCTTCTTCACTCAAACGTAGTATATGTATATATAATTTATATTTTAATTTTAATTTTAATTTTAAATCCTAATAATAAGGGTGTGTTAGCGAATGTTGTAAGGGTGTAAGTCGAAATTCTGTCCGTGTAACGCTACGCTATTTTTAATCATTGTAAGTTATGTTCAACCTTTTTACCTTAATGTCTCGTAGCTAAGTTATTATTATGCTTATTTAATCTGAAGTAATCATGATGTTGGGCTAAAAATATTAAAATTGGGTAATTGGGCTTTGTACCATAATTGGGGTTTGGACAAAAGAACGACACTTGTGGAAATTAGACTATGGGCTATTAATGGGATTTATATTTGTTTAACTAAATGATAGTTTGTTAATTTTAATATAAAGATTTACAATTGAACGTCCCTATAAATAACCATATACACTCGATCAGATACGATAGGCAGGGTATTTATATGTACGAATAATCGTTCATTTAACCGGACACGGGAATGGATTAATAGTCACTAGAATTATTAAAACAGGGGTGAAATTATGTACAAGGACACTTGGCATAATTGATAACAAAGTATTAAAACCTTGGGTTACACTCAGTCGATATCCTGGTGTAATTATTAAACAAAGTAATAAAACCTTGTTACAGTTTAAGTCCCCAATTAGTTGGAATATTTGACTTCGGGTATAAGGATAATTTGACGAGGACACTCGCACTTTATATTTATGACTGATGGACTGTTATGGACAAAAACCAGACAGACATATTAAATAATCCAGGACAAAGGACAATTAACCCATGGGCATAAAACTAAAATCAACACGTCAAACATCATGATTACGGAAGTTTAAATAAGCATAATTCTTTTATTTCATATTTAATTTCCTTTATTTTATATTTAATTGCACTTCTAATTATCGCATTTTTATTTATTGTTATTGTATTTAATTGCACTTTTAATTATCGTACTTTTTAATTATCGCAAGTTTATTTTATCGCACTTTTATTATTCGCAATTTCATTATCGTTATTTACTTTACGCTTTAAATTAAGTCTTTTATTTATTTAATATTTTACATTTTGTTTTAACTGCAACTAAAGTTTTTAAAATCGGTAAACCGGTCATTAAACGGTAAAAACCCCCTTTATAATAATAATAATATTACTTATATATATATTTGTATTTTTATAAATTTAAACTAATATAGCGTTAAGCTTTGTGAAAAAGATTCCCTGTGGAACGAACCGGACTTACTAAAAACTACACTACTGTACGATTAGGTACACTGCCTATAAGTGTTGTAGCAAGGTTTAAGTATATCCATTCAATAAATAAATAAATATCTTGTGTAAAATTGTATCGTATTTAATAGTATTTTCTAGTAAAATTTAAGCTATTTTATATACACCTAGCGAAAACATCAAGTATTTTTGACGCCGCTGCCGGGGAACGCCGAAGCGAAACGCCACACATATAGAAAAAAAAATACGCTTTTGTAAAAAAATACGTTTTAATATATTCAAAAATATAAAAAGAAAACAAAAATATAAATATTTTTAAGAGTTTGTTAAATATTTAAGTTCTATAAAAGTTTCTTTATATTTATTTTATAAAAATATAAGTTTTATTTAATTTATAAAAATATATTATATAAATATTTAAAACAGAAAAAAATAAACACAGCAAAATAAAAAAAATAAAAATAAAACATTCGGCCTGCTACTGTAGCAGCCCGTAACCTGGCCCAAAACCTCAGCTCATACGATCGCATGAGCCCAAAGGCATAAACTCATGCGATCGCATGAGAGTGTCTGACACGCCAACTGCAACCCTAAAACTGCATTTATTACGGTGTATTATTATTATTATTATTTAATAAACCATAATTAGGTTTTAATATTTTATTATTTAGTTTAATTTTAGTTTTTAATTTATTTTATATTTAGTTAAATTAGTTTAATTAAGTTGTAAAATTAATAGTTTTATAAAATAAATAATATAAAAATAATATTTTTATAAAAATTGTAATTTTTACAACTTTTAGTATATTTTTATATTTTGTCCCTTTTTAATTGTTTTAGCGTAACTTTTGTATTTTTCGCTCGTATTTAGTTTTAAGACATAGTTTTTGCCATAGTTATTTTTATTTCTAGATTTTTAGGCTTTGCCGTAAAATCCCTTAAGTGCTTTTTCTTTAGACTAAGATTTAGGTGATTTAGAATTTTGCGACGCCTTTTTAAGTTTTAGTACCTTTTTAAGATATTGCCATTTGGGATATAGTTTTACTTGTAAGCTTTAATATTTTTAGACGCCTTTTACCTATGTATCAATTATCATTCCAATTAGTAATCTCAATTTACGATTATAATTTTAAGTTAGTGATAGTAATAAGGTTGGGGTAGTCAAATGTTTTTAAGTTCTATAAGTCATTTTTTTTATCATCACGCCTTTTATTTTTTTCGATCTTTTCTTTTTCGACCTTTTTCGACGCGCTCTTTTTCTTTCTTATTTCTCGTCATTCTAGTTTTTAGGACATAGATTTTTTTTTTCTACTTCTTATCTATACTTCTTAAAATTACGAAAATTTATTTTAAGTGGTTAAATTGATAGACATCAAAATTTTCTGGTTCGTAGTAATAGTTGGATTTGTACGTGGACCGGGTTATTGGAGCCAAACAGTCCTCAATTATATTGAGACCAAATGAATCCTGCCTCTCTGCTGCATCTTTTGGCTATTCGAAACGTGGGCAAAATCAGAAGAGTCTATTAATTGGATAACTTATATAATTTTTCTTTCCTTTTAAAAACTAATAGGATATTCAGTGAATGCACCGAGCAAGACGTTCACCACCTTTTGTACGTTCACCACCTGTAACTAGATCAAGACATCTAGCAAATATTACCGCCGTTGATTTTTCTTTAGAATCGTCATCCAGTCAACCAAGTACTCCAGTTCAAATTTCCGATAATCCATTTTTTGAACCCGACCTCACAATTGAGAATCCGGAGAATATTCAGGGACGATTCATAGATCCTGAACCATTAAATTTTCCTCCGGAACCACCAATCATTCAAACAGAGATTGTTGAGGAATGAACCATTAAATCAGAATCCTCTAGTGATTCCAATTCAACAAATTCAATTATGGAGAATCTGGAATCTTTAAGTATGGAAGACCGAATGAGAGCTAAACGCACTGGCCAAGGTCATGCAATTACTCATCCTGACATTAATGCGCCAGATTATGAAATCAAAGGACAAATTCTACACATGGTGACTAATCAATGCCAATTTAGTGGTGCGCCAAAGGAAGATCCAAATGAACATCTTCGTACCTTTAATAGGATCTGCACACTATTTAAAATCCGAGAAGTGGAGGATGAACAGATATATCTCATGTTATTTCCCTGGACTTTAAAGGGAGAAGCCAAAGATTGGTTGGAATCATTACCTGAAGGGGCGATTGATACATGGGACGTTTTAGTTGAAAAATTTCTTAAACAATTTTTCGGGCATCTAAAGCCGTAAGACTTCAAGGAGAAATTGTTACGTTCACACAGAAGCCAAATGAAACTCTATATGAGGCGTGGACAAGATTTGGAAAGTTATTAAGAGGATGTCCACAACATGGTTTAGACACCTGTCAAATAGTACAAATATTCTACCAAGGATGCGACATCACTACAAGGAAAGACATCGACATAGCAGCTGGTGGTTCTATTATGAAGAAAATCGAAACTGATGCTTACAAAATTATTGATAACACTGCTTCCCACTAACATGAGTGGCACCAAGAAAAAGATATCGTTAGATCATCTAAAGCAGCTAGAGCCGATTCTAGCCATGACTTAGATTCCATTTCCGCGAAGATAGATGCTGTCGAGAGACGAATGGAAAAGATGACTAAAGATATCCACTCAATACGAATTAGTTGTGAGCAGTGTGGAGGACCACATTTGACAAAAGATTATCTCAGTATTGAATTAACAATGGAACAAAGAGAGAATGTTTCATATCTAAACCAAAGGCCTGGAAATAATTATCAGAATAATTATCAACCGCCAAGACCGATCTACAATCAAAACCAGAATTATAATCGAAATATTCCATACAACAACCAACAAGGTCCTAACAATCAACAAGTATCCAATAATACTTACAATCAGCAAAGACCTAATTTTCAAAACAAACCACGACAAACCGATGATAAAAAGCCGAATTTAGAAGATATGATGACGAAGCTAGTTGAAACTCAAACGCAGTTTTTCACATCTCAAAAACAAACCAATGAACAAAATGCTCAAGCATTTAGAAATCAACAAGCTTCTATTCAAAATTTGGAACAAGAAGTAAGTAACCTAGCAAGGTTAATAGGTGAAAGAAAACCGAGAAGTTTACCTACAAATGCTAACCCCCGGAATGAAACAGCTAAAGCCATTACCACAAGAAGTGGTACAACACTTAAACCACCTGAAATACCTGTAACTTCTGCTGAAGCTATTCCTACTTCACAAGAACCACAACCTGAACAAGATAAGGAAAAAGAACCGGTAGTTGAAAAGGTTAATGAAGATAACACAGTTAAGGATAAACCTTATGTTAAACCATACCAACCACCACTTCCTTACCCGAGTAAAATGAAGAAAGAGAAACTTGAAGCCGAGCAATCCAAATTCTTGGATATGTTTAAACAGATAAATGTAAATCTTCCTTTCATTGATGTAATTTCAGGAATGCCTAGATATGCTAAATTATTGAAAGATCTGATCACGAATAGAAAGAAAATGGAAGAACTCTCGGCTGTTACTATGAATGCTAATTGTTCAGCAGTGCTGTTGAATAAGATACCAGAAAAATTATCTGATCCAGGAAGTTTCACAATTCCATGTTTTCTGGGTAGTCTTAGTTCAATAGAAGCATTAGTAGACTTAGGTGCTAGTATAATTTTAATGCCGTATTCACTATACACTAAACTAGACCTTGGAGAATTGAAACTAACAAGAATAAGTATACAACTAGCCGATCGATCAATAAAATATCCTAGAGGGATAATGGAGAACATGCTAGTTAAAGTTGGTACTTTAGTATTTCCAGTAGATTTTGTTGTTCTGGACATGGAAGAAGATTCTCAAGTTCCTCTCATATTAGGAAGACCATTCTTAAACACGGCTAAAGCAATGATAGACGTGTTTGGTAAGAAATTGACCCTAAGTATAGAGGACGAGAGTGTTACCTTTTCAGTTGATAGAGCAATGCAACAACCGCAATCTGCAGATGATACATGTTATTATATTCAAACTATAGATTCACATGCAGAATTGTGGAAGAATTTCCAGAATTACAAGAAACAGGAGAATGTTCTTTAGGAGAAGGAACTGAACCAATTGATGAAGCTGAAATGTTAGCTATACTAATAGCTAATGGATATGAACCAACAACAGAAGAAATTCAAATGCTAAAAGAAGAAGACAGATATCGATATAAATCATCGATTGAAGAACCTCCGACATTAGAGTTAAAACCACTTCCAAACCATTTGGAATACGCTTATTTACATGGTGAATCTGAATTACCTGTAATAATATCGTCTTCTCTTACTGAAAATGAGAAATCACAACTCATTTCTGTGTTGAAAGCTCATAAACCAGCCATTGCATGGAAGATTCGTGATATTAAAGGAATAAGTCCTTCGTATTGCACACATAAAATCCTTATGGAAGAAGGTCATAAAACGTATGTCCAACGCCAATGAAGACTAAATCCTAATATTCAAGATGTAGTTAAAAAAGAAATTATTAAACTGCTAGATGCAGGTTTAATTTATCCAATCTCTGATAGTCTATGGGTAAGCCCAGTTCAATGCGTGCCTAAGAAGGGTGGCATGACTGTCATTACAAATGAAAAAAATGAGCTTATTCCTACTAGGACTGTAACAGGATGGCGTATTTGTATTGATTATAGAAAATTAAATGACGCCACCAGAAAACATCACTTTCCCTTACCTTTTATTGATCAAATGTTGGAAAGATTAGCCGGAAACAGTTACTATTGTTTTCTTGATGGATTTTTCGGATATTTTCAAATTCCAATAGCACCCGAAGATCAAGAGAAAACCACGTTCACGTGCCCTTATAGTACTTTTGCTTACAAACGCATGCCATTTGGACTTTGCAATGCTCCTGCAACCTTTCAAAGGTGCATGATGGTGATTTTTCACGACATGATAGAAGAATGCATGGAAGTTTTCATGGATGACTTTTCAGTCTTCGGTGATACTTTTGAATCATGCCTAGTTAATCTGGAATGAATGCTTATTAGATGCGAACAATCAAATCTAGTTCTTAATTGGGAGAAATGCCATTTCATGGTTAAAGAAGGCATCGTTCTTGGACATAAAATTTCAAAAGAAGGAATTGAAGTGGATAAAGCTAAAGTAGATGTAATTGCTAAACTTCCACATCCCACCAATGTTAGAGGAGTTAGGAGTTTTCTAGGGCATGCCGGTTTTTACTGACGTTTCATAAAAGATTTTTCTAAAATTGCCACTCCTATGAATAAACTCCTAGTAAAGGATGCTCCATTCATCTTTTCAGATGAATGCATCAAATCTTTTAATATTCTTAAAGAGAAACTCACTAATGCACCGATCATGATAACACCGAATTGGAATTTACCGTTTGAACTAATGTGCGATGCAAGTGATTTTGCAATAGGAGCCGTTTTAGGACAAAGGATTGAAAAACGATTTCAACGTATATATTATGCTAGTAAGACGTTACAAGGAGCACAAACGAATTACACAACTACTGAAAAAGAACTCCTTGCTATTGTCTTTGCTTTTGACAAATTTCGTTCATATCTCGTTCTAGCAAAAACGGTGGTCTATACCGACCATTCTGCTCTTAGATACCTATTTTCAAAACAAGATGCCAAACCAAGATTAATCTGTTGGATCTTACTCTTACAAGAGTTCGATATTGAAATCCGAGATAAAAGAGGAGCAGAAAATCTCGCCGCTGATCATCTTTCTCGTCTTGAAAATCCTGAATTAGAAGTTCTAAATGAATCGACCATACAAGACAACTTTCCTGATGAATATCTATTGAAGATAGATTATAATGAAATTCCATGGTTTGCAGACTATGCAAACTACTTAGTATGTAGATTCCTTGAAAAAGGATTATCGTACCAAAAACGAAAGAAATTCTTTAGTGATATAAAACACTATTTCTGGGAAGATCCACATCTGTTGAAAAGTTGTCCATATGGAATAATACACCGATGTGTATTTGGAGATGAAGCTAGTAATATTTTAAACCATTGTCACACAGGACCAACAGGAGGGCATTATGGGCCTCTACTAACAGCAATAAAAGTTTATGATGCTGGATTCTATTGGCCTACAATTTACAAAGACGCACGCCTTCTTTGCAAATTCTGTGATGCTTGTCAAAGGGCCGGACAAATAAGTCAACGTGATGAAATGCCACAAAATGTTATTCAAGTATGTGAAGTATTTGACATTTGAGGTATTGACTTTATGGGTCCATTTCCAAAATCTCATAATAATCTCTATATTCTCGTAGCCATTGATTATGTATCTAAATGGGCGGAAGCACAAGCTCTCCCAACTAACGATGCACGAGTTGTAGTCAACTTTTTAAAACGTCTTTTTGCAAGGTTTGGAACACCGAAAGCTTTAATAAGTGATCGGGGCACTCATTTCTGTAATAATCAACTTGAGAAAGTTCTCAAAAGATATGGAGTAACTCATAAAATCTCCACCGCATATCATCCACAAACAAGTGGACAAGTTGAAAATACCAACCGAGCTTTAAAACGTATTCTAGAAAAAATCGTAGGATCAAATCCGAAGGAATGGTCCATTAAATTGGAGGATGCACTCTGGGCATTTAGAACAGCCTACAAAACTCCAATTGGAACCACACCTTTTAAACTCGTTTATGGAAAAGCATGTCATCTTCCAGTAGAAATTGAACACAAAGCATTTTGGGCTTTGAAGACATGTAATCTTGATTTACATGAAGCTGGACGTCTACGGTTAAGTCAACTAAACGAATTAGAAGAATTAAGACATGAAGCATACAAAAATTCGTTAATCTATAAGGAAAGAACGAAGAAATGGCATGATAAAAGAATCAGAAGTTCAAAAGAATTTAAAGAAGGAGACAGAGTTCTTCTTTTCAATTCACGATTCAAGCTATTTCCTGGAAAATTGAAATCAAGATGGCCTGGACCATTCATAGTCAAAAGAGTTTTCCCATATGGAACAGTAGAGTTAATAAATTCAAATGGGATTGAATTTAAAGTTAATGGTCACAGAGTTAAACATTACATAGATAGTCCGATGGAAGTCGACAACGAAGTTAATCACAATTTCGATACCACAGCTAACTAAGTGTGGGGAGAATCAAGTTTTTAAAGGATAATATGTATTTATGTTAGAGTTAGATTGTCTGTTTTCATGTAGTTCTCGAAAATGGAACCCGAATGGTCTTTTCCTAGCAGACCCTAAAGAACTACTCTTCTCCCCCCATTCTGATTTTTTATTTTTTTTTAGGAAATGAAGACTGCCTGTGAACTAAACCATGGTCTAATGCTACACGCTTTGATCACTAAACGTAATAATGACACACTTCCGAGTGAACTAGTATCAGTAATCAGAAAAAGATTGGACGGAGTAAGAAAAGAATCAAGATGCGAAGATAATAAGTTACAATTTGGTAAAGGAAAATCAAAATCCGCAGCGAAAAGAAGAGCATGACACCTTGAAAGATGTCACAAATGCGAAAAATGGTCACATGGAGGTAAATGTTCAAATAATCAAACCTATTCAAATACCGAATTTGTTACTTTATGCAGAGACGGACCATTCATATGTTTAGAAGAAAAAACACTGAATGCTCGAGGTTACACCTATGCAGCTATGGAAAACCAATTAAACCGACTATCTTATGAATGGGATAGATCATATAACTAAGAATACTATCTCACAGGTAAGTCTGTACAGTTTTTATTTTTTATTTTTATTTTTAACCTTTTGATAATAAACACTAAATTGTTCGCTATAAAGTATTAAATTGGTATTGAATAAAATTAGGTTTGGCGACCGAAATTATTGATATCATACAAAAATTTATTACATCACTGCGAAATTTAACGTTTATTCTTAAGGTATAAATATCTTTAATCAATCAACCCAAAATATTTCAAAAATTCGTCATGAGTTAAATTAGGTCATGGAACCGAAATTACTTTACCGAAAAGAGGGGCGCATATTTTTAATAATATTTGATTGATTAAAGTGGGATAAAAGACCAAAAAGATTTTTAATTTTATTTTTACCATGTTTTTAAAATTAATATATAAATCTTAAATTAATATTATAAACTTTTTAAATTAATATATTTAAAATTGTAAATATTTGAATAATTGATATTTTTAAGTTTGTATGTATAAAAACAAAAATATAATATAAGTTTGGTGTGAATTTTTAATTTTTAAAAAAATGTGAATTTTTAATTTTATGCATATTTTAAATTTAAGTTGTGTGAATTTAAAAATAAAAATTTACTTTATTTCGCTAAGTTAAAAATATGATTTTTAAAATTCGTCGTGAGTTGAAGACTAGGTCGTTGAACCGAAATTACTTTACCCGAGGGAGGGACGAGAACTTTTATTATCATTATTTTTAATCTTATTGAATTAAAGTATGCCAAAAATATTAAAAATCCAAAAATCTTTACATTTAAAACCGCGCTTTGATTTGACAAATTTTAAAAATTTTGTCGAGGGACAGACTAGGACATCGATCCGAAATGCCCTCATCCTAAAAAGAAACAAATTTTTAAAATTTTATTAATTTTATGTTTTATAAAGTATAACCTTATTAAAAAAAAAAAAAGCCAAATCACTGTAGCCGGCACCCCATGCGATCGCATGGGGTTTGCACTTGGAACCCATGCGATCGCACGGGGACCAAATGCATGCCAGACTCAAAACAGACAGCAGGTCTGTCTTCTCCACACAACACACACACAAACACGAAACTCTCTCAAATCTTCACCAAATTTCGCCAATTTTCCACCGTAATTCGTCATTTTTCTTGCTCTAATCATGCCTAGATTCTCATTCTTCAGCAAAATGGTAAAAATTACACCCCTAAACTCTATAAATTCCTAGTTTTTGTGATAATTACCAATTTTTTACCTAATGCAATTTTGTTAATTTCTAGTATAATTAGTGTTAAATTGTTAGTATTTTATGCATGTATAACCTAGATTGATGCTATTTAACATGATTTGAAGCCAAAAACTTCAAAATTTTTAGAAATCTAGGGTTTGTGTTCTTGAGCAATTTGGGGCTTTTTGATATAGACAGGTTATGGCCGATTTTTGTCATGAATTATTGCTAAATTGAGTAGTGTAACATGTTTAGATAGTTAAATGATCCAAACATTGATCCTAAACATGATTTTTGGAGATTAAAGTGGACGTTTTAAGTCCAAAATTCATGAACTTGATTAATTTGATGTAATTGCCATTTGAGACTTGTTTAATTATTAGTAATGAATATTTTGACATGTTATTTGAGTTAAAAGCTTATGAACTTTGTATACATTTTCATATGTGCTTATTTGAAAAGTGTAGAATTGTGAAAAATTGTGAAAATGTGTATAAGTTTAATTTTGATTTAACATGTTATAGTGATTGTTTTAAGTTATTATTTTGCTAACACTAATGCATATTTGAATGCACAAATTTTGTGTTTAATGTGTTTTGCAGAAAGCCGATACGGGAGGTTCAGGAGCATCATCATCTAGACGACCAGCACCAGCACCAGAACCAGAACCAGAAATGCAACACGAACAAGAACAACAACAAGAACCACAACAACAGCCTGATCAGCACATACCTTATTATGATCCGGTACAGTTTGTTAATGAATTCATAGTATTCCCGATGAGGCCGCCAGTAGAATTCCCAACGATTCCTGAGCACACTCTGCATCCTAATCTAAGATTTGATAGGAGATGGAGAGATTACGAGACATATCAAAGGAACAAATTCAAATTGGTAAAAAAAAATGTAGAGGTGCCAAGGGTAATCGATTGGGCCCCTTTGGAAACGGTCCATCTAGCTGACCGTGTTAGACAGCTTTTGGTACAAAGGTATGGCAGTTCTTCTTTTACAGATTGGGAACGTCTTTTCACCATTCGTAGGCCTGTATATAAGGAATGGTGTGTTGAGTTGATGAGTACTGTATCACTTGATACAAATATAGTTAGAATAGATGATAGAAGATTTCTTAGGTTTATCCTTGGCGGTAGGATGTACAGAATGTCCATGCTGGACATGGCCAGGGCCTTACAGATATATACTCCTGGTGAGTTGCTATTACCCGATTGTAAAAATTTGATTTATTATGGTGAAAGGGTAGATAGTAACTTTGACGCTGACGCCATTTGGAGGCGTATGTCACATTTTGATGTTTTTACACGAGCAGGAGGACACTCCTATACGCATATTGACAGAGCTGAGCTTCATATTATTCATAGATTTTTAGCTAACTCAATTACACAAAGAGGTCACAATAAAGAAAAAATTACCTTACATGATTTATTCTACCTAAAGTGTATTCGGGATCCTAGAAGCTTTGTCAATATCCCTTACTGTGTTGCGTTTTATTTATCTAAAATGGTAGAGGGAATGCAGGACGGGAGTATAATAGGAGGAGGTATTTTTGTTACTCTCATTGGAGAGTATTTAGGTGTTGATAGGAACCAAGGGGGTCCATTACAGCTTTGTAGAGAACAGGTTGAGCCCTTAGGATTGAAAGTTTATGTGGGTGCTAAAGTATTGAAAAGTAGACGTAACCAGGCAGTACCCTATGAGGGATCTCATCCTCAGGTAGAGAGAGGCTCAGACGAGGAAATGGAGGAGGTGGAAGACATTAGGGATGTATTTCGAGATGCTATTCTTGACGTCCACGTTCGTATAGATGAGGAAGCAAAGACGAACGCGGCCAGACATAGTATGTACGAGCAGTGGAACTCCGAGTGAGTATACGAGGATTATAGGCGATGCCAACACGATAGCTGGGTAGTTCATCAGCACCAAATCATGAGCCAGCTATCATATCAGGTACCAAATAACTATGTACCTACTCGACCTGCTCATTTTCCGCCACACAGCCCCGATATCCGACCACCCTTTAACCGGTATGACTATAACCAAGCCTATCAGAACACCTATAACCAACAATGGAACCCACCTGATGAGATGAACTGGAACCCCTATCCAGACTGATTTGGTTCCATTTGGTTATTTATATGATTTTTATGTTTTTATCTTTTTACTTATTCATGTTTAAACTTATGTTATTGAATATACTTATGTAATCTTTATCATTTTTATTATTATTGTGTACTAATATTTCACATTTAGGATTTGAAAGTGGGATATTAAGTCCCATTTCAAATTGCCATGCATGTTTATATTTGTATGTATGTATATTGTAAATTGTACAAAACAGGGTAAAACAGCGCATTTTCAAAGACTGGCATTAAGTTCAGCAAAAGCTACTAATTTTGACGACAAGATGACAAATAAATGTGATGTAACAACAGACAAAATGAACAAATGATATGCACCATTTATCATTCAGCAACCAAACGCCAATATGTTTGGAAACTTTGGTAAAATTTAATCATTTTTACGCTAATCACCCTCAATAATTTAAATTGTTACTGATTTCTAGCAAATGAGGGCATTGCAAGATCTTAAGTGTGGGAAGGGGTTAAATTCTTTCGGATTTTAAAATTTTTTACTTTATACACTTGGTTACCATTAGAAATACTAGTAAAGTAGTAGTTGTATTAGAATCTAGTGCTCTCTGATAAAGAACAGCCCTAGTCTTATATACTGACTACCCAATTCTAGTAAAATTTTTCAAAATTTTCAATTAAATGAACTCAAAATCATGTTTATACATATTTATGAACGATAAAACTAGGTGTTAACACCGAAATTATTGTTACCTCAGAAAGGACATAAATTAAGAAACAAACCAAAATGTTAAAATTCATTTAAAATGGAATAGAGGACAATAAAAAGGAAAATAAAAGCCAAGTGTGGGAAAAATTACCAAGTTATCTTAAACATATGTCACATATTTCTGTAACAAATAATTGAAGATACTTTTGCTTTGGACTAAACTAAACTGTTTTACCCGATGAAAGAAAAGAAAAGATGGATCTACACGATGAATCAATTCCATCATTAAAAGGAAGTAAAGTCTTCCGAAAAAGACACGCGCTTCTTGATTTAGGTCATGAAGTTGTCGTCCAGACCAGCTGTAGGTTGATGAAAAATCTAGAAAAGTCATCTCTAAAATCAGCAGGAAATCCACGGACCTCAGCATCAAACAGGGTCGCCAAGTGGTCAGATTTATCCTAACCATGAGAAGGATTTATCTCGTACAATGGGGGGGGCACCGTGCAAATTAGCTTGATAAGACTAATAAATCAGATTCCCAGAAAGGATAATCTCCTTTAAAGATCAAAAATCAGCTTTTAAGACTGATATTACTCAATCCTAGAGATTGACCTTAAAGATTGAGAATTACAAACTCATGAAATTCAATGATATCTAAACTCGAGCTTGAACGAGAAAATATTTTGATCAAATTAAAACCAATTTGTTTTCTGAAAACCCTATTTTCAATGCGTTCATTACCTTTGAACGTAAAATCCTAGGAATTCACCTGGAATTCATTAGGTCACCTGAACCAAATCGGGTGTCAATCGTAAGAACGGTGGTTGCATAGCATGGTCGAAGACAGGACCTTGTGCGAGACCGAAAAATCATAAGGGTGAGCTTTACTATTGCTCCTACCAAGGATAGTAATTGCGTCCGACACGTTATAGACCATAATTAAAAGCATGTCAGGGGACATTGCCTTAACAGTTGCTTGTTCAACGCTTTCCTTTACAACCGGACGGTAGTTTATCAAAAGGTAATATACGGAGCAAGTAAACTGGACGTGTTGCTTTCCCAATACAAGGTTAGCAAGTGGGTGACACAAAACCGCAAGTTTTGAGCTAAAATTTTCAAATCTGAAACCCACCAAACCCACAAAAAAAAATATTTTGCAAACACCGGTGAAGGGTTATTCCGGAAAACTTATCTAGGGTAAAAGCTAGATTTAATTTTCAAAAAAATCAAATGTTTTCATAAAGATCCAATTTCCTAAAGGATCTAAATTTTCATAAGTCATGTGAGACAATAAACCACATCGTTACTACCATTGTTTATACCGCCGTAAAGAAATCACTGATGTACAAAGTGTGAAGAATAAAGAAGTGATTCTAGTATTTCAAGACTATATTGCTTGAGGACAAGCAAAGCTCAAGTGTGGGAATATTTGATTATGCTAAAAACGAACATATATTTCATATCATTATCCCTCAAGAAAGACAAACTTTTAGTTGCAACTGTTCTATTTACAAGTGATATTCGTTTAAATAAAAAAAGGTGAAGACAAAAGACAGATTCGACGAATTGAAGACGCAAACGACCAAAAAGCTCAAAAGTACAAAATACAATCAATGAGGTTCCAATTATTGATAAGAAACGTCTCAAAATTACAAGAGTACAAGATTCAAAATGCAAAGTACAAGATATTAAATTATTCGCAAGGACGTTCGAAAATCCGGAACCGGGACCAGAGTCAACTCTCAACGCTCGACGCAACGGACTAAAAATTACAAGTCAACTATGCATATGAATATAATATAATATATAATTAATTCTTAAAATTAATATATATATTATATTATATTTAAATAAACGTCGGCAGAAGAAAACAACCAAATGTGGCTCTCCCCAGCTGGCCATGCGATCGCATGGCCTGGAAGGCATAAATCCATGCGATCGCATGGTGCACAGTTCCAGCCCACACGCCTATAAAAATCGAGCTTTGGTGTAACACAAAACACATCTTTTTCTTCTTCACTCAAACATAGTATATGTATATATAATTTATATTTTAATTTTAATTTTAATTTTAAATCCTAATAATAAGGGTGTGTTAGCGAATGTTGTACGGGTGTAAGTCGAAATTCTGTCCGTGTAACGCTACGCTATTTTTAATCATTGTAAGTTATGTTCAACCTTTTTACATTAACGTCTCGTAGCTAAGTTATTATTATGCTTATTTAATCCGAAGTAATCATGATGTTGGGCTAAAAATATTAAAATTGGGTAATTGGGCTTTGTACCATAATTGGGGTTTGGACAAAAGAACGACACTTGTGGAAATTAGACTATGGGCTATTAATGGGCTTTATATTTGTTTAACTAAATGATAGTTTGTTAATTTTAATATAAAGATTTACAATTGAACGTCCCTATAAATAACCATATACACACGATCGGATACGATGTGCAGGGTATTTATATGTACGAATAATCGTTCATTTAACCGGACACGGGAATGGATTAATAGTCACTAGAATTATTAAAACAGGGGTGAAATTATGTACAAGGACACTTGGCATAATTGATAACAAAGTATTAAAACCTTGGGTTACACTCAGTCGACATCCTGGTATAATTATTAAACAAAGTAATAAAACCTTGTTACAGTTTAAGTCCCCAATTAGTTGGAATATTTGACTTCGGGTATAAGGATAATTTGACGAGGACACTCGCACTTTATATTTATGACTGATGGACTGTTATGGACAAAAACTAGACGGACATATTAAATAATCCAGGACAAAGGACAATTAACCCATGGGCATAAAACTAAAATCAACACGTCAAACATCATGATTACGGAAGTTTAAATAAGCATAATTCTTTTATTTCATATTTAATTTCCTTTATTTTATATTTAATTGCACTTCTAATTATCGCATTTTTATTTATTGTTATTGTATTTAATTGCACTTTTAATTATCGTACTTTTTAATTATCGCAAGTTTATTTTATCGCACTTTTATTATTCGCAATTTCATTATCGTTATTTACTTTACGCTTTAAATTAAGTCTTTTATTTATTTAATATTTAATATTTTGTTTTAACTGCAACTAAAGTTTTTAAAATCGACAAACCGGTCATTAAACGGTAAAAACCCCCCTTTATAATAATAATATTACTTATATATATATTTGTATTTTTATAAATTTAAACTAATATAGCGTTAAGCTTTGTGAAAAAGATTCCCCGTGGAACGAACCGGACTTACTAAAAACTACACTACTGTACGATTAGGTACACTGCCTATAAGTGTTGTAGCAATGTTTAAGTATATCCATTCAATAAATAAATAAATATCTTGTGTAAAATTGTATCGTATTTAATAGTATTTCCTAGTAAAATTTAAGCTATTTTATATACACCTAGCGAAAACATCACCCGGTTTTCCACATCCAAAACAAACTATGGCGGTGTTATTGGTTCCGACATTATTTGTTCCTTTAGTTCTGTTATGCATTGGTCCGTAGATTTCGCACTTCTTCGCGCTATGACCATTTCTTTTACACATGTTGCAAAACATCGTGCAAAACCCCAGGTGATGCTCTTCACATCTTTGGCATGGCTATTTTTGGTTTTTGTTGCCATTGTTGTTATTGAGATTGTTGTTGGGATTGTTATTGTTGCTGGGACGGTTATTGTAGTTGTTGTTCGGACGTTTGTTGAAGTTGTTGTTGCGATTGATGTTGCGGTTATTGGGATAGTTATTGCGATTGTGGTTGTGATTGTTGTTGTTGTATTGGTGACTCTTGTCGTTGGTTTCTTCCCATTTTCTCTTGACTTGTTTCGTATTAGCCTCTTCGGTCACCTGCTCTTTAATCCTTCCTTCGATCTGGTTCACTAATTTGTGAGCCATTCGACTTGCCTTTTGTATGGAGGCGAGCTCGTGTGAACTCACATCTTCTTGAATTCTTTCCGGTAACCCTTTTACAAATGCGTCGATCTTCTCTTCTTCGTCTTCAAACGTTCTGGGACACAATAGGCACAATTCTGTGAATCGTCATTCGTACGTGGTGATATCAAAACCTTGCGTTCGTAATCCTCTAAGCTCTACCTTGAGCTTATTGACCTCGTTTCTGGGACGATACTGCTCGTTCATCAATTGCTTATATGCTGACCATGGTAGTGCGTAAGCAACATCTTGTCCTACCTGCTCGAGATAGGTATTCCACCATGTTAACGCCGTACCTGTGAAGGTATGCGTAGCATACTTAACTTTATCCTCTTCAGTACACTTACTTATGGCAAACACCGATTCGACCTTTTCGGTCCACCGTTTCAATCCAATTGGTCCTTCGGTTCCATCAAATTCCAAAGGTTTGCAGGTAGTGAATTCTTTGTAGGAGCATCCTATACGATTTCTTGTGAAATTAGTTCCACTGCAAGATCCAGAGTTATTGTTATTTTGCATCGCAGCCTGTACTGCGGCTATGTTTGCTGCAAGGAAAACACGAAAGTCTTCCTCACTCATGTTCAAGTTCTGACGAGTCGCCGGTGCCATTTCCTTCAAAAATAGCCAAAAGAATTGAGTTAATCATATAGAATTTAAGAGTAGTCAATAGTATTTCGTAGCATAATATGAACTTATTTATAAAAGCTTTTTCTTCATATTAGCATTCTATAGTTTTAATTCGGGTAGTACCTACCCGTTAAGTTCATACTTAGCAGCTATTATACAATTCAACTATTACAATTCTATATAAAAAACTTATTATAATAATATTTCGCGTTCAAACTTTATACAATATTTTATAAACTCACAATACCGCTATTATACATATAGGATGAAATATATCACATAATAACTTTGCTACTCGGCAGTTATGAAGGCAATTCTAGTTAATGCGCAAGTTGTTCAGTAAAAGAAATAAAGACACGTAATTCATAAGTCCAGAAACAAGTCATGCATTCAGGTTTTACTAAGACGACTTCCCATCCTTGATCTTGTGAAAAGTAACCGTTATGACCATTGACTAGGCAGTATGTTGTAATGTCGTCAAAAGGACGAGGGTTTTGTAACGTCCAACAGCCCCGTAATAATCTAAAAACCTTGTTTCTCACCCCAACTACTGAATCCGTCACTTGTGGGAAGGTTTTATTTAAAAGTTGTAATCCGATGTTCTTTTTCTCACTTTGGTAAGAAGCGAACATCACTAACCCGTAAGTATAACATGCTTCTTTATGTTGCATGTTAGAAGCTCTTTCTAACTCACGAAATCCTATGTTGGGATATGTTGAGTCAAAATAGGTTCTTAACCCGTAGCGTAAAATTGCATTTGGGTTCCCTGCATTTAACGCTTTAAAAAAAACACGGCGTAACTTACGGTCTCCCCAATGTGATATACCCTACCTATCTGTGATGACCCGGAAATTTTTGACCAAATTTAAATTTAATCTTTGTATGATTAACATTTCCGACACGATAAGCAAAGTCTGTAAAACTGAATCTCAAAATTTTTGAACTACTTTCATATATTCAAATACCTTTTGGTTGTTCTTGACAATTCGCGAATAATTATATGTATATATATATATATATATATATATATACTATAACTTGAAAACATAACAATGTATTAATTGTTTGATACCGTACATTAAAATTATTGGTTTAAATATTTATTTGAATATATATGATAAGTTGGAATATTAATTGTATGAATAACTTGCGACGTATATTTTAAAACGTGTTTAAAAATATTGAGAATAGATATTAACTTGGTTATGAAACGTTTGATAAATACTATTATATTAATAAATAACGAGACAATGATTTATAGAAGTGAATAATCAAAACACTCGAAAGATTAAGATATACTTTGAGTGATATAGTTTATGGATAATTTAAGGCTATATTTTGACAAAGGTACGTGTCACGAAACGTAAAATGCAAGTTTTCTAAGTGTACGAAAATGCGTTCGAGAAACCGAAATCAGGACATAAGTCGAGTAACAACGTACGAGTCATCGGAACGAAAATTACAGGTCAACTATGCACATGAATTTAATATAATATATAATTAATTATATAAATTAAATATATTATATATATATTTAAATAATATGTCGACAAACAAGAAAATAAAAGTTTGTGAGCTGGATCAGAGGGCCATGCGATCGCATGGCCTTGAAGCACAAATCCCATGCGATCGCATGGGGTACTTTTTCAGAAAAGGTTCTATAAATTGCTCAGTTTTCACACTCTTTCTGTTAATCATATATTACTTCGTATTTATTTCATTTATTATTATTATTATTATTATTATTATTATTATTATTATTATTATTATTATTATTAAGATTAATATTATTATTAATCTAATTATTATTAATATTATTAATAAAATACTACGACGAGGTTACGAGCGTGTCACTTTCAAAATGGTTTTCAAGCGGGATAGAGCTAAGGAAATTATGGGTTATTGCCAAGGAGGTTATGGGTAATGGTCGGGGGTATAATTGTGAATCAAACTTAGTGTTTATCATCTCCGTTATGTCTACGTACTTTTCTACAATATTGAATCTCAATATTAATACGTAAGCATTTATATTTTATATTTTATAAATTAATAGTGTATACATACTAGTGCTCGAGTGTATATATTTATACATGCTTGTATGCTAAATTTCGTCGTTAAATAGTTTATAATAAATCACGAATTAAATACATATATTACGGGTAAAAGGTATATGATATACATGTTTTCGGAAAGCTGGCGAAAAATCAATAACTTTTCATTTAGATATCGAATAGTTTCGAGGAACGAATCAAAAGATATGGTCAACTGAATTATAATTGACATTAATTGGAATTGCTTTTTGAATCTGCAATTAATACTTAAACAACTTGTTTACGAGATTGATAAAATGGATTTTTAAATATTACCAACCGAGTAAATGAATCCTTATATAAGGTACGTCTCGTTTGTTGAACTATTGTCAAAATTGACTTTTTGAAACAACTTTGAATAACTTTTGTATGTCAATTTCGAGCATTAGGATTGTGATACACTATGACCTGACCTAGCTTGATAGACATTTATTGACCAACATATGTTCTCTAGGTTGAGATCTACGATTATTTGATATACCGAGTTTCGGTCACATTACGATGAACAACTTTATGTGCTGCTAAGGTGAGTTTCATTTGCTCCCTTTTTAATTGCTTTTGCAATCTATATTTTTGGGCTGAGAATACATGCACTTTATTTTAAACGCAATGGATACAAGTACATACTAAATTCTACACTGAGTTTGAACCGAAAATCCCTTAGCTTTGGTAACTGTTAACTGCCAGTTATAGGAACTGGTGGGCGCGAGTAGTAGTATATGGATCCATAGGGCTTGACATCCCCGTCCGAGCTAGAGTGCTAGCCTTTTAACGAACGTGTGTTATTTGAGTTTAGGACACGTTGGTTGCGTGTATTAAAATGAATGGGGTATTTATCATTATAACGTTAAAGTTTAGTTACCAGGGTGCTCTGTTATGTAGAATCTATTGATAAACGTTTCTGGATGAAACAACTGAAATCTTGTGATCCATCTTTATATACAGATTATGCGAAACATACAAACTATGAACTCACCAACCTTTGTGTTGACACTTGTTAGCATGTTTATTCTCAGGTTCCCTAGAAGTCTTCCGCTGTTTGCTTATATGATAGACAAGCTATGTGCATGGAGTCTTATATGGCATATTTTTCAAGGAAACGTTGCATTCACCAAATCATCACCATGTATCTTATTTTGACTGCATTGTCAACGGAAGTACTATTGTAAACTATTATTTACGGTGATTGTCTATATGTAGAAATCATCAGATGTCGAAAACCTTTGATTTAAATATTCATTTATGGTGTGCCTTTTCAAAAGAATGCAATGTTTACAAAACGTATCATATAGAGGTCAAATACCTCGTAATGAAATCAATGAATGACGTATTATCCATATGGATTTGGAGCGATCGTCACAGTTGGTATCAGAGCATTGGTCCTAGTGAACCAGGTCTTGCATAAGTGTGTCTAACTGATAGTTGTTAGGATGCATTAGTAAGTCTGGACTTCGACTGTGTCTGCATGTCAAAAGTTTTACTTATCATTCCTTGTCAGAAATTACCTGTCTATCATCTTAAGTCTAAACGCGTCTTATTGCATTGATTGCATAGATAGTGTATAGACAAAATTCATATCTTGGCATATCTATTACAGTAAACTTTGACTGCCATCTTCCGAAAATTTCTCCGTAATTTACGGGATTTTGGTATTATATATTCATATGTAAATTATGTATTGAAGAGTACCAATCAAATTTTATAATCTATTTTATATCAAAAATCATCTCTCTAATTATACAAGATGGATCTCATATCTAGTTCAAATTCCTTAAATTCCGACAGCTATTCCGATATGGATATTCACCTGAACTCTGAAGAAAGTGTAACCGGAATGGATCAACCAATCAGCCATCACCTATTCTGGATGAATTGGGGATGGGTTCGTAGCCTACTTAATCATTGGAGACAAGAAGAAGGTGATCCCTTCCATCCACCACATTCACCTCTTGGCAAAGAACCTGAAGCACTTACCGGCAAACCTATTCGTAATACTATTTTCTCTCTCATTTCCAGAGTATCTCATCATGATTATATACTATCCCATATTATAAATCTTATTTATCTGATCGTCCGAACCACCGATCATCCCGGTATAATAGAAGAAGTCAACGAGCTTCGTGCTCGGGTAGTGACTTTGGAGAATATGGTACAAGGGTTACGAACACCAGCAGCAGCACCCGCAGCATAATCGGTACCACCATCATCCACACCAACACGATCATTACCACCACCAACAACCACATCCGCATCACACGCCTCAACATCACAATTTGTACCTCGGATATCAACATCATACGCACCATAGGTACCAAGAAGTACCAGAAACGACAAACGATGAAGTATGGATTCATAACTTCATCGGAGAAACATTCTACGACGATTATGTAATTTCTAAAGTTTAGAGATTATCTATTCTAGCCTTAACCCTAAATCAGATAGAGTAGAAACCCTTATCCGAATGGTGTAAGATACAAGCTAGACTTGTTTTACCAACAGCATCAACAATACCCTTAGCCTCACCAGCACAGTCAGTGCTGTCAACATCGTCAGAATCAGCAACACCTCTAACATCACAAGCTCCGTCGGTTCAAGATAGCACCGTGGACATCATTAAGAGTCAACAACGAGTATATTGTATCAATGAGTTATGAAGTAATAACTCAATTCATCTAAAGAATTTATATGTATATCTTATATATATAAATTTTAAAACCATCATGAATCTTTTCGTACTAAGCTATTACGTGTGAATTTTAAGGGGTAGATACTACTCGGTTAATTCATATTACTAATATGCTATGATGTACATCCTTCATTAACAACTTAACCATCGTTAACTACAAATATCTGTTTCAACTCAATGAATTCCATTTCATAATGAACTTAGTGTATTAATCAATTACATGTTTTATTTTACACTTTTATCTTCGATGTACTCGAAACTTTCTAGAAAACATCATTTATATCTTATGAAGTTCAGAAGAATTCCACGAGCATCAACATCCTTCACCGAGGAATAAGAATAAATAATGAAGTATTGATTTCATTAGTGAAATACTCCGCGAAGATTATGTAATCTTTAATGTTTTAGAGAATATTCATTCAATTCGAAAATCAAATGAGCTTAATATGATATTAATTCATCAAATCTGTATTACATCTGAAGAAAATATACATACATATATTTTTATAAAGACGGTAAAAAAAAATTCTTTTGTACAAAGTATTAATTGTGAAATCTTTAACGGGTAGGTAATACTCGGGAAATATATAAGTTCACAATTAATATGTTATACTATACATTCTTCAACTTTGATTCAAAAATTATTAACTATGCTCACAGCGATATACAATCGTTTCCATACAAATTCAATTACATATTCTGATTTTGAAAAATCAGAATCCAAGCCAAGATTTAACAGAAAACATCACTCTTAGATTCTTACATCTTTCAAATGCTATACATTGACTTCAAAACTGTGCTAGAACATCACTTCTATTCATAAACCCAGAAAAAAAAATTTGTATCGTTCAAAATTCTAGAACATCATATGTATCTTGACAATTACAATCTTCATGCAAACCCTTCAAACTTTTGAAAACACCTCGGATTGATAATCAACGATTCAGTTATGATAACTTTGAATGCTGATGAAGCAGCAAAAACTGTAAACGACCTTAACAGCCAAACGTTTGATGATAAAGAATAGTGTGTTGGCAAAGCTCAGAAAAAGAGAAGGTTTGGAACTGGAAAACGGATTGAGCAAAGTATGAAGGAGGCTGTGGATAAATCACAAAGACTAAACCCGCCTTCAAAGAATCCAAATTATTCAGTATCTACTGAAGCCATTAACGAATACCTTGCTTCCGAATCTAAACTCTTGCGGACAATATTCTTCATCATCCTCTGATATTAGAAATTCTAAGATATCATCGTATCTTTCATTATAAATATCCTCCATATTTCTGGAGATAATTCCATAATCATTCTTATCGAAAATCAATTTTCTCCTTACGATATCTGTGTAACATCATAAAAGAAACTATTTTAGTTTCTAAATTCTGAAACCTTTGAGTTTAAAATATGAATATTTTTGAAGCGGTGTTGGGAACTGAAGCATGAGTTAGTATAATATAATGACGCTTGATCAACGTGATTATATTACAGTAAGTCATGCTGAGTTTCTAATGGAACGTGATAAAGGTTCACAGATCATACCCTCATTATAAACCATGTTACATAACTCTTTCATTCTATTTAACCTCTAAACTATCAAGAAAATATTTTCTTAATGATTCGGTCTTTTTCGAGGTATTCTGGTAATTTGACAAGTCAGATTGTGCTATTACCGTTTTTTTTTAAAACATTAATTATGTTCATTCCGAAATTCATACCTACGAATTCTGGACCATTATTCGCTTGATTTAAAGTCGGGAAGATAAAACAAAAGCATGAAGCTTCAAAATATCAATGGGAGTATATAAAAGTAAATTGGAGAGAGTATTAACTGTGGATGTCAATAATTATGGAAAGACAGAAGCAGAGACATCGAAATATAAGGGAAGATATAAAACCCAACAACTACCCAGAAATTACAAACCGTGTATATCAATGCGTATAGCAATATAAAGACACGGGAGAATGAAAAATACTATAACCCCAAGGTAATGGTAGAAGAAAATAACTTCCTCCGGTGGTAGATGAAAAAGAAGAATGACAGATATGAAAGTTAGGAGTATATCAAGAATCAGAACTGGATGAAGCATTTTTTTACAATCTTTTGAAAATAGGAAATGAGGAAGAAGATGTAAGAGTGATGAAAATAATGAAACGGAAGAGGTCAATTTATAGCGAAATATCAAACATAGCAATCGAAGCAAATTACGCATTTAATCAAAAGAAATCTTAATTTCCTTAAATTCCGAAGAATCAAATCTTATTTAGATTATGAAGATTTTCTATTCCTTAAATTATGGAAATCAATCGTTAATACGTCAAGAGTTAAGACGAATCTCTATTCTTCATTTCACTCTTTTACGATAACTTTTCTCATACGCTTCGAAAAATCGGATTGTTTTATCCATATTATTTAACGGTGATAAAACTCTATTTATCTACACATATACGGCATGAAAACATTTTTATTGCTAGTCATGACGACCTCACTCAAATTTCGGGACGAAATTTCTTTAACGGGTAGGTACTGTGATGACCCGGAAATTTTTGACCAAATTTAAATTTAATCTTTGTATGATTAACATTTTCGACACGATAAGCAAAGTCTGTAAAACTGAATCTCAAAATTTTTGAACTACTTTCATATATTCAAATACCTTTTGGTTGTTCTTGACAATTCGCGAACAATTATATGTATATATATATATATATATATATATATATATATACTATAACTTGAAAACATAAAAATGTATTAATTGTTTGATACCGTACATTAAAATTATTGGTTTAAATATTTATTTGAATATATATGATAAGTTGGAATATTAATTGTATGAATAACTTGCGACGTATATTTTAAAACGTGTTTAAAAATATTGAGAATAGATATTAACTTGGTTATGAAACGTTTGATAAATACTATTATATTAATAAATAACGAGACAATGATTTATAGAAGTAAATAATCAAAACACTCGAAAGATTAAGATATACTTTGAGTGATATAGTTTATGGATAATTTAAAGCTATATTTTGACAAAGGTACGTGTCACGAAACGTAAAATGCAAGTTTTCTAAGTGTACGAAAATACGTTCGAGAAACCGAAATCGGGACATAAGTCGAGTAACAACGTACGAGTCATCGGAACGAAAATTACAGGTCAACTATGCACATGAATTTAATATAATATATAATTAATTATATAAATTAAATATATTATATATATATTTAAATAATATGTCGACAAACAAGAAAACAAAAGTTTGTGAGCTGGATCAGAGGGCCATGCGATCGCATGGCCTTAAAGCACAAATCCCATGCGATCGCATGGGGTACTTTTTCAGAAAAGGTTCTATAAATTGCTCAGTTTTCACACTCTTTCTGTTAATCATATATTACTTCGTATTTATTTCATTTATTATTATTATTATTATTATTATTATTATTATTATTATTATTATTATTATTATTATTATTATTATTATTATTATTATTATTAAGATTAATATTATTATTAATCTAATTATTATTAATATTATTAATAAAATACTACGACGAGGTTACGAGCGTGTCACTTTCAAAATGGTTTTCAAGCGGGATAGAGCTAAGAAAATTATGGGTTATTGCCAAGGAGGTTATGGGTAATGGTCGGGGGTATAATTGTGAATCAAACTTAGTGTTTATCATCTCCGTTACGTCTACGTACTTTTCTACAATATTGAATCTCAATATTAATACGTAAGCATTTATATTTTATATTTTATAAATTAATAGTGTATACATACTAGTGCTCGAGTGTATATATTTATACATGCTTGTATGCTAAATTTCGTCGTTAAACAGTTTATAATAAATCACGAATTAAATACATATATTACGGGTAAAAGGTATATGATATACATGTTTTCGGAAAGCTGGCGAAAAATCAATAACTTTTCATTTAGATATCGAATAGTTTCGAGGAACGAATCAAAAGATATGGTCAACTGAATTATAATTGACATTAATTGGAATTGCTTTTTGAATCTGCAATTAATACTTAAACAACTTGTTTACGAGATTGATAAAATGGATTTTTAAATATTACCAACCGAGTAAATGAATCCTTATATAAGGTACGTCTCGTTTGTTGAACTATTGTCAAAATTGACTTTTTGAAACAACTTTGAATAACTTTTGTATGTCAATTTCGAGCATTAGGATTGTGATACACTATGACCTGACCTAGCTTGATAGACATTTATTGACCAACATATGTTCTCTAGGTTGAGATCTACGATTATTTGATATACCGAGTTTCGGTCACATTACGATGAACAACTTTATGTGCTGCTAAGGTGAGTTTCATTTGCTCCCTTTTTAATTGCTTTTGCAATCTATATTTTTGGGCTGAGAATACATGCACTTTATTTTAAATGCAATGGATACAAGTACATACTAAATTCTACACTGAGTTTGAACCGAAAATCCCTTAGCTTTGGTAACTGTTAACTGCCAGTTATAGGAACTGGTGGGCGCGAGTAGTAGTATATGGATCCATAGGGCTTGACATCCCCGTCCGAGCTAGAGCGCTAGCCTTTTAACAGACGTGTGTTATTTGAGTTTAGGACACGTTGGTTGCGTGTATTAAAATGAATGGGGTATTTATCATTATAACGTTAAAGTTTAGTTACCAGGGTGCTCTGTTATGTAGAATCTATTGATAAACGTTTCTGGATGAAACAACTGAAATCTTGTGATCCATCTTTATATACAGATTATGCGAAACATACAAACTATGAACTCACCAACCTTTGTGTTGACACTTGTTAGCATGTTTATTCTCAGGTTCCCTAGAAGTCTTCCGCTGTTTGCTTATATGATAGACAAGCTATGTGCATGGAGTCTTATATGGCATATTTTTCAAGGAAACGTTGCATTCACCAAATCATCACCATGTATCTTATTTTGACTGCATTGTCAACGGAAGTACTATTGTAAACTATTATTTACGGTGATTGTCTATATGTAGAAATCATCAGATGTCGAAAACCTTTGATTTAAATATTCATTTATGGTGTGCCTTTTCAAAAGAATGCAATGTTTACAAAACGTATCATATAGAGGTCAAATACCTCGTAATGAAATCAATGAATGACGTATTATCCATATGGATTTGGAGCGATCGTCACACTATCAAAGGAAAGCCTTTTATAAACTAAGGCATTTCTGGAAAGTCTTTCAAATGTTTGACAAGTTAATTTCGCCATAACTAAATGTGCTGATGAATTCTGACCGACTCTAGATAAGATTTTCTCAATCATATCCTCTGGTAGGTCTTCTAAAATATTTGGTTGTCTACCCTTAACGTCCATTTTGTTTTTATACTGTAAAATAGACAAGGATTAGATTCGCAAAAGACAATTAACAAACAATACAAGCAATTTTTACATAGAACATAAAAGGACAATCACACTACAATACATATAATACATAACATGATTACAACCCTCTAATCTGAATCACATGTTTCTTCTTCTTCGGACTTGGTTCGTTTTCCTAATTTTCTAGGGATATATGGTGTTCCTCTAATACGAGCCGTCGTTTTCCACAATGGTTTAGAAAAACTTGGTGGTTTAGAGGTTCCCGGGTTATTGTTACAATTTAGGAAATACGGACGTTGCCGATACATATAAAGTTCATCGGGGTTGGAATCAGGTTTCTCTATTTTTATACCTTTTCCCTTATTATTTTCTTTTACTTTATTAAATTGGGTCGAGGTAATTTCTATAACATCATCGGAATCCTCATCGGGATCCGATTCATCGAAAAATTGGTAATCTTCCCAATATTTTGCTTCCTAGGCGGAAGCACCATTGATCATTATTGACTTTGGTCCGTTGATTGAGGATTTTTTTTTATTTAATCTATTTACAGTAGGTATCAATATTTCTTCCTCCAAAACCTCTTCTTCTTCCGGTTCCTCCTCTTCTGGTTCATCCTCTTCCGGTTCCTCTTCTTCCGGTTCCTCCTCTTCCGGTTCCTCTTCTTCTGGTTCCTCTTCGGGAATTTGTGAATCTTCCCAAAGTATATTCGACTCTTTATTATTATTAGGTGAGTCGATGGGATTTGTACTAGTGGTAGACATCTATCACACAATATCAAACACATTAATAGGTTAATATATCACATAATATTTACATGTTAATAATATATAGTTTCCAACAAAAGTGTTAAGCAATCGTTTTTAAAGAAAACACGGTCGAAGTCCAGACTCACTAATGTATCCTAACAAACTCGATAAGACACACTAATGCAAATTTCTGGTTCTCTAAGACCAATGCTCGGATACCAACTGAAATGTCCCGTTCATATTGATTATAAACGTTCCATATTAATTGATTTCGTTGCGAGGTTTTGACCTCTATATGAGACGTTTTTCAAAGACTGCATTCGTTTTTAAAATAAACCATAACCTTTATTTTTTCAATATTGGTTTACAATATTAATATGTTACAACAAAGTAAATTTCGAATGCAGTTTTAAACAATATTATACAAGCATGCTGACTCCAAATCTTGTCCATATATTAGCATGCAACAATGGAAGCTCTTAATAATCACATGAGAATAAATATGCTTTAAACAAAAATGTTGGTGAATTATAGGTTTAACCTATATATTTATCAAATCGTAATAATAGACCACAAGATTTCATATTTCAATACACATCCCATACATAGAGATAAAAATCATTCATATGGTGAACACCTGGTAACCGACATTAACAAGATGCATATAAGAATATCCCCTATCATTCCGGGACATCCATCGGACATGATAAAACAACATCGAAGTACTAAAGCATCCGCTACAACGGATGGGGTTTATTGAGCCCAATAGATCTATCTTTAGGATTCGCGTCAATTAGTAGACTGGTTTACTAATTCTTAGGTTACCAAGTAAAAAGAGGCATATTCGGCTTCGATCGTTCAACCATAGAAAGTAGTTTCATGTACTTGTGTCTATTTTGTAAATCATTTATAAAACTGCATGTATTCTCATCCCAAAATATTAGATTTTAAAAGTGGGACTATAACTCACTTTCACAGATTTTTACTTCGTTGGGAAGTAAGACTTGGCCACTGGTCGATTCACGAACCTATAACAAATATGTACATATATATCAAAGTATGTTCAAAATATATTTACAACATTTTTAATACGTTTTAATGTTTTAAGTTTATTAAGTCAGCTGTCCTCGTTAGTAACCTACAACTAGTTGTCCATATTTAGATGTACAGAAATAAATTGATATATATTATCTTGACCCAATCCATGACCTAGTGTATACACGTCTCAGACTAGATCGCAACTCAAAGTATATATATTTTTGGAATCAACCTCAACCCTGTATAGCTAACTCAAACATTACTGCATATAGAGTGTCTATAGTTGTTCCAAATAATAAATATACATGGGTCGATATGATATGTCAAAACATTTGCATACGTGTCTATGGTATCCCAAGATTACATAATATATTAGAATACATGTATAATACAATATAAGTTAGCTAGGATATGATTTATATAGAATTGTTACAATATTTCCCGTAGCTACAACAATCAAAAAAATATCCAATCTTGTTTTACCCATAACTTCTTCGTTTTAAATCCGTTTTGAGTGAATCAAATTGCTATGGTTTTAAATTGAACTCTATTTTATGAATCTAAACAGAAAAAGTATAGATTTATAGTCAGAAATATAAGTTACAAGTCGTTTTTAAGAGGTAGTCATTTCAGTCGAAAGAATGACATCTTGATGACCATTTTGAAAAACATACTTCCACTTTGAGTTTAACCATGATTTTTGGATATAGTTTCATGTTCATAAGAAAAATCATTTTCCCAGAAGAACAACTTTTAAGTCAAAGTTTATCATAGTTTTTAATTATCAAACCCAAAACAGCCCGCGGTGTTACTACGACGGCGTATGTCCGGTTTTACGGTGTTTTTCGTGTTTCCAGGTTTTAAATCATTAAGTTAGCATATCATATAGATATATAATATGTGTTTAGTTGATTTTAAAAGTCAAATTAGAAGGATTAACTTTTATTTGCGAACAAGTTTAGAATTAACTAAACTATGTTCTAGTGATTTCAAGTTTAAACCTTCGAATAAGGTAGTTTTATATATATGAATCGAATGATGTTATGAACATCATTACTACCTCAGGTTTTGTGGATAAACCTATTGGAAATGTGAAAAATAGATCTAGCTTCAAAGGATCCTTGGATGACTTGAAAGTTCTTGAAGTAGAATCATGACACGAAAACAAGTTCAAGTAAGATTTCCACTCGAAATAAGATTGTTATAGTTATAGAAATTAAATCAAAGTTTGAATATGAGTATTACCTTGTATTAGAAAGATATCTTACTATAAATAAGAAAGATTTCTTGAGGTTGGATGATCACTTTACAAGATTGGAAGTAAGCTAGCAAACTTGGAAGTATTCTTGATTTTATGAAACTAGAACTTATAGAATTTATGAAGAACACTTAGAACTTGAAGATAGAACTTGAGAGAGATCAATTAGATGAAGAAAATTGAAGAATGAAAGTGTTTGTAGGTGTTTTTGGTCGTTGGTATATGGATTAGATATAAAGGATGTGTAATTTTGTTTACATATAAATAAGTCATGAATGATTACTAATATTTTTGTAATTTTATGAGATATTTCATGCTAGTTGCTAAATTAAGGTTCCCACATGTGTTAGGTGACTCACATGGGCTGCTAAGAGCTGATCATTGGTGAAGTGCCCCGTCCTAATCCATCCGGATGAAGTCTTCAACAGCTGGTCCCATTGCGAGGTTCTGACCTCTATATGCTCTGAATGACTCCATGTAATATGAGCTAATGCACAGCGGAAGGTTTCTTTCATACCTGAGAATGAACATGCTTTCAAGTGTCAACCAAAAGGTTGGTGAGTTCATTAGTTTATAGTAATCATTTCATTTTCATCATTTTAATAGACCACAAGATTTTTAAATATTATAAAACGTGCAGAAGTCCCATTCCAACTACACACAAAAAATATCTTTCATATGAAGAACACCTGGTGAGGATTCAAAATATAATAGTAACCATCTGTGCCGGTCTTTCACCCTACGGCTGAATACATGTGCCTTCAAAATATAGAACCTCTGTGCCGGTCTGTACACCCCACGACTGAACACATGTTTATAAAATATAGGCCAACCGGTGCCAAAATGTCGTAAATAATAAACCATCCACCCGGCTCGGGAGCTCACACGCTCTAACGGAAACCGGGGACTAATGCGTGTCATAATGATCAACCCCAATCCCAGATAATTCTATCATAGAATGCAGTTAAGGTACTTGTGTCTATTGCGTCAAACATTTATAAAAACGCATGTATTCTCAGTCTCAAAAATGTAAAAAGTAAAAAGGGAATCAAATGAAACTCACCTAATGTATTTTGTAGTAAAAATACATATGACGACATTGAACAAGTATAGGGTTGACCTCGGATTCACGAACCTATATTAAGTATATATATTAAAGCACGTAATTGAACAAATATATATATATATATATATATATATATATATATATATATATATATATATATATATATATATATATATATATATATATATATATATATATATATATTATTACTAGTGATATAATTTTAAATACTTTATATGTTTATATATATTTGTTTCATACATTTTAAGTATTTATATTTGTTATTATAATTAAGTTTATTAATATAATAAGTTTCTCATAAAAAATATTTATATGCATAATATTATATAATTTTTAATATTTTAGAATGTAATACTAGGTAATATATTCTTTTCTAAATAATATTTGTTGTAGCAATTATGATAATATTAATAGTGATATTGATAATAATAACAATGGTAGTAATAATAATAATGATAAAATTAATAAAAATAATAATAATAATAATAATAATAATAATAATAATAATAATAATAATAATAATAATAATAATAATAATAATAATAATGATAATGATAATGATAATTATAATACTTATATCTATTGTTATCAATGCTAATTATAATACTTTTAATAATAATATAGGTAACAATATTAGTCATAATAATAAAGATAATAATAACAAATAATAATGATAATAATAATAATAGATAAATAAATAAAAAGAAAACTACCTCCTAAGCTTCTCATAAAAAGAAATGACCCAAGTAGGGCTCGAACCCGCGACCTCTCGATAACTCGTCAATCCTCTAACCATTACACCACTTCTAAATTATCTGTCCTAGTCTAACACGTAAATATATTTATCCCATAACACTGTTTGTTCTTCTTCATCAAATAATTTCCCAAATCATCTTCATCTTATATAATCATATCATTGTTGTACTTAATCAGAGGTAGAAACAGAAACACACGATTAGCAGCAACCCAGTAATCATCATAATACATCGCCATCTTGAATCACAATCGCATGATCATGATTATCAACCTATCATCGTCTCTTCTCCATTACCGAATCCATATCAATATTGTGACGTAATAATCAATCATATTACAGATCATCATCATTAACTATTATTGTGATCGTTATCATCATAGTCTCGTTAACACAGGTCACCAGTAATAATCTACCATCGTCTTTTTCATCCTAGCATAATCATCGGTATTTTTTCTTTCAACAAGGACAGTAACAATTAGAGTTTTTCCTAAATTGATTGGTACAGGTCGGGCCCAACAATAAGAGGGAACTCGGCCCAGTAGAACATAAGTCCAAGGCCCAAGATCTTAAATGAACTCACGGCCCACAAACAAAATAAAAACGTCTGCCTTATAATGGAATTTGGTTTATTTGCAAGTGGGGATAAAAAGAGAAAAACAAAAATATCTTCATTATTATACAACATCATTCTCGCCTATATATTTATTTTATGGGTTCGCCTTTTTAAAGAAAACAACAATATCATTCATCATTTATCACGGTTTGTCGTCATCAACGTTCATCTCACTGTCGCAGGTTCTTAAACCAGATACGAACAGCAGTAATTCATCATGGGTTTTGAAAGTGATAACACGTGGTTTAAGGTTCGTAACAGAAAGAATAAAACAAAAATATAGTGATATAGAGAGAGATGATAGCAAGAGTGGCGTGTGGTGGTTCAAGTGGCGGATGAAGGTTGTTGAGTTGATGAGGGTTGTGGATAATCTTAGGAGGTGGTGGCTGTAGGATTTTGGTGGTGGTGATCGATGTTTTATAAAGAGGAGAGGGAATAAGAGAGATAGAGAATGAGAGAGACGATGGAAATAGTGGTTGTGGATTTGGTATTAACAGAAACAAACGTGGCAGTGATGGTGATCATATGGGTCTTGGTTTTGATGTATTATGTAAACGGAAAATGTTTTCGATCAACTTAAGTTATTCCTAAAATGTGGTTGTGGTTATTTGTGGTGGTTTTGGTCGTGACTGAAACAGTATGCAACAGCATCGAAACTTCGATGGGGTGATGGATCGGTGAATGTGAATAGGGTGTTTGATTGGTGTTAAACTCGAACAGGTGTAGTAGTAACTCAAAGGTTTTGCAGGTTGTCGAATATAACAGTTTAGTTGAGGTGTTTGGGTTGATCGAATATAGTAAACTAGTCGAATACATGTGTGTGCGTTTGATTAAAAAGAGACACAGAAAACAGCAAGGAAAACATATGTTGGTGATGATTGTTTAGTGTAGGTTGCAGTTATGGTGTAGCTAAGTATTATATGTATACATATACATATATAAGTAATATGTGAGTGGTGTCTTATTGATTTATTCATTCGGAAAGAAAATGAAAAGAATAAGTGAAAGCAACAAGTGGGGGCTTGATTACAACATACACATAAGAATATATATATATATATATTATATATATAATAATATATTGAAATCAAAACACTAATCCTAATTGAAATTATATACAGTTGATTGGTACATGTAACGAATTTGCATGTGTAAAGTATATATAAATATCCACTTAGATTCTTTGGTGACGAAAAAGAACAAAAACCGAGCAACCCAAAATTTAATTAAGTACAGTGTTTTTAATTATAAAAGAATTTAAAATATAAACGTGTGGTAATGTTAGCTGTCGTCTCCTATTTCATTTACGGAATGTCATTCGTGCTCCATTGATACACAGTGGCGAATAAAAGTCTTCAGAAAGATCTCATATTTTTACATTAATTATCTTTATTTATTTTAGTCATTTGTGGTGTATGATTGGTCATTAATTTATTAAATTAAAAAAATACATTAATCCTTCACTCCCAACCCCCAAGTAAAATATGAAAAGTTTTAAAATTCGACAAATGGTTCTTAAATATATATCTTTAATAAGTCTAAAATTTATAGAGCTCATTTTCGGATCACCGTTTATTTTAAAATAATACCAGTTTGAGTTTAGCTTGCTTAATATCAATTGAAACATCAAACGAGTATTACAAGCATTTAATATTTATTTTTAATATACTTTAGTTATATAAATATGTTGTAAATAAAAATTATTGTAATATCATATTTTTATTTTATTTTACATAATTAATTCTAACAACTAAATCATTTAGTATTTCCAATATATATATATATATATATATATATATATATATATATATATATATATATATATATATATATATATATATATATTTAAATATATAAGTATCTATTTACAAGTAGTAGTTCGTGAATCGTCGAGAACAGTCAGAGGGTAATTGATTACATGAATATAGATTTCAAAACTTTCAAGACTCAACATTACAAATATTGCTTATCGTGTCGGGAACATATAAAGATTAAAGTTTAAATTTGGTCAAAAATTTCTAGGTCACTACAGTACCTACCCGTTAAAGAAATTTCGTCCCGAAATTTGATTAAGATGGTCATGGCTGACAATAAGTATGTTTTCATGACGCATACGAGCTAGAAATTAGAGTTCTATCATCATTGAATAATATGGATAAAATAATTCGATCACACGAAGAACACGAGTGAAGCTATCACAAAAGAGTGAAACGAGTAAATGTAGGTTCGTCTTAATAGGTGACATAGAAATGGTGGATTTCCGGGATTCAAGGAATTTAGAGAAAATCTTCGTGATAAGATTTGATTCTTCGGTAATTAAGGAAATTAGGATCCTCTTTGATTAAATGCGATGATCTGTCTTGATTGCTTTTTCTGATATTTCACTATAAATCCACCCTCTTTGTTTCCTTATTTCCATAACTCGATTTGACTTGTCAAATTATCATAAGTCACGAGAAAAGATAGAACTATCAAGAAAATATGCTCTTGATATGTTTATAGATTAGATAGAATGTAAAATTCGTGTAACATGGCTCATGATGATGGTACTGAGAATCATCACGTTTCATTAGAAACTCAGCATGAATTACTGTAATATAATCACTGTCATTATATTATACTAACTCATGCATCAGTTTCCAACACTACTTCAAAAACATTCATATTTTAAATTCGAAGGTTCGCAGAATATAGAAACTAAAACAGTTTACTTTTATGATATAATACGGATAGCGCAGAGAGATAATTAATATCGAACGAGAATATTTATGAAGATATCTTCAGAAATATTGAGGATATTAATAAAGAAAGGTACGATGATATCATAGGATTTCAGAATCAAATTGTGATGAAGAAAATCATTCACGATGATTTAGAGTGGTTAAGGAGTAAGGTATTCGTTAAAGATTTCAACAGAAACAGAATCATCTGGATTCTTTATGTACAAGTTTAGTCCTTGTAATCTGTTCAGAGTCTCCTTCATAGTTTGCTCAATCCGGTTTCCAGTTCCAACTTTTCTGAGCTTTGCCAATGTACTATTCTTTATCTTTATATCTTCGACGGTTAAAGTCGTGTACAGTTTTTGCTACTGTATTCAGCTTGTACAGAATTTGGAGTATAAATTTTAGAATGGGTGCTTTTCAAAATTTTAGAGTGTAAGATCATAATTCTAAGAGATAAATGTTATATGTGTACATATAACTGTTGATGTAAAAACGCTGCAAGATTCGAAATACTGATTGCTAATTCTCGGTAATTGATATGAAAACTCTCGTTATAAGATGCGGATAAGTATATGATAGGGTTTTAATGAACAAATATAATGATTCTTCGGAGAGACTTAATTCAATGAGTAGTGAAGTTGCTGGTAAGTTTAATGCTAATGTGGTGGAATATTAACAGTTCTCCAGTAACGACGACGAAGGGCAACTTATATAACAAAGTTATAATAAGGTTTGTTCGAATGAATAGTCGGTGTTGATTTGCTGGAGCTGTGACAAAATTGGCTTATTTTGAAAAGAAATTGTAAAGTTATTTTCGGTAATAGCAATGCCAAAGTAGCTAGCACAGGTACGTATTAAACATTTATTCAAGTTCCGAATGTTTTCAGGTCCATAACTATATGCATCAATCTCTTCTTCCGTAGATGAGGTGCGGTTGGTTCATCTTCTCGATTGAAGTGTTTTCAAGAATCACTAAGGGTTTGAACACAGATTGTAATCGTCAAGATACAAATGAGGTTTAAGATGAAAATCAAGTGGCAAACTCGAAGAATTGTTTAGTTTCATATGTTATAATCAATATTTTAATTCATTTTAATTGTCCACTGTTGGTAGTTCTCAGTTGATTAGTCCACAGTTAGCTAGGATTTTGTTAGCGTGGATTCTTAACAAAATTTCTCATAGTTAATTTGTTTGTTTCTAACAAATTTTATTCCGTCAAATGTTTTCTTCGTAATGCCACTTGTTGGATTCTGATAGGTCAAAATCCAAATATGAAATTTGAATGGAAATGGTTATTCTGTGGTGAACGGATTCATTTATCTACAGATGTAAATAGGATAGGAGATGACTGTTGAATCAGATTTGAAGAACGTACAGTGTACTTATTAATGTGAAATCTTAAATATTCCTCGGGTATTACCTACCCGTTAAAATATTTTTATCATTAACAGTTTGTACGAAAGAATTTTTTTTAATCACAATCTTTATGAAAATATATATACATATATATTTACTTTAGATGTAACAATGAATTTAATGAGTCAATATGATATTAAACTCATTTAATTTACCGTTAGAACAAGAATATATATAATCTCTAAAACATTAGAGATTACATAATTGCCATGTCGAACGAAGATAAATGATGTAGAACATCATGTAGAATGATGATTATACTCTAGGTACAGAATGAGATGTCGAAGCTGGTGATGCGAATGTTGTTGTTGGTGGTACTAGTGCTGTTGGTGCTGAGGTTGGTGATGTTACTGGTGTTGGTGATACTGCTGGTGCTTGCAAATTGCGTACCGTGCTCTCTAAAGTTAACACTCGAGCTCGGAGTTCTTTAACTTCTTCTACTAACCCTGGTTGATTATCAGTGTGAGGTAGAGGTCGAATATCTTCTCTAGTTCCGTTAATGGTAGCTTCAAGACGAAAAATTCTTGCAAAAAGGGTATAAACAGTGTTGCGAATGGGTTCGCCGGTGAGCGGGTCAAGTACTCCAAGGTTGGGTCGTAGATTCAATTCATGATATGGAGTACCTTCTTCCCTTTTCCATAGGGTAAGTATGTCGCGAACCCACCCCCATTTTCTCCAGTAATCACGGTAGTTGATTGGTTGGTGTGCTCCTGTCACGCTGTCTTCGGAGTCAGAGGAACTGGGTCGATTCGTAGAGGCCATCTTACACGATCTCGGGAAAGATTTTTGGTATGAAGAGTTTAGTGACATCAATTGATAGTTGGATGGTATTCTCATTGCATAATTTGCATAGATATATATAGTACCAGGATCCCTTAAATTAAGGAGAAATTTACGAGAGATATCAGGCAAGGTCTACAGTAACATATACGATAAGATATGAATTGTCAGATACACTAAGATATGAATTTTGTCTATATACTATTCATGCAGTCAATGCAGTAAAACGTGTCTAGACTAAGAATAATGAGCAGGTAATTTCCTAAGGATGATAAGCAGATGATTTCCGACAAAAATGATAAGCAAAACTTTTGACATGCAGACACGGTCGAAGTCCAGACTCACTAATGCATCCTAACGACTATCAGTTAGACACACTAATGCAAGAACTGGTTCGCTAAGATCACCATTCTGATACCAACTGAAGTGCCCCGTCCTAATCCATTCGGACAAAGTCTTCAACAGCTGGTCCCATTGCGAGGTTCTGACCTCTATATGATCTGAATGACTCCATGTAATATGAGCTAATGCACAGCGGAAGGTTTCTTTCATACCTGAGAAGGAACATGCTTTCAAGTGTCAACCAAAAGGTTGGTGAGTTCATTAGTTTATAGTAATCATTTCATTTTCATCATTTTAATAGACCACAAGATTTTTAAATATTATAAAACGTGCAGAGGTCCCATTCCAACTGCACACAAAAAATATCTTTCATATGAAGAACACCTGGTGAGGATTCAAAATATAATAGTAACCATCTGTGCCGGTCTTTTACCCTACGGTTGAATACATGTGCCTTCAAAATATAGAACCTCTGTGCCGGTCTTTACACCCCATGGCTGAACACATGTTTATAAAATATAGGCCAACCGGTGCCAAAATGTCGTAAATAATAAACCATCCACCCGGCTCGGGAGCTCACACGCTCTAACGGAAACCGGGGACTAATGCGTGTCATAATAATCAACCCCAATCCCAGACAATTCTATCATAGAATGCAGTTAAGGTACTTGTGTCTATTGCGTCAAACATTTATAAAAACGCATGTATTCTCAGTCCCAAAAATATAAAAAGTAAAAAGGGAATCAAATGAAACTCACCTAATGTATTTTGTAGTAAAAATACATATGACGACATTGAACAAGTATAGGGTTGACCTTGGATTCACGAACCTATATTAAGTATATATATTAAAGCACGTAATCGAACAATATATATATATATATATATATATATATATATATATATATATATATATATATATATATATATATATATATATTATTACTAGTGATATAATTTTAAATACTTTATATGTTTATATATATTTGTTTCATACGTTTTAAGTATTTATATTTGTTATTATAATTAAGTTTATTAATATAATAAGTTTCTCATAAAAAATATTTATATGCATAATATTATATAATTTTTAATATTTTAGAATGTAATACTAGGTAATATATTCTTTTCTAAATAATATTTGTTGTAGCAATTATGATAATATTAATAGTGATATTGATAATAATAATAATGGTAGTAATAATAATAATGATAAAATTAATAAAAATAATATTAATAATAATAATAATAATAATAATAATAATAATAATAATAATAATAATAATAATAATTATAATAATAATAATAATAATAATTATAATGATAATTATAATACTTATATCTATTGTTATCAATGCTAATTATAATACTTTTAATAATAATAATATAGGTAACAATATTAGTCATAATAATAAAGATAATAATAACAAATAATAATGATAATAATAATAATAGATAAATAAATAAAAAGAAAACTACCTCCTAAGCTTCTCGTAAAAAGAAATGACCCAAGTAGGGCTCGAACCCGCGACCTCTCGATAACCCGTCAACCCTCTAACCATTACACCACTTCTAAATTATCTGTCCTAGTCTAACACGTAAATATATTTATCCCATAACACTGTTTGTTCTTCTTCATCAAATAATTTCCCAAATCATCTTCATCTTATATAATCATAATCATTGTTGTACTTAATCAGAGGTAGAAACAGAAACACACGATTAGCAGCAACCCAGTAATCATCATAATACATCGCCATCTTGAATCACAATCGCATGTTCATGATTATCAACCTATCATCGTCTCTTCTCCATTACCGAATCCATATCAATATTGTGACGTAATAATCAATCATATTACAGATCATCATCATTAACTATTATTGTGATCATTATCATCATAGTCTCGTTAACACAGGTCACCAGTAATAATCTACCATCGTCTTTTTCATCCTAGCATAATCATCGGTATTTTTTCTTTCAACAAGGACAGGAACAATTAGAGTTTTTCCTAAATTGATTGGCACAGGTCGGGCCCAACAATAAGAGGGAACTCGGCCCAGTAGAACACAAGTCCAAGGCCCAAGATCTTAAATGAAAAAAATATAGTGATATAGAGATAGATGATAGCAAGAGTGGCGTGTGGTGGTTCAAGTGGCGGATGAAGGTTGTTGAGTTGATGAGGGTTGTAGATAATCGTAGGAGGTGGTGGCCGTAGGATTTTGGTGGTGGTGATCGATGTTTTATAAAGAGGAGAGGGAATAAGAAAGATAGAGAATGAGAGAGACGATGGAAATAGTGGTTGTGGATTTGGTATTAACAGAAACAAACGTGGCAGTGATGGTGATCATATGGGTCTTGGTTTTGATGTATTATGTAAACGGAAAATGTTTTCGATCAACTTAAGTTATTCCTAAAATGTGGTTGTGGTTATTTGTGGTGGTTTTGGTCGTGACTGAAACAGTATGCAACGGCATCGAAACTTCGATGGGGTGAAATAATTTCTTTTATTATGTAATGCAGATAGCGTGAAGAGATAAATGATTTCAGATAAGAATAATTATGAAAATATCTTCAGAAATATGGAGGATATTTATAATGAAAGATATGATGATATCTTAGAATTTCTAATATCAGAGGATGATGAAGAATATTGTCCGCAAGGGTTTAGAGTCAGGAGCCAGGTATTCGTTAATGACTTCAGCAGATACTGAATCATTTGGATTCTTTGAAGGCAGATTTAGTCTTTGTGATTTGTCCACAGTCTCCTTCATACTTTGCTCAATCCGTTTTCCAGGTCCAAACCTTCTCTTTTTCTGAGCTTTACCGATACACTATTCTTTATCATCAAACTTTTTACTGTTAAGGTCGTTTACAGTTTTTGCTGCTTCATCAGCATTTTTCAAAATTTTGAGAACTAGTTCACAGTTTAGGGTGTTTTTCAGAAACTTTCACATTCGCAGTATGTAAGTTTAGGAGATAGACGTTATATGTACACATATAACTATTGGCGTAGACATGCTGCGAGATTTCAAAATACTGATTGCTAATTTCCGATGATTCGTATGGCAATTCCCGTTACAAGATGCAGATGAGTAAATGATGAGGTTTTGATAAATATAATGATTTTTCTTAAAATCAAAGATCAGTGAAGTTGTTGGTAAGTCCATTGCTAATGTGGTGGAACATAAATGGTTCCTCGGTAACGATGGCGAAAGGGCAACGTATATATCGGGGTTATAATAAGGCTGTTTCGACTGGAAAGTCGAAGTTGACTTGCTAGAGCTGTGACAAAACTGACTACTTTGGAGAGGAATTGAAAAGTTATTTTAGCTAACGGACACGTGTTAAACTATGACTTTGGTTTGAAGTGTTCTTTAGGTACATAACTGTGGGTAACATGTGGTTGGATCATCATCTCGATTGTTCATTGTTTGAAGTGTCTTCAGGAATTTCGGAGGGTTTGAACACAGATTGTAATCGTTAATATACATATGATGTTCTAACACAGTTTTGAAGTCAAAGTATAACTTTAAAAGATATGGAAATCTAAGAGGGATGATACCAGTTATATCTCGAATTGAATTCTGCGATTTCAAAATCAGAATATGTAATTGAATTCGAATGAGTATGGTTGTTATGATTTTTATGAAAGAATGTATATAGTTGTGAAAGTATTGAGTATCGTTGATGTCTGATAAATCCGGTTCGAAGAATGTAATATATTAATTGTGAATTTATATCTCTCGGGTATTACCTACCCGTTAAAAAAAAATTCACAATTAATATTTTGTACAAAAGATTTTTATTACAGTCTTTATGAAAATATACATGTGTATATATATATATATATTTTTTTTGCAGATGTAACATAGAATTAATGAGTTTATACTAAATTAAACTCATTTGATTTACGGTTGAAGCTAGAATTGAATAATTCCTAAAAACTTTAGAAATTACATAACTTTTACGGAGTATTTCTTCAATGAAATTGAATTTATGAATTAATACTTCCTTATTTGTTGATACATGATGTTGGTGTTCGTGGAATTCTTGTGAACTTTGCTAGGTACGAATGATGTTATTTGAAAAGTTTCGAGTACATCGATGATGAAAGTGTAAAATTAAACACATATTTGAATAATACACTTGATTTATTATGAATTGGAATTTATTGAATTGAGACAGAGATTGTAGTTAACGATGGTTAAGTTGCGGACGAAGGACGTACATTATTGCATATTAGTAATATGAATTAACCGAGCAGTTAAGATTCACACATAATAGCTTAGTATGGAAAGATTTATTATGGTTTAAAAATTTATATATATAAGATATACATATAAATCCTTCAGTGAAAATGAGTTAATACTTCATAACTCATTAATATGACATACTTGTTGTTGATTTGTAATGATATCCATGGTAATTCTTGAACTTGCGGAGTTTGTAATGTTATAGGTGCTGCTAATTCTGGTGATACTGACGGCACTGACTGTGATGGTGATGCTACGGTACTGTTGATGATGTTGGTAAAACAAGTCTAGCTTGTAAATCACACACTATTCTTGTCAGGGTTTCTACTCTTCCTTCTATCATTTTGGTTCACTCAATTGATTCATGGTTAGGGCTAGAATAGATAATCTCTAAGACTTTAGAGACTATATAATCGTCGCAGAATGTTTCTCCAATGAAGTTATGAATCAACGCTTCATCGTTTGTTGTTGTTGGTATTCCTTAGTATCTATAGAGCGTATGACATTGGTGCTCGTGGGTCAGATTGTAAAGTTGAGGTTTACAACACGGTTGTGGTTGGAGGTGGTAATGGTACTGTTGGCGTTGATGATGGTGGTACTGGTTATGCTGCTGGTGCTGCTGCTGGTGTTTGTAACCTTTGCACCATATTCTCCAAAGCCACTACCCGAGCGCGAAGCTCGTTGACTTCTTCTATTACACCGGGGTGATTGTCGGTTCGGACGAGTGGATAAATAAAATCTAGAATTTGATGTAGTATATAATCGTGTCGAGATACTCTGGAAATAAGAGAGAAAATGGTGTTTTGGACATGTTCACCGGTAAGTGCTTCAGGTTCTTCGCCAAGAGGGCAATGTGGTGGATGGAAGGGATCGCCTTCTTCTTGTCTCCAATGATTGAGAAGACTACGAACCCATCCCCAATTCATCCAGAATAGATGATGGCTGATTGGTTGATCCATTCCAGTCACACTGCTTTCGGAGCTTGAATGGGATTCCATTTCGGAATCCGAGGGACTTGAACTAATGACGAATTCCATTTCATACGATTGAATAAAAGATTTTTTGACATGAAATGATTTTCCGACTATCGGATGGTATTCTAATTACATAGAATATCTATATATATAGAGCAAAAGATTTCGTAGATTACGGAGGAATTTACGGGATATGTCAGGAAAAGTTTACAGTAACAGATACTGATGTGCAAAACGTGGTATATGAATTATTGTATGAAATAGTATGAAAAAATACCGATTAGAGATTGCTACATACTAACGGGCAGTGTACCCGATCGTGTAGTAGTATAGTAAATGGTAAAATCTGTGTATCGTTCCAAGGACAATATCTAAATCAAATTAGGATTATAAACTAAATTGTGATTAACTAAGAAAATTACAAGTACAAGATATATTTTGGTTTGCCCTTTTACGATGGGCGAATCAAGTGATGAAGAAGATTGAAAAGACAATATTTTTGGTATTTTTAGTTTATGAAAACAGAAAGATAGTTTTGATATCAAATTAAAGAGATATGCTCATCTAGACTTTTTACTCTTAATGTTGAATGTTATTTAGGATTAAGATCGGATTGATTGGTTATGCACGAGAACTAATTAATTGGTTCACCAAGAGTAGTCTTGCGCAAACACTCAAACGGGATTACACGACGCATGTGATGTTCTTGTCATCTAAGACCTCCTATTTGTAATCAACTAATTCAACTAGTTTGAAGACTTGAAGAATGATCAAGTCAATGGTGTGTTGTACATGATCCACTCCTATATCAACTAAAGGTTTAACTTAGTTCATTCCCTTGGTCTGGTTAAATGCTCAATTCACCCAACCCAAATAATTAACAAAGTGTTATAATAAGATCTCTATAAACGTCACTAGATAAGGCATATCACTAACACATGTTAATTGATGGAACTAGGTAGTTGAAAGTGTGTATAACAGATTCTAAGAAATTGGTCATTCTCCTAGACAATTACACATACTAATTAAGCTATTCCAAAGTGTCTACAAGAGTCGTTCTTACATTCTTATGTAAATTAATCATTTGAACTCAACTTATCCCTTTTGGTAAAAGACGGATAAACACATGTCATTAGGTGTAAATCAATACATTAAGTTATCAAGATGATGTTTCTTAATCAAATGAACATATCAACTAGTTGAATCGAAAGGATTAAACTTAACCAGAATGGTTCTTGTATTCAAACATCAAACTATCGTACATAATAACAATCAATCAATAGTAAACATTCAACATCTCGGTTATTTATCTTGATGAACATAAAATGGACTAGCCAACAATCATGCTTGAAAACTTAAACACAACAGTAACAAAGATAGAATTCATTGTAAATACAAGATTGACCTTTTAGAAGTAATCTTGGATGAAGCTCTTGAATGATCTTGGATTCTTCAATGATTTGAGTGCTTAGATGCACTTTGATAAGCCCAAGAACTGATTTTAATCATATGTTTTCATCTCTGAACAGAAAGGAAACTGGTGCCCTTGAAATGAAAATGGAAATGGAATTAAATAAGCTGAACAGTTGGTGAAAAGCACTGTGCGCGGCGCGCACAGTAAGGGTACGTTGAGCGCACTCTTCACCTAACCCACTTTTTCTTTACAGCTCGACATCACACGTTCAAATCTGCTTTTCTAGTAAAAGGGCGCGGAGGGGTGCGCTGAGCGCACTACTGTGCGTTGAGCGCACTACTGTACGCGGCGCGCACTAGGCTTGGAGCACTTTGGTTTTGGCCAAGAATTCTTCTGATCAAAATTATGCAATGTGCGCTGAGCGCACACTTTGTGGTGCGCTGAGCGCACCCTTCTGTCTTTGGCTCTCTGGTCTTGTTTTCGATCTCTGAGCTGTATCATACATAATCTTCCATATTTCTTCAAGTTTACAATGATTCTAGACTATATTACAATAACATGAAATACAAACGGAATTACTATGTTTACATATGAAATAAACGACAATAGGACGCGATATTACGACTAAAGATATGACTAATTTGAGTAATATCAAAATCCCCCATACTTAACTCTTGCTTTTCCTCAAGCAAGTCTTGTTCATATACAAAACACAAACATCAATGAATCACACGCATTATTTGAAGTACATATTACACGAATCACACGAATCACGCAAAACACACACAAATTCACGCTATATGAAACCCATAAAACACAAATGGAATACACACTCACACATTTATGAACACATATTTACACAATTGGAATACACACTCGTTTTATTGGACAACACAATAATAGGAATCACACTCACACGATATAGTACACAAGTTTACACTATTGGAATACACACTCGTTGAGGTACACACACAATTTATGAAACACACGCACACATTTGGATTATTTGGGAGAGACGAACTTTGGTGAAAGTTCTTTTAAAAGTTTGGATCCTTAGGGAAAATTGGATCTTTGAGAAAACATTTTAAGATTTTGAAAATGTCAATGCTAGTTTTTTAAACTAGACACGTTTTTCGGTTTTAACCTCAAATTCTGGTTGAGGGTAACTGAAAACCGAAGTCTCAGTCGGCGATTAGCAAGCTATTCGCTCCCATGATTATAGTATCATGGAACTCTTAACCGGGTGCCCCCTAACGCGATATAAATATCGGTCTTGCCTGTCAATTTGTACAATTTAGATCAAGGGTTAAAAATGCGAAGACTGAGCTATCGCGCGGGACAGATCCTGCTTCAGCTTATATGCCGTAATCGGTTTTACACTGGACAGCTCCTTGGATTTATCCTACCAAGTTTATTTTAGGGTTTGAAAGTTCAAGACTTTCCCTTCCCAATGTACCTAATATCGTGAAATGATATTGGTATGAAATGACATAGTTTAGGAAGTTTGCTACATCAAGTAAGGCGACATTCGGAAGACTTACTTCCTTCAAGGATGGACTAGATGCATCCTTTCCGTTTAGTGACTTTTATTTCTTTTATTTCCAAGCTAAAAGTACTTTAATCATTTTAACTTTGCAAAACTTTGTGATAATAATTCGAAAAGATTAGTAACATCCCCCACACTTAGCTTTTTCGCTAATACTTTTAGTTTAAAAACTTTAAAAATTTCATAAAATGTGACAATAAGCCAAGTTGCATTACATATCCGAGAGAATTACCCCCTCCCCCATACTTAAGATTAAGTAAGGCTCTCATTACTTAAAATCAGAAATAATTTAAAAATTCACGAGGGCATTAGTGTGAAAAGAGTTCGAAAAACCTTGGCCTAAAGCCGGAGATCGTGAAATGTAGGTGAGCGATGGAGCTGAACTTAATGCCAGCATAAGAACATCGTTCATTCCTTGATCTTTATCACAAATTCCAAATTGATTGTAATTCGCTGAACTTAATGCCAGCATCACTAAACCTTAACAATAAGAAATAAACAAACACACAAAATAAAATAGAAAAAAGTGGTGTATTTAACACAACCACCACAAACGTCAAGCGTACAACATAAATATTCTAATTATTATACACCATTGTCTTAAAAGAAACAATTCTGAAAAATTACCAAAATGTTACCAAATATTACCAAATAGGGCACATGAGCCCTCTAATTGTCACCAAAGAAGTTACCAAAAGGCCAGCTGGAGTAGGTGCCCGAACCATCATTCCTAGGTCTTCCCCGCGGGTAGTGCTCCTCAAAGGGTCTTTGTGCATCTTGCATGGCCGCTTGTTCCTCATTTAACGGAGGACTCGGAATTCGGTTTGGGATGTGGTAATAGGTTGGATGTTGGTAGGAAGTAGCATAATATTCTTGTGGGTTTTGCATATATAAACCAACATTATGGCGAAGCCAATCGCCCCTGTAATTCCCCCACCTTTGGTCATACCTTACTGCCCTATTATACTCGCATTGTTCTTCATGATATTGGTTAAATTGTTGCCTTTGTTCCTCATATTGGTTATCCCTGTGTTGATAACCTACCCTCATATCATGAAAACCAGAAATTACTTCCTCCAACTCTTCTTCCCTTGACCTTTGTATCCGCCTACGCCTTTGCCTTTGAGCTTGTGGTAACTCTTCTTCAGTTTCAGCCTTTGTTGATTATTATAGCTCAAAAATTCTGCATTCAGATAATATGTCTTGTTTAAAGGCTTCATTGTTGTACTATTTGGAATTAACCGAGATAAATTGACACCAAAATGTCTGGAAATATGGGTGATGTAATGCCCACCAACAATCTGATTCAACCCTCTATCTCCCCGCGAATTATCAAGATAATCCGCCAAAGTAGATGGAATGTCGACACTGCTTTGGTTGTAGATTTTGTCTACAAGAAAAACATCGAGACGTGTTACCTTATTTGTGCCATGTTTTATTGCATTAAACGTACATGCAACTAGCTGATGAAGCATTCTTTTGTCTTTATCATTTATATCGGTGAACTTCCTTCGGCTATAGGAGAATTGAGTGTCGCTCATATCATTCCAAAACGGGCGTGGATCATAAGAATCGTCATAATACTCGGATGACCGTAAATAAGCATTGAGTTGGTCATCATCTAGTTTGATATACAGCTCGAATATTTGTTCAAACTCAATTTGACTAAGTGCCCGATCGATCCCACCTAAACGAAATCTCATGAAGTTTTGATTTGTCGGGTCCATAATGAGATCAAAACGTAGAGATGCTATGAATTCTTTGCATAATTCCGGGTATATGACATCATTGAATCCCATAATTCTTTCCCATGCCCTGATTGTTATTAACCTTCCAGTTAAAATCCGGTATTTAACCTCCAATATTCTCGACACTCTATCATATTCCCTTGCTTTTACCAATGGAGCCGGGTCAAAATACCAAGTGGCATCACATGATTTGTTCGCTACCCAATTATATCCACTTGCGTAATCCGGATGGTCCCGAACACAAGCTAACCAAACCCTTGGATCATTTTGATCCGGTGATCCTTCAGGTGAAGGTTGTCGATCATTTGGTGGAGAATTTTGTTCATCTGAAGAATCTTGTTCTTCTCGGTACTGGTGTGAAGGTTCTTCTTATCGTTGATTTCCCCTTGATCTAAAGTTGTACTGCACACATAAAACATACACCAAAACAAAAGAGGTGCATAGAAAATGGCATGCATTAGTGTGAGTTCATCATAAATCAAGTATATGTTCAAAAATACATATAGCACATAATCATGTTAATCATTCATGTAAACATTTTCTCAAAAGATCCGAGATCAACATAACTAGTCTAGCGTTCTAGAAACCAAATTTGAACATGAACCTCATATCATTCTTATCCCTCAAACTATCACATTAGACACAAAGTAATGGAAACTTAACAATTTTCAAGTATTTATATCAATTAAAAACCAAAATATGTTAGATTTCCAAAACATGAACCATGTCATGCTCAAAATGTGATACATACTTATGAAGTACACAAATTATCTCAAACATTCACAAACACTTAGCTAGGAACTAAATTCAACCAAATTCAAAGTCAAAATTCGGATTTAAATTTTACATAAACCCTAGAATCATGAATATTCCCTAAAAACACAATGAAATATGATTTCAAGGCATACAAGGCAATTATAACAACCTAAAGCATGTTAATGTTTATAACAATTATCAATACAAGAAAACCCACATAAATTTCTTAAACAATCCAAAAAATTAAGCATGAAATCGAAGTATTGGAAAGAAAATTAAGTGGAATCATATGAACATACCCTAGGCATCTTGATTTAGGCTTTGATTTGAGAAGAATTGGTTAAAATTTGAAGAATTAAAATTAGGGTTTGGAGTGTTTTAGAGTAAAAGAGAGAATGAATCTGCAATTTTGGGTGAGGAGTGAGTGAAAAACGAATGTGTGGTGTTAAAGAGGAGATAAAATCATGGACCCCACAAAAATTTGAAGCTGATCCGAATTTTTTGAGAGAGTGCGCCAAGCGCACACTTAGGGGTAAGCGGCGCGCACTAGTGCTCCGAGCTAAAAAACCTACTGACCATGTTTTTACAAAGTGCGCTGCGCGCACATATGAAGGGTGCGCGGCGCGGACAGTTGTTTTTCAGGTGTTTTTCGCGTTTGGTCAGTACAGGGGGGTTGGTAACAGATTGGTGAATGTAATGGCATTCAACAAAAATTAAAATCACTCAAAAACATGTAATTCACACACAAACCTATTTTTAACATTTGTGAAGGTTTTAAAAACGAGTCGCTTCACCCAACTCTTCCCCCAAACTTAGGTAGATTTGGGGTTGAAAATGAGTTTTACCTCATCTTCAATGTTCATGGGTCTGTCAACATATAGTTTGACCCTGTGTCCGTTTACCTTAAACGTATCACCCTTCACATTCCGTAATTCCACCGTTCCATACGGAAAAACCTTGTTAACAACAAATGGTCCCACCAATCGGGACTTGAGTTTTCCAGGGAAAAGTTTAAATCGTGAGCTGAATAACAAAACACGATCACCCTCTTTAAAATCTTTCGGATTCTTAAGACGGTTATCGTGCCAAACTTTAGTCTTTTTCTTGTATATGAGCGAGTTTTCATAGGCGTTATGTCTCAACTCATCTTCAAGATCGAGATTACAAGTCTTAAGAGCCCAATGTGATTTGTGCTCTATCTCCAACGGGAGATGACATGCCTTCCCATAGACTAGGCGGTAAGGTGTGGTTCCAATAGGAGTTTTGCAGGCGGTTCTAAATGCCCACAAAGCATCGTCAAGCTTCGTTGACCACACCTTAGGATTGGATCCAACCATTTTCTCAAGGATCCTTTTCAGTGCCCGATTCATATTTTCAACTTGCCCACTTGTTTGTGGGTGATAAGATGTAGAAATTTTATGGGTTATCCCATATCGTTTTAACACCTTTTCTAATTGAGTGTTGCAAAAATGGGTACCACGATCACTAATTAAATCCTTCGGGGTACCGAACCGGGCAAAAATCTCTTTAAGAAAAGTTACAACAACTCGTGCATCATTTGTGGGGAGAGCCTTTGCCTCAGCCCATTTTGATACGTAGTCAACGGCAACGAGTATGTATTGGTTGGAATGAGATTTTGGGAATGGTCCCATGAAATCAATGCCCCAAATATCGAAAACCTCACAAACTTGGATTATGTTTTGAGGCATTTCGTCTCTTTGACTAATCTTTCCTGCCCTTTAGCAAGAATCGCATGATTTACATATTTGGTGGGCATCTTTAAAGATGGTAGGCCAATAAAAACCGGCCTCATAGACTTTTCTCCCCGTGATTTGGGGTCCGAAATGTCCACCAGTGGGACCAAGATGACATTGGAGAAGAATTTGATTGCATTCTTCCCCAGAGACACATCGACAGATTATCCCATCGGGACACCGTTTAAAGAGATACGGGTTTTCCCAAAAATAGTATTTCAAGTCACTGAAAAATTTCTTTCATTTTTGATGTGACATATCGGTTTCTAGGAATCCACCCGCAAGATAGTTGGCTATGTCTACAAACTAAGGAGCATCAACTTTCTCTATTCTCATGAGATTTTCATCAGGAAAATTATCTTGAATAATGGTCTCATGGAGAACCTCAAGATTTGGGTTCTCAAGGCGAGAAAGGTGATCGGCTGCTAGATTTTCGGCCCCTTTTTTGTCTTTAATATCAATGTCGAATTCCTTCAAAAGCAAGACCCAACGTATTAATCGAGGTTTAGCATCTTGCTTAGTAAGCAAGTACTTTAAGGCCGAGTGGTCCATGTAGACAACCGTCTTTGCTAGTACCAAGTAAGATCGGAATTTTTCAAATAAAAAGACAATTGCCAGAAGTTCCTTCTCGGTGGTGGTGTAATTAAGTTGAGCTCCTTGCAATGTTTTACTAGTATAATAAATGGGCTGAAAATGTTTTTTAACTCTTTGCCCCAAGATGGCACCAATAGCAAAGTCACTCGCATCACACATAAGTTCGAATGGAAGTGACCAATTCGGTGATATGAGAATGGGTGTTTGTGTGAACTTTGCTTTAAGGAGGTTAAAGGCGTTAAGACACTCGTCTGTAAAGACAAATGGAGCGTCTTTCTCAAGAAATTTGTTCATCGGGGTTGCAATTTTAGAAAAATCTTTAATGAACCATCGATAAAAACCGGCGTACCCCAGAAAACTTCTTACGCCTTTCACATTTGACGGTGGTGGTAATTTGGCTATGACTTCCACTTTAGCTCTATCCACCTCCAATCCCGCACAAGAAATTTTATGACCTAAAACAATGCCCTCTCTTACCATAAAGTGGCATTTTTCCCAGTTAAGTACAAGATTAGATTCTTCACACCTAATCAACATACGCTCAAGATTATTAAGACATGAGTCAAAAGAATCACCAAAGACTGAAAAGTCATCCATGAATACTTCCATAAAGTCTTCAATCATATCATGAAAAATAGCTACCATACACCTTTGAAAGGTAGCAGGAGCATTGCATAAGCCAAAGGGCATACGTCGATAGGAGAAAGTACCATAAGGGCATGTAAAGGTGATTTTCTCTTGGTCCTCGGGTGCTATAGGGATTTGGAAATATCCTGAGAAACCGTTAAGAAAACAATAAAAGTTCTTTCCTGCTAACCTTTCAAACATTTGATCAATGTAAGGAAGGGGAAAATGGTCTTTTTGGGTAACATCATTTAATTTTCTATAATCAATACATACCCTCCAACCCGTGACAGTCCTAGTGGAAATTAATTGATCATTTTCGTTGGTGAGAACGGTCATGCTACCCTTTTTGGGTACACATTGGACTGGACTCACCCAAGGACTATCCAAAATTGGGTAAATAAGACCCGCATCAAGGAGTTTGACAATCTCCTTTTTAACGACTTCTTGCATATTAGGGTTCAGTCGTCTTTGTCTTTGTACACATGGCTTATAGTTATCTTCCATTAAAATCTTATGTGTACAATAAGAGGGACTTATACCCTTGATGTCATGAATTTTCCATGCTAGAGCCGGTTTATGGGCTTTTAACATGGAAACAAGTTTAGACTTCTCACTTACAGAGAGTTCAGATGAAATGATAACCGGGAGAGTAGAATCCTCTTGAAGGTAAGCATATTCCAAGTGACTTGGAAGTGGCTTTAGTTCCAAAACAGGAGGTTCTTCAATCGAGGTTTTACATCGGTACTCATTTTTTAAATCCAACTTTCTATATTCTTCATCATTTGGCTCATAACCGTTAGCCATCAAGGTGGTCAACATCTCCACTTCTTCCACCATGTTCTCGTCATCACCTTCTGCCAAAATGCATTCTCCCGAACCTTGCATGTAACGATCCGACTTTTTCGACTTGCTTTTATGCCTTGTATTTTAGCGAAACTGCGTATTTATGCGTACTGTGTTACCTTATTACTCTGGAACCTTGGCACACGTGTTTTATATTCATATATACTTAAAAACGTGCCCTGGGGTATGTAGAATGCTTAACTTGTCCATTGGATGCTTTATAACCGTTAGTGTTACTTGCCGTTACGAATAAACCGCGAACTGCGCGCACGTTTGACTTTTGTCGGAACTGGAACTTTTTGGACTGTGAAATATTAATTATTATTTTTTAATAATAATTACCTGGGCTTTTAGATGCTTAATTTTATTTATTTAATTGCTAAAGCCCAATAGTTAGTCTTGTTGGACTTTCTACCTTGTTGGGCTCAAGCCAACCCTACTCTAGCTAGTGACCCAATTAATTAGCCCAAGTATTATTACTAGTGGCCCATAATAATAAATAAATAATAAATAAGTTAATTAATGAGTCATACTAGCATAATGGATAAGGTTTATCTAAATGTTACATAAGATTCTAGCAAAAGGACACACTTTAGACACCATTAGCCAAAAAGCAAGTTTTTGTCTCCCCCTCCCCCCTCTAATGCCGTCCACCACTACCACCATGGTCTTGGCCACCTCATCAATCCATGTGATCTTCATTTGCCTATAAATACTAGCCTTTAGTCCCTCATTCCAACACTTGATCATTTTGGCTTTTCACACACTTATTCTTTCTTTCTTTCCTAGCTTGTAAGTTTTTCTTTTCCTTCCTCTTTCCTTCATAAATTCGTGTACATCATCATCATTATGTGGAAGATCAAGTTCCTTCTAGCTTTGATCTTACTTATATCTTGTTGATTCAAGCATGAATCTTTCAAGAACATGGAAGATTCAAGCTTTTTAGCTTGAATCTTCATATCTTTTGTAGATCTACTTCTTTTATACTTTAATCTTTCTATTTTATGATAAAGATTCAAACTTTTGTTTGTAATCTTCATGCATCTTCAAGATCCAAGCTTTATGCTTCAAGATCTTCAAAAACAAACAAGATGCAAGCTTTCTAGCTTGGATCTTCATATCTTTTTGTTAGATCTAAGTTCTTTTTACTTTGTTCATGTTGTTTTGTGAAAAAGATTCAAACTTGTGTTTGTTATCTTCATATATCTTAAAGATCCAAGCATTATGCTTCAAGATCTTCAAGAACACTTAAAGGTTCAAGCTTTCTAGTTTTGCAACCTTGTAACTTGTGTGAAATGGATCCAAGCTCTGTAGCTTAGGGTTCCATCACCTCATTTGACTTAGATTGTGCTATTACTTGTTGAATTAATGTAAAGTTTGTAACTTTAGTTGTTATTGTGAATTAAAATTGTGTTAAGACTAAGGATATGATGTAACCTTGGTTCATCATCCATCTAAGACTCATGAATGAGTTGTGTTCTTACTTGGTCTTAACATATTGTGTATTGATGGTGAATATTGGCCAAAATTGATGCTAAATCATCAACGAGTTATACACTTGAAGCTACAAGCATTAAGGATGAGAACCGTGATGAGCATCAAGCACCAAGAACCCTACCGGAGCACTTGTCCACTGATTTTCGTATCTGATCAGACCACCTGGGCTACTTTAAAGTTTATTTTCAGTTAGTTCGGTTCGAGTAGATGATTTTCCATTTAGGCCTCGTCTTAATCCGAGTTACGGTTTAGGATTTATGGCCCTCCGATAGTCACTACACCCTATTAACGTTGTGCTGAAATATCTGACCTACTCGCACTTAAACCGTCGCCACGGTCAAACGAACACGAGTTAGGTTCTGAAAATTGGTCAGCTGTTAGGGGACTCATATAAGGAGCCATAGCCACTGACCATACATCTTTTCGATTTATGTAGAGGTTGTAGCAACTGACCGAAGTTAGCCTATTGTTTCGATCTCTATTCTCGTCAAACTTACTTAGCTTTTATGATGATGAATGATGATGATGATGACACTTAAACTTATTTTATGCACTATTAGAATTTATAAAGACAACCTACTGACCTAGTAACATTTGGTTTTGGTTGACGACCTTTCGGACCGACTTACTACTTGCGTACTTTCATTACCGACTTTACCGCTTTCATCACTTTGAGTTATAGCATCCCTTTTTACCACTTTTACTATTTTTGGGACTGAGAATACATGCGTTTTTTACGTTTTACATGTTATGCACGAGTACTTAAACTTTATATGTGTGTGGGTTATACAACGGCATAAATATTCCCTTTAGCACGGTAACGTTTAGTCATTGGTTTTTGAACCGGTGAACGCGAATCTTAGATATGGATCCATAGGGTTTGACATCCCCACTCGGGCTAGTCGCGCTAACATTTAATGGGTGTTTAATACTTCGTGAACATACGCACTCGCCAAGTGTACTTTCAGGGGGTTATAAACGTTAAGTCTAGTTACCGGGTGCCCACGGTTATGCATATACTTTTCATACTGTTTTGATACGCTGTTGCAGCACTGAAATCTCGTGGCCTATCTTACGTTACTATTACAACTTAAACTATAGCTCACCAACATTCGTGTTGACTTTTTAAGCGTGTATTTCTCAGGTGCCTAGAGGTTTATTGCTTCCGCTGTTAGACTTGCTGTCATGCTGTTATTGAATTGCTGTTATGGACCTACTGTACTAGTTATCCGCTGCATTGCTAGAGATGTCTCAAATTATGAAACTTATGTTTTGCATTCGTAAACTTATGTTATTTTGGAACAATGGTTTGTAATAAGTCTTACGACATGTTATCTTTGTAAAACGTTATCTTTTTAATGAATGCAAATCGGTTTTCAAACAGTATATAGTGTTTGACCTTATGATGATCCTGTTGTTGATGATCCGTACACGATGGTTTTGTACGGGGCGTCACAGTTGGTATCAGAGCATTGGTTGTAGGGAATTAGGTTGCATTAGTGAGTCTAGACCAGACCTAAGTAGGATTCACTAATAGGACTAATCTACAACTAGCTTGTTTACTTGTTTATGCGAGACTTACTGCATGCTTTGCCTACTTTCTACTGTATGATCTTACTGCATGCTATTGCTTATCTTTAGTGCCATGCGAACTTGCTGTATGCCTATTTCTGCCTTTGCATGATTACTATCTGATTTCACATGTTATCTCTGATTAGTACTGATTGCCATGCTAGATTGCTATAGTGCCTAATACTTGCTTGCTTATGACTTACTGATATGGAAAATTTATTTTCCTTGTTCAGATGTCGGATATTCCACCTGTCATCATTTTGGACAACGATTCAGACCCGTCAGCCACCTCACCTACTGCTGCTACCAACACATAGATCCCGTTAACCAGTGACCCCGGCGCTTCATCCTCCGGAACCAGCAGCCATACACCTGTACCAGTTGTTACCGCAGTCGGAACCCAGGACCCTCCGGAGATTCCAGCTCCAGTTGCCCTGGTACCTCAGGAGCCACAGCCCCGCCCCGGTGGTGTTGTAATTCTCGGGGAATACGGGGACGTCCCGTTTCGTAATGAGCATAACCATTGGTGCCGACGCCTTCCTGATGGACGTGTCATACCGATCCCACCTTTCAGATACCGGATCATGACTACCGGTCGCCGATCGCCGCCACCCCCAGCTGATTCATCATCCGACGGCTCATCCACAGACGACTCTAGCGATGATGACTCCGACGAGGAGGACCTTGATGATGCACCTGTGCAGCCACCCTCCACCCCGCCGAAGAAGCGGTACCGTTTCGACGGCACCGTTATTCCGGGGATCAACGGAGGATGAGCATTCACTAACGCATGTGGCCAGCGTTGTAAGGTTACCGCCCGTAAGTGGGTCGTGCCTTACCCGGCTGATCCGTTCGTGCGTAAGCCTTACCGCCGTGCAGCATCTACCTCTGGAGCCAGACCATCTGCACCACTAGCGCCACCTGCACCAGCAGCTCCGCCTGCTCTACCAGCCCCTCCCTCTGTTGAGGAACTGATGAGGGAGGTAGAGATCCTCCGTGCTCGGGTGACTGAGCTCAAGGAGCAGATGTCCCATGTGCTGGACATCCTTTACCCACCGTCACCATAGAGCTTTGTAGTAGGATTCATTTTGTAATCTCGTTGTAGTTCCATGTTTTCCTTATGTAATGTACGAACTTATGTATGCAACTCTTTATTAATGGAACTTTGTATTGTTAAATTCTTGCACAGTGTTCTATTTACATTACTGTATGTTGGTTTTGCAGTATTTGTACCTAGTTGCGTCACTATATTGGCATGCGTTATGTTGTTTCCCTGTTTACTATATACTATATTATTATTATATATTAAATGCTGAATTTTGACTTAAGTCAAAATTTCTGTTTCGAAGGGCAATGGCAAACACACGAACAACACCTACAGCAGCTCAAATCGAAGAGATGATTAATGAACGAGTCGCCGCAGCCTTGGCGGAAATGAACCCTCAAGCTGAACCACCGCCGGTTATCCAACCCCTTCGAAAAGAGTGCACCTACAAGGAATTCCAGAGCTGTAAGCCACATAACTTCAGCGGAACTGAGGGGCCTGTTGGTCTCACAAGATGGTTTGAAAATCTTGAATCAGTATTCCGAGTCAACAACTGTTCCGAGTCTAACAAAACCAAATTTACTTCCTGCACGCTATCTGATGGGGCCCTCACGTGGTGGAACACCATGGCTCAGGAACAAGGTATTGATGAGGCGTATGCTACGCCATGGGAGGAGTTCAATGCGGCTATGATTGATGAGTATTGTCCGAGAACCGAGATACAAAAGATGGAAATAGAGTTTATGCAATTGAAAGCTGTTGGCAACGATCTCGATGGTTACAATCGGAGGTTTCTTGAGTTAGCTCTTATGTGTCCTACCATGGTCACCCCGGAATTCAAGCGTATGGAGAGATACTTTTAGGGACTCCCTAAGTCCATCAAGGGTAATGTCACCTCGTCCAAGCCACCGAATGTTCCCGAAGCAATGCGCATGGCGCATACACTCATGAATCAGATTCTCATCGATGAACCGGAGAAGTCCAAGTCTGAAGAGGGTAGTAGTGACAAGCGAAAGTGGGATAACAGTAAGGGGAGGACCTATGATCAAACCCCCGTTAAGAGACACAACAACGGTGGAAACCCCAACCCCGGCACAAGCTCCAACCCGAAATACAAAGGTACCCTACCGCAATGCAAGAGGTGTTACAAACACCACACTGGGTATTGTAATGCGGTATGTGAAAAGTGCAACAGGATCGGACATGTTGGTAAGAACTGCAAGATTCCCGTCCCAGCTGCAAGGACAAACCCAAATGGACCAAGGAAATGCTATGAGTGTGGACAGCAGGGCCACTTTAGGAATGATTGCCCCAATAAGAAGAAGGATGGCGGACCACCGCGTGGTAGAGCTTTTAATGTTAATGCAAGGGATGCACGTGAGAACCCCGACTTGGTTACAGGTATATTTACTATCAACAATCTTTTAGCTTCTGTCCTATTTGATACTGGTGCCGATAGAAGCTATGTATGTAGACACTTTTGCGATAACATAAATTGGTAATTAGTTCCTTTAAAAGAAAGTATGCTTGTCGAGGTAGCCAACGGTAAACTTGAAAAGGTTGACCAAATTGGCCGAGGAGCTATTATTAACATAGCTGTCGTGGATTTCGAAATTGACTTGATACCCACCAAATTGGGAAGCTTTGACGTGATTGTCGGCATGGACTGGTTGACTAAAGTAAGGGCCGATGTTATCTGTGGAGATAAAGCTCTTCGTATACCACAAGGAGATGGTGAGCCACTGGTTATATATGGAGAGAGATGTAGTTTGAAACTGAACCTCATTAGTTGTATGAAAGCGCAAAAGATCATGAAGAAAGGACGACTTGCCATTTTAGCACACATGAAGGCTTTAGAATCAGAGGAGAAGAGTGTGAATGACGTGCAAATCGTGAATGAATTCCCCGACGTCTTTCCGGAAGAGTTGCTTGGATTACCGCCACCCAGAGCAGTGGAGTTCCAAATCGGTCTAGTGCCGGGAGCTGCACTCGTAGCTCGTGCGCCGTATCGTCTGGCACTTTCAGAATTGCAAGAGTTGCAGAGTCAACTGCAGGAATTGCTCGACCGAGGGTTTATCCAACCGAGCTCGTCGCCTTGAGGCGCACCTATTTTATTCGTGAAGAAGAAGGATGGATCCTTCCGTATGTGTATCGATTATCGTGAGCTGAACAAGATGACGATCAAGAATCGATATCCTCTTCCGCGAATTGATGATCTTTTTGATCAGCTGCAAGGATAAAGCGTTTATTCTAAGATCGATTTGCGATCAGGTTATCACCAATTGAGGGTGAAGGAGAGTGATGTGATAAAGACTGTGTTTAGAACCCGCTATGGTCATTATGAGTTTCTCATGATGCCATTCGGTTTAATTAACGCACCCGCTGTATTCATGGACCTCATGAATCGTGTCTGCAAGCCATACCTGGATAAATTCGTTATCGTCTTCATAGATGATATCCTCATTGATCATGCTAAAAACGAACATATATTTCATAGCATTATTCCTCAAGAAAGACAAGCTTTTAGTTGCAATTGTTCTATTTACAAGTGATATTCGTTTAAATAATAAAAGGTGAAGACAAAAGACAGATTCGACGAATTGAAGACGCAAACGACCAAAAAGCTCAAAAGTACAAAAGACAATCAAAGAGGTTCCAATTATTGATAAGAAACGTCTCGAAATTACAAGAGTACAAGATTCAAAACGAAAAGTACAAGATATTAAATTGTACGCAAGGACGTTCGAAAATCCAGAACCGGGACCAGAGTCAACTCTCAACGCTCGACGCAACGGACTAAAAATTACAAGTTAACTATGTATATAAATATAATATAATATATAATTAATTATATTAATTATATATATATATATTATATTTATAAAATAAATCGTCGGCAAACAAAGAGCCAAATGTGGGTGAGCTGTAAAAACAAACTCCGCGACTCGCGGAGTTTGAAGAAGGAATGGGCCGCGAGTCGCGGAGCCCCAAAAACTGAAACTCCCTATAAAAGCAAACGAATTCTGATCGCAAAAACACATAATATATCCATCCATCTATCTAAACGTATATATTTATATTTATATTTTAATTTTAATTTTAATTTTAATCCTAATAATAAGGGTATGTTAGCGAAAGTTGTAAGGGTGTAAGTCGAAATTCTGTCCGTGTAACGCTACGCTATTTTTAATCATTGTAAGTTATGTTCAACCTTTTTAATTTAATGTCTCGTAGCTAAGTTATTATTATGCTTATTTATACCGAAGTAATCATGATGTTGGGCTAATTACTAAAATTGGGTAATTGGGCTTTGTACCATAATTGGGGTTTGGATAAAAGAACGACACTTGTGGAAATTAGACTATGGGCTATTAATGGGTTTTATATTAACTAAACAATACCTTGTTAATTTAATATACAAACTTATAATTCGACGTATTTATATATAACCACATACGCTTGACTGGGTACGGTGGGCGGGATATCTATAAATACCAATAATTATTCATTTTACCGGACACGGAACTGGATTAATAGTTAATAGACTTGTTGAAACAGGGGTGAATTACATTCAAGGGTAATTGGTGTAATTGTTAACAAAGTAGTAAAACCTTGGTTTACACGCAGTCGATAACCTGGTGTATTCATTAAACAAAGTATTAAAACCTTGTTACAATTCGAATCCCCAATTAGTTGGAATATTTGACTTCGGGAATAAGAATAATTTGACGAAGGCTTTCGCTCTTTATATTTATGACTGATGGACTATTATGGACAAATCCGTATGGACATATTAAATAATCCAGGACAAAGGACAATTAACCCATGGGCATAAAACTAAAATCAACACGTCAAACATCATGATTACGGAAGTTTAAATAAGCATAATTCTTTTATTTCATATTTTATTTCCTTTATTTTATATTTAATTGCACTTCTAATTATAGCACTTTTATTTATTGTTATTATATTTAATTGCACTTTTAATTATCGTACTTTTTAATTATCGCAAGTTTATTTTATCGCACTTTTATTATTCGCAATTTCATTATCGTTATTTACTTTACGCTTTAAATTAAGTCTTGTATTTATTTATTATTTTACATTTGGTTTTAACTGCGACTAAAGTTTTAAAATCGACAAACCGGTCATTAAACGGTAAAAGCCCCCTTTATAATAATAATATTACTTATATATATATTTGTATTTTTATAAAAGTAAACTAATATAGCGTTAAGCTTTGTTTAAAGATTTTCCCTGTGGAACGAACCGGACTTACTAAAAACTACACTACTGTACGATTAGGTACACTGCCTATAAGTGTTGTAGCAAGGTTTAAGTATATCCATTCTATAAATAAATAAATATCTTGTGTAAAATTGTATCGTATTTAATAGTATTTCCTGCTGAAATTTAAAGCTATTTTATATACACCTCGCATAACATCAAGTATTTTTGGCGCCGCTGCCGGGGAACAATCTAGCTTAAAAGCCGGAAGCGCAACGCTACATAAAAAAAAAAGATTTTTATTTTTAGTTTACTTTTATTAAAATTCACTTTTGTAAAAATACGTTTTTAATTATTCGAAAATATAAAAAGAAAAACAAAAATTTATATATTTTTAAGATTTTATTAAATATTTAAGTTTTATAAAGTTTCTTTATTTTTATTCTAGTTTTTAAAATATAAGTTTTTATTATATAAATATTTTAGATTTTAAAACAAAAAAATATAAAACAGAAAATATAAAATAAAAAAATAAAAAAAAAACGCGTCGAATTTTAAACAACCTGTCATTTGAATTTTGGAACCCCGCGACTCGCGAAGTTTACAGCTTCTAATACCGCAACTCGCGGAGACAATCTGACACACCACACAGGAACCCTAATCAGCATTAATTACGGAGTAATTATTAATTATTATTATTATTAACCCTAATTACTTATTATTATTATAATTAGTTTTATTTTAAGTTTCTTTTTATTTGATTTATATATTTAGTTAAATTAGTTTAATTAAAATATAAAATTAATAGTTTTATAAAATAAATAATATAAAAATAATATTTTTATAAAAATTGTAATTTTTACAACTTTTTGTATATTTTTATATTATGTCTTTTTTTAAATTGTTTTAGCGTAATATTTGTATTTTTCGCTAGTTTTTAGTTTTAAACTCAGTTTTTGCCATAGTTATTTTTACTTCTAGATTTTTAGGCTTTGCCGTAGAATTCCTTAAGTGTTTTTCTTTAGACTAAGATTTAGGTACTTTAGAATTTTGCGACGCCTTTTTAAGTTTTAGTTTCTTTTTAAGTTATTTCCATTTGGGATATAGTTTTTCCTGTAAGCTTTAATATTTTTAGACGACTTTTACCTATGTATCAATTATCATTCCAATTAGTAATCTCAATTTGCGATTATAATTTTAAGTTAGTTGTAGTAATAAGGTTGGGTTAGTCAAGTGTTTTTAAGTTTTATAAGTATCTTTTATTTTTCCGTCACCTTTTATTTTTCAACCATTTTTCTTTTTTGACCTTTTTTGACGAACTCTTTTTCTTTCTTATTTCTCGCTATTCTAGTTTTTAGGACATAGATTTTTATTCTACTTCTTATCTAAATTTCTTAAAATTACGAAAATTTATTTTAAGTGGTTAAATTGATAGACATCAAAATTTTCTGGTTCGTAGTAATAGTTGGATTTATACGTGGACCGGGTTATTGGAGCCAAACAGTCCTCAATTATATTGAGACCAAACGAATCCTGCCCCTCTGCTGCATCTTTTGGCTATTCGAAACGTGGGCAAAATCAGAAAAGTCTATTGATTGGATAACTTATTATAATTTTTCTTTCTTTTTAAAAAAACTAATAGGATATTCAGTGAATGTACCGAGCAAGACGTTCACCACCTTTTGTACGTTCACCACCTTTTGTACGTTCACCACCTGTAACTAGATCAAGACATTTAGCAAATATTACCGCCGTTGATTTTTCTTTAGAATCGTCATCCAGTCGACCAAGTACTCCAGTTCAAATTTCCGATAATCCATTTTTTGAACCCGACCTCACAATTGAGAATCCGGAGAATATTCAGGGACGATTCGTAGATCCTGAACCACTAAATTTTCCTCCGGAACCACCAATCATTTAAACAGAGATTGTTGAGGAACGAACCATTAAATCAGAATCCTCTAGTGATTCCGATTCTACAAATTCAATTATGGAAGTAACAGAACCTTTAAGTATGAAAGACCGAATGAGAGCTAAACGTACTGGCCAAGGTCACGCAATTACTCATCCAGACATTAATGCGCCAGATTATGAAATCAAAGGACAAATTCTACACATGGTGACTAATCAATGCCAATTTAGTGGTGCGCCGAAGGAAGATCCAAATGAACATCTACGTACCTTTAATAGGATCTGCACACTATTTAAAATCCGAGAAGTAGAGGATGAACAGATATATCTCATGTTATTTCTCTGGACTTTTAAGGGAGAAGCCAAAGATTGGTTGGAATCGTTACCTGAAGGGGCGATTGATACGTGAGACGTTTTAGTTGAAAAATTTCTTAAACAATTCTTTCCTGCATCTAAAGCCGTAAGACTTCAAGGAGAAATTGTTACGTTCACACAGAAGCCGAATGAAACTCTATATGAGGCGTGGACTAGATTTGGAAAGTTGTTAAGAGGATGTCCGCAACATGGTTTAGACACCTGTCAAATAGTACAAATATTCTACCAAGGATGCGACATCACTACAAGAAAAGACATAGATATAGCAGCTGGTGGTTCTATTATGAAGAAAACCGAAACTGATGCTTACAAAATTATTGATAACACTGCTTCCCACTCACATGAGTAGCACCAAGAAAAAGATATCGTTAGATCATCTAAAGCAGCTAGAGCCGATTCTAGCCATGACTTAGATTCCATTTCCGCAAAGATAGATGCTGTGGAGAGAAGAATGGAAAAGATGACTAAGGATATTCACTCAATACGAATTAGTTGTGAGCAGTGTGGAGGACCACATTTGACAAAAGATTGTCTCAGTATTGAATTAACAATGGAACAAAGAGAGAATATTTAATACATAAACCAAAGGCCTGGAAATAATTATCAGAATAATTATCAACCGCCAAGACCGATTTACAATCAAAACCAGAACAATAACCGAAATATTCCATACTTCAACCAACAAGGTCCTAGCAATCAACAAGTATCAAATAATAATTACAATCAGCAAAGACCTAATTTTCAAAACAAACCACCACAACAAACCGATGATAAAAAGCCGAATTTAGAAGATATGATGACGAAGCTAGTTGAAACTCAAACGCAGTTTTTCACATCTCAGAAACAAACTAATGAACAAAATGCTCAAGCATTTAGAAATCAACATGCTTCTATTCAAAATCTGGAACAAGAAGTAAGTAACCTAGCAAGGTTAATAGGTGAAAGAAAACCGGGAAGTCTACCTAGTGATACAAATACTAACCCCCGGAATGAAACAGCTAAAGCCATTACCACAAGAAGTGGTACAACACTTAAACCACCTGAAATACCTGTAACTTCTGATGAAGCTATTCCTACTCCACAAGAACCACAACCTAATCAAGATAAGGAAAAAGAACCGGTAGTTGAAAAGGTTAATGAAGATAACACAGTTAAGGCTAAACCTTATGTTAAACCATACCAACAACCACTTCTTTACCCGAGTAAAATGAAAAAAGAGAAACTTGAAGCCGAGCAATCCAAATTCTTGGATATGTTTAAACAGATAAATGTAAATCTTCCTTTCATTGATGTGATTTCAGGAATGCCTAGATATGCTAAATTCTTGAAAGATCTAATCTCAAATAGAAAGAAAATGGAAGAACTCTCGGCTGTTACTATGAACGCTAATTGTTCAGCAGTGCTGTTGAATAAGATACCAGAAAAATTATCTGATCCAGGAAGTTTCACAATTCCATGTTTTCTGGGTAGTCTTAGTTCAATAGAAGCATTGGCAGACTTAGGTGCTAGTATAAATATAATGCCGTATTCACTATACACTAAACTAGACCTTGGAGAATTGAAAAAAACCAGAATAAGCATACAACTAGCCGATAAATCAATAAAATATCCTAGAGGGATAATGGAGAACATGCTAGTTAAAGTTGGTACTTTAGTATTTCCAGTAGATTTTGTTGTTCTGGACATGGAAGAAGATTCTCAAGTTCCTCTCATATTAGGAAGACCATTCTTAAACACGGCTAAAGCAATGATAGACGTGTTCGGTAAGAAATTGACCCTAAGTATAGAGGACGAGAGTGTTACCTTTTCAGTTGATAGAGCAATGCAACAACCACAATCTGCAGATGATACATGTTATTATATTCAAACTATAGATGCACATGCAGAATTATTAGAAGAATTTTCAGAATTACAAGGAACGGGAGAATGTTCTTTAGGAGAAGGAACAGAACCAATTGATGAAGCTGAAATGTTAGCTACACTTATAGCTAATGGATATGAACCAACAACAGAAGAAATTCAAATGCTAAAAGAAGAAGACAGATATCGATACAAATCATCGATAGAAGAACTACCGAAATTAGAGTTAAAGCCACTTCCAAACCATTTGGAATACGCTTATTTACATGGTGAATCTGAATTACCTGTAATAATATCGTCTTCTCTTACTGAAAATGAGAAATCACAACTCATTTCTGTGTTGAAAGCTCATAAACCAGCCATTGCATGGAAGATTCATGATATTAAAGGAATAAGTCCTTCGTATTGCACACATAAAATCCTTATGGAAGAAGGTCATAAAACGTATGTGCAACGCCAACGAAGACTAAACCCTAATATGCAAGATGTAGTTAAGAAAGAGATTATTAAACTGCTAGATGCAGGTCTAATTTATCCAATTTCTGATAGTCCATGGGTAAGCCCAGTTCAATGCGTGCCTAAGAAGGGTGGCATGACTGTCATTACAAATGAAAAAAATGAGCTTATTCCTACTAGAACTGTAACAGGATGGCGTGTGTCTATTGATTATAGAAAATTAAATGACACCACCAGAAAAGATCACTTTCCCTTACCTTTCATTGATCAAATGTTGAAAAGATTAGCCGAAAATAGTTACTATTGTTTTCTAGATGGATTTTCTGGATATTTTCAAATTCCAATAGCACCCGAAGATCAAGAGAAAACCACATTCACGTGCCCTTATGGTACTTTTGCTTACAAACGCATGCCATTTGGACTTTGTAACGCCCCTGCAACCTTTCAAAGGTGTATGATGGCGATTTTTCACGACATGATAGAAGAATGCATGGAAGTTTTCATGGATGACTTTTCAGTCTTCGGTGATACATTTGAATCATGTCTAGTTAATCTGGAACGAATGCTTATTAGATGCGAACAATCAAATCTAGTTCTTAATTGGGAGAAATGCCATTTTATGGTTAAAGAAGGCATCGTTCTTGGTCATAAAATTTCAAAAGAAGGAATTGAAGTGGATAGAGCTAAAGTAGATGTAATTGCTAAACTTCCACATCCCACCAATGTTAGAGGAGTTAGGAGTTTTCTAGGGCATGCCGGTTTTTACCGACGTTTCATAAAAGATTTTTTTAAAATTGCCACTCCTATGAATAAACTCCTAGAAAAGGATACTCCATTCATCTTTTCAGATGAGTGTATCAAATCTTTTAATATTCTTAAAGAGAAACTCACTAATGCACCGATCATGATAACACCAAATTGGAATCTACCATTTGAACTAATGTGCGATGCAAGTGATTTTGCAATGGGAGCCGTTTTAGGACAAAGGATTGAAAAACGATTTCAACCTATATATTATGCTAGTAAGACGTTACAAGGAGCACAAACGAACTATACAACTACTGAAAAAGAACTCCTTGCTATTGTCTTTGCTTTTGACAAATTTCGATCATATCTCGTTCTAGCAAAAACGGTGGTCTATACCGACCATTCTGCTCTTAGATACCTATTTTCAAAACAAGATGCTAAACCAAGATTAATCCGTTGGATCTTACTCTTACAAGAGTTTGATATTGAAATCCGAGATAAAAAAGGAGCAGAAAATCTCGCCGCTGATCATCTTTCTCGTCTTGAAAATCCCGAGTTAGAAGTTCTAAATGAATCGGCCATACAAGACAACTTTCCTGATGAATATCTATTGAAGATAGATTATAAAGAAATTCCATGGTTTGCAGACTATGCAAACTACTTAGTTTGTGGATTCCTTGAAAAAGGATTATCGTACCAAAAACGAAAGAAATTCTTCAGTGATATAAAACACTATTTTTGGGAAGATCCACATCTTTTTAAAAGTTGTCCCGATGGAATAATACGCCGATGTGTATTCGGAGATGAAGCCAGTAAAATATTAAACCATTGTCACACAGGACCAACAGGAGGGCATTATGGGCCTCAACTAACAGCAAGAAAAGTTTATGATGCTGGATTCTATTGGCCTACAATTTACAAAGACGCACACCTTCTTTGCAAATCCTGTGATGCTTGTCAAAGGACCGGAAAAATAAGTCAACGTGATGAAATGCCACAAAATGTCATCCAAGTATGTGAAGTATTTGACATTTGGGGTATTGACTTTATGGGTCCATTTCCAAAATCTCATAATAATCTATATATACTCGTAGCCATTGATTATGTATCTAAATGGGCGGAAGCACAAGCTCTCCCAACTAATGATGCACGAGTTGTAGTCAACTTTTTAAAACGTCTTTTTGCAAGGTTTGGAACACCGAAAGCTTTAATAAGTGATCGGGGTACTCATTTCTGTAATAATCAACTTGAGAAAGTTCTTAAAAGATATGGAGTAACTCATAAAATCTCCACCGCATATCATCCACAAACAAGTGGACAAGTTGAAAATACCAACCGAGCTTTAAAACGTATTCTAGAGAAAACCGTAGGATCAAATCCGAAGGAATGGTCCATTAAATTGGAGGATGCACTCTGGGCTTTTAGAACAGCCTACAAAACTCCAATTGGAACCACACCTTTTAGACTTGTTTATGGAAAAGCATGTCATCTTCCAGTAGAAATTGAACACAAAGCATTTTGGGCTTTGAAGACATGTAATCTTGATTTACATGAAGCCGGACGTCTACGATTAAGTCAACTAAACGAATTAGAAGAATTAAGACATGAAGCATACGAAAATTCGTTAATCTATAAAGAAAGAACGAAGAAATGGCATGATAAAAGAATCAGAAGTTCAAAAAAATTTAAAGAAGGAGACAGAGTTCTTCTTTTCAATTCACGATTCAAGCTATTTCCTGGAAAATTGAAATCAAGATGGTCTGGACCATTCATAGTCAAAAGAGTTTTCCCATACGGAACGATAGAATTAATAAATTCAAATGGGATTGAATTTAAAGTTAATGGTCACAGAGTTAAACATTACATACATGGTCCGATGGAAGTTGACAATAAAGTTAATCATAATTTCACCACCCAAGAAAACCTTCAAAATGAAAACATAAATATGTTATCAACAACATATGAAAAATCAAAATTGGAATATAGGGAGGATTCAAATTTGAGTGATGAAGAAGAATTCCTATACAAACCTCCCATTCCAAGAAACGAAGAAAAATGTGAACAAGAAATTCAAATAGAAATGAAAGAACAAAGGAAAGAACACCCGAAAAAGGTTTACAAACCAACTCGACTTACTAAAGCAGGAGACCCGGGTGAATTTATCATTTCTTGCTTACTTAATGATGGTGCTGTATATAATGGACTCGCAGATTTAGGAGCAAGTGCAAATATTATGCCTCTTTCCTTATACAAAAGATTAGGCATGGGTAAATTAAAACCAACCAAAATAGGTGTTCAATCATTTGACCAAACCATTAAATACCCGGTTGGAATAGCAAATAATTTACTTATTAACGTGGCAAGTTTGACCTTTGTTGCAAACTTCATAGTGATTAATATGGAGGAAAACCTTGATATTCCTCTAATTTTAGGTCGCCCATTTTTAGCAACCACCGAGGCATTCATTGATGTAAGATAAGGTAGAATGACACTTAGGGATGGTGATACATCGATCACCTTTGTGAACCGATAGTTTAGATCTCCACAAACCAAAACTGTTAGACCAATAAAAACGCATAAGTGTGGGGAAGATGAAGAAACACTTAATGATGATCCAATCACAAAGAATGCAGTTGATGATACGAAATTAGATGAACCCATTTTTAACAGTTCAATGAAGAAACTTTATAAACGGATTCACGATGCTAAGATTAAAGAAAACTTTAAGTTATATAACCGATTAATATCCAATTTATCGTCAAAAGAAAAGGCAATGTTAGTTGAATTTGTGAAAGTTACGGAGGAAATCAACAAATGGATTGAAGAAAAAGTCAAAGATATACAAGTTGTTGAAGATTCAATTGAAAATAATGTTAATCACAATTTCAACTAAGTATAGGGGGTTTATGTATTTCTGTTAGAGTTAGATTGTCTGTTTTCGTGTAGTTCTCGAAAATGGAACCCGAATGGTCTTTCCCTAGCAGACCCTAAAGAACTAGTCTTCTCCCCCCATTCTGAATTTTTATTTTTTTTTTAGGAAATGAAGACTGCCTGTGAACTAAACCATGGTCTAATGCTACACGCTTTGATCACTAAACGTAATAATGACACACTTCCTAGTGAAATAGTATCAGTAATCAGAGAAAGAATGGACGGAGTTAGAAAAGAATTCAGATGCGAAGACAATAAGTTACAATTTGGTAAAGGAAAATCAAAATCCGCAGCCAAAAGAAGAGCACGACACCTAGAAAGATGTCACAAATGCGGAAAATGGTCACATGGAGGTAAATGTTCAAATAATCAAACCTATTCAAACACCGAATTTGTTACTTTATGCAGAGACGGACCATTCATATGTTTAGAAGAAAAAACACTGAATGCTCGAGGTTACGCCTATGTAGCCATGGAAAACCAATTAAACCGACTATCTTATGAATGGGATAGATCATATAACTAAGAAATCTATTTCACAGGTATGTTTGTACAGTTTTTTTTTTTTAACCTTTTGATAATAAACGCTAATTTGTTCGCTAAAAAGTATTAAATTGGTATTGAATAAAATTAGGTTTGGCGACCGAAATTATTGATATCATTCAAAAATTTATTACATCACTGCAAAATTTAACGTTTATTCTTAAGGTATAAATATCTTTAATCAATCAACCCAAAATATTTCAAAAATTCGTCATGAGTTAAATTAGGTCTTGGAACCGAAATTACTTTACCGAAAAGAGGGGCGCATATTTTTGATAATATTTGATTGATTAAAGTGGGATAAAAAGCCAAAAAGATTTTTAATTTTATTTTTACCATGTTTTTAAAATTAATATATAAATCTTAAATTAATATTGTAAACTTTGTAAAAACAATATATTTAAAATTGTAAATATTTGAAAAATTAATATAAGTTTGGTGTGAATTTATAATATGAATTTTTAAATTAAGTTTGGTGTGAATTTTTAATTTTTAAAATATGAATTTTATTTTTATGCATTTTAAATTTTAAGTTTGGTGTGAATTTTTAATATTAATTTTGAATTTTTGAATTTTTATTTTAAGTTTGGTGTGAATTTAAAAACAAAAATTTACTTTATCTCATTAAGTTAAAAATATGATTTTTAAACTTCGTCGTAAGTTGAAGACTAGGTCTTTGAACCGAAATTGCTTTACCCAAGGGAGGGACGAGAACTTTTATTATCATTATTTTTAATCTTATTGAATTAAAGTATGCCAAAAACATTAAAAAAAACCCTAAAAATCTTAGCTTTTAAAACAATCGCTACAAAAAGACAAATTTTAAAATTTTGTCAAAGGACGGACTAGGACATCGATCCGAAACGACCTCGTCCTAAATAACAAGGGAAACAAAATTTTAAAATTAATTACTTAATTATTTTAATTAGTATAAGATGTTAAAAAAAAAATACAAACTCCGCGACTCGCGGAGTTCGAAGGTTCAAACACCGCGACTCGCGGAGGGACCAAAACCCAGAAAAAAATAAAAACGTAAAGAGCAGTTCATTTGCACACCACAACACAAATAAAACCCGAAAATACTGCGCAAAAACCCGAAAAACACCCCCAAATTCACAATTTTTGACCGTTAATCATCAAATCTTTTACTAAAATCATGTTGAGAAGGATGCTATCAAGGAATTACTCAAGAAAAATGGTAAATTTCTACACCTAAACACCATTTATCATTCAGCAAGCAAACACAAATATGTTTGGAAACTTTGGTAAAATTTAATTATTTTCACACAAATCACCCTCAATAATTTAAATTGTTACTGATTTCTTGCAAATGAGGGCATTGCAAGATCTTAAGTGTGGGAAGGGGTTAAATTCTTTCGGATTTTTAAAATTTTTTATCATAAACGCTTGGTTACCATTAAAAATACTAGTAAAGTAGTAGTTGTATTAGAATCTAGTGCTCTCTGGTAATAAAGAACAGCCCTAGTCTTATATACTGACTACCCAATTCTAGTAAAATTTTTCAAAATTTTCAACTAAATGAACTCAAAATCATGTTTATACATATTTATGAACGATAAAACTAGGTGTTAACATCGAAATTATTGTTACCTCGAAAAGGACATAAATTGAGAAACAAACCAAAATGTTAAAATTCATTTAAAATAGAATAGAGGACAATAAAAAGGAAAATAAAAGCCAAGTGTGGGAAAATTCTCCAAGTTATTCAAAACATATGTCACATATTTTTGTACAAATAACTGAAAATACTTTTGCTTTGGACTAAACTAAAATTTTTTGTACCTGATTTACTGTAAGAAAGATGGATCTACACGATGAATCAATTCCATCATTAAAAGGAAGTAAAGTCTTACGAAAAAGAAACGCGCTTCTTGATTTAGGTCAGGAAGTTGTCGTCCAGACCAGCTGTAGGTTGACGAAAAACCTAGAAAAGTCATCACTAAAATCAGCAGAAAATCCACGGACCTCAACATTAAACAGGGTCGCCAAGTGGTCAGATTTATCCTAACCATGAGAAGGATTTATCTCGTACAATGGGGGGGGGAGCACCGTGCAAATTAGCTAGATAAGACTAATGAATCAGATCCCCAGAAAGGATAATCTCCTTAAAGATTAAAAATCAGCTTTTAAGCCTGATATTACTCAATCCTAGAGATTGACCTTAAAGATTGAGAATTCAAACTCATGGAATTCAATGATATCTAAACTCGAGCCTGAACGAGAAAATATTTTGATCAAAATTACAAACCGATTTATTTTCTGAAAACCCTATTTTCAATGCGTTCATTACCATTGAACGTAAAATCCTAGGAATTCACCTGGAATTCATTAGGTCACCTGAACTAAATCGGGTGTCAACCGTAAGAACGGTGGTTGCATAGTGGTCAAAGACAGGACCTTGTGCCAGACCGAAAAATCATAAGGGTGAGCTTTACTATTGCTCCTACCAAGGATAGTAATTGCGTCCAACACGTTATAGACCATAATTAAAAGCATGTCAGGGGACATTGTCTTAACAGTTGCTTGTTCAACGCTTTCCTTTACAACCGGACGGTAGTTTACCGAAAGGTAATATACGGGACAAGTAAACTGGACGTGTTGCTTTCCAAATACAAGGTTAGCAAGTGGGTGACACAAAACCATAAGTTTTGAGCTAAAATTTTCAAATCTGAAACCCACCAAACCTACAAAAATATTTTGCAAACACCGGTGAAGGGTTATTCCGGAAAACTTATCTAGGGTAAAAACTAGATTTAATTTTCAAAAGATCAAATGTTTTCATAAAGATCCAATTTCCTTAATGGATCTAAATTATTATAGTCATGTGGGACTGTAAACCATATCGTTACTACCATTGTTTATACCGCCGTATAGAAATCACTGATGTACAAAGTGTGAAGAATAAAGAAGTGATTCTAGTATTTCAAGACGATATTGCTTGAGGACAAGCAACGCTCAAGTGTGGGAATATTTGATAATGCTAAAAACGAACATATATTTCATAGCATTATTCCTCAAGAAAGACAAGCTTTTAGTTGCAATTGTTCTATTTACAAGTGATATTCGTTTAAATAATAAAAGGTGAAGATAAAAGACAGATTCGACAAATTGAAGATGCAAACGACCAAAAAGCTCAAAAGTACAAAAGACAATCAAAGAGGTTCCAATTATTGATAAGAAACGTCTCGAAATTACAAGAGTACAAGATTTAAAACGCAAAGTACAAGATATTAAATTGTACGCAAGGACGTTCAAAAATCCGGAATCGGGACCAGAGTCAACTCTCAACGCTCGACGCAACGGACAACAAGTTAACTATGTATATAAATATAATATAATATATAATTAATTATATTAATTATATATATATATATATTATATTTATAAAATAAATCGTCGGCAAACAAAGAGCCAAATGTGGGTGAGCTGTAAAAACAAAATCCGCGACTCGCGGAGTTTGAAGAAGGAATGGGCCGCGAGTCGCGGAGCCCCAAAAACTGAAACTCCCTATAAAAGCAAACGAATTCTGATCGCAAAAACACATAATATATCCATCCATCTATCTAAACGTATATATTTATATTTATATTTTAATTTTAATTTTAATTTTAATCCTAATAATAAGGGTATGTTAGCGAAAGTTGTAAGGGTGTAAGTCGAAATTCTGTCCGTGTAACGCTACGCTATTTTTAATCATTGTAAGTTATGTTCAACCTTTTTAATTTAATGTCTCGTAGCTAAGTTATTATTATGCTTATTTATACCGAAGTAATCATGATGTTGGGCTAATTACTAAAATTGGGTAATTGGGCTTTGTACCATAATTGGGGTTTGGATAAAAGAACGACACTTGTGGAAATTAGACTATGGGCTATTAATGGGTTTTATATTAACTAAACAATACCTTGTTAATTTAATATACAAACTTATAATTCGACGTATTTATATATAACCACATACGCTTGACTGGGTACGGTGGGCGGGATATCTATAAATACCAATAATTATTCATTTTACCGGACACGGAACTGGATTAATAGTTAATAGACTTGTTGAAACAGGGGTGAATTACATTCAAGGGTAATTGGTGTATTTGTTAACAAAGTAGTAAAACTTTGGTTTACACGCAGTCGATAACCTGGTGAATTCATTAAACAAAGTATTAAAACCTTGTTACAATTCGAATCCCCAATTAGTTGGAATATTTGACTTCGGGAATAAGAATAATTTGACGAAGGCTTTCGCTCTTTATATTTATGACTGATGGACTATTATGGACAAATCCGTATGGACATATTAAATAATCCAGGACAAAGGACAATTAACCCATGGGCATAAAACTAAAATCAACACGTCAAACATCATGATTACAGAAGTTTAAATAAGCATAATTCTTTTATTTCATATTTTATTTTCTTTATTTTATATTTAATTGCACTTATAATTATAGCACTTTTATTTATTGTTATTATATTTAATTGCACTTTTAATTATCGTACTTTTTAATTATCGCAAGTTTATTTTATCGCACTTTTATTATTCGCAATTTCATTATCGTTATTTACTTTACGCTTTAAATTAAGTCTTGTATTTATTTATTATTTTACATTTGGTTTTAACTGCGACTATACTTTTAAAATCGACAAACCGGTCATTAAACGGTAAAAACCCCCTTTATAATAATAATATTACTTATATATATATTTGTATTTTTATAAAAGTAAACTAATATAGCGTTAAGCTTTGTTTAAAGATTTTCCCTGTGGAACGAACCGGACTTACTAAAAACTACACTACTGTACGATTAGGTACACTGCCTATAAGTGTTGTAGCAAGGTTTAAGTATATCCATTCTATAAATAAATAAATATCTTGTGTAAAATTGTATCGTATTTAATAGTATTTCCTGCTGAAATTTAAAGCTATTTTATATACACCTCGCATAACATCACTTATCTACTCCAAGAGCGAAGAAGAACATGAGCAACATCTTCGGTTAGTGCTCAAACCATTGAAACAAGAGCAGCTTTATGCCAAATTTTCCAAGTGTGAATTTTGGCTGAAGGAAGTCCAATTTCTGGGTCATATTGTGAGTGATCAAGGTATCAAAGTTGATTCTGCCAAGATCAAGGCTATCAATATGTGGGAAACCCCCACTACTCCGACTCACATCCGCCAATTTCTAGGTCTTGCAGGTTATTACCGAAGGTTCATTGAAGGTTTCTCTTTGATTTCGCGTCCTTTGACTGCGTTAACTCATAAAGGGAAGAAGTTTATTTAGGAAAAAGAACAAGAAGCAGCATTTCAAACCCTGAAGCAGAAGTTAACCACCGCACCTATCTTATCTCTTCCTGAAGGCAGTGATGACTTTGTTGTGTACTGCGATGCTTCGAAGAATGGTTTTGGTTGTGTATTGATGCAAAGAACGAAGGTCATTGCCTATGCATCTCGTCAACTGAAGGTCCACGAGCGAAACTACACTACTCACGATCTCAAACTTGGAGCCGTTGTCTTCACTTTGAAGTTGTGGAGACACTATCTTTATGGGACAATGATAATGCTAAAAACGAACATATATTTCATAGCATTATTCCTCAAGAAAGACAAGCTTTTAGTTGCAATTGTTCTATTTACAAGTGATATTCATTTAAATAATAAAAGGTGAAGACAAAAGAAAGATTTGACGAATTGAAGACGCAAATGACCAAAAAGCTCAAAAGTACAAAATGCAATCAATGAGGTTCCAATTATTGATAAGAAACGTCTCAAAATTACAAGAGTACAAGATTCAAAACGCAAAGTACAAGATATTAAATTGTACGCAAGGACGTTCGAAAATCCGGAACCGGTACCAGAGTCAACTCTCAACGCTCGACGCAACGGACTAAAAATTACAAGTCAACTATGCATATGAATATAATATAATATATAATTAATTCTTAAAATTAATATAAATATTATATTATATTTATAAAACATCGGCACAAGGAAACAAGCAACATGTGAGCTCTCCCAGCTGGCCATGCGATCGCATGGCCAGGAAGAAGAAAGTCCATGCGATCGCATGGCATGAAAAGTCAGGCCACATCTCCTATAAATTCGCAGTTTGGTGAACGCAAAAATCATCTTTTTCATCTTCACTCAACGTAGTATATGTATATATAATTTATATTTTAATTTTAATTTTAATTTTAAATCCTAATAATAAGGGTGTGTTAGCGAATGTTGTAAGGGTGTAAGTCGAAATTCTGTCCGTGTAACGCTACGCTATTTTTAATCATTGTAAGTTATGTTCAACCTTTTTAATTTAATATCTCGTAGCTAAGTTATTATTATGCTTTTTAATCCGAAGTAATCATGATGTTGGGCTAATTACTAAAATTGGGTAATTGGGCTTTGTACCATAATTGGGGTTTGGATAAAAGAACGACACTTGTGGAAATTAGACTATGGGCTATTAATGGGCTTTATATTTGTTTAACTAAATGATAGTTTGTTAATGTTAATATAAAGATTTACAATTGGGCGTCCCTATAAATAACCATTTACACTCGATCGGACACGATGGGCGGGGTATTTATATGTACAAATAATCGTTCATTTAACCGGACACGGGAATGGATTAATAGCCACTAGAATTATTAAAACAGGGGTGAAATTATGTACAAGTACAATTGGCATAATTGATAACAAAGTATTAAAACCTTGGGTTACACTCAGTCAACATCCTGGTGTAATTATTAAACAAAGTATTAAAATCTTGTTACAGTTTAAGTCCCCAATTAGTTGGAATATTTAAACTTCGGGTATAAGGATAATTTGACGAGGACACTCGCACTTTATATTTATGACTGATGGACTGTTATGGACAAAAACCAGACGGACATATTAAATAATCCAGGACAAAGGACAATTAACCCATGGGCATAAAACTAAAATCAACACGTCAAACATCATGATTACGGAAGTTTAAATAAGCATAATTCTTTTATTTCATATTTAATTTCCTTTATTTTATATTTAATTGCACTTCTAATTATCGCATTTTTATTATTGTATTTAATTGCACTTTTAATTATCATACTTTTTAATTATCGCAAGTTTATTTTATCGCACTTTTATTATTCGCAATTTCATTATCGTTATTTACTTTACGCTTTAAATTAAGTCTTTTATTTATTTAATATTTTACATTTTGTTTTAACTGCAACTAAAGTTTTTAAAATCGACAAACAGGTCATTAAACGGTAAAAACCCCCTTTATAATAATAATATTACTTATATATATATATATATTTGTATTTTTATAAAAGTAAACTAATATAGCGTTAAGCTTTGTTTAAAGATTTTCCCTGTGGAACGAACCGGACTTACTAAAAACTACACTACTGTACGATTAGGTACACTGCCTATAAGTGTTGTAACAAGGTTTAAGTATATCCATCCTATAAATAAATAAATATCTTGTGTAAAATTGTATCGTATTTAATAGTATTTCCTGCTAAAATTTAATAGTATTTTATACCCCTTAGCTTTAACATCAAGTTATTTTTGGCGCCGCTGCCGGGGAAACAATCTAGCTTAAAAGCCGGAAGCGCAACGCTAATATATATATATAAAAAAAGATTTTTCTTTTTAGTTACTTTTATAAAAAAAAAATATATATATATATATATTAAAACTTGAGTCCGGTACTGTAGCAGCCCACTCTGTGGCCCGAAACCCTAGCCCATGCGATCGCATGGCTGGGCAACTTAGGACTCATGCGATCGCATGAGCCCGTCTGACACGCCACAGTTGACTGCAGCCTGCATTAATTATGGATAATTATTATTATTAATATATTTAAACCCTAAATAGGGCTATATATTTTATAATTTAATTTAGTTTTTATATTTAATTTGTATTTTTATGTTTAATTAGTTATTTAAAGTTTAAAATTAATAGTTTTATTAAATAAATAATATAAAAATAATATTTTTATAAAAATTATACTTTTTACAACTTTTTGTATATTTTTATATTTTATCCCTTTTTAATAGTTTTAGCGTAATTTTTGTATTTTTCGCTCGTATTTATTTTTAACTCATAGTTTTTGCCATAGTTATTTTTACTTCTAGATTTTTAGGCTTTGCCGTAAAATTCCTTAAGTGCTTTTTTCTTTAGACTAAGATTTAGGTGCTTTAGAATTTTGCGACGCCTTTTTAAGTTTTAGTTTCTTTTTAAGTTATTGCCATTTGGGATATAGTTTTTCTTGTAAGCTTTAGTATTTTTAGACACCTTTTACCTATGTATCAATTATCATTCCAATTAGTAATTTCAATTTGCGATTATAATTTTAAGTTAGTTGTAGTAATAAGGTTAGGTTAGTCAAGTGTTTTTAAGTTTTATAAGTTTCTTTTATTTTTCCGTCACCTTTTATTTTTCAACCATTTTTCTTTTTCGACCTTTTTCGACGCACTCTTTTTCTTTCTTATTTCTCGCTATTCTAGTTTTTAGGACATAGATTTTTATTCTACTTCTTATCTAAATTTCTTAAAATTACGAAAATTTATTTTAAGTAGTTAAATTGATAGACATCAAAATTTTCTGGTTCGTAGTAATAGTTGGATTTGTACGTGGACCGGGTTATTGGAGCCAAACAGTCCTCAATTATATTGAGACCAAACGAATCCTGCCCCTCTGCTGCATCTTTTGGCTATTCGAAACGTGGGCAAAATCAGAAAAGTCTATTGCTTGGATAACTTATTATAATTTTACTTTCCTTTTAAAAACTAATAGGATATTCAGTGAATGCACCGAGCAAGACGTTCATCACCTTTTGTACGTTCACCACCTGTAACTAGATCAAGACATCTAACTAATATTGTCGCCGTTGATAATCCTTTTTTTGAACCCGACCTCACAATTGAGAATCCGGAGAATATTTAGGGACGATTCGTAGATCCTGAACCACTAAACTTTCCTCCGGAACCACCAATCATTCAAACAGAGATTGTTGAGGAACGAACCATTAAATCAGAATCCTCTAGTGATTCCAATTCAACAAATTCAATTATGGAAGTAACAGAACCATTAAGTATGGAAGACCGAATGAGAGCTAAACGCACTGGCCAAGGTCACGCAATTACTCATCCAGATATTAATGCGCCAGATTATGAAATCTAAGGACAAATTCTACACATGGTGACTAATCAATGCCAATTTAGTGGTGCGCCAAATGAAGATCCAAATGAACATCTTCGTACCTTTAATAGGATCTGCACTCTATTTAAAATAAGAGAAGTTGAGGATGAACAGATATATCTCATGTTATTTCCCTGGACTTTAAAGGGAGAAGCCAAAGATTGGTTGGAATCATTACCTAAAGGGGCGATTGATACATGGGAAGTTTTAGTTGAAAAATTTCTTAAACAATTCTTTCCTGCATCTAAAGCCGTAAGACTTCAAGGAGAAATTGTTACGTTCACACAGAAGCCAAATGAAACTCTATATGAGGCTTGGACTAGATTTGGAAAGTTGTTGAGATGATGTCCGCAACATGGTTTAGACACCTGTCAAATAGTACAAATATTCTACCAAGGATGCGACATCACTACAAGAAAAGACATAGATATAGCAGCTGGTGGTTCTATTATGAAGAAAACAGAAACTGATGCTTACAAAATTATTGATAACACTGCTTCCCACTCACATGAGTGGCACCAAGAAAAAGATATCGTTAGATCATCTAAAGCAGCTAGAGCCGATTCTAGCCATGACTTAGATTCCATTTCTGCAAAGATAGATGCTGTCGAGAGACGAATGGAAAAGATGACTAAGGATATACACTCAATACGAATTAGTTGTGAGCAGTGTGGAGGACCACATTTGACAAAAGATTGTCTCAGTATTGAATTAACAATGGAACAAAGAGAGAATATTTCATACATAAACCAAAGGCCTGGAAATAATTATCAGAATAATTATCAACCGCCAAGACCGATTTACAATCAAAACCAGAACTATAACCGAAATATTCCATACAACAACCAACAAGGTCCTAGCAATCAACAAGTATCCAACAATAATTACAATCAGCAAAGACCTAATTTTCAAAACAAACCACCACAACAAACCGATGATAAAAAGCCGAATTTAGAAGATATGATGACGAAGCTAGTTGAAACTCAAACGCAGTTTTTCACATCTCAAAAACAAACTAATGAACAAAACGCTCAAGCATTTAGAAATCAACAAGCTTCTATTCAAAATCCGGAACAAGAAGTAAGTAACCTAGCAAGGTTAATAGGTGAAAGAAAACCGGAAAGTTTACCTAGTGATACAAATGCTAACCCCCGGAATGAAACAGCTAAAGCCATTACCAAAAGAAGTGGTACAACACTTAAACCAACTAAAATACCTGTAACTTCTGATGAAGCTATTCCTACTCCACAAGAACCACAACCTGATCAAGATAAGGAAAAAGAACCGGTAGTTGAGAAGGTTAATGAAGATAACACAGTTAAGGCTAAACCTTATGTTAAACCATACCAACCACCACTTCCTTACCCGAGTAAAATGAAGAAAGAGAAACTTGAAGCCGAGCAATCCAAATTCTTGGATATGTTTAAACAGATAAATGTAAATCTTCCTTTCATTGATGTGATTTCAGGAATGCCTAGATATGCTAAATTCTTGAAAGATCTAATCTCAAATAGAAAGAAAATGGAAGAACTCTCGGCTGTTACCATGAATGCTAATTGTTCAGCAGTGCTGTTGAATAAGATACCAGAAAAATTATCTGATCCAGGAAGTTTCACAATTCCATGTTTTCTGGTTAGTCTTAGTTCAATAGAAGCATTGGCAGACTTAGGTGCTAGTATAAATTTAATGTCGTATTCACTATACGCTAAACTAGACCTTGGAGAATTGAAACCAACAAGAATAAGCATACAACTAGCCGATTGATCAATAAAATATCCTAGAGGGATAATGGAGAACATGCTAGTTAAAGTTGGTACTTTAGTATTTCCAGTTGATTTTGTTGTTCTGGACATGGAAGAAGATTCTCAAGTTCCTCTCATATTAGGAAGACCATTCTTAAACACAGCTAAAGCAATGATAGACGTGTTTGGTAAGAAATTGACCCTAAGTATAGAGGATGAGAGTGTTACCTTTTCAGTTGATAGAGCAATGCAACAACCACAATCTGCAGATGATACATGTTATTATATTCAAACTATAGATGCACATGCAGAATTGTTAGAAGAATTTCCAGAATTACAAGGAACAGGAGAATGTTCTTTAGGAGAAGGAACTGAACAAATTGATAAAGCTGAAATTTTAGCTACACTTATAGCTAATGGATATGAACCAATAACAGAAGAAATTCAAATGCTAAAAGAAGAAGACAGATATCGATATAAATCATCGATAGAAGAACCTCCAAAATTAGAGTTAAAGCCACTTCCAAACCATTTGGAATACGCTTATTTACATGGTGAATCTGAATTACCTGTAATAATATCGTCTTCTCTTACTGAAAATGAGAAATCACAACTCATTTCTGTGTTGAAAGCTCATAAACCAGCCATTGCATGGAAGATTCATGATATTAAAGGAATAAGTCCTTCGTATTGCTCTCATAAAATCCTTATGGAAGAAGGTCATAAAACGTATGTGCAACACCAACGAAGACTAAATTATTAAACTACTAGATACAGGTCTAATTTATCCAATTTCTGATAGTCCATGGGTAAGCCCAGTTCAATGCGTGCCTAAGAAATGTGGCATGACTGTCATTACAAATGAGAAAAATGAGCTTGTTCCTACTAGGACTATAACAGGATGGCGTGTTTGTATTGATTATAGAAAATTAAATGACGCCACCAGAAAAGATCACTTTCCCTTACCTTTCATTGATCAAATGTTGGAAAGATTAGCCGGAAATAGTTACTATTGTTTTCTGGATGGATTTTTCGGATATTTTCAAATTCCAATAGCACCCGAGGACCAAGAGAAAACCACATTCACGTGCCCTTATGGTACTTTTGCTTACAAACGCATGCCATTTGGACTTTGCAACGCCCCTGCAACCTTTCAAAGGTGTATGATGGCGATTTTTCACGACATGATAGAAGAATGCATGGAAGTTTTCATGGATGACTTTTCAGTCTTCGGTGATACATTTGAATCATGTCTAGCTAATCTGGAACGAATGCTTATTAGATGCGAACAATCAAATCTAGTACTTAATTGGGAGAAATGCCATTTCATGGTTAAAGAAGGCATCGTTCTTGGTCATAAAATTTCAAAAGAAGGAATTGAAGTGGATAGAGCTAAAGTAGATGTAATTGCTAAACTTCCATATCCCACCAATGTTAGAGGAGTTAGGAGTTTTCTAGGGCATGCCGGTTTTTACCGACGTTTCATAAAAGATTTTTCTAAAATTGCCACTCCTATGAATAAACTCCTAGAAAAGGATGCTCCATTCATCTTTTCAGATGAATGTATCAAATCTTTTAATATTCTTAAAGAGAAACTCACTAATGCGCCGATCATGATAACACCAAATTAGAATCTACCGTTTGAATTAATGTGTGATGCAAGTGATTTTGCAATGGGAGCCGTTTTAGGACAAAGGATTGAAAAACGATTTCAACCTATATATTATGCTAGTAAGATGTTACAAGGAGCACAAACGAACTATACAACTACTGAAAAAGAACTCCTTGCTATTGTCTTTGCTTTTAACAAATTTCGATCATATCTCGTTCTAGCAAAAACGGTGGTCTATAACGACCATTCTGCTCTTAGATACCTATTTTCAAAACAAGATGCTAAACCAAGATTAATCTGTAGGATCTTACTCTTACAAGAGTTCGATATTAAAATCTGAGATAAAAGAGGAGCAGAAAATCTCGCCGCTGATCATCTTTCTCGTCTTGAAAATCCTGAATTAGAAGTTCTAAATGAATCGGCCATACAAGACAACCTTCCTGATGAATATCTATTGAAGATAGATTATAAAGAAATTCCATGGTTTGCAGACTATGCAAATTACTTAGTTTGTGGATTCCTTGAAAAAGGATTATCGTACCAAAAACGAAAAAAATTCTTCAGTGATATAAAACACTATTTCTGGGAAGATCCACATTTGTTTAAAAGTTGTCTAGATGGAATAATACGCCGATGTGTATTCGGAGATGAAGCCAGTAAAATATTAAACCATTGTCACACAGGACCAACAGGAGGGCATTATGGGCCTCAACTAACAGCAAGAAAAGTTTATGATGCTGGATTCTATTGGCCTACAATTTACAAAGACGCACACCTTCTTTGCAAATCCTGTGATGCTTGTCAAAGGACCGGAAAAATAAGTAAACGTGATGAAATGCCACAAAATGTCATTCAAGTATGCGAAGTATTTGACATTTGAGGTATTGACTTTATGGGTCCATTTTCAAAATCTCATAATAATCTATATATACTCGTAGCCATTGATTATGTATCTAAATGGGCGGAAGCACAAGCTCTCCCAACTAACGATGCACGAGTTGTAGTCAACTTTTTAAAACGTCTTTTTGCAAGGTTTGGAACACCGAAAGCTTTAATAAGTGATCGGGGTACTCATTTCTGCAATAATCAACTTGAGAAAGTTCTTAAAAGATATGGAGTAACTCATAAAATCTCCACCGCATATCATCCACAAACAAGTGGACAAGTTGAAAATACCAACCGAGCTTTAAAACGTATTCTAGAGAAAACCGTAGGATCAAATCCGAAGGAATGGTCCATTAAATTGGAGGATGCATTCTGGGCTTTTAGAACAGCCTACAAAACTCCAATTGAAACCACACCTTTTAGACTTGTTTATGGAAAAGCATGTCATCTTCCAGTAGAAATTGAACACAAAGCATTTTGGGCTTTGAAGACATGTAATCTTGATATACATGAAGCTGGACGTCTACGATTAAGTCAACTAAACGAATTAGAAGAATTAAGACATGAAGCATACAAAAATTCGTTAATCTATAAAGAAAGAATGAAGAAATGGCATGATAAAAGAATCAGAAGTTTAAAAGAATTTAAAGAAGGAGACAGAGTTCTTCTTTTTAATTCACGATTCAAGCTATTTCCTGGAAAATTGAAATCAAGATGGTCTGGACCATTCATAGTCAAAAGAGTTTTCCCATACGGAACGATAGAATTAATAAATTCAAATGGGATTGAATTTAAAGTTAATGGTCACAGAGTTAAACATTACATATATGGTCCGATGGAAGAAGACAATGAAGTTAATCACAATTTCGATACCACAGCTAACTAAGTATAGGGGGTTTATGTATTTCTGTTAGAGTTAGATTGTCTGTTTTCGTGTAGTTCTCGAAAATGAAACCCGAACGGTCTTTCCCTAGCAGACCCTAAAGAACTAGTCTGCTCCCCCCATTCTGAATTTTTATTTTTTTTAGGAAATGAAGACTGCCTGTGAACTAAACCATGGTCTAATGCTGCACGCTTTGATCACTAAATGTAATAATGACACACTTCTGAGTGAAATAGTATCAGTAATCAGAGAAAGATTGGACGGAGTAAGAAAAGAATCCAGATGCGAAGATAATAAGTTACAATTTGGTAAAGGAAAATCAAAATCCGCAGCGCAAAGAAGAGCACGACACCTAGAACAATGTCACAAATGCGGAAAATGGTCACATGGAGGTAAATGTTCAAATAATCAAACCTATTCAAATACCGAATTTGTTACTTTATGCAGAGACGGACCGTTCATATGTTTAGAAGAAAAGACACTGAATGCTCGAGGTTACGCCTATGTAGCTATGGAAAACTAATTAAACCGACTATCTTATGAATGGGATAGATCATATAACTAAGAATACTATCTCACAGGTAAGTCTGTACAGTTTTTATTTTTATTTTTTATTTTTAACCTTTTGATAATAAACGCTAATTTGTTCGCTATAAAGTATTAAATTGGTATTGAATAAAATTAGGTTTGGCGACCAAAATTATTGATATCATACAAAAATTTATTACATCACTGCGAAATTTAACGTTTATTCTTAAGGTATAAATATCTTTAATCAATCAACCCAAAATATTTCAAAAATTCGTCATGAGTTAAATTAGGTCTTGGAACCGAAATTACTTTACCAAAAAGAGGGGCGTATATTTTTGATAATATTTGATTGATTAAAGTGGGATAAAAAGCCAAAAAGATTTTTAATTTTATTTTTACCATGTTTTTAAAATTAATATATAAATCTTAAATTAATATTGTAAACTTTGTAAAAACAATATATTTAAAATTGTAAATATTTGAAAAATATAATATAAGTTTGGTGTGATTTTATAATATGAATTTTTAAATTAAGTTTGGTGTGAATTTTTAATTTTTAAAATAAGAATTTTGAATTTTATGTATTTTTATGTGAAGTTTGGTGTGAATTTAAAAACAAAAATTTACTTTTTCTCATTAAGTTAAAAATATGATTTTTAAAATTCGTCGTAAGTTGAAGACTAGGTCATTGAACCGAAATTGCTTTACCCGAGGGAGGGACGAGAACTTTTATTATCATTATTTTTAATCTTATTGAATTAAAGTATGCCAAAAACATTAAAAAAACCCAAAAATCTTTACTTTTAAAAACCACGCTTTGATTTGACAAATTTTAAAATTTTGTCGAAGGACAGACTAGGACAACGATCCGAAACGCCCTCGCTCCTAAAGGAAAACAAAATTTTTAAAATTTAATTAATTATAAGTTTTATAAAGTATAAGGTTTTATATATATAAAAAAAAAAAAAAAATTACTGTAGCCGGCACCCCATGCGATCGCATGGGGTTTGCACTTGGAACCCATGCGATCGCATGGGGACCAAATGCAGGCCTGATACATACAGTAGCCTGGTCTGTCTTTCTCCACAAAAACACACACATACCCGAAAACACACTCAAATTCTCTTCAAATTTCACCAAAATTCACCGTAATTCGTCATTTTTCTTGCTCTAATCATGCCTAGATTCTCATTCTTCAGCAAATTGGTAAAAATAACACCCCTAAACTCTATAAATTCCTATTTTTTGTGATAATTACCAATTTTTTACCTAATGCAATTTTGTTAATTTCTAGTGTAATTAGTGTTAAATTGTTAGTATTTTATGCACGTATAACCTAGATTGATGCTATTTAACATAATTTGAAGCCAAAAACTTCAAAAATTCTAGAAATCTAGGGTTTGTGTTCTTGAGCAATTTGGGGCTTTTTGATATAAACAGGTTATGGCCGATTTTTGTCATGAATTATTGCTAAATTGAGTAGTGTAACATGTTTAGATAGTTAAATGATCCAAACATTGATCCTAAACATGATTTTTGGAGATTAAAATGGACTTTTTAAGTCCAAAATTCATAAACTTGATTAATTTGATATATTTGCCATTTGAGACTTGTTTAATTATTAGTAATGAATATTTTGACATGTTATTTAAGTTAAATGCTTATGAACTTTGTATACATTTTCATATGTGCTTATTTGAAAAGTGTAGAATTGTGAAAAAATTGTGAAAATGTGTATAAGTTTAATTTTGATTTAACATGTTATAGTGATTGTTTTAAGTTGTTATTTTGCTAACACTAATGCATATTTGGATGCACAAATTTTGTGTTTAATGTGTTTTGCAGAAAGCCGATACTGGAGGTTCAGGAGCATCATCATCTAGACGACCAGCACCAGCACCAGAACCAGAACCAGAAATGCAACACGAACAAGAACCACAACAGGAACAACAACAGCCTGATCAGCACATACCTTATTATGATCCGGTACAGTTTGTTGATGAATTCATAGTATTCCCAATGAGGCCGCCAGTAGAATTCCCAACAATTCATGTGCACACTCTGCATCCTAATCTGAGATTTGATAGGAGATGGAGAGATTACGAGACATATCAAAGGAACAAATTCAAATTGGTAACAAAAAATGTAGAAGTGCCAAGGGTAATCGATTGGGCCCCTTTGGAAACGGTCCATCTAGCTGACCGTGTTAGACAGCTTTTAGTTCAAAGGTATGGCAGTTCTTCTTTTACAGATTGGGAACGTCTTTTCACCATTCGTAGACCTGTATATAAGGAATGGTGTATTGAGTTGATGAGTACTGTATCACTTGATACAAATATAGTTAGAATAGATGATAGAAGATTTCTTAGGTTTATCTTTGGCGGTAGGATGTACAGAATGTCCATGTTGGACATGGCCAGGGCCTTACAGATATATACTCCTGGTGAGTTGCTATTACCCGATTGTACAAATTTGATCCATTATGGTGAAAGGGTAGATAGTAACTTTGACGCTGACGCCATTTGGAGGCGTATGTCACATTTTGATGTTTTTACACGAGCAGGAGGACACTCCTATACACATATTGACAGAGCCGAGCTTCGTATTATTCATAGATTTATGGCTAACTCGATTACACAGAGAGGTCATAATAAAGAAAAAATTACCTTACATGATTTATTCTACCTAAAGTGTATTCGGGATCCTAGAAGCTTTGTCAATATCCCTTACTGTGTTGCTTTTTATTTAGCTAAAATGGTAGAGGGAATGCCGGACGGGAGTATAATAGGAGGAGGTATTTGTGTTACTCTCATTGGAGAGTATTTATGTGTTGATAGGAACCAAGGGGGTCCATTACAGCTTTGTAGAGAACAGGTTGAGCCCTTAGGATTGAAAGTTTATGTGGGTGCTAAGGTATTGAAAAGTAGACGTAACCAGGCAGTACCCTATGAGGGATCTCATCCTCAGGTAGAGAGAGGCTCAGACGAGGAAATGGAGGAGGCGGAAGACATTAGGGATGTCTTTCGATATGCTATTCTTGACGTCCACGTTCGTATAGATGAGGAAGCAATGACGAACACGACCAGACATAGTATGTATGAGCAGTGGAACTCCGAGCGAGTATACGAGGATTATAGGCGACGCCAACACGATAGCTGGTTAGTTCATCAGCACCAAATCATGAGCCAGTTATCATATCAGGTACCAAATAACTATGTACCTACTCGACCTGCTCATTTTCCGCCACATAGCCCCGATATCCGACCACCCTTTAACCGGTATGACTATAACCAAGCCTATCAAAACACCTATAACCAACAATGGAACCCACCTGACGAGATGAACTGGAACCCATATCCAGACTGATTTAGTTCCATTTGGTTATTTATATGATTTTTATGTTTTTATCTTTTTACTTATTCATGTTTAAACTTATGTTATTGAACATACTTATGTAATCTTTATCATTTTTATTATTATTGTGTACTAATATTTCACATTTAGGATTTGAAAGTGGGATATTAAGTCCCATTTCAAATTGCCATGCATGTTTATATTTGTATGTATGTATATTGTAAATTGTACAAAACAGGGTAAAACAGCGCATTTTCAAAGACTGGCATTAAGTTCAGCAAAAGCTACTAATTTTGACGACAAGATGACAAATAAATGTGATGTAACAACAGACGAAATGAACAAATGATATGCACCATTTATCATTCAGCAACCAAACGCCAATATGTTTGGAAACTTTGGTAAAATTTAATCATTTTTACGCTAATCACCCTCAATAATTTAAATTGTTACTGATTTCTTGCAAATGAGGGCATTGCAAGATCTTAAGTGTGGGAAGAGGTTAAATTCTTTCGGATTTTTAAAATTTTTATCTTAAACACTTGGTTACCATTAAAAATACTAGTAACGTAGTAGTTGTATTAGAATCTAGTGCTCTCTGATGATAAAGAACAGCCCTAGTCTTATATACTGACTACCCAATTCTAGTAAAATTTTTCAAAATTTTCAATTAAATGAACTCAAAATCATGTTTATACATATTTATGAACGATAAAACTAGGTGTTAACACCGAAATTATTGTTAGCTCAGAAAGGACATAAATTGAGAAACAAACCAAAATGTTAAAATTCATTTAAAATGGAATAGAGGACAATAAAAAAAGAAAATAAAAGCCAAGTGTGGGAAAAATTACCAAGTTATCTTAAACATATGTCACATATTTCTGTAACAAATAACTGAAAATACTTTTGCTTTAGACTAAACTAAACTATTTTACCCGATGAAAGAAAAGAAGAGATGGATCTATACGATGAATCAATTCCATCATTAAAAGGAAGTAAAGTCTTCCGAAAAAGAAACGCGCTTCTTGATTTAGGTCAAGAAGTTGTCGTCCAGACCAGCTGTAGGTTGACGAAAAACCTAGAAAAGTCATCACTAAAATCAACAGGAAATTCACGGACCTCAGCATTAAACAGGGTTGCCAAGTGGTCAGACTTATTCTAACCATGAGAGGATCTGTCTCGTAAAATGGGGAGGGTGCCGTGCAAATTAGCTGGATAAGACTAATGAATCAGATCCCCAGAAAGGATAATCTCCTTAAAGATTAAAAATCAGCTTTTAAGCCTGATATTACTCAATCCTAGAAATTGACCTTAAAGATTGAGAATTCAAACTCATGGAATTCAATGATATCTAAACTCGAGCTTGAACGAGAAAATATTTTGATCAAATTATAAACCGATTTGTTTTCTGAAAACCCATTTTCAATGCGTTCATTACCATTGAACGTAAAATCCTAGGAATTCACCTGGAATTCATTAGGTCATCTGAACCAAATCGGGTGTAAACCGTAAGAACGGTGGTTGCATAGCATGGTTAAAGATAAGACCTTGTGCCAGACCGCAAATTATAAGGGTGAGCTTTACTATTGCTCCTACCAAGGATAGTAATTGCGTCTGACACGTTATAGACCATAATTAAAAGCATGTCAGGGGACATTGCCTTCACAGTTGCTTGTTCAACGCTTTCCTTTACAACCGGACGGTAGTTTACTGAAAGGCAATATACGGGACAAGTAAACTGGACGTGTTGCTTTCCAAATACAAGGTTAGCAAGTGGGTGACACAAAACCATAAGTTTTGAGCTAAAATTTTCAAATCTAAAACCCACCAAACCCACAAAAATATTTTGCAAACACCGGTGAAGGGTTATTCCGAAAAACTTATCTAGGGTAAAAACTAGATTTAATATTCAAAAGATCAAATATTTTCATAAAGATCCAATTTCCTTAATGGATCTAAATTTTTATAGTCATGTGGGACTGTAAACCATATCGTTACTACCATTGTTTATACCGCCGTATAGAAATCACTGATGTACAAAGTGTGAAGAATAAAGAAGTGATTCTAGTATTTCAAGATGATATTGCTTGAGGACAAGCAACGCTCAAGTGTGGGAATATTTGATAATGCTAAAAACGAACATATATTTCATAGCATTATTCCTCAAGAAAGACAAGCTTTTAGTTGCAATTGTTCTATTTACAAGTGATATTCGTTTAAATAATAAAAGGTGAAGACAAAAGACAGATTCGAGGAATTGAAGACTCAAACGACCAAAAAGCTCAAAAGTACAAAATACAATCAATGTGGTTCCAATTATTGATAAGAAACGTCTCAAAATTACAAGAGTACAAGATTCAAAACGCAAAGTACAAGATATTAAATTGTACGCAAGGACGTTCGAAAATCCGGAACCGGGTCCGGAGTCAACTCTCAACGCTCGACGCAACGGACTAAAAATTACAAGTCAACTACGCATATGAATATAATATAATATATAATTAATTCTTAAAATTAATATATATATTATATTATATTTATAAAACGTCGGCACAAGGAAACAAGCAACATGTGAGCTCTCCCAGCTGGCCATGCGATCGCATGGCCAGGGAGAAGAAAGTCCATGCGATCGCATGGCATGAAAAGTCAGGCCACATCTCCTATAAATTCGCAGTTTGGTGAACGCAAAAATCATCTTTTTCTTCTTCACTCAACGTAGTATATGTATATATAATTTATATTTTAATTTTAATTTTAATTTTAAATCCTAATAATAAGGGTGTGTTAGCGAATGTTGTAAGGGTGTAAGTCGAAATTCTGTCCGTGTAACGCTACGCTATTTTTAATCATTGTAAGTTATGTTCAACCTTTTTAATTTAATGTCTCGTAGCTAAGTTATTATTATGCTTATTTAATCCGAAGTAATCATGATGTTGGGCTAATTACTAAAATTGGGTAATTGGGCTTTGTACCATAATTGGGGTTTGGACAAAAGAACGACACTTGTGGAAATTAGACTATGGGCTATTAATGGGCTTTATATTTGTTTAACTAAATGATAGTTTGTTAATGTTAATATAAAGATTTACAATTGGGCGTCCCTATAAATAACCATTTACACTCGATCGGACACGATGGGCGGGGTATTTATATGTACAAATAATCGTTCATTTAACCGAACACGGGAATGGATTAATAGCCACTATAATTATTAAAACAGGGGTGAAATTATGTACTAGGACAATTGGCATAATTAATAACAAAGTATTAAAACCTTGGGTTACACTCAGTCGACATCCTGGTGTAATTATTAAACAAAGTATTAAAATCTTGTTACAGTTTAAGTCCCCAATTAGTTGGAATATTTAAACTTTGGGTATAAGGATAATTTGACGAGGACACTCGCACTTTATATTTATGACTGATGGACTGTTATGGACAAAAACCAGACGGACATATTAAATAATCCAGGACAAAGGACAATTAACCCATGGGCATAAAACTAAAATCAACACGTCAAACATCATGATTACGGAAGTTTAAATAAGCATAATTCTTTTATTTCATATTTAATTTCCTTTATTTTATATTTAATTGCACTTCTAATTATCGCATTTTTATTATTTTATTTAATTGCACTTTTAATTATCATACTTTTTAATTATCGCACTTTTATTATTCGCAATTTCATTATCGTTATTTACTTTACGCTTTAAATTAAGTCTTTTATTTATTTAATATTTTACATTTTGTTTTAACTGCAACTAAAGTTTTTAAAATCGACAAACCGGTCATTAAACGGTAAAAACCCCCCTTTATAATAATAATATTACTTATATATATATATTTGTATTTTTATAAAAGTAAACTAATATAGCGTTAAGCTTTGTTTAAAGATTTTCCCTGTGGAACGAACCGGACTTACTAAAAACTACACTACTGTACGATTAGGTACACTGCCTATAAGTGTTGTAGCAAGGTTTAAGTATATCCATCCTATAAATAAATAAATATCTTGTGTAAAATTGTATCGTATTTAATAGTATTTCCTGCTAAAATTTAATAGTGTTTTATACCCCTTAGCTTTAACATCAGACAAAGAGTACCATATTCACCGATCATAAAAGCCTCTAACACATCTTCGATCAGAAGCAATTGAACAAGAGACAGCGTCGATGGATTAAAACACTAAACGAATACGATTATGAACTTCGCTACCATCCGGGCAAGGCTAATATTGTAGCTGACGCCTTAAGTCGAAAGGAGAGGATGGTACCTCTTCGCGTTCGGGCTCTGAACATCACCATCCATTCGAACCTCCACAGTTAGATTCGAGTAGCCCAAGAAGAGGCTCTCAAGGAGGAGAACATATCTCGCGAATACCTGAACATTCTCATCTCTAAATTCGAGGTTAAGGAGTCTGGACTCCGATGTTATGCCGGAAGAATTTGGGTACCTCGTTATGGAGATCTACGGAACCTTATACTTGATGAAGCCCACAAGTCAAGATATTCGATTCATCCAGGAGCTGGCAAAATGTACCACGATCTTAAGGAATAGTATTGGTGGCCAAATCTTAAGAAGGATGTTGCAACTTATGTTGGAAGGTGTTTAACTTGTTCGAAGGTTAAGGCTGAACATCAGAGGCCATCTGGATTACTTCAGCAACCAGAAATTCCACAATGGAAATGGGAAGCAATTACAATGGATTTCATCACGAAGCTACCAAAGACGGTGGGCGGATACAATACAATCTGGGTTATCATTGACCGTCTTACCAAATCTGCTCATTTTCTAGCGATGAAAGAAGCAGACACAATGGAGAAACTTGCTCAACTGTACATCAAAGAAGTTGTATCTCGTCATGGTGTGCCTCTATCAATTATCTTAGATCTCGATCCCCGTTTTGCTTCCAGATTCTGGCGTTCTTTGCAAGAAGCCTTGGGAACTCGTCTCGACATGAGCACCGCTTATCACCCACAGACCGACGGTCAGAGCGAACGAACGATTCAGACTTTAGAGGACATGTTACGTGCCTGTGTTATTGACTTCAGAAAGTCTTGGGAAAGACATCTGCCGCTAGCCGAATTCTCTTACAACAACAGTTATCATTCAAGTATTAAAGCCGCGCCTTTTGAAGCGTTGTATGGCCGCAAGTGCCGTTCTCCTATTTGTTGGGCCAAGTTAGGCGAAGTGCAAATCACCGGACCCGAGATAGTCCATGAAATGACGAAGAAGATTTCTCAGATTCAAGCGAGACTTAAGACGGCCCGCAATCGCCAAAAGAGTTATGCTGATCTTAAACGTAAAGACTTCGAATTCAACGTGGGTGACCGAGTAATGTTGAAGGTCGCACCTTGGAAAGGTGTAATTAGTTTTGGAAAGCGCGGAAAGTTAAACCCGCGATATATTGGTCCTTTTGAGATTTTGGAACGTGTTGGACCCGTTGCTTATCGGCTGGATCTCCCGACTCAGTTGAGTGCTGTTCATCCTACCTTCCATGTATCAAATTTGAAAAAGTGTCTTGCTCCACCGGAACTTATCATACCCCTGGAGGAACTTACGATTGATGACAAACTCCACTTCGTAGAAGAACCTGTCGAAATTATGGACCGTGAGGTGAAAACCTTGAAACGCAATAAGATTCCAATTGTCCGAGTTCGATGGAATGCCAAGCGTGGACCTGAGTTCACTTGGGAACGAGAGGATCAAATGATGCAGAAGTATCCTCACCTTTTCCCAACTCTAACACCTGCCTCAGCTTAAATTTTGGGACGAAATTTCCAATAACAGGTGGGTAATGTAACGACCCGACATTTTCGACTTGCTTTTATGCCTTGTATTTTAGCGAAACTGCGTATTTGTGCGTACTGTGTTACCTTATTACTACGGAACCTTAGCACACGTGTTTTATATTCATATATACTTAAAAACATGCCCTGGGGTATGTAGAATGCTTAACTTGTCCATTGGATGCTTTATAACCGTTAGTGTTACTTGCCGTTACGAATAAACCGCGGACTGCGCGCACGTTTGACTTTTGTCAGAACCGGAACTTTTGGACTGCGAAATATTAATTATTATTTTCTAATAATAATTACCTGGGCTTTTGGATGCTTAATTTTATTTATTTAATTGCTAAAGCCCAATAGTTAGTCTTGTTGGACTTTCTACCTTGTTGGGCTCAAGCCCACCCTACTCTAGCTAGTGACCCAATTAATTAGCCCAAGTATTATTACTAGTGGCCCATAATAATAAATAAATAATAAATAAATTAATTAATGTGTCATACTAGCATAATGGATAAGGTTTATCTAAATGTTACATAAGATTCTAGCAAAAGGACACACTTTAGACACCATTAGCCAAAAAGCAAGTTTTTGTCTCCCCCTCCCCCCTCTAATGCCGTCCATCACCACCACCATGGTCTTGGCCACCTCATCAATCCATGTAATCTTCATTTGCCTATAAATACTAGCCTTTAGTCCCTCATTCCAACACTTGATCATTTTGGCTTTTCACACACTTATTCTTTCTTTCTTTCCTAGCTTGTAAGTTTTTCTTTTCCTTCCTCTTTCCTTCTTAAATTCGTGTACATCATCATCATTATGTGGACGATCAAGTTCCTTCTAGCTTTGATCTTACTTATATCTTGTTGATTCAAGCATGAATCTTTCAAGAACATGGAAGATTCAAGCTTTTTAGCTTGAATCTTTATATCTTTTGTAGATCTACTTCTTTTATACTTTAATCTTTCTATTTTATGATAAAGATTCAAACTTTTGTTTGTAATCTTCATGCATCTTCAAGATCCAAGCTTTATGCTTCAAGATCTTCAAGAACAAACAAGATGCAAGCTTTTTAGCTTGGATCTTCATATCTTTTTGTTAGATCTAAGTTCTTTTTGCTTTGATCATGTTGTTTTGTGAAAAAAATTCAAACTTGTGTTTGTTATCTTCATATATCTTAAAGATCCAAGCTTTATGCTTCAAGATCTTCAAGAACACTTAACGGTTCAAGCTTTCTAGCTTTGCAACCTTGTAACTTGTGTGAAATGGATCCAAGCTCTGTAGCTTAGGGTTCCATCACCTCATTTGACTTAGATTGTGCTATTACTTGTTGAATTAATGTAAAGTTTGTAACTTTAGTTGTTATTGTGAATTGAAATTGTGTTAAGACTAAGGATATGATGCAACCTTGGTTCATCATTCATCTAAGACTCATGAATGAGTTGTGTTCTTACTTGGTCTTAACATATTGTGTATTGATGGTGAATCTTGGCCAAAAGTGATGCTAAATCATCAACGAGTTGTACACTTGAAGCTACAAGCATCAAGGATGAGAACCGTGATGAGCATCAAGCACCAAGAACCCCACCGGAGCACTTGTCCACTGATTTTCATATCTGATCAGACCACCTGGGCTACTGTAAAGTTGATTTTCAGTTAGTTCGGTTTGAGTAGATGATTTTCCGTTTAGGCCTCGTCTTAATCCGAGTTACGGTTTAGGATTTATGGCCCTCCGATAGTCACTACACCCTATTAACGTTGTGCTGAAATTTCTGACCTACTCGCACTTAAACCGTTGCCACGGTCAAACGAAGACGAGTTAGGTTCTGAAAATTGGTCAGCTGTTAGGGGACTCATATACGGAGCCATAGCCACTGACCATGCATCTTTTTGATTTACGTAGATGTCGTAGCAGCTGACCGAAATCAGCCTATTGTTTCGATCTCTATTCTCGTCAAACTTACTTAGCTTTTATGATGATGAATGATGATGATGATGACACTTAAACTTATTTTATGCACTATTAGAATTTATAAAGACAACCTACTACCCTAGTAACATTTGATTTAGGTTGACGACCTTTCGGACCGACTTACTACTTGCGTACTTTCATTACCGACTTTACCGCTTTCATCACTGTGAGTTATAGCATCCCTTTTTACCACTTTTACTATTTTTGGGACTGAGAATACATGCGTTTTTTACATTTTACATGTTAGACACGAGTACTTAAACTTTATATGTGTGTGGGTTATACAACGGAATAAATATTCCCTTTAGCACGGTAACGTTTAGTCATTGGTTTTTGAACCGGTGAACGCGAATCTTAGATATGGATCCATAGGGTTTGACATCCCCACTCGGGCTAGTCGCGCTAGCATATAACGGGTGTTTAATACTTCGTGAACATACGCACTCGCCAAGTGTACTTTCAGGGGGTTATAAAAGTTAAGTCTAGTTACCGGGTGCCCACGGTTATGCATATACTTTTCATACTGTTTTAATACGTTGTTGTAGCACTGAAATCTCGTGGCCTATCTTACGTTACTATTACAACTTAAACTATAGCTCACCAACATTCGTGTTAACTTTTTAAGCGTGTATTTCTCAGGTTCCTAGAGGTTTATTGCTTCCGCTGTTAGACTTGCTGTCATGCTGTTATTGAATTGCTGTTATGGACCTACTGTACTAGTTATCCGCTGCATTGCTAGAGATGTCTCAAATTATGAAACTTATGTTTTGCATTCGTAAACTTATGTTATTTTGGAACAATGGTTTGTAATAAGTCTTACGACATGTTATCTTTGTAAAACGTTATCTTTTTAATGAATGCAAATCGGTTTTCAAACAGCATATAGTGTTTGACCTTGTGATGATCCTATTGTTGATGATCCGTACACGATGGTTTTGTACGGGGCGTCACATTGCAATTCTGGAAATTCCTGCAACAACTCTGAATACGTGTCTACGGTTTGTAAATAATAACATTTATCATCAGTAGACTCAGGGTATTGCAAGGCATGGTCAACAGAAAAGGTAACCTTAATATCCTCAATGCTAAGAGTCAATTTCTGCCCATGAACATCTATCATAGCTCTAGCGGTATTGAGGAAAGGTCAACCCAATATAAGAGGCACACGTGTGTCCTCTTCCCTGTCCAAAATTACAAAATCAGCCGAAAATACTAGGGTACCCACTTTTCCTAACATATTCTCTAAAATCCCACGAGGGAATTTAACAAAGCGGTCTGCTAGTTGAATTGCCATTCGGGTTGGTTTTAGTACCCCAGGGTCTAGCTTAACATATAATGAATAAGGCATTAATTTTATGCTAGCCCCTAAATCCGCTAATGCTTTAATGCATTCCAAATCTCCTAGGAGACATGGTATGGTAAAACTCCCAGGATCTGCTAACTTCTTTGGTATTTTGTTCATCAGAATTGAGGAATAATTAGCATTCATGGTGACGGATGAAAGTTCCTCCATTTTCTTCCGATTAGTAAGTAAGTCTTTTAAGAACTTAGCATACTTGGGCATACCTGAAATCACATCAATGAAAGGCATATTTATGTTAATTTGTTTAAACATATCTAAAAATTTTGACCTTTCGGCTTCGAGCCTTTCTTGTTGTTGTTTCCTTGGGTATGGGAGCGGTGGTTGATATGGCTTCACTACGGGTTTCTCACGTTCTTCCATCTCAACCACTAATTCCGGCTCCTTAATCGGTTCATCATTTTTGTTCAAAGGAACACTGAAATCAGAATCTTCAGGCATTCTTGGAGCTTCGTATGCTAGACCACTCCGTGTGGTGATAACATTGGCGTGCTCATTTCGGGGGTTCTTATTAGTATCACCCGGTAAACTCCCTGGTTTTCTTTCACTAAGTAAACTAGCTAAACCATTCATTTGCTTCTCCAAATTCTGAATTGAGGCTTGTTGGTTTCTAACTGATGTTCATTTTTCTCGTTCGTTTGGTTTATGTTTGTAACAAGCTGAGTTTGTGATGCAATCAACTTTTCCAACATACTCTCCAAATTTGACTTTTTCTCTTCCTGTTGGGGTTTTTGATAAAAACCCGAAGTTTGTTGTTGGAACCCACTACTTGACCCTTGTTGGTAATTGGAATTTTGACCTTGAGGGTTGTAGGGGTTGTTGAAGTTTCGGTTAAATTGGGCTCTTCCTTGAAATTGATTATTATTTCTTTGGCTTATGAAAGCCACTTCTTCTTTTTGAGCCATTGTTAAACCGGCATCACAATCTTTTCCTAAATGGAGGCCACCACAGTATTCACAACCTACCTTCATACTATGAATTTCCTTGGTGATTTTGTCCATGTTTCGAGCAACACCGTCTATTTTCACACTTAGGGAACTAAGGTCATCATAAGCACCGGCGCTATGGACTTGAGCATTACGAGTAATTGGTCGTTCTTGATGCCACTCATGAGAATAATCGGCTAGCTTCTCGATTATCTCATAAGCCTCTTGCTCGGTTTTATCCATGAGTGAACCTCCGGCCGCTTGATCAATGGAAATTCGGGTTGCAACATCACAACCCTTGTAAAAGATTTGGACTTTTTGGAAGGTATCCAAATCATGGTTTGGACAACCTCTTAGCATTTTGGAAAATCGATTCCATGCTTCGTACAAGGTTTCCATCAGCTTTTGACAAAATTGGGTAATTTCTTGTTGGAGTCTCGCGGACTTAGAAGCTGGAAAATATTTCTTAAGAAATTTTTCCAACATACCATCCCAAGTTTCTATCGTAGCCTTGGCAATGAATCTAACCAACTTCATGCTTCCCCGTGGAGTATCCATGGGAAAAGTCTTAAAAATATGGCCTGATCAGTGGCTGGTTTAAGTTTGAATAGAAGACATATCTCTTGAAAAAGACGAATATGTTCGTTTGCATCTTCATTCGGACCACCACCAAATTGACATTTTCCTTGTCCGGTTCGTGTTGCCTTCATCTTGGCCACCATTGATTGTCTTGGTACCACTTGTCTTGCCTCTCATTCCATTTCAAAATTTGGAGGATGAACTAGTTCAAATTCAGAATATCTTGGCTTGGTTGTACTTGATTCTGAATCAAAAGTTTCTTGCTTTAATGAAGATTCAAAAAGTTCAAGTACTTCTTTTGGGATTCTACCAAGTTTCTTATCAGGTTCTGTAAGCGGTGTAAGTAATGGAGAATCTGAACTTCGGGTATGTGGCATATGCAACCTAAAATCTGTCAATCACACAACTAACAAAACTATTAAATGCACCGATTCTACAAAATTAAAATCAAAGACTATTAATAATTTAAAATAATTAAGAAACTACTTAATCACAAATTAGTTAACAATTCTATTTTGACACAAAACTGTCCCCGGCAGTGGCGCCAAAAACTTGATGTGCAAAACGTGGTATATGAATTGTTGTATGAAATAGTATGGAAAAATACCGATGAGAGAGTGCTACACACTAACGGGCAGTGTACCCATCGTGTAGTAGTATAGTAAATGGTAAAATCCGTGTATTGTTCCAAGGACAATATCTAAATCAAATTAGGATTATAAACTAAATTGTGATTAACTAAGAAAATTACAAGTACAAGATATATTTTGGTTTGCCCTTTTACGATGGCCGAATCAAGTGATGAATAAGATTAAAAAGACAATATTTTTGGTATTTTTAGTTTATGAAAACAGAAAGATAGTTTTGATATCAAATTAAAGAGATATGCTCTTCTAGACTTTTTACCCTTAATGTTGAATGTTATTTAGGATTAAGATTGGATTGATTGGTTATGCACGAGAACTAATTAATTGGTTCACCAAGAGTAGTCTTGCGCAAACACTCAAACGGGATTACACGACGCAAGTGATGTTGTTCTTGTCATCTAAGACCTCCTATTTGTAATCAACTAATTCAACTAGTTTGAAGACTTGAAGAATGATCAAGTCAATGGTGTGTTGTACATGATCCACTCCTATATCAACTAAAGGTTTAACTTAGTTCATTCCCTTGGTCCGGTTAAATGCTCAATTCACCCAACCCAAATAATTAACTAAGTGTTATAATAAGATCCCTATAAACGTCACTAGATAAGGCATATCACTAACACATGTTAATTGATGGAACTAGGTAGTTGAAAGTGTGTATAACAGATTCTAAGGAATTGGTCATTCTCCTAGACAATTACACATACTAATTAAGCTATTCCAAAGTATTTACAAGAGTCGTTCTTACATTCTTATGTAAATTAATCATTTGAACTCAACTTATCCCTTTTGTTAAAAGATGGATAAACACATGTCACTATGTGTAAATCAATACATTAACTTATCAAGATGATGTTTCTTAATCAAATGAACATATCAACTAGTTGAATCGAAAGGATTAAACTTAACAAGAATGGTTCTTGTATTCAAACATCAAACTATCGTACATAATAACAATCAATCAATAGTAAACATTCAACATCTCGGTTATTTATCTAGATGAACATAAAATGGACTAGCCAACAATCATGCTTGAAAACTTAAACACAACAGTAACAAAGATAGAATTCATTGCAAATACAAGATTAACCTTTTAGAAGTAATCTTGGATGAAGCTCTTGAATGATCTTGGATTCTTCAATGATTTGAGTGCTTAGATGCACTTTGGTAAGCCCAAGAACTGCTTTGAATCGTATGTTTTCGTCTCTGAACAGCAAGGAAACTGGTGCCCTTGAAATGAAACTGGAAATGGAATTAAATAAGCTGAACAGTTGGTGAAAAGCACTGTACGCGGCGCGCACAGTAAGGGTGCGCTGAGCTCACTCTTCACCTAACCCACTTTTTCTTTACAGCTCGACATCGCACGTTCAAATCTGCTTTTCTGGTAAAAGTGCGCGGAGGGGTGCGCTGAGCGCACTACTGTGCGCGGCGCGCACTTGGCTTGGCTGTGACACCGCTATTTTTTTTTTTAAGATACGTGGCGGAAGCATTTATTTATTAATTACATAATAAACATTAACTATTGTTAATACAACCAGTGTCACGTGTCATTACAAAATACTTGTTTATACGGAGAAGATGTAGTTACAATCAGTTTACAAAAGATCACAGTTTAAACTATAAAAGATCACATCAGAGTTTACTCCTGTCAAACATAACATCACCATGCCCGTCTTCTCCCAAAAAGCACAATCTACAAAAGCTATCAACCTGCAGGGAGGAGATGGAGGGGAATTAGCACGAAGCTAAGTGAGTACGACTAACTATAGGCCATAGCATACATAAGTGTTGAAATGTCCCGTTCTTATTGATTAAAAACGTTCCATATTAATTGATTTCGTTGCGAGGTTTTGACCTCTATATGAGACGTTTTTCAAAGACTGCATTCATTTTAAAACAAACCATAACCTTTATTTCATCAATAAAGGTTTAAAAGCTTTACGTAGATTATCAAATAATGATAATCTAAAATATCCTGTTTACACATGACCATTACATAATGGTTTACAATACAAATATGTTACAACAAAATAAGTTTCTTGAATGCAGTTTTTACACAATATCATACAAACATGGACTCCAAATCTCGTCCTTATTTAAGTATGCAACAGCGGAAGCTCTTAGTAATCACCTGAGAATAAACATGCTTAAAACGTCAACAAAAATGTTGGTGAGTTATAGGTTTAACCTATATATATCAAATCATAATAATAGACCACAAGATTTCATATTTCAATACACATCCCATACATAGAGATAAAAGTCATTCATATGGTGAACACCTGGTAACCGACATTAACAAGATGCATATATAAGAATATCTCCATCATTCCGGGACACCCTTCGGATATGATATAAATTTCGAAGTACTAAAGCATCCGGTACTTTGGATGGGGCTTGTTGGGCCCGATAGATCTATCTTTAGGATTCGCGTCAATTAGGGTGTCTGTTCCCTAATTCTTAGATTACCAGACTTAATAAAAAGGGGCATATTCGATTTCGATAATTCAACCATAGAATGTAGTTTCACGTACTTGTGTCTATTTTGTAAATCATTTATAAAACCTGCATGTATTCTCATCCCAAAAATATTAGATTTTAAAAGTGGGACTATAACTCACTTTCACAGATTTTTACTTCGTCGGGAAGTAAGACTTGGCCACTGGTTGATTCACGAACCTATAACAATATATACATATATATCAAAGTATGTTCAAAATATATTTACAACACTTTTAATATATTTTGATGTTTTAAGTTTATTAAGTCAGCTGTCCTCGTTAGTAACCTACAACTAGTTGTCCACAGTTAGATGTACAGAAATAAATCGATAAATATTATCTTGAATCAATCCACGACCCAGTGTATACGTATCTCAGTATTGATCACAACTCAAACTATATATATTTTGGAATCAACCTCAACCCTGTATAGCTAACTCCAACATTCACATATAGAGTGTCTATGGTTGTTCCGAAATATATATAGATGTGTCGACATGATAGGTCGAAACATTGTATACGTGTCTATGGTATCTCAAGATTACATAATATACAATACAAGTTGATTAAGTTATGGTTGGAATAGATTTGTTACCAATTTTCACGTAGCTAAAATGAGAAAAATTATCCAATCTTGTTTTACCCATAACTTCTTCATTTTAAATCCGTTTTGAGTGAATCAAATTGCTATGGTTTCATATTGAACTCTATTTTATGAATATAAACAGAAAAGTATAGGTTTATAGTCAGAAAAATAAGTTACAAGTCGTTTTTGTAAAGGTAGTCATTTCAGTCGAAAGAACGACGTCTAGATGACCATTTTAGAAAACATACTTCCACTTTGAGTTTAATCATAATTTTTGGATATAGTTTCATGTTCATAATAAAAATCATTTTCTCAGAATAACAACTTTAAAATCAAAGTTTATCATAGTTTTTAATTAACTAACCCAAAACAGCCCGCGGTGTTACTACGACGGCGTAAATCCGGATTTACGGTGTTTTTCGTGTTTCCAGGTTTTAAATCATTAAGTTAGCATATCATATAGATATAGAACATGTGTTTAGTTGATTTTAAAAGTCAAGTTAGAAGGATTAACTTTTGTTTGCGAACAAGTTTAGAATTAACTAAACTATGTTCTAGTGATTACAAGTTTAAACCTTCGAATAAGATAGCTTTATATGTATGAATCGAATGATGTTATGAACATCATTACTACCTTAAGTTCCTTGGATAAACCTACTGGAAAAGAGAAAAATGGATCTAGAATGGATCCTTGGATGGCTCGAAGTTCTTGAAGCAGAATCATGACACGAAAACAAGTTCAAGTAAGATCATCACTTGAAATAAGATTGTTATAGTTATAGAAATTGAACCAAAGTTTGAATATGATTATTACCTTGTATTAGAATGATAACCTACTGTAAGAAACAAAGATTTCTTGAGGTTGGATGATCACCTTACAAGATTGGAAGTGAGCTAGCAAACTTGAAAGTATTCTTGATTTTATGAAACTAGAACTTTTGGAATTTATGAAGAACACTTAGAACTTGAAGATAGAACTTGAGAGAGATCAATTAGATGAAGAAAATTGAAGAATGAAAGTGTTTGTAGGTGTTTTTGGTCGTTGGTGTATGGATTAGATATAAAGGATATGTAATTTTGTTTTCATGTAAATAAGTCATGAATGATTACTCATATTTTTGTAATTTTATGAGATATTTCATGCTAGTTGCCAAATGATGGTTCCCACATGTGTTAGGTAACTCACATGGGCTGCTAAGAGCTGATCATTGGAGTGTATATACCAATAGTACATACATCTAAAAGCTGTGTATTGTACGAGTACGAATACGGGTGCATACGAGTAGAATTGTTGATGAAACTGAACGAGGATGTAATTGTAAGCATTTTTGTTAAGTAGAAGTATTTTGATAAGTGTATTGAAGTCTTTCAAAAGTGTATAAATACATATTAAAACACTACATGTATATACATTTTAACTGAGTCGTTAAGTCATCGTTAGTCGTTACATGTAAGTGTTGTTTTGAAACCTTTAGGTTAACGATCTTGTTAAATGTTGTTAACCCAATGTTTATAATATCAAATGAGATTTTAAATTATTATATTATCATGATATTATCATGTATGAATATCTCTTAATATGATATATATACATTAAATGTCTTTACAACGATAATCGTTACATATATGTCTCGTTTAAAAATCATTAAGTTAGTAGTCTTATTTTTACATATGTAGTTCATTGTTAATATACTTAATGATATGTTTACTTATCATAGTATCATGTTAACTATATATATATCCATATATATGTCATCATATAGTTTTTACAAGTTTTAACGTTCGTGAATCACCGGTCAACTTGGGTGGTCAATTGTCTATATGAAACATATTTCAATTAATCAAGTCTTAACAAGTTTGATTGCTTAACATGTTGGAAACATTTAATCATGTAAATATCAATCTCAATTAATATATATAAACATGGAAAAGTTCGGGTCACTACAAGTGTTATACTAATCATGTCACAATAGTCTAACACACAAACATCACCCAAGTGCCGTCTACAGAGACTCTGGCGGCTCGGCCAAACCATTAACCACCAGCTGATCGGACTGGGGCTTACAAGAAGTTCCTCCACCACCGTATGTATATACATAATCCACACGCAACGGACGCGTCATTCACATATATATACACCACTGCTGTCTAGGCTACCACAGAGGAACCCAACCCGCAGGTTGATCTCTCCTACCGAGGCTACCACACAATAGGGACACACTGGGCTCCAGCAGACAAGCATCAACTAACATGCAGTCATCACAAGTACTAACTAACCACAACAATAAGTATATCTAACAAGCATGGCAATCATAATATAACATGCTTCTATATACTATATTCTCCAGTTAGTCCCACTCACCAAATACCAGCAAACGAGAAGGTATTCAGCTATCTAATCACTGAACCTTCTCTTTCTCCTTTTCTCCTGAGAAAAACATATACACAGGTTAGTTTCTGTCCGTTAACACCAAATAACACAATATACAAATTTTTATCCGAAAAAACGTCCGCTAAACACCAAAATACAAACGGGCAGCATAACGGCTAAAAATCAACCCTTAGTAAAAATTTCTACTGCATAGACCATCGGTCGATCATCAGGGACGGTCGGCCGATCGTCACTACACCATCGGCCGATCGACCACACTATCGGCTGATCGTTAAAATTTCAACCGTTGGTCGAAGGGCTCACACCATCGGTCGAGGGTCTAGTCCTTCGGCCGATCGTCAGACACCATCGGTCGAGGGTCAGAGACCATCGGCGGAGGGTAGTTCATCTGCAGCAGCAGCTGCCAAAGTGACGGGTTTCTCACCAAACTCACCAATTCTCGACCTAGAGCTCGTTTTTAACCTTAAAATTTGCCAAATCAAGTACACTGATCATTTAGAAACACAAACCCACAAGGTTTTGACACTAACAACACCAAATCAACCTATTTTGACCCAATTTACACTTTTATAAAAAACTAACACAAAAACTCCATTTTCTCAAAGATTAATTCACGAAAGAATCAGTGAATCACAAGAAACAAAATAATATAAACGATTTGAGCTCTAAAACAAGAATTAAGGATTAGGATTTGTTAGTAGGTGAAAGGGAAGGTACGGGAGTGTTTTGGGAAGGGTCTGGAAAATGCAAGAAGGGGATAGACATCAGTCTATTATTTGGGATTAAATCCCATACTGTGTAACACACGGGTATTTATCAGTATCTGATATCTTTCGTACATCATTTGGCAACCCAAACGAAGTCCAAATTAAATAAACAAACCTGTTCTGTGACCCTTGTCACAAACTGGTCCTAATCACATTATTATTTAATAGTAAATATTAAATAAAAATAAAAGCATATAATAACGCAATACAAACTTAAAGGCAATCTAGTAATCTTACATCTAGGCCCGATTGAGGATGTTACAAATCTACCCCCCTTAAGAAGATTCCGTCCTCGGAATCGGGTCAAGGTCAAACAAATGGGCATAGCGCGCTCTTATTAACTCCTTATTTTCCCACGTCAGGTTGGAACCTAAACTGTGCCGCCATTCCACTAACACCATTGGAATCTGTTTCTTTCTTAACTTGGTGACTTTCTTGTCCACTATTCTAACCGGCTCTTCTACTAGTTTCTTAGTCAAGTCGACTTTCAAATCATTCAATGGAAGAATCTGACTTTCATCGTCTACTTTGCACTTTCTCAGATAGCACATGTTGAACATGTTGTGAATTCCTGCTAACTCTAATGGAAGATCTAAAACAACAGTTTGATCATTCAGAATTTCTATGATTGGAAATGGCCCAATAAATCTCGGCGCTAATTTACCACGTTTACCGAATCTGATCACTCCTTTCCACGGTGAAACTTTTAGGTATACACGATCACCTACATTAAATGTTACCGGACGTCTGCGCGGATCAGCATACATATTTTGCCAGTCTCTGGCTGATTTTAACTTCTCTCGTGCAATTTCAACCTTTTCTGCAGTTATCTGAACAATTTCGGGACCTGCAAATTGTTTCTCACCTGCTTCTAACCAACACGTGGGAGTTCTGCATTTTTGACCATACAACATTTCATACGGCGGTATTCTGATACTCGAATGATACGAATTGTTGTAAGCAAACTCTATCAATGGAAGATGCGAATCCCAAGAACCACCATATTCTAAGACACACGCTCTCAACATGTCTTCTAACGTTTGAATCGTTCGTTCACTCTGACCGACTGTTTGTAGATGATATGCTGTACTTAAATTCACACGCATACCCAGATTCTTTTGTAAACTATTCCAGAAGTTAGATACAAACATAGTATCCCTGCCAGAAACTATTGACAACGGTACACCATGTCGACTAACGATCTCTTTCAAGTACAACCCTGCTAAATCACTCAACGAAGCGGTTTCACGAGTAGCTAAAAAGTGAGCACTCTTTGTTAAACGATCCACTATCACCCAGATCATGTCATGACCTTTCTGGGTTCGGGGTAACTTTGTTACAAAATCCATCGTTATATGATCCCATTTCCACTGAGGAATTTCTAACTGTCGTAGAGATCCATACGGTTTCTGATGTTCTGCCTTAACTTGTGCACAAATATGACATTTTTCGACAAAATTTGGAACATCTGTCTTCATTGTCGGCCACCAATACAAGGTTTTCAAATCTCTGTACATCTTTGTACTACCTGGATGCACTGATAATCTCGATTTATGCGCTTCAGTAAGGATTAAATCCCTCAAATCTCCAAGCATAGGCACCCAAATTCGATCTTTATAGGTCTTTAATCCTCTAAAATCATTGCATAGGTCAAATTTTCTTTTATTCATTTGTTCAGTCTTTAGGTTTTCGTCATTCAAAGCTACTAACTGAATGGTTTTCAATCGATCAATCAAGTCTGAAACTATCTCTATTCTCATAAATCTAACGTTTTCGACTGTTTTCTTGTGACTCGGAGCATCTGCGACCACATTTGCTTTACCCGGATGGTACTTAATCTCACAATCGTAGTCTTTAATCAGTTCTAAACATCGACGTTGACGCATATTTAATTCTTTCTGCGAAAAGATATATTGAAGACTCTTATGATCTGTATAGATTTCATAATGTGTACCATACAAATAATGTCTCCAAAGCTTCAAAGCAAACACAACTGCAGTTAACTCTAAATCGTGAGTACGGTAGTTTCGTTCATGATTCTTCAACTGTCGTGAAGCATACGCTATAACTTTATTTCTCTGCATCAAAACACAACCCAGACCTGCACATGACGCATCGCAGTAGACCACAAAATCTTCTGTTCCCTCTGGTAAAGCTAAAACCGGCGCTTGACATAACAACTGTTTGAGAGTATGAAAAGCCTTTTCTTGTTCATCAGTCCATCGAAAGGCTACATCTTTTCTAGTTAACTTATTCAATGGACCTGCTATTTTGGAGAAGTCTTTAATAAATCTACGGTAATAACCTGCTAAACCCAGAAAACTCTTAATTTCTGTCGGCATTTTCGACGAGTTTCAATTCATTACAGCTTCTATCTTAGACTGATCTACTTTGATACCCTGTTCACAAATCACATGACCCAGAAACTGTACTTCCCGCAGCCAAAATTCACATTTAGAAAACTTAGCGTACAACTGTTCCTGTTTCAGGAGCTCTAACACCAACCTCAGATGCGTAACATGATCTTTCTCGGTTTTCGAATATATCAAGATATCATCTATGAAGACAATCACAAACTTGTCAAGATATTGACGACACACTCTGTTCATTAAATCCATAAACACTGCTGGCGCGTTTGTTAACCCGAATGGCATAACTAAAAATTCATAATGACCATATCTAGTTCTGAACGCTGTTTTCGGTATATCGTCCTCTGCAACACGTACCTGATGATACCCTGAACGTAAATCAATCTTTGAAAAGTAGGAAGCACCCTGTAACTGATCAAATAAGTCATCTATTCTTGGTAACGGATACTTATTCTTGATTGTTCTCTTATTCAAATCACGGTAATCTATACACATACGAAGCGACCCATCTTTCTTTTTCACAAACAACACAGGAGCACCCCATGGTGAAGAACTTGGTCAAATAAACCCCTTATCTAACAATTCCTGAATCTGAGACATCATTTCTCGAATTTCTGATGGAGCTAATCTGTAAGGAGATTTTGCAACTGGTGTAGCACCTGGAACTAAATCGATTTTATACTCTACTTCACGTACTGGAGGTAACCCTGGTAAATCATCTGGAAATACTTCTGGAAACTCTGACACAACGGGTATATCGGTCACATGCTTCTTCTCTTTCTTAACATCAATCACGTAGGCTAACAATAAATCACACCCTTTCGTTATTGCCTTCTGAGCTTTCATTAGGGAAACCATAGGGAAGTTAAATCCACTGCGCTCTCCCCTAGCTATCACTCGGGATCCGTCGGCCAAACGGAAAGAAATCATCTTCTTATCACACTTAATATTAGCCCTATTAGCTCTTAACCAATTCATGCCTATGACTACATCAAAGCTAGGTATAGGCATCAACAAACAGGTTAAAGGGAAGGAATGGCCGTCGATTTCGATGGTAACTCCAGACACAGATGATGTGCATGGAACCATTTTACCATCAGCTACTTCTACTCCCAAAGGCTCATCTAACATCCTAACAGGCAACTTCAACTTATCACAGAAGCCTAAGGACATAAAAGAACGATTTTCTCCTGAATCAAATAACACACGAGCTGGCAAGGAATTAACCAAGAACATACCGGTAATGACGTCATCGGTAGCGGTTGCAGTGTCTACCGTCATCTAAAATGCCCTTGCCTCTGCTGTTGGAGGATTCTTTCTCTTCTGCCCGGCAGTTGAAGCAGAAGATCCCCCAGAAGTTACTGACCTCGCCCCTGACCCTGCCCCAGAACCGGCTCTTGACGCAGATGGAAAATTTTCAGATCTATGCCCCTCTTGATGGCAACTCCAACAAACATTAGACTTAAAAGAACAAGCTGTTGATTCATGACCTAACACTCCACATTTCAAACACCTTCTGGTCATTGGAGAACACGGGCCGATATGGGTTGACTTACAAACATTACACCACCCAGACTGACTTGAACCTGATCCACTAATACCAGACTTACTTTTCTGTTTAAACCCACCTGACTTCTTACCACGAAAACCAGATTGCTTAATCGACTACTGAATCGACTGTCCACCTGATTGACTTTCTGATTTTCCCCCAAAAGATCTACCCTTTGAACTTTCTCTTTTCGCTGCCATTATATCACCTTCAATAACTTTTGCCATCTCATGAACCTGTGCCAAGGTTGTTGCAAATCTCACAACAGTTCTGTACTCCGGCTTAATCACCCACATAAAATGCTGAATCTTATCTTTCTCAGTTGGTACCCACTGTTGAACGAACCTTAGCTTAGATGTGAAATCTCTAAAAACCTCATCAATCGCAATACTTTCTGTCATCTTCATACTCAGAAACTCGGTTTTCAATCTTTCCATCTCATACTCAGAACAATACTGCTCACGAACTTTAGCAGCAAATTGTTCCCAGGTAATTTGACTGATCTGTTCTTTAGGTAAATATGCAGTGATAGAGTCCCACCATTCCATTGCTTCACCCTTGAGAAGTCTACTTGCAAACAGTACCATAGATTCAGGCTCACAGAAACATGCTTCTAACGCTCGCTCTACTTCTCTTAACCAATTGAGTGTCACTGTAGGGTTTGTGTGACCGCTGTACTCAGGAGGTTTACAGTCCAGAAACTGTTTATACGTACACTTCTTTCTTGTCTCGGGGACTTGAAATGGGTATATCATTTGATTTGGAATTGTCTGGTTAAACAGAAATGGAATTTGATAGTTTTGATAGGTATTTTGTGGAAACTGTGATTGGGAACTGCCACCGGCTTGATTATAAAGGTTAGGAGGAAAGGTTGTGTTTAACGCAGTGGTATTAGAGTTCCATTGCGCCCGTTCTTGTTCCAATTCCTTAATTTTCTCCTGAGCTTCTAGTAACCGACTTTGAAGTTCTATTACTTCTTGAGAAGTTTCTTCTTCTGAAGACACATGTCCATCTTCGTCAGGGGCTCTGAATGTACCAGTTCCAGGAGCAGCAGGGGCAGTAGCGTTAGCTTCGTTATCTGTCATTGCTGCACTACCACAACACTCACACCAAAGCTTAGTATAAATTTTGTTAGTACTAACAACTAACACATATCCTGTCCTAATACTCACTTAACCCATCCCCAGCATGTTATGTTTGACATGACTCTTCTAAGTTTGAGAACATGACATGTCGATCACAATGCGCATGCTGCCAAACTCAGCTCTAATACCAACTTGTGACACCGCTATTTTTTATTTTTTTTAAGATACGTGGCAGAAGCATTTATTTATTAATTATATAATAAACATTAACTATTGTTAATACAACCAGTGTCACGTGTCATTACAAAATACTTGTTTATACGGAGAAGATGTAGTTGCAATCAGTTTACAAAAGATCACAGTTTAAACTATAAAAGATCACATCAGAGTTTACTCCTGTCAAACATAATATCACCATGCCCGTCTTCTCCTAAAAAGCACAATCTACAAAAGCTATCAACCTGCAGGGAGGAGATGGAGGGGAATTAGCACGAAGCTAAGTGAGTACGACTAACTACAGGCCATAGCATACATAAGTGTTATACTAATCATGTCACAATAGTCTAACACACAAACATCACCCAAGTGCCGTCTACAGAGACTCTGGCGGCTCGACCAAACCATTAACCACCAGCTGATCGGACTGGGGCTTACCAAAAGTTCCTCCACCACCGTATGTATATACATAATCCACATGCGACGGACGCGTCATTCACATATATATACACCACGGCTGTCTAGGCTACCACAGAGGAACCCAACCCGCAGGTTGATCTCTCCTACCGAGGCTACCACACAATAGGGATGCACCGGGCTCCAGCAGACAAGCATCAACTAACATGCAGTCATCACAAGTACTAACTAACCACAAGAATAAGTATATCTAACAAGCATGGCAATCATAATATAACATGCTTCTATATACTATATTCTCCAGTTAGTCCCACTCACCAAATACCAGCAAACGAGAAGGTATTCAGCTATCTAATCACTGAACCTTCTCTTTCTCCTTTTCTCCTGAGAAAAACATATACACAGGTTAGTTTCTGTCCGTTAACACCAAATAACACAATATACAAATTTTTGTCCGAAAAAACGTCCGCTAAACACCAAAATACAAACGGGCAGCATAACGGCTAAAAATCAACCCTTAGTAAAAATTTCTACTGCATAGACCATCGGTCGATCATCAGGGACGGTCGGCCGATCGTCACTACACCATCGGCCGATCGACCACACTATCGGCTGATCGTTAAAATTTCAACCGTTGGTCGAAGGGCTCACACCATCGGTCGAGGGTCTAGTCCTTCGGCCGATCGTCAGACACCATCGGTCGAGGGTCAGAGACCATCGGCCGAGGGTAGTTCATCTGCAGTAGCAGCTGCCAAAGTGACGGGTTTCTCACCAAACTCACCAATTCTCGACCTAGAGCTCGTTTTTAACCTTAAAACTTGCCAAATCAAGTACAATGATCATTTAGAAACACAAACCCACTAGGTTTTGACACTAACAACACCAAATCAACCTATTTTGACCGAATTTACACTTTTATGAAAAACTAACACAAAAACTCCATTTTCTCAAAGATTAATTCACGAAATGATACAAACCTTACCTTAAAAGAATCAGTGAATCACAAGAAACACAATAATATAAACGATTTGAGCTCTAAAACAAGAATTAAGGATTAGGGTTTGTTAGTAGGTGAAAGGGAAGGTACGGGAGTATTTTGGGAAGGGTCTGGAAAATGCAAGAAGGGGATAGACATCATTCTATTATTTGGGATTAAATCCCATACTGTGTAACACACGGGTATTTATCAGTATCTGATATCTTTCATACATCATTTGGCAACCCAAACGAAGTCCAAATTAAATAAACAAACCTGTTCTGTGACCCTTGTCACAAACTGGTCCTAATCACATTATTATTTAATAGTAAATATTAAATAAAAATAAAAGCATATAATAACGCAATACAAACTTAAGGGCAATCTAGTAATCTTACATCTAGGCCCGATTGAGGATGTTACATTGGCGCACTTTGGTTTTGGCCAAGAATTCTTCTGATCAAAATTATGCAATGTGCGCTGAGCGCACACTTTGTGGTGCGCTGAGCGCACCCTTCTGTCTTTGGCTCTCTGGTCTTGTTTTTGATCTCTGAGCTGTATTATACATAATCTTCCATATTTCTTCAAGTTTACAATGATTCTAGACTATACTACAATAACATGAAATACAAACGGAATTACTATGTTTACATATGAAATAAACGACAATAGGACGCTATATTACGACTAAAGATATGACTAATTTGAGTAATATCAGATACACTAAGATATGAATTAGCAGATACGCTAAGATATGAATTTTGTCTATACACTATTCATGCAATCAATGCAATAAGATGTGTCTAGACTAAGAATGATAAGCAGGTAGTTTTCGACAAAAATGATAAGCAAAACTTTTAACATGCAGACACGGTCGAAGTCCAGACTCACTAATGCATCCTAACGACTATCAATTAGACACACTAATGTAGACCTGGTTCGCTAAGACCACCGCTCTGATACCAACTGAAATGACCCGTTCATATACACTATAAACGAATTACAATAGTTGATTACATCGCGAGGTACTTGACCTCTATATGATACATTTTACAAACATTGCATTCGATTTTAAAAGACAAACTTTCATTATATCAAAAGTTGACGGCATGCATACCATTTCATAATATATCCAACTATAATTGACTTAATAATAATCTTGATGAACTCAACGACTCGAATGCAACGTCTTTTGAAATATGTCATGAATGACTCCAAGTAATATCTCTAAAATGAGCAAATGCACGGCGGAAGATATCTTTCATACCTGAGAATAAACATGCTTTAAAGTGTCAACCAAAAGGTTGGTGAGTTCATTAGTTTATCATAATCAATCATTTTTATAATTTTAATAGACGACAAGATTTCATTTATTCAATAATCATACACTCGCAAGTGTTTAAAAATTCATTCATATGGATTGAACACCTGGTAACCGACATTAACAAAATGCATCTAGAATATCCCCAAACATATAAACATCGAAGTACTAAAGCAGTTCAAATTCTCTAACTGGGGCGTGTCAAAGCCCATAGATCTATCTTTAGGATTCGCGTCAATTGGTGGCAATTATAATAAACACCAATTCTTAGGCTACCAAGTTCAACAAGGGCGATATCCGGTATAACAATTCAACCATAGAATGTAGTTTCCATTACTTGTGTCTATTTCGTCAAACATTTATAAAAGTGCATGTATTCTCAGTCCTAAAAATATATATTGCAAAAGCATTTAAAAGGGAGCAAATGAAACAATACTGTATTTTATAGTAAAAATACATATGACGGCATTGAACAGTGTAGGGTTGGCATCGGATTCACGAACCTACATTAATTATATATATTCATATGTTGGTCAATATTTGTCTAACAATTTAGGTCAAGTCATAGTGTACCACAATCCTAATGCTCGAGACTAATATGCAAAAGTCAACAAAAGTCAACAAAAGTCAACTTAACCAAAATGACTTCTAAAATCTATACATGTTTATAATATAATTTAAATATAGTCGTTATATGTATTTACATATATTTATCAGATTTTATTAGAGTAATTAATACATGTCATTTATTAATAAAATTTATATTAAAATTTATGTATGATAAAAATATATTTTTATATATCTCAAGTAATAAAATTTATTAAGTTCACTTAATATCACAAAAATATAGTGGTATGTATTATTAATGTAATTATATAACGTGTGGTAAAAATGTCTTTGTATCACTTATTTATTCGATAAAATAATATTGATAATAATAATAATGAGTAAAAGTTGTATTATTTGGTAATAATAATAATAATAATTATTATTATTCTACTAATAATAACAATAACAATATTTTTATTTACTAATGATGATATTAATTATAATAAAATAATTATTCTAATCATGATAATTTTAAGAATAACGATACTTTTTATTATTAACTGTAATAATAATAATATTTTATAAAAATAATAATTCTATTCAAAATGATAATTTTTAATAATGATAATAATAATGATATTTAATAATAACAATGATATTTCTATTAAAATTATAAAAAAATGATAGTTTTAATATTAATGATTCTTTTAATAATAATAATAACGATAAAAATAATAAAATGATAGTTATGATAAAAAAATATTGATTATTTTAATAATAATAATAATAATAATAATAATAATAATAATAATAATAATAATAATAATAATAATAATAATACTAATAATAATACTAATATTGATTATTAGATTATAATAATAATGACAATAATCACGATGATAACGATTACGATAACGATACGATAATGACGATAGTAATAATAATAATCATTTTAACAATAATACATAAAATTATAGATAATTCAATTGACTATATCTTTTAATCCGTTCATCAAAACCATTCGAGTTCTAAATGAAAAGTTCTTAATTTTTCGCTAGCTTTCCAATGACATGCATATCATATACCTTATCTCAGTAACATATGTATCTAATTCAGGATTCACATAACCTGTGATGCCCCGTACAAAACCATCGTGTACGAATCATCAACAACAGGATCATTACAAGGTTAAGTACTATATGCGTTTTCAAAAAGAGTTTTGCATTCAATAATAAAGTGATGTCTAAACCAACATCGAGTGTTTTACAATCCAAAAGCATGCTTCGCAAAGTAGAAGCAATTAATATAAGTGTACGTGACCCCAATGGTCGTTACATAACATAGTTTCAAAAGTAAATAAGTTTGAATGCAAAATAAGTAGTCATGCGATAACAACTCTAAGCAGCGGGTTCTACAGCACGACTAGTACACAGCGGAAGCAACCTCAAGCACCTGAGAAATACAGGCTTAAAAATGTCAACACAAAGGTTGGTGAGCTATAGTTTAAGTATAACAGTAATGTAAGTAGGCCACGAGATTTCAGTGCTACAACGAGCGTTTCAAAAGTAAATAAAAGTATATGCTTAACCGTGGGCACTTGGTAACTAACTTAACGTTTAAAATAATAATACCCCCTGAAAGTACACTTGGCGAGTGAGTATGTTTATGAAGTATTAAACACTCGTTGATTGCTAGCGCGACTAGCCCGAGTGGGGATGTCAAACCCTATGGATTCATATCTAAGATTCGCGTTCACCGGTTCATAAACCAATGATTAAACGTTACCGAGCTAAAGGGAATCTTTGTGCCGTTATATAACCCACACATATATAAAGTTTAAGTACTCGTGCCTAGTATGTAAAAAATAAAATCCGCATGTATTCTCAGTTCCCAAAATAAGTTAAAGTAAAAAGGGAATGCTATAACTCACAATGATAATGTAGTCGTATAGTCGGTTCGGAAAAGGTGTGCAAGTAATCGGTCTGAAGGTCCTCAACCTAAGGCAAATAGTACTAAGTCAATAAATCGTCTTAATAGGTTTAAAAGTATGTAAATAAGGTCTTAAGGGTCATCATCATTCATCATTTAACAAAAGGTGTAAAGTAGGTTTCGTTTATGAAAGTAGTTTAAAACAAAGGCTGATTTCAGTCAGTCACCACGGCCTCTACCCTTACTGAAAGAAGGTGAGACCAGTGGCCATGGCTCCATATATGAGTCCTTTAAGTGTGGTAAAATTTACAGAAGCAAACTTGTCTTCTTTTGACCGTGACGACGGTCTAAGTGCGAGTAGGTCAGAAATTTCTGCACAACGTTAAAGGACATAGTAACGATCGGAGGGCCATAAATCCTAAACCGTAACTCGGATTAAGACGAGTCCAATATGAAAAGTTATCTACTCGAAAAGATATATCTAAAAATCATGGTTAGAACAGCCCAGGTCTGCTGGTCTGTTACAGAAACAGCAGGTCAGTAGGTTTGGACAGAAACAGTAAGTTTAAGTGAGTTCCGGTGGTCTTGGTGCTTGATGTTCATCATGGTTCTCATCCTTGATGCATATAGCTTCAAGTGTACAACTCATTGATGTATCTATATCATCTTAACCAAGTCTTGACCATCACAACCCTAGTGCAAGTCTAAGACATGAAGCACAACTCACTTAAGAGTTGCATGTAGTTTGATGAACTAAAGTTACATCAAGGTCTTAGATCTAACACTTACATGAACTTTAAAAGTAAAAGCAAGTTACAACTTGAAGTAAACTTATGAAATCAAGATCTTGAGTTGTAGAACATAGTTCATAGTTTGATCTTGAAGATCCAAGACTCAAAAGTCTAGATCTACCATAAGTGTACCAAGTTATAATTAAAAGTTTCATTTACATGTTCTTGAACTCTTAAAGTTAACTTTAAGTTCAAGATTAATGAGATCAAAGTTAACTAGTAACATTTGACCAAATACAACCAACAACATGAAATTTAAGTGCATAAATGAAGTAGTAAACTTAAATAAACAAGAAAAGGTTCATGGTTGTTCATACTTTAAAGATTCAAACCAAAGTTTGATCTTTAGAAAGTAAACTTTAAAGTTTACTTCATGAACTTCAAGTATGTCTTTCAACCATGAACTTTATAATCTTTTGAAACAAATAAGGTAGAACATAACTAGATAGATTATGTTCTTGTTGTTCTTGTTATAACAACATAAAAATGAAGAATCAAACTAGTAAGTTCATTCTTGTAACATGAAAGTAAGTAGCAACAATTATCAAATACAAGTAGTAAAACAATAATCAAGAACAAGTAACAATTAACAAATGATGATGATGGATGACTTCAGGATTCGGTTTTCATTCAAGAAAGAAGAGGAAGAACAAGTTCAAGTGACTTACAAAGAGATAAGAGAAATGAGGGAAAAGTGAAGCTAGTTTGTGTGTGTGTTTTTGAGAGAGAATACAAGAGATGAAGTAATGAAGAAAAATGAAATCAAAAGCACCCATATGGTACTCCTAAACTGACAGTTTAGGGCCTTCAAGGGGGGAGAGGAGTGTTTGTTGGTTAATAGCAAGTAAAGCCTTACAAAAGGTGGTTAAAAGATGTAGTTTCATGGGGATTAAGGCATAACAAGATTCCAATCCTTACAAACTAACTAGTTACCATTTAATTGATACTTACACTTTGAAAGAGTGGGCTAACTAAGCCCACTTAAAGGTAGGGTGGGCTTACAAGTCTTAATTCATGAGTCCATTAACTAATCGAAGCCCAAGTTCAATTAATTAACAATTAAACCCAATTAAAGCCCAAGTAACTAACTAATAGCCTTAGTTAATTAAAATGATTAATAAAATTAATCATGAATGTAAATAATATCTAGAAATATTATTCGTGAAGTTTTGTGTGTCACAAAGATGTTTCGGGCATTAAAAGTCAAGTACGGGCAATCATGGCAACATGTAAATGTAATCACATACATTCATTTAATCACACGTATTAATAATAATAATAATTATTAATAAATAAACGTTGGAAATTCCAGGGTCGTTACATTACCCACCTGTTAAAGAAAATTTCGTCCCGAAATTTAAGCTGAGGTAGATGGAGGAGTCGGAAAAAGGTGAGGATACTTCCGCATCATTTGGTCCTCTCACTCCCAAGTAAACTCGGGTCCTCGTTTGGCATTCCATCGCACTCGGACGATCGGAATCTTATTGCGTTTCAAAGTTTTGATCTCACGATCCATAATTTCAACAGGTTCTTCCACAAAGTGGAGTTTGTCATCAATTGTAAGTTCTTCCAGTGGTATGATAAGTTCAGGTGCAGCAAGACACTTCTTAAAGTTTGACACGTGGAAGGTAGGATGAACTGAGCTCAATTGTGCTGGTAGATCCAAACGGTATGCAACGGGTCCAACACGTTCCAAGATTTCAAAAGGACCAACGTATCGTGGGTTTAACTTCCCACGTTTTCCAAAACGGATCACACCTTTCCAAGGTGCAACCTTCAACATAACACGATCACCAACGTTGAATTCAAAGTCTTTACATTTAAGATCAGCATAACTCTTTTGACGATCGCGGGCAGTCTTAAGTCTCGCTTGTATCTGAGCAATCTTCTCCGTCGTTTCGTAGACTACCTCGGGTCCGGTGATTTGCTTTTCACCTACTTCGGCCCAACAAATAGGGGATCGGTACTTACGGCCATACAATGCTTCAAAAGGTGCAGCATTAATGCTTGAGTGATAACTATTATTGTACGAGAATTCGGCTAATGGCAAATGCCTTTCCCATGCCTTTCCAAAATCGATGGCACATGCACGCAACATGTCTTCCAAGGTCTGAATTGTTTGTTCACTTTGCCCGCCAGTCTGAGGATGATAAGCAGTACTCATGTCCAGACGAGTTCCCATGGCTTCTTGCAAAGAACGCCAAAATCTAGAAGCAAAACGGGGATCGCGATCGGAGATGATCGATAAAGGTACACCATGACGAGATACAACCTCCTTGATGTAAAGTTGAGCAAGTCTTTCCATCGTATCAATTTCCTTCATCGCTAGGAAGTGTGCAGATTTGGTGAGGCGGTCAACAATAACCCAAATGGTATCGTATCCGCCCACCGTCTTTGGCAGCATGGTGATAAAATCCATTGTGATCCTTTCCCACTTCCATTGTGGGATCTCCGGTTGCTGAAGTAATCCAGAAGGTCTCTGATGCTTGGCTTTAACCTTTGAGCAAGTCAAACACTTACCAACATAAGTCGCAACGTCCTTCTTAAGATTCGGCCACCAATACTGTTCTTTAAGGTCATGGTACATCTTGCCCGCACCGGGGTGAATCGAATATCTCGATTTGTGTGCTTCATCAAGTATCAGGTTTCGTAGATCTCCATAATAAGGTACCCAAATTCTTCCAGCATAACATCGGAGTCCAGACTCCCTAACCTCGAATCGAGAGACAAGTATGTTCAAATGTTCATGAGATATGTTCTCCTCCTTGAGAGCCTCATCTTGGGCTACTCTGATCTGGCTGTTGAGGTTTGAATGGATGGTGATGTTCAGAGCCCTAACACGAAGAGGTGCCGTCCTCTCCTTTCGGCTTAAAGCGTCAGCTACAACATTGGCCTTGCCAGGGTGATAACGGAGTTCACAATCGTAGTCGTTGAGCATCTCGATCAATCGACGCTGTCTCATATTCAGTTGCTTCTGATCAAAGATGTGCTGGAGACTCTTGTGATCGGTGAAAATAGTGCTCTTAGTTCCATACAAATAATGTCTCCACAATTTGAGCGCAAAGACAACGGCTCCAAGTTTAAGATCGTGAGTAGTGTAGTTCCGCTCGTGAATCTTCAGTTGGCGGGAGGCATAGGCAATAACCTTTGATCGTTGCATCAGTACACAACCAAAACCACTCTTCGATGCATCACAAAAAACAACGAAATCATTACTGCCTTTGGGAAGTGATAGAATAGGTGCGGAGGTTAACTTCTTCTTCAAAGTTTGGAATGCTGATTCGTGTATGGGTTCCCAAATGAACTTCTTGCCCTTGTGAGTCAGCGCGGTCAAAGGACGCGCAATCAGAGTGAAACCTTCGATAAACCTTCGATAATAACCGGCGAGACCTAGGAATTGGTGAATATGCGTTAGAGTAGTGGGGGTCTCCCACTTGCTGATGGCTTCAATCTTGGCGGGATCAACTTTGATACCCTGGTCGCTCACAACATGACCCAGAAATTTAACTTCCTTCAACCAAAATTCACACTTGGAGAATTTGGCGTAAAGTTGCTCTTGTCTCAAGAGTTCAAGTACTAGTCGGAGGTGTTGCTCATGTTCTTCTTCGCTCTTAGAGTAGATGAGGATATCATCTATGAAGACGATAACAAACTTATCCAAGTACGGCTTGCAGACACGATTCATGAGGTCCATGAACACGGCAGGTGCATTTGTCAAACCGAATGGCATCACGAGAAACTCATAATGACCATAACGGGTCCTGAATGCAGTTTTCATCACGTCACTTTCCTTCACCCTCAACTGGTGATAGCCGGATCGTAAATCGATCTTGGAGTAGACACATGATCCTTGCAGTTGGTCGAAAAGATCGTCAATTCGTGGGAGTGGATACCGATTCTTAATTATTAATTTGTTGAGCTCACGGTAGTCGATGCACATACGAAAGGATCCATCCTTATTTTTCACAAATAAAACGGGTGCGCCCCACGGCGAAGAACTCGGTTGAATAAACCCTCGGTTAAGTAATTCTTGTAGTTGACTTTGTAATTCTTGCATCTCGGAAGGTGCAAGTCTATAGGTTACGCGAGCTACAGGTGCTGCTCCTGGCACTAAGTCAATTTGAAACTCTACGGCTCTTTGTGGCGGTAATCCAAGCAGTTCTTCCGGGAAGACATCGGAAAATTCGTTCACAATTCGAACGTCGTTCACGCTCTTCACCTCAGTTTCTACCGCTTTCACATGTGCTAGGATAGCAAAACGTCCCTTCTTCATAATCTTTTGTGCTTTCACGCAACTAATGAGGTTCAACTTCGAGGTACATCTCTCTCCATAGATAACCAGTGGTTTGCCATCTCCTTGTGGTATGCGAAGTGCTTTATCTCCACAGATAATATCGGCCTTTATCTTGCTCAACCAATCCATACCAACGATCACGTTAAAGCTTCCCAGTTTGATAGGTATCAAATCAATTTCGAAATCTGCACCAGCTATGTTGATAATAGCTCCACGACTAATATGATCAACCTTTTCAAGTTTTCCATTGGCGACCTCGACAAGTATACTTTCTTTTAACGGGACTAATGACCAATTAATCTTATCGTAAAAATGTCTACATACATAACTTCTATCCGCACCAGTATCAAACAAGACAGAAGCTAAAAGATTGTTGATTGTGAATATACCTGTCACCAAGTCGGGGTTATTGCGTGTGTCCCTAGAATTAACATTGAAGGCTCTAGCACGTGGTGGTCCGCCATCTTTACGCTTGTTTGGGCACTCGTTTCTAAAATGACCCGTCTGCCCGCATTCATAACACTTTTTCGGCCTGTTGGTGTTCGGCCTCCCTGTCATTGTGGTAGTCTTGCAGTCCCTACCGATGTGCCCACTCTTTTTGCACTTCTCACAAACAGCATTACAATACCCTGTGTGGTGCTTGTAGCACCTCTTGCACTGCGGTAGGGTTCCCTTGTAATTGGGGTTGGATTTGTTGTTGGGGTTGGGGTTGGGGTTTCCACCATTGTTGTTGTTGTTGTTGGGCCTGAAACCCTCATGTCGCTTTGCCGGGTTTTGATCATAGTTTCTACCCCTGTTGTTGTTGTGGTTATGGTGGTTGTTGTGGTTGTTGTCCCATTTCCTCTTTTCACTACTACCGGCTTCAAACTTAGCCTTCTCTGGCTCGTCAAGGATGATTTGATTCAGGAGAGTATGCGCCATGAACATTGCTTCAGGGACATTCGGTGGCTTGGATGAGGTGACATTTCCCTTGATGGACTTAGGAAGTCCCGAGAAGTATTTCTCCATGCGCTTGAATTTGGGGGTGACCATGGTCAGACACATCAGTGCTAACTCCAAAAACCTACGATTGTAACTGTTAAGGTCGTTCCCTACGGCCTTTAACTGCATAAATTCGATTTCCATCTTCTGGATTTCGGTTCTCGGACAATACTCATCAATCATAGCCGCTTTGAATTCCTCCCATGGCGTAGCATACGCCTCATCGATGCCTTTCGCTTAAGCTAACATGTTCCACCACGTTAGCGTGCCATCATATAGCGTGCACGAAGCAAACTTGGTCTTATTATCCTCCGAACAGTTGCTAACTCGGAATACTGATTCAAGTTTCTCGAACCATCTGGTGAGACCAACCGGTCCCTCGGTTCCACTGAAATTATGCAGTTTGCAGCTCTGGAATTCCTTGTAAGTACACCGATTTCGAACGGGTGGGATAACCGGTGGTGGTGGCGGTGGAGCTTGGAGGTTTCTTTCTGCTAGGGCTGCAGCGACCCGTTCGTTGATCATGTCCTCAATCTGGGCTGTGGTAGGTGTGATTCTTCCGTTGGCCATGGTATTCTAAACAAAAGTTTTGACTTAAGTCAAAATCCAGCATTCAATATGTAATAATATAGTATATATTAACCAACATGGAATCAAAGCATCACATGTTATTAAATCATGCATCTAGGTACAAATACCACAGAATCATCGTACAGTAATGTAAATAGAACATCGTGCAAGAATTAAATAACGCAAAGTTCCATTCATTAATAATAATAAGTTTCATACATCTGAATAAGTCCTTACAATACATGAGTAATACAATAAACTACAACTAGATTACATAACGAAATCTAAATACAAAAGTCCTACGGTGAAGGTGGGTGTAGGATGTCTAAAACCTGAGCCAACTGCTCCTCGAGCTCAGTAACCCGAGCTCAGAGGATTCCCACCTCCCTTGTCAATTCCTCGACAGTGGGAGATGGTGGGGCAGGCGGTGCTGGTGGTGCTGGTGGGGCCGGTGGAGCGGATGGTGCTGGTGCTGCCGATGGTGCGGGTGGTGCTGAAGTAGATGGTCCAGCTCCGGATGTAGATGGTACGTCCCTAGATGGAGATGGTCTGTATCTAAATCTAGGCGGTACGGTTCCAGGAATAGTAAATACGTAACGGGGAACCTTATGTATCTGTGGGTCGGCAGGGTATGGCACAAGCCGCTTACGGGCAGTAACCCTCCGACGCCGACCAAAAGCGTCAGTGAAAGCACTACCTCCATTCACCCCTGGAATAACGGTGCCATCAGGGCGGTACCGCTTCTTCGGCGGGTTGGAGGGTGCCTGAATAGGTACGTCAGCGGGATCCTCATCATCACTGGAGTCATTCGAAGAGGTGTCATCTGATGGAGCATCAGTAGAAGACTCGTCGTCTGAATCATGTGGTGGCGACACGGGTGGCTCAACTGGCAGTCCGAAGGCGGCCAACATCTGTCTGTGTCTGCCTGGCGGAATCGGCACTAAACGTCCGTCGGGAGTGCGTCGGCAAGGCGTGCGCATGTGGTTACGAAACGGCCCTTCCCCAAACTCCGCGGGAATCTCAATCCCACCGATGTGGGGCTGTGACCCCGAGGGTCCGGGAGCAGACGGAGCTGGAATCTCCGTAGGGTCAGAAGTGGTCACAGGTGCGGCGCACTACTACTCGCTCCGGAAGACGAAGCGCTGGGATCACTAGTGGGTAACGGGATCGGTGTATCAGCAACAGTAGCAGGTGGTGTGGTGGAGTCTGAATCTGAACTGCCCAAAACGCTAGCAGGTGGTACATCCGACATCTGAACAAGGAAAAATAAATTTTCCATGTCAGTAAGTCATAAGCAAGCACGTATTAGGCCAACAGTTTAAATCATGTATAACAATAAGTAGCATGTCAATAATACCGAATCGTACAGAAGTAGCATGCAATTGAAAGCAAGTAATATCATGCAGTAGTGAAATCATGTAGTAGCATACGGTATATAGCAGTAAAAGTAAGCAGCAGCATGCAGTAAGTTCAGCGGAAACAAGTAAACTAGCAAGTTGTAGATTAGTCCTATTAGTGAATCCTACTCGGGTCGGTCTTAGACTCACTAATGCAACCTAATTCCCTACAACCAATGCTCTGATACCAAATGTGATGCCCCGTACAAAACCATCGTGTACGAATCATCAACAACAGGATCATTACAATGTTAAGTACTATATGCGTTTTCAAAAAGAGTTTTGCATTCAATAATAAAGTGATGTCTAAACCAACATCGAGTGTTTTACAATCCAAAAGCATGCTTCGCAAAGTAGAAGCAATTAATATAAGTGTACGTGACCCCAATGGTCATTACATAACATAGTTTCAAAAGTAAATAAGTTTGAATGCAAGATAAGTAGTCATGCGATAACAACTCTAAGCAGCGGGTTCTACAGCACGACTAGTACACAGCGGAAGCAACCTCAAGCACCTGAGAAATAGATGCTTAAAAATGTCAACACAAAGGTTGGTGAGCTATAGTTTAAGTATAACAGTAATGTAAGTAGGCCACGAGATTTCAGTGCTACAACGAGCGTTTCAAAAATAAATAAAAGTATATGCTTAACCGTGGGCACTTGGTAACTAACTTAACGTTTAAAATAATAATACCCCCTGAAAGTACACTTGGCGAGTGCGTATGTTTACGAAGTATTAAACACTCATTGACTGCTAGAGCGACTAGCCCGAGTGGGGATGTCAAACCCTATGGATCCATATCTAAGATTCGCGTTCACCGGTTCATAAACCAATGATTAAACGTTACCGAGCTAAAGGGAATCTTTGTGCCGTTATATAACCCACACATATATAAAGTTTAAGTACTCGTGCCTAGTATGTAAAACATAAAATCCGCATGTATTCTCAGTTCCCAAAATAAGTTAAAGTAAAAAGGGAATGCTATAACTCACAATGATAATGTAGTCGTATAGTCGGTTCGGAAAAGGTGTGCAAGTAATCGGTCCGAAGGTCCTCAACCTAAGGCAAATAGTACTAAGTCAGTAAATCGTATTAATAGGTTTAAAAGTATGTAAATAAGGTCTTAAGGGTCATCATCATTCATCATTTAACAAAAGGTGTAAAGTAGGTTTCGTTTATGAAAGTAGTTTAAAACAAAGGCTGACTTTAGTCAGTCACCACGGCCTCTACCCTTACTGAAACAAGGTGAGACCAGTGGCCATGGCTCCATATATGAGTCCTTTAAGTGTGGTAAAATTTACAGAAGCAAACTCGTCTTCGTTTGACCGTGACGACGGTCTAAGTGCGAGTAGGTCAGAAATTTCTGCACAACGTTAAAGGACATAGTAACGATCAGAGGGCCATAAATCCTAAACCGTAACTCGGATTAAGACGAGTCCTATATGAAAAGTTATCTACTCAAAAAGATATATCTAAAAATCATGGTTAGAACAGCCCAGGTCTGCTGGTCTGTTACAGAAACAGAAGGTAAGTAGGTTTGGACAGAAACAGTAAGTTTAAGTGAGTTCCGGTGGTCTTGGTGCTTGATGTTCATCATGGTTCTCATCCATGATGCATATAGCTTCAAGTGTACAACTCATTGATGTATCTACATCATCTTAACCAAGTCTTGACCATCACAACTGATAATGCTAAAAACGAACATATATTTCATAGCATTATTCCTCAAGAAAGACAAGCTTTTAGTTGCAATTGTTCTATTTACAAGTGATATTCGTTTAAATAATAAAAGGTGAAGACAAAAGACAGATTCGACGAATTGAAGACGCAAACGACCAAAAAGCTCAAAAGTACAAAAGACAATCAAAAAGGTTCCAATTATTGATAAGAAACGTCTCGAAATTACAAGAGTACAAGATTCAAAACGCAAAGTACAAGATATTAAATTGTACGCAAGGACGTTCGAAAATCCGGAACCGAGACCAGAGTCAACTCTTAACGCTCGACGCAACGGACTAAAAATTACAAGTTAACTATGTATATAAATATAATATAATATATAATTAATTATATTAATTATATATATATATTATATTTATAAATAAAAACCGTCGGCAGAAAAAGACTCCAAGGGACTGAGCTGTAATTTCATTCTCCGCGACTCGCGGAGTTTGAAGGCAAAAATGCCGCGAGTCGCGGAGCCCCAAAATGAAAAACTGCCTATAAAGCCAACCGAATTCTGATCGTAAAAATCATCTTTTTTTCTCCTCATTCATACGTAAAATTTATATTTATATTTATAATTTATATTTTAATTTTAATTATAATTCTAATAATAAGGGTATGTTAGCGAATGTTGTAAGGGTGTAAGTCGAAATTCTGTCCGTGTAACGCTACGCTATTTTTAATCATTGTAAGTTATGTTCAACCTTTTTACATTAATGTCTCGTAGCTAAGTTATTATTATGCTTATTTAAAACGAAGTAATCATGATGTTGGGCTAATTACTAAAATTGGGTAATTGGGCTTTGTACCATAATTGGGGTTTGGACAAAAGAACGACACTTGTGGAAATTAGACTATGGGCTATTAATGGGCTTTATATTTGTTTAACTAAATGATAGTTTGTTAATGTTAATATAAAGATTTACAATTGGGCGTCCCTATAAATTACCATATACACTCAATCGGACACGATGGGCGGGGTATTTATATGTACGAATAATCGTTCATTTAACCGGACACGGGAATGGATTAATAGCCACTAGAATCATTAAAACAGGGGCGGATTACATTCAAGGGTAATTGGTGTAATTGATAACAAAATATTAAAACCTTGGGTTACACTCAGTCGACATCCTGGTGTAATTATTAAACAAAGTATTAAAATCTTGTTACAGTTTAAATCCCCAATTAGTTGGAATATTTAACTTCGGGTATAAGGATAATTTGACGAGGACACTCGTACTTTATATTTATGACTGATGGACTGTTATGGACAAAAACCAGACGGACATATTAAATAATCCAGGACAAAGGACAATTAACCCATGGGCATAAAACTAAAATCAACACGTCAAACATCATGATTACGGAAGTTTAAATAAGCATAATTCTTTTATTTCATATTTAATTTCCTTTATTTTATATTTAATTGCACTTCTAATTATCGCACTTTTATTTATTGTTATTTAATCGCACTTTTAATTATCGTACTTTTTAATTATCGCAATTTTATTTTATCGCACTTTTATTGCAATTTCATTATCGTTATTTATTTTACGCTTTAAATTAAGTCTTTTATTTATTTAATATTTTACATTAGGTTTTAACTGCGACTAAAGTTTTAAAATCGACAAACCGGTCATTAAACGGTAAAAACCCCCTTTTATAATAATAATATTACTTATATATATATTTGTATTTTTATAAAAGTAAACTAATATAGTGTTAAGCTTTGTTTAAAAAGATTCCCTGTGGAACGAACCGGACTTACTAAAAACTACACTACTGTACGATTAGGTACACTGCCTATAAGTGTTGTAGCAAGGTTTAAGTATATCCATTCTATAAATAAATAAATATCTTGTGTAAAATTGTATCGTATTTAATAGTATTTCCTGCTAAAATTAATAACTATTTTGTATACACCCCGCTGCACATCAAGTATTTTTGGCGCCGCTGCCGGGGAACTCTCTTAAAAGCCGGAAGCGCAACGCTAATAATAAAAAAAAAACGTTTTAAATATTCGAAAATATAAAAAGAAAAACAAAAATATAAATATTTTTAGGAGTTTGATAAATATTTAAGTTTTATAAAGTTTCTTTGTTTTTATAAAAACATAAGTTTTATTTAAGTATTTTGTTTTTATTTAAAAACATATAAATATAAAAAAAAATTATATATATAAATCTAGTTTTAAGATTTTTATTTATAAAATTATAAAGTGATTCTATTTTTATTTAAGTTTTAAATATAAAGTTTTATTAATACACATATTTAAAAACAGAAAATAAAATAAATAAATAAATAAATAAAAACGCGTAAATTAAAACTGCTCCAGAGTTGAAATTCTGAACCCCGCGACTCGCGGGGTTTGATGCAATAAATACCGCGACTCGCGGAGATTTACTGACAGGCGACAAAACCCTAATTCAGCATTAATTACGGATAATTATTAATTATTATTATTATTTAACCCTAATAATTATTATTATTATTATTAGTTTTATTTTAACTTTTACTTTTTAATTAATTTGTATTTTTAGTTTAATTAATTTATTTAAATTGTAAAATTAATAGTTTTATTAAATAAATAATATAAAAATAATATTTTTATAAAAATTGTACTTTTTACAACTTTTTGTATATTTTTATATTTTGTCCCTTTTTAATCGTTGTAGCGTAATATTTGTATTTTTTCGCTCATATTTAATTTTAAACTTAGTTTTTGCTATAGTTATTTTTACTCCTAGATTTTTAGGCTTTGCCGTAAAATTCCTTAAGTGCTTTTTCTTTAGACTAAGATTTAGGTACTTTAGAATTTTGCGACGCCTTTTTAAGTTTTAGTTTCTTTTTAAGTTATTTCAATTTGGGATTTAGTTTTTCTTGTAAGCTTTAATATTTTTAGACGACTTTTTACTATGTATCAATTATCATTCCAATTAGTAATATCAATTTGCGATTATAATTTTAAGTTAGTTGTAGTAATAAGGTTAGGTTAGTCAAGTATTTTTAAGTTTTATAAGTTTCTTTTATTTTTCCGTCACCTTTTATTTTTCAACCATTTTTCTTTTTCGACCTTTTTCGACGAACTCTTTTTCTTTCTTATTTCTCGCTATTCTAGTTTTTAGGACATAGATTTTTATTCTACTTCTTATCTAAATTTCTTAAAATTACGAAAATTTATTTTAAGTGGTTAAATTGATAGACATCAAAATTTTCTGGTTCGTAGTAATAGTTGGATTTGTACGTGGACCGGGTTATTGGAGCCAAACAGTCCTCAATTATATTGAGACCAAACGAATCCTGCCCCTCTACTGCATCTTTTGGCTATTCGAAACGTGGGCAAAATCAGAAAAGTCTATTGATTGGATAACTTATTATAATTTTTCTTTCCTTTTTAAAACTAATAGGATATTCAGTGAATGCACCGAGCAAGACGTTCATCACCTTTTGTACGTTCACCACCTGTAACTAGATCAAGACATTTAGCAAATATAACCGCCGTTGATTTTTCTTTAGAATCGTCATCCAGTAGACCAACTACTTCAGTTCAAATTTCCGATAATCCATTTTTTGAACCCAACCTCACAATTGAGAATCCGGAGAATATTCAGGAACGGTTTGTAGATCCTGAACCATTAAACTTTCCTCCAGAACCACCAATCATTCAAACAGAGATTGTTGAGGAACGAACCATTAAATCAGAATCCTCTAGTGATACCGATTCAACAAATTCAATTATGGAGAATCTGGAACCTTTAAGTATGGAAGACCGAATGAGAGCTAAACGCACTGGCCAAGGTCACGCAATTACTCATCCAGACATTAATGCGCCAGATTATGAAATCAAAGGACAAATTCTACACATGGTGACTAATCAATGCCAATTTAGTGGTGCGCCGAAGGAAGATCCAAATGAACATCTACGTACCTTTAATAGGATCTGCACACTATTTAAAATCCGAGAAGTGGAGGATGAACAGATATATCTCATGTTATTTCCCTGGACTTTAAAGGGAGAAGCCAAAGATTGGTTGGAATCGTTACCTGAAGGGGCGATTGATACATGGGATGTTTTAGTTGACAAATTTCTTAAACAACTCTTTCCTGCAACTAAAGCCGTAAGACTTCAAGCAGAAATTGTTACGTTCACACAGAAACCGAATGAAACTCTATATGAGGCGTGGACTAGATATGGAAAGTTGTTAAGAGGATGTCCGCAACATGGTTTAGACACCTGTCAAATAGTACAAATATTCTACCAAGGATGCGACATCACTACAAGGAAAGACATAGATATAGCAGCTGGTGGTTCTATTATGAAGAAAACCGAAACTGATGCTTACAAAATTATTGATAACACTGCTTCCCACTCACATGAGTGGCACCAAGAAAAAGATATCATTAGATCATCTAAAGCAGCTAGAGCCGATTCTAGCCATGACTTAGATTCCATTTCCGCAAAGATAGATGATGTGGAGAGACGAATGGAAAAGATGACTAAGGATATTCACTCAATACGAATTAGTTGTGAGCAGTGTGGAGGACCACATTTGACAAAAGATTGTCTCAGTATTGAATTAACAATGGAACAAAGAGAGAATATTTCATACATAAACCAAAGGCCTGGAAATAATTATCAGAATAATTATCAACCGCCAAGACCGATTTACAATCAAAACCAGAATTATAACAGAAATATTCCATACAACAACCAACAAGGTCCTAGCAATCAACAAGTATCCAATAATACTTATAATCAGCAAAGACCTAATTTTCAAAACAAACCACCACAACAAACCGATGATAAAAAGCCAAATTTAGAAGATATGATGACGAAGCTAGTTGAAACTCAAACGCAGTTTTTCACATCTCAGAAACAAACCAATGACCAAAATGCTCCAGCATTTAGAAATCAACAAGCTTCTATTCAAAATCTGGAACAAGAAGTAAGTAACCTAGCAAGGTTAATAGGTGAAAGAAAACCGGGAAGTCTACCTAGTGATACAAATGCTAACCCCCGGAATGAAACAGCTAAAGCCATTACCACAAGAAGTGGTATAACACTTAAACCACCTGAAATACCTGTAACTTCTGATGAAGCCATTCCTACTCCACAAGAACCACAACCTGATCAAGATAAGGAAAAAGAACCGGTAGTTGAAAAGGTTAATGAAGATAACACAGTTAAGGATAAACCTTATGTTAAACCATACCAACCACCACTTCCTTATCCGAGTAAAATGAAGAAAGAGAAACTTGAAGCCGAGCAATCCAAATTCTTGGATATGTTTAAACAGATAAATGTAAATCTTCCTTTCATTGATGTGATTTCAGGAATGCCTAGATATGCTAAATTCTTGAAAGATCTAATCTCAAATAGAAAGAAAATGGAAGAACTCTCGGCTGTTACTATGAATGCTAATTGTTCAGCAGTGCTGTTGAATAAGATACCAGAAAAACTATCTGATCCAGGAAGTTTCACAATTCCATGTTTTCTGGGTAGTCTTAGTTCAATAGAAGCATTGGCAGACTTAGGTGCTAGTATAAATCTAATGCCGTATTCACTATACGCTAAACTAGACCTTGGAGAATTGAAACCAACCAGAATAAGCATACAACTAGCCGATAGATCAATAAAATATCCTAGAGGGATAATGGAGAACATGCTAGTTAAAGTTGGTACTTTAGTATTTCCAGTAGATTTTGTTGTTCTGGACATGGAAGAAGATTCTCAAGTTCCTCTCATATTAGGAAGACCATTCTTAAACACGGCTAAAGCAATGATAGACGTGTTCGGTAAGAAATTGACCCTAAGTATAGAGGATGAGAGTGTTACCTTTTCAGTTGATAGAGCAATGCACAACCACAATCTGCAGATGATACATGTTATTATATTCAAACTATGGATGCACATGCAGAATTATTAGAAGAATTTCCAGAATTACAAGGAACAGGAGAATGTTCTTTAGGAGAAGGTAATGAACCAATTGATGAAGCTGAAATGTTAGCTACAGTTATAGCTAATGGATATGAACCAACAACAGAAGAAATTCAAATGCTGAAAGAAGAAGATAGATATCGATACAAATCATCGATAGAAGAACCTCCGAAATTAGAGTTAAAGCCACTTCCAAACCATTTGGAATACGCTTATTTACATGGTGAATCTGAATTACCTGTAATAATATCGTCTTCTCTTACTGAAAATGAGAAATCACAACTCATTTCTGTGTTGAAAGCTCATAAACCAGCCATTGCATGGAAGATTCATGATATTAAAGGAATAAGTCCTTCGTATTGCACACATAAAATCCTTATGGAAGAAGGTCATAAAACGTATGTGCAACGCCAACGAAGACTAAATCCTAATATGCAAGATGTAGTTAAGAAAGAGATTATTAAACTGCTAGATGCAGGTTTGATATATCCAATTGATAATGCTAAAAACGAACATATATTTCATAGCATTATTCCTTAAGAAAGACAAGCTTTTAGTTGCAATTGTTCTATTTACAAGTGATATTCGTTTAAATAATAAAAGGTGAAGACAAAAGACAGATTCGACGAATTGAAGACGCAAATGACCAAAAAGCTCAAAAGTACAAAAGACAATCAAAGAGGTTCCAATTATTGATAAGAAACGTCTCGAAATTACAAGAGTACAAGATTCAAAACGCAAAATACAAAATATAAAATTGTACGCAAGGACGTTCGAAAATCCGGAACCGGGACCAGAGTCAACTCTTAACGCTCGACGCAACGGACTAAAAATTACAAATTAACTATGCATATAAATATAATATAATATATAATTAATTATATTAATTATATATATATTATATATATATATATTATAAAACCGTCGGCAGAGAAACTCCAAGGGTGTGAGCTGTAAATACATCCTCCGCGACTCGCGGAGTTTGAAGGGGATTTTGCCGCGAGTCGCGGAGCCCCAAATTTCAACTCTGGCTATAAAGCAAACCGAATTCTGATCAAAATTTCATATTCTATTTTCTCTCTTCTCTATCTATACGATATATATATATATATAATTTATATTTTAATTTTAATTTTAATTATAATTCTAATAATAAGGGTATGTTAGCGAATATTGTAAGGGTGTAAGTCGAAATTCTGTCCGTGTAACGCTACGCTATTTTTAATCATTGTAAGTTATGTTCAACCTTTTTACATTAATGTCTCGTAGCTAAGTTATTATTATGCTTATTTAAAACGAAGTAATCATGATGTTGGGCTAATTACTAAAATTGGGTAATTGGGCTTTGTACCATAATTGGGGTTTGGATAAAAGAACGACACTTGTGGAAATTAGACTATGGGCTATTAATGGGCTTTATATTTGTTTAACTAAATGAAAGTTTGTTAATGTTAATATAAAGATTTACAATTGGGCGTCCCTATAAATTACCATATACACTCGATCGGACACGATGGGCGGGGTATTTATATGTACGAATAATCGTTCATTTAACCGGACACGGGAATGGATTAATAGCCACTAGAATAATTAAAATAGGGGTGAAATTACATTCAAGGGTAATTGGTGTAATTGTTAACAAAGTAGTAAAACCTTGGTTTACACGCAGTCGATAACCTGGTGTATTCATTAAACAAAGTATTAAAACCTTGTTACAATTCGAATCCCCAATTAGTTGGAATATTTAACTTCGGGTATAATAATAATTTGATGAGGACACTCGCACTTTATATTTATGACTGATGGACTGTTATGGACAAAAACCAGACGGACATATTGAATAATCCAGGACAAAGGACAATTAACCCATGGGCATAAAACTAAAATCAACACGTCAAACATCATGATTACGGAAGTTTAAATAAGCATAATTCTTTTATTTCATATTTAATTTCCTTTATTTTATATTTAATTGCACTTCTAATTATCGCACTTTTATTTATTGTTATTTAATCGCACTTTTAATTATCGTACTTTTTAATTATCGTAAGTTTATTTCATCGCACTTTTATTATTCGCAATTTCATTATCGTTATTTACTTTACGCTTTAATTTAAGTCTTGTATTTATTTTATATTTTACATTAGGTTTTAACTGCGACTAAAATCTTAAAATCGACAAACCGGTCATTAAACGGTAAAAACCCCCCTTTATAATAATAATATTACTTATATATATATTTCTATTTTTATAAAAGTAAACTAATATAGCGTTGAGCTTTGTTTAAAGATTTCCCTGTGGAACGAACCGGACTTACTAAAAACTACACTACTGTACAATTAGGTACACTGCCTATAAGTGTTGTAGCAAGGTTTAAGTATATCCATTCTATAAATAAATAAATATCTTGTGTAAAATTGTATCGTATTTAATAGTTTTTCCTAGTAAAATATAAACTATTTTGTATACACCTCGTACGACATCAAGTATTTTTGGCGCCGCTGCCGGGGACTTATCTTAAAAGCCGGAAGCGCAACGCTAATATAAAAAAAAAGATTTTTTTTTTGTTTACTTTTATTAAAATTCGTTTTGTAAAAATACGTTTTAAATATTCAAAAAATATAAAAAGAAAAACAAAAATATATGTATTTTTAAGATTTTGTTAAATATTTAAGTTTTATAAGTTTCTTTATTTTTATTTTAGTTTATAAAAATATAAGTTTAATTTTATTATCTTTTATTTATATAAAAATTATAAACAGAAAATAAAATAAATAAATAAATAAAGAAAAACGCGTTGAAGATAAAACCTGTCAGCTGAAATTCTGAACCCCGCGACTCGCGGGGTTTTCTTTATAAATTACCGCGACTCGCGGAGGGTATCTGACAGGCGACAGGAAGCCCTAATTCAGCATTAATTACGGTTTATTATTAATTATAATTATTATTTAAACCTAATTATTATTATTATTATTATTAGTTTTATTTTTATTTTTACTTTTTATTTAATTTATGTATTTAGTATTAAATTAGTTTTATTAAATTATAAAATTAATAGTTTAATAAAATAAATAATATAAAAATAATATTTTTATAAAAATTGTACTTTTTACAACTTTTTATATATTTTTATATTTTGTCCCTTTTTAATCGTTGTAGCGTAATATTTGTATTTTTTAGCTCATATTTAATTTTAAACTTAGTATTTGCTATAGTCATTTTTACTCCTAGATTTTTAGGCTTTGCCGTAGAATTCCTTAAGTGCTTTTTCTTTAGACTAAGATTTAGGTGCTTTAGAATTTTGCGACGCCTTTTTAAGTTTTAGTTTCTTTTTAAGTTATTTCCATTTGGGATTTAGTTTTTCCTTGTAAGCTTTAATATTTTTAGACAACTTTTACTATGTACCAATTGTCATTCCAATTAGTAATTTCAATTTGCGATTATAATTTTAAGTTAGTTGTAGTAATAAGGTTAGGTTAGTCAAGTATTTTTAAGTTTTTATAAGTTTCTTTTATTTTTCCGTCACCTTTTATTTTTCAACCATTTTTTTTCTTTTTCGACCTTTTGCGACGAACTCTTTTTCTCTCTTATTTCTCGCCATTCTAGTTTTTAGGACTTAGATTTTTTTCTACTTCTTCTCTAAATTTCTTAAAATTACGAAAATTTATTTTAAGTGGTTAAATTGATAGACATCAAAATTTTCTGGTTCGTAGTAATAGTTGGATTTGTACGTGGACCGGGTTATTGGAGCCAAACAGTACTCAATTATATTGAGACCAAACGAATCCTGCCCCTCTGCTGCATCTTTTGGCTATTCGAAACGTGGGCAAAATCAGAAAAGTCTATTGATTGGACAACTTATATAAGTTTTTCTTATTTTTATAACTAATAGGATATTCTGTGAATGCACCGAGTAAAACGTTCACCACCTTTCATACGTTCACCACCTATAACTCGATCAAGACATCTAGCAAATATTGTCGCCGTTGATTTTTCTTTAGAATCGTCATCTAGTCGAACAAGAACTCCAACTCAAATTTCCGATAATCCATCTTTTGAACCCGACTTCACAATTAAGAACCCGGAGCATATTCAAGGACAATTCCAAGATCCTGAACCACTAATTATTCCTCCTGAGCCACAAACCATTAAATCAGAATCCTCTAGTGATTTGTATTCAACAAATTCAATTATGGAAGTAACGGAACCTCTAAGTATGGAAGATCGAATGAGAGCCACACGCACGGGCCAAGGTCACGCCATTATTAAGCCAGAAGTTAATGCGCCAGATTATGAAATCAAAGGACAAATTCTACACATGGTAACTAACCAATGCCAATTCAGTGGTGCACCGAATGAAGATCCTAACGAACACCTTCGTACGTTTAAAAGAATTTGTACACTATTCAAAATCCGAGAAGTGGAAGATGAGCAGATCTATCTCATGTTGTTTCCCTGGACTTTAAAGGGAGAAGCCAAAGATTGGTTAGAATCGTTACCTGAAGGGGCGATTGACACATGGGATGTTTTAGTTGAAAATTTTCTTAAACAATTCTTTCCGGCATCCAAAGCCGTGAGACTTCAAGGAGAAATTGTTACGTTCGCGCAAAAGCCAAATGAAACATTATATGAGGCGTGGACAAGATTCGGAAGGATGTTGAGAGGATGTCCTCAACACGGATTAGATACTTTTCAAATAGTACAAATATTCTACCAAGGCGTAGACGTTGCTACACGAAAAGACATCGACATAACAGCTGGTGGTTCCATTATGAAGAAAACCGCAACTGAAGCTTACAAAATTATTGATAACACAGCCTCCCACTCTCATGAGTGGCATCAAGAAAAAGATATTTTTCGTTCATCTAAAGCGGCTAGAGCCGATTCTAGCCATGACTTTGATTCCGTTTCCGCAAAAATAGATGCTTTCGAAAGACGAATGGAAAAGATGAATAAAGATATTCACGCAATACGAATCAGTTGTGAGCTATGCGGTGGACCACACTTAATGAAAGATTGTAATGTTGAACCAACCATGGAACAACGAGAGAATGTTTCCTATATGAACCAAAGGCCTGGAAATAATTATAAAAATAATTATCAACCGCCAAATTTAAACTTCAATCGAAATCAAAACATTCTTTACAATCCAAACGGACCCAACAACAACTCGTACAACCAACAAGGTCCGAATAACCAACCAACTCAAAACAACACTTTCAATCAACAAAGACCTAGCTTGTATAAAACACCACAACAACCCGAAGAGAAAAAGCCAAATCTAGAAGAAATGATGGCAAAGCTGATTGAATCTCAAACACAATTCATTACATCTCAAACCCAAACGAACGAGAGGTTTGATCAGTCATTAAGAACTCAACAAGCTTCCATTTTGAATCTTGAAAAACACGTAGGTACTCTTGCTAGCATGATGAGTGAGAGGGAACAAGGAAATCTACCGAGTAATACTGAAGTAAATCCTCGGAATGAGAATGTTAACATGGTGTCAACAAATTCTGAAAAACCAGCTCCAGAAGTTGGGAAGGTTTTAGATGTGAGTAACAATGAAGAAGTTACACCACCACCACCAGAGTATGTAAAGCCAGTGGTGGCACCATACAGACCACCCATCCCGTTTCCAAGAAAAGGAGTTGAGTATGAGCAAGTAATAGGTAATAAAGTTTGTGATACCTCTGGAAAGAAGAAGAAGAAGAAGAATAAAAAAGTGCAAGAAACAAAAACAGTAGAAGTAAACCCGGTGAAGACAGTTCCACCAAATCCTCCACCTAGGGTAGGTGATCCGGGTGAATTTATTGTTCCTTGTCTACTTAGTGACTGTGTCATGTATGATGCACTAGCAGATTTAGGTTCAAGTGTGAGTGTTATGCCTCTTTCATTATATAAGAGATTAGGTGTAGGTGAGTTAACTCCAACGGATATGAGTGTTCGACTCCTTGATCAAACCATTAAGCACCCAGTTGGAATTGCTGACAACCTACCCGTTCAAGTAGGTAATTTAACCTTTCTAGTCGAATTCATTGTCATTGACATAGAAGAGGACTCAAATGTTCCTCTAATTTTAGGTCGACCATTCTTAGCGTCCACCGGGACGTTATTTGATGTAAGAAAGGGTAGAATGACACTTAGTAATGATGAGAAATCGATCACCTTTATGATTCGAAAGTCAAAATATCCACAAACTAAAACCGTTGAACCGACAAAAACGATTGGTAAGAACCATGTTGTTTTACCAACTCCAACGGTAATGCTTAACAATAATAGAACGCCTAAGTGTGGGGAAAATGAAGTAACACCTAATGATGACTTGATAATAAAGAACCCCATAGTTGATACGAAATTAAATAACCCCGTTATTAACAGTTCAATGAAGAAACTTTTTAAACGGGTTATTGATGCTAAAAGTAAGGGAAACTTTAGGTTATATAACCGGTTAGTATCCAATCTGTCGCCTAAAGAAAAGGCGAAGCTAGTTGAATTTGTGGATATTACGGAAAAAGCTGGTCACTGGCTTAAAGCAAAAGTCACAGATATGCAAGTTGATTATGGTCCAAGAGAAATTGACGATGAAGTTAATCACAATTTCGACACCACATCTACCTAAGTGTGAGGAGATTCAAATATTCTAAAAAGAAAATGCTGTTTGGAGTTAGTTGTTCTGTTCTCGTGTAGTTCCGAGAATGGAATTCGATTGGTCTTTTCCGCTAGCAGACACTAAAGAACTAGTTTTCTCCCCCCATTCTGAATTTTTTTTGTTTTTTAGGTTTTATATGAAATTAATATGTTTTCTTTTTAAGTTTTGTGTGAATTTAAAAACAAAAATTTACTTTATTTCATTAAGTTGAAAAAAAATGATTTCTAAAATTCGTCGTGAGTTGAAGACTAGGCCGTTGAGCCGAAATTACTTTACCCGAGGGCGGGGCGAAAAATTTTTTCATCATTATTTTTAATTTTATTGATTTAAAGTATGCCAAAAAAAAATATATTTGATTTTATAAATTTTTGAACGTGGGGTAATATACCCAACTTTAAAAATATGTATATATGTTCGTATTTTATCTTATGTACACAACAGGGTAAAACAACGTATTTTCAAAGACTGGCATTAAGTTCAGCAAAAGCAACTAATTTTGACGACAAGATGCAAAATATATGTGAAATAACAACAAGACGGAATGAACAAATGATGTGCACCATTTATCATTCAGCAAACAAACGCCAATATATTTGGAAACTTTGGTAAAAATTTAATCATTTTCACGCAAATCACCCTCAATAATTTAAATTGTTACTGATTTCTTGCAAATGAGGGCATTGCAAGATCTTAAGTGTGGGAAGGGGTTAAATTCTTTCGGATTTTAAAATTTTTATATTAAACACTTGGTTACCATTAAAAATACTAGAAAAGCAGTAGTTGTATTAGAATCTAGTGCTCTCTGATAAAAAAGAACAGCCCTAGTCTTATATACTGACTACCCAATTCTAGTAAAATTTTTCAAAATTTTCAATTAAATGAATTCAAAATCATGTTTATACATATTTATGAACGATAAAACTAGGTTTTAACACCGAAATTATTGTTACCTCGGAAAGGACATAAATTAAGAAACAAACTAAAATGTTAAAATTCATTTAAAATGGAATAGAGGACGATAAAAAGGAAAATAAAAGCCAAGTGTGGGAAAATTTACCAAGTTATTTTAAACATATGTCACGTATATCTGTAACAAATAACTGAAAATACTTTTGCTTTGAACTAAACTAAACTGTTTTACCCAATGAAAGAAAAGAAGAGATGGATCTACACGATGAATCAATTCCATCATTAAAAGGAAGTAAAGTCTTCCTAAAAAGAAACGCGCTTCTTGATTTAGGTCATGAAGTTGTCGTCCAGACCAGCTGTAGGTTGACGAAAAATCTAGAAAAGTCATCTCTAAAATCAGCAGGAAATCCACGGACCTCAGCATTAAACAGGGTCGCCAAGTGGTCAGATTTATCCTAACCATGAGAAGGATTTATCTCGTACAATGGGGGGGCACCATGCAAATTAGCTGGATAAGACTAATGAATCAGATCCCCAGAAAGGATAATCTCCTTAAAGATTAAAAATCAGCTTTTAAGACTGATATTACTCAATCCTAGAGATTGACCTTAAAGATTGAGAATTACAAACTCATGGAATTCAATGATATCTAAACTCGAGCTTAAACGAGAAAATATTTTGATCAAAATTACAAACCGATTTGTTTTCTGAAAACCCTATTTTCAATGCGTTCATCACCATTGAACGTAAAATCCTAGGAATTCACCTGGAATTCATTAGGTCACCGGAACTAAATCGGGTGTCAACCGTAAGAACGGTGGTTGCATAGCATGGTCAAAGACATGACCTTGTGCCAGACCAAAAAAATTATAAGGGTGAGCTTTACTATTGCTCCTACCAAGGATAGTAATTGCGTCCGACACGTTATAGACCATAATCAAAAGCATGTCACGGGACATTGCCTTAACAGTTGCTTGTTCAACGCTTTCCTTTACAACCGGACGGTAGTTTGCCGAAAGGTAATATACGGAACAAGTAAACTGGACGTGTTGCTTTCCAAATACAAGGTTAGCAAGTGGGTGACACAAAACCGCAAGTTTGAGCTAAAATTTTCAAATCTGAAACCCACCAAACCCACAAAAATATTTTGCAAACACCGGTAAAGGGTTATTCCGGAAAACTTATCTAGGGTAAAAACTAGATTTAATTTTCAAAAGATCAAATGTTTTCATAAAGATCCAATTTCCTTAATGGATCTAAATTTTTATAGTCATGTGGGACTGTAAACCATATCGTTACTACCATTGTTTATACCACCGTATAGAAATCACTGATGTACAAAGTGTGAAGAATAAAGAAGTGATTCTAGTATTTCAAGACGATATTGCTTGAGGACAAGCAACGCTCAAGTGTGGGAATATTTGATAATGCTAAAAACGAACATATATTTCATAGCATTATTCCTCAAGAAAGACAAGCTTTTAGTTGCAATTGTTCTATTTACAAGTGATATTCGTTTAAATAATAAAAGGTGAAGACAAAAGACAGATTCGACGAATTGAAGACGCAAACGACCAAAAAGCTCAAAAGTACAAAAGACAATCAAAGAGGTTCCAATTATTGATAAGAAACGTCTCGAAATTACAAGAGTACAAGATTCAAAACGCAAAATACAAAATATAAAATTGTACGCAAGGACGTTCGAAAATCCGGAACCGGGACCAGAGTCAACTCTTAACGCTCGACGCATCGGACTAAAAATTACAAATTAACTATGCATATAAATATAATATAATATATAATTAATTATATTAATTATATATATATTATATATATATATATTATAAAACCGTCGGCAGAGAAACTCCAAGGGTGTGAGCTGTAAATACATCCTCCGCGACTCGCGGAGTTTGAAGGGGATTTTGCCGCGAGTCGCGGAGCCCCAAATTTCAACTCTGGCTATAAAGCAAACCGAATTCTGATCAAAATTTCATATTCTATTTTCTCTCTTCTCTATCTATACGATATATATATATATATATATAATTTATATTTTAATTTTAATTTTAATTATAATTCTAATAATAAGGGTATGTTAGCGAATATTGTAAGGGTGTAAGTCGAAATTCTGTCTGTGTAACGCTACGCTATTTTTAATCATTGTAAGTTATGTTCAACCTTTTTACATTAATGTCTCGTAGCTAAGTTATTATTATGCTTATTTAAAACGAAGTAATCATGATGTTGGGCTAATTACTAAAATTGGGTAATTGGGCTTTGTACCATAATTGGGGTTTGGATAAAAGAACGACACTTGTGGAAATTAGACTATGGGCTATTAATGGGCTTTATATTTGTTTAACTAAATGAAAGTTTGTTAATGTTAATATAAAGATTTACAATTGGGCGTCCCTATAAATTACCATATACACTCGATCGGACACGATGGGCGGGGTATTTATATGTACGAATAATCTTTCATTTAACCGGACACGGGAATGGATTAATAGCCACTAGAATAATTAAAACAGGGGTGAAATTACATTCAAGGGTAATTGGTGTAATTGTTAACAAAGTAGTAAAACCTTGGTTTACACGCAGTCGATAACCTGGTGTATTCATTAAACAAAGTATTAAAACCTTGTTACAATTCGAATCCCCAATTAGTTGGAATATTTAACTTCGGGTATAATAATAATTTGATGAGGACACTCGCACTTTATATTTATGACTGATGGACTGTTATGGACAAAAACCAGACGGACATATTGAATAATCCAGGACAAAGGACAATTAACCCATGGGCATAAAACTAAAATCAACACGTCAAACATCATGATTACGGAAGTTTAAATAAGCATAATTCTTTTATTTCATATTTAATTTCCTTTATTTTATATTTAATTGCACTTCTAATTATCGCACTTTTATTTATTGTTATTTAATCGCACTTTTAATTATCGTACTTTTTAATTATCGTAAGTTTATTTCATCGCACTTTTATTATTCGCAATTTCATTATCGTTATTTACTTTACGCTTTAATTTAAGTCTTGTATTTATTTTATATTTTACATTAGGTTTTAACTGTGACTAAAATCTTAAAATCGACAAACCGGTCATTAAACGGTAAAAACCCCCCTTTATAATAATAATATTACTTATATATATATTTGTATTTTTATAAAAGTAAACTAATATAGCGTTGAGCTTTGTTTAAAGATT